>NC_141355.1:31074202-32289202 GCF_057382095.1 Aulonocara sp. 'chitande type north' Nkhata Bay | reverse complement strand
CTGTTCTGTTTTATCAATCTCAAAAGCAGATAGCTGGTTTAATCAGAAAACTACACCACAAACTATTTGATGATGTGGTGGTTAAGATCAAGCAGAAATCAAAAATATCCTAGACTTCTTACATACCTTCATAGGTTTACCATTACCTAGGTGTTCATTTTCATCATTATGGGTGGGCTTTGGAGATCCAGGCCTGTCCAAAGAGGTTACCATGCTCCCTCTGCTGAATTCTACTTTATAAACCAATAAGTAAAATTAATTCTCACAGTTGGGTAAAAAAAAAAGTTAAATACCTACATCGCTTGATAAGTTGTTGAAACTCAAGCTCAAGTTTTTAGCTGGTTAATAATAGCTTAGGCTTCAACCACATTGGCCTAGAGACCAGTTGGTTACAACCTGGTAATCTCTGGTCAATATGGAAAAATATATATTCCTCAATTATTTGGCAAGTGGTTACTAGCTGTTGGTGAAGTAGGTTGCAAGAAGGGTGCTACAAAAACCTCCTTGTGATTGCTTTGGTTGCTAACTGGTTGCTGCTGTTTCCCATAGTTTCCAGTGCTGGTGCAACATTTACTTTCAAAGTAAAAGTTGTGCCTTACCACTGATGTTTCAAAGGGACATCTTTTATTTTGATGGTGAATGATCTGTTTCCAGCTGGCATAGCACTCTTCCCAATTTCTCTACTGCTTAGCAAGTGGTTGGCAAGTGTTTGCAGACAAGTCAGCATCTTCCCAATAAATTATTGACATTTGTGGTAATCTATTAGCAGCCCAAACAATCACAAGAAGGTGTTTAGTACTGCACCACCTAGTGACTGTTGGCAAGAACTGGTGAGGGAATACATGCACAACTAATTGGTGCCAGGCAGTTTCTAACCCAATTCTAGATCTGGGTAATTGAGGCTTTAGTGTTTTTGTAGCACTTGCAGTAACTAGGTTGACTGAGGAAGACATTGACTTTGAAACATGTCGGCCGAAGTAAGTCAAACTTGGGAACAAATGTAAAAGTGCTGAGAAAATTGTGCGCTCACAGTTGGTGATCCCAACTGCTGCTCTTGCCTTTTACACTTAGCAATCCAAGATGTAATTCTGCACTTTTAAAACTGTGGCTACATTTCTCCATGTTTTGTTATCCCCTGTTTAGGGGATGGAAACACAACATGAAGAGCATCCATCTTCCTCGAAGTCCCAAGTAGCCACTAGAGCAAGTTTCACAAATATAGTGAGCCAATGCCAAAGCAACAAACAAACAAGTGTGTCTATGGATCCAAACTGAGATAACCTGACCAAAAGAAACAAACCAAAACAATAAGACTAATAATAAAAATGTCCTGTCTAGCATAAACAAGAAAGAACTGTTCAAAATAAATTGCAGCTCAGCCCTGGTCACACCTTTAACCTTGAACACAAAACACATTGCAGAAGTTACACATTAGCACAGGCGTGGCTCTTTGGAAAGTGGAGATGTGAATCATCCTCTCCCTTAATGGTAGCCACCTTGGCTCCTTCTGTAGGGTGTGGTATTCAAGCTGAATCCAATCATCTTTGAGTTATATATGAGGCACACATATTGCTGCCAGGCACCTTCACTTTCCTTTAATGGAAAGAAACACGTTAGACAGAATGGCACAAAAACCATGACAACAGTTTTAACAGTGTACTCTACCTGTATTGTGGTACTGAGGTATGTTTTAAAGTAGATTATTAATTTTCAAACAAGTGGCCCATTATACAGTTATATTAATTGCCTCTTGCGGAACAGTTTTGGTGTAAATTGGGTCTTTCTGAGTGCACAGTGTGCAAGAGTGCACGAGGGCATGTAAGGGGCATAAATTTCCTTTCTTTTTAAACACTAAACTAAGTTGAACTAAATGCCCGCTGTCAGAGTTGGTTGCCTCTCCAAATGATATGTTCTGGTGCCAAGCTTGTAAGATTTATTCACATTGCTTTTTCCTGTGGCACCACACAACACAAGTTGACAGTTTTGAAAATTGTGACTCCACCAGAATTGGTGATCCTCTCACTTTTCCTTTCCTTTGGCCAGAATGTCTTTTTTTTGTTGTAAGTTCAATACCGACTGCAAAAAGATTACAAACCAAACCAAAACATTTCCTATAGTCAGAGGCCATGTCTAATAGATTTTCCTTTGAAAACGCATCTTTTTCTCTCCGTTTTGGCGTTCCGTCCACACTGAGACTGTGTTTTCGATCAAGGAAAACGGAATGTTTTGAAAACGCCGTTTTCGGGTCGCAGTGTGGCTAGCAAACCCGGAGCCTATTAAACTAAGATAGCGGAGGGCATAACACAGCAGTTGTTTTGTCTGCTCTCAATTTTGACAGCCCCATTAAAGATTAATATCTGTTTGTACATGCTTCATATAGCTTTTCTTCAAATTCTTTCATTCTCACTCGCTTTTGCAACTTTGTGCTTTTGTGTTACTCACAGCAACAACTCCACTTCATTGTTAGTCAATTTAAAAAACTTGGTGCCTTTCCTCAACATTTTGCTGTGACGTTTCAAAGAGCTGGAAAGTAAATAAACGGCAGACAGAAATGAGGCAGGTCGAATCGCTTTGCGTTTCACACATGCGCAGTACTGGAACATAAGCATTTTCGGACGTTTTTAATGTGAAAACGAATTAAAATGATAGTGTGAACGCAGAGCATCATTTTCAGACGTGTACAAATTTCAAATTTATCCGGGCTAGTGTAGACGTAGCCATGTAGGTCATTTGTTAGCTTTTTGTGTTTGACTGGTTGTTCTAAGTGACAAATGGCACCCTTACCCTTTCACAGTTAAAAGTAACTGTATCACACAGTGTGCTTGATTTTAAACTGACACAAAAAAGAACCATACTTTTAGCTAGCACGCTGCTAAACTGCTAAAAGATAGCTAACAGCACGCTGACATTATCACTGTGAGCATGTGAGCTTGATGATGGTGGGGATTTATCTCAAATTACCAGTCTCACAGAGCTGCTGGCTCTAGACTTGTTAAGAAATACTTTAACACAGAAAACAGCTTTATGTATATGAACAGGAAGATTGCATATCTTTGGTGCCATGACTAATTAACTCCTGACAGCTGGCGGTGACATAATCCAAACTTGTTCAATTGACTGTACACAAGCATGAGGTTCATGCCAAGAATATATGACGTTAATATTGCTTTGCAAAAAAAGGTCTTCTGTTTGAGAGGCGCGTGGGTGGGCGCGGGGCAGCTTGGAGCGGCAGATGTGGTGTGTGTGAAGGGACGAGTCCAGGCATGCTTATGCAAGTCACCACCACGTAGTTCATTTCATGTTTTGTGCATGTTAGCTTGCTGAAACATTGGAACACATAAAGAAAAGTGCTGTGATTATTTTATACCACCAAATGTTTGCTCTGTCATGTTACTTACAAGTGACTGAAGCAGAAATATGTTGCAAAGTGCAAACAAGTGCAAAACTTTTCATCTTTGCTTTTTAATCTTTCACGCTTTCAGTAAAATGACTTTATTGTTTATGTACTTCATATTGAACTTACTCAACAGTTTTCCTACTGACACCTGAAAAGTGAGCTGCTTTAAACCCCTGAGCCGTCAATAGATCGGCTTGGCCCCCCGAGTGCCAGCTACTTTCTGCGATTGTTATTTCCTCTTTTTCTCTCCTCTCCTCTGCGACTGAGGGTGGGACATAACAATTTATTCCTTCGCTAACTGTTGAATCTGATTGTTGGTGACTTGAGTGCCCCAAAGGATCTGAGCAGTCATTTTTAGCTGAAGCATGTTTTTTGCCAGAGAATTACTGTAAACAATCGTTTTCTAATAAGTAACAGACTTGTTTACAGTGTACACACTGACAGGCCTTTATCAAGCTTTATGGATGGGGAAAGAAGTGACCCTCGTACCCTCACATACCCCTGAGGGGATCTCATTAGCTGGTCAAGACCGCTTTTGTCCAGTTGAGCCAAAGGTCTGCCAGAGGCTTAGGAAAGACATTAACATTGTGGTGTACAGTATTTTTCTGTGCACCCTCCTCTTCCGGCTCATGTTTATGCTTTTTAACTGCATGTTGTTGGACTAATGTTTGAATTGAGCAAATAAAAAACTTTTATTAGGTTATTTCTGAATAATTTTAGCATAATTTTATGTTTTGTGCACGGAAATAGCTATGTTAATTGATGGTTTATAATTAAATGTAGTTGCAGTCGGGGGGGCCTAAAACCGCTATCAGATTCCTGAGTCGATCAGTGCGTTAGGGCCTGTAAAACTTAGTTAAGCAGTTAAGAATCTAGTCAGGATTCAACACAACAAATAAAATTGTATAGAAGAAGAATAGAAGAAATGTGTATGCCATCCAACACTTTATTTATAATTAAGATATAGATACACTGAAACTGATTGTTTAAGTGGTATAATGTGATTTCTTTTAAATATGTGTCACACCATGTGCTTGTAGGTTATCACTGATCCATTAATTTTTCTTCTTTGTTGGTCACAGGAAATGTAAACTATTAACTTTACACTTGTTTGACACTATCACACATTAATTATGAAGTCATTCTTTTTCCCAGAGGCTGTGCTGTGTGAAATGATGATACAGTTTATGCATTCTCTTCCTTCGAGCTCTCATTTCAAAGAAAATCACATTGTGGGAGAAGAATTGTCTGCAAAAGCTCGATCAGCTCTTTTGTTTTTATTTCCTCTTTCCCACTAAACAGTGCTGGCATGTTCAGGAGGGTACGTTTAATACCAATACACTTCACATCCAGGACAGACAAATCCTACAAGTGCTGTGTCCAAAAAGCATACCTGAGGGAAGGAAAATAAGCCATTGTATTGCAGTCGTATTATTTCCTTAGTGTTTCAAAAATGGATTAATGTATCCTGGTGTTGCTGTATTGTTCTTATCAGGGAGGTGGGGGGGCGGTTACTGACTTTAATGCTGAATTGTAGATTATGTCGCCCAATGTGAGGAAATGCAGACCCGAGTCTTTGGCTCCTGCTTTCCTGCAGTAGCAAGGTTAAAGGAAGCTGAGGGTCTAGTACCAAGAGTATTGTTGGGGTAGTTTGGAAAATGTCTTAATCTTTGGAAAACTGCGGCAATTTCATGTAGAATTAGAAACAATAATGGCATCTTGGAATTTAACCACCTATGTTTACCTTGTAAATGATGCATCATTTAAAAATGACCTACAGTGTAGGTTAATAATAGGGAACCATGGTTTTCCCTCAGAGGATAGAGTATACACAGGTGAAATGTGATATTCTTTAACCCTAAGCCTAATTTAAATGCAAATTGTGTACTCTCCTAAGTACTCAGGCTTTCTTGAGCTTAGCTTAAATGTCCTCAGTACCGGATTGGTTGAGCAACTACACCCAGTTCCTGCTCATTTCCTGCTGTCTTTCTTTAGGGCCTGTGTTCCAGCTTGCTACTGCAGATAAAGGAGATGGAGTAATAAACTAAGCCAAACCACCTGTGCTAAATTAGACTTCTGCTCCCTTGCCTAATTCTCTGGACCACTTAGAGCATACTTACACTATGCTCTCTGTACCAGTGCTCTCAGTACGGTTGACCCCTAAAGTCTAGTTTATTTGACTAGTATGACTACTACACAGTGCCCACAAACCTTACAGTGTTTTCATTGTTTAGCCAATTGTTCATGTAAAAATATGGTAAACGAGGGAGGATGTGAGATGAGATTGTGCTTAAGCAATCAAACAGCTACTCATGCAGTTGCCTGCAATGGCGTATAAGCTCCACTTAAAGGAGTGGTTTTACTATGTTGCATGCATCTCAGAGCTGGAGACACGATGGCTGAGTAGTCATTCCTGTTATTACGCTTTGAAGTCAGCTTGAAGTCCTGACCAAGGATGCACGTCTGTGTTTTCACAAACAAATTATGAGACATGCACAGGGATCCTTGCAGCACCATTATGATCGCCACATCACCCATATTATGTGCAAACAGTGGCATCACCACAACTCTGAATGTACTGTCTACCTTACAATATAAAGCACCAAATCACAACTGTTGTTGTTGAATAAATAAAATTGAATTGAACTGAACGGAACCATTTGTACCAGTGCAGAGGATACCAGCGCCTACTGGAATAATCTCCTGAATGATAGTTATCTCTACTCAGACAAAACCTCCATCCACAAAGCCAAAACAGGAAACAACGAAACTGTATTTTCTGTGTTTATATGTATGTATGCTAAAAAAAAGTCAAAATGATTGTACACCCCTGTTTTCATCAGTGGCACATGTGAGAGGTTAGAATGGCGAGTGTGAAGGGCCGATTACACTCAGTGTGTGATAATAAAACTTATGTGATGTGAACCCAAGTAGATTTAGACTTGCAGATGAAGGTGTATAACTGACAGAATGGTCCAACTAACTAAACTTTGGGGGTCAAACAGATTCAGAGAGCATAATATGAATATGCTCTACTCTTTGTCCTGCAAGACTGATTGCAAATACATAAATATTAAACTTTCTAGTAAAAACAAGAGAATGTAGGAGGACAAGAGGACTATCCCACTTTTCATCCAAGATGCAAGGGTGAGTAAGAAAAATTTCACTTGTAATTATTCACAGCGCTCTGTGATAGAGCCAAGTAGTGTAAACATGGATCTATACCACCCTAACAGGGATCTTACAGCTGGTAAAACAGAAAGGTGATTTGTTCTGGTACATAAATGATTTGTTGCTCTTTAGCTTTCTTGTTATGTTCCTTAGATGTGTTCTAACAATGACTCTAGTATCCCAGGTAGAACAGTCAGCAGTTTTAGTTTTACAACCATGCCGAACGGTCTACATGTTCAACAATATACAATAAGGAAACTCAATGCTTCGGATACCTATTAGGGATATCAACCTATCAAATCTTCTGACCCAGTAAGTTAAAACACCATTTGGGCCATTTCCTCTGCTACTGCCCGTTAAGCTAATTACACTAATGGTAGCTGTTGAATGGCATTAACAGTTTGTCACTTTTATGTCATCTGCAGCTGCTTCCCAGTATTGTGGTGGCACCCTGGCTACGTAAGCACAATGTGCGGACAGCCAGACGCAGTGGGTCAGTGGTTCTCTGGCCCAGAATGAAGAGTCGTGGGAGGTCCAGACCCCGGTTCTGTTTTTGGACACACAGTCACAAACAGGAAGTCCTTGCAAACCAGTCACACAGCGCCACTTCCTCCTTTTGTTTACAATGGGGGTTGAATTAAATTCCCAAAGACAAAGTTGTACCAGTGTTTGTTGCTCCAGCTCCATTTTGGCCCTGCTGCTTTGACTCTGATTTTTCAGCCTGCTGCCTTTGCTTCACAGTGAATCTTGATTGAATCTTGTTTGTTTTCCTTTACCCATCATCTCTTTTGAAACTCAGGAACCTAGGAATGAATGGGCTGTTTATTTAAGAACATCAAATTCAAAGTTTTTTTTAAATGGAATAGCTCTTATTTAAATTAAAAAAAAAATCATTTCTAACTTTACCGATCGATATAGACATAAGCAGAAGATTTTCAGAAACAAATCTAATTTCTTACCTTTATACTTAAAACATTTTTAGCAAGTAACCAGTTAGCTCACAACTGTGTTTTTTTATGTAAAACATCACGTGTATTCTGTATACCAGGGGTTTTTCGACTGTTCTTTTTTACCCATTTCCAATGACTCCCTGTAGGTTTGACAATAAATAGATGAATAAGTATAATGATTGCTTTCATCTGAGGCTTTCACGTGGTTGCATTGGTAAACATTGTTTATTAGTACTATAATTTCCTAAATACAACAGAAATCTGGTGTTATTGTAATGACAGGAAGTTAAAGCAACAAAATAATGTTGAATAAACATTAATAGCTCACTACGGAGTACCTTTGTGGATCCTTTCCAGATATTCCAGCAGAAAAGCCCTACAAACTCCATTACTCCAAATACAGTTAGTGGGGTTAGGTTAACAGGGGATTCTAAATTGGCTCTAGGTGTGAATGTGAGTGCGAAACGTTGTCTGTCTCTCTGTGTTAGCCCATCAACCGGAAAAATGTATAGGGTGTACCCCACCCTATGGAATGGCTCCAGCCCCACTGTGACCCTGAATTAGATATGCAGAAGACGGATGGATGTTTCAGAGCATGGACAGGGAACAAAAGGCATTGTACCAGAGAGAAATGACATCAAAGTATGCTGATTTGAAATCTGCAGAATTATAAATCACTAAAAATGGTGGTAGAAAAACTGAATATAGTGCAAGTCAGCAAACATTTTTAAAATTTTTAATCGATATATCTGATGGCTCTGTTATGTAGGTTTTATATCCAGGTGAAATTATAAAGGAAACTACCCTACACTAAGTGACCAGAGATATTTCCGGAAGGCTGCCAAGCGGTAAGACTTGCTTATGGGACCTCCTCTGCATGCTGTGGGATTTTAATATGGGATGTTTGGGTTACTTGGGTGCCTTTGTTGTGATCCTGAACAGTTTTTGGTGATGAGGCAGGTTTTGGTGATCAGCTACAGGAGGCTGCTGCTACATGAAAGTGCAGCAGCTGTGCTTACAACCATATTTAATATGAGATTTTACGTGTTATGTGACTTTGAAGTAAATGCAGAAACCTGTGGATTCTCACAGAACCTTGCACTGGGACAAGGTGAACAATATTATACACTTCATCTGTCACTTGTGTAAATGTTTTGGCTAATCACTATACATCCAGATGGACCTTATGTAACTGTTGCTTTAATTATGCAGGTGCAGTCAGTGCCATAATGCCCTACACATAGCGAGTCTGTTGGGAGCAACACAGGAAGTTCACTTGATGATCGAGTCACAAAGTCTGCCGAGTGAATAGCTCAGGGACGTGAGTCAATAATATGCCTGACTATAAGAAGCACATTTAATGTTTTATTCTCTGTCTTCAATAAATGTTGATGTTGATACATGGGACCGCGAAGGCTTAAGTAAAGACAGCGCTCACAGCTGCTGCTGAGGTGACAAAACGGGGACTAATTTCTTGGTTGAACACAGTTTGCATTTTACAGATTCTACAGAAAAATGGTGATACCGCTACCACAGTGCAGATTTCTTTCCTTCAGCAGTGCATTTATCTTGTTGTGGCTGAAGACATGGTATGACACACCTCTGAATGTGCTCAGGCAGAAAATACAGTTCCTTTGTTCCCTAAATATCTGATAATTACCGCAGGGAACTCTGCATACCACACTATGCTACCTTTATGGGAAAGGCCTCCACTGTTTACATTGTGTGAAGTCTCTGCAATAATGAGTGAAAAGCATGTAGAATAATGGAAAAAGTAATATCAGAGGCTGTGTTCAGAGGATGCAAAGGCTTCTCAAGGGGATTATATGTTACTTAAAATGTTAACTTCGCAATATTAGTGCAGCCAGAGGGAAAAAACATGCTGTGTTTAAGTGAGTTTGGGAACTGTGTGGCCTTTCGCTTATTAGATTTCCCAAGGGAGTGAAATTCCACTTCTCCCCCAAACTTCTTCACTTCTTCCGTATTTCTTACTGGGTTTCTCCCCCTCACTTAAAATGTATTTCACCTTTTTTTCTTTCCCTGTCTCTCCTTCTCGTTCTGTCTTTAAGTCTTCCATTCTCTGTTTTCTCCCTTAATATTCCAGCTTTAGCCAGGAGCATGTCACTCCCACACAACACTGGCCATGCCATGTGTCAGAGGTCCAGGCCTGTGAAATTCCCAAAGGTGGTTTAAACAATTGTAAAGTGAAACACAAAACTAGTGAAATATATGAATATGTTACAGATGTAGTAGAAGGCCTGTTTTGGTCCTTAAAAATTTCCAAAAAGAGCAGTGACAACGTACCATTAATATCTCTTGATTATTGTAAAACAAAAGAGCCTTGAAGTCACTTACATGTGCCACACAAAACCCCATTTATTGATGCCAGATTTGACACAATGATGTCACTGAACGGTACCAAAAATCTGCACCATTGAGTCACTTCCTGGAGGAGAACAGCCGCCACCTAACATCACGGTTAGGTGTGTCACCTTTTCCCACTCACAGCCCATTTGGGTTCAGTTTTGGCATTCCCACTCTTCTTTTTATGGAGTTACACAGCCCAACCTCTCTCGTGCTCACATTTCTGAGACATTAAATGGAGAAAGGAAATGGAGCGAAAAAGGTATAGCATGAGTCGCCAGTGAAAGCTCTCTGCCTGAAAGTCAGGGTGTGGTTCATTACTGTAAGTTAAGGACAAATCTGGTCAGAGTGCAACAGCTTTCCTTTTAAAATCGTATACTGCAGTTTTAAAAACGGAGGTTTTAAAAAAGCCTTTTAATTATTAGTATTGCTAAAATGAAAAAGAATGAAAAAAGGATGATTATTAGTTCATCAGCGACAGCGCCCCCTAGCAACACCAGTACTTTTTATCTATACCAACTAATAATGAGAGCGTTCATTGTATAAAACTGTATCCAAAAGATGGATGTAGTTTCATGGTGTGACAAATTTAACTAATTAAACTTCAGCCTCCATTTTTCTAGTGTCCACCCAGGGGCGACTCTCTTGTTTAAAAAAAGTCCATTTGTATAGAAGTCTATGCTTCATCCGTAACCTCTGAAAACACTTTACTGTAGGTTTTATGGTTAAGTCCTTCATTGAAAGTGTGACTGACTAAAACAGGATGTTCACTTTATGGTCCTTATGGTCATAAATAACGATAAAGCAAGGTATTCATTCATGTTTTTTTAACATCTGGTTTTAAAGATATACTTTTACTGTAAAACCAGATGTTATATATACAGAATACTCAGCTCGAGGCTTCAAGATCAGATTGTCAGCTGACCTCACAGTGACTACTACATCTTTTATTTACAGTCTATGAATGCAATATGCAGTGCAGTAGGTGTCTTGGGCATTAAAATTTGCTTATAACATTCGAATCAAATAGGCAAAAGCAATGCCTTTAAGGGGAATGATTTCCATAGCAATAGCTATATACACCCAAAGCTATGAAATATATGTGGCATTTGACTTAAAGTAGATTCAGTCATCTGCTGTCATGGAAAATGGTGGTATTCGATGATTAAATGTTGATAAGGAAAATACTGTGTTTCCCCCTTCTTTTTTTGGATAAATGAAAACCATAAATAACACACCAGCTGCATTATTTTGAATGTTTTCCTTCAGTCTGCATCATGCCATCTTTTCTGTCAGCACCTGCCTTCCACTCACTGTCAAATCTGCTCTCTTGTGATGTAACTTTGATAAGAGGGATGTGATGACAGAGGGCAAAGTTGTACCGTGCTGTTGGCACAAACGAGCTCCATGATCCTGTGGGATTGTGGGTAAATATCTGCAGCCCAGTCATGGGAATGAAATTGCTCCATGTCAAGTTTGTGAGCTGGGGTTACTAATATAGATTTAACCAGTGCAAGGTCACTTTGGAGGACCAAGGGACTTTGTACTCCTCTCATCAAGGACTATTTCTTCCCCTGTTTCTAACTCTGTAGAGACAAATTTACTCACTGTGTTCTTTTTACTCCTTTTCCCACTGTATATCTTCATAAGGAAAATATTTTCTTGAAAATAGCTGTTTACACGGAACTTTGATGTGCCCCGGGATTATTATTGTAAGATTTAATGTCTCCAAAAGTCCTCAAAGTTTGGACAACACAGTGGCAAGGAACCAATAACGTGTGTGTGAGTGTGTGAGCTGCTTGTTTGTGAACATAATCACATAATTGTAGTTTGTGTAAGAGAGAAGGAAGGGTGAGGATTAGCGTTCCTCTGTGTGTCGCTGTGTGATGTTTGCATGAGAACACTGTGGAAGCTCGTGACACAGTGCCACACAAAGAGTAAGGAAACCCGCTAGCGTGTGGGACAATGAAGCACCTGAGGAGTTTAGCTCAGCACTTTGGAGGAGGATGTGGCAGTAAGAACAAATTCACACACCTCTCATTTACGTATAACAATGACACTAAAGTTCTCGGGGGTCTTTGTTTCTTTCCTTCTTCTTTTTGTTTATTGGTTTCTGCCATGGAAAAAAAAATTGGAGGATGAAATAAAAACATAATTATTTTTATTCCCCTACAAAAATGTGGCTTGGTTTCACATCATATATTTTTTTCTCCTGTTTATCAGTGCTTAATCAGTGGGAACTCCCCACAATTTGAGAGCAGCTGTGTTAAACAGCAGCACCTTAAACAGTAAAAAGCTATTAAAAAAGAAAAAAAATTCAGCCCTGTGTGTTTTTCATGAGAAATATCTACAATATCTTGCAGCAGCTTGCTTATCCTTGGTAGCTGAAAATAACGGCACACCACAGTCTCTGATGTGTCTCATGCAAATATAGCTAAGCACACAGAATTACAATATTTCTGCTGATGTGTTGCATAAAGATTTTTTGCATGAAGTTATGTCATTCATCTATAAATACAGAGAATATACTTCAGGTTCAGGTTAAGGTTACTTTAGGTTTGGTCTGTAGTAGTGAGTCATGCACCCTTACATTAACATTTTCAGTACAAACAAAGACAGCAGGTTAGCATAATGCAACATACTGAAGAAATAACTAAATAATAACAAAAGAAGATTCAAACACCATCATGCAGGATGGAAAAGCTGTGATTTGTCTGTCAGAGAACTTTTTTTAACCCACGCTGTTGTCCACAGCATCATGGTTTTTGCAAAGAAAAACATTATTGTATGTAAAGTTTTGCTGAAAACTGTAACTGAGTTCAATTGTTTCTTTTGGCAAAATGTACAGCAATCAAAAAAGAACCTGCACAAACATGGAGAACATACTGTGCTGCTTTTCCCAGGAGCACGTACACATTTCAGAGGAAGTAAATGTTTTGTTTTCTGTGATTAAGGTCCTTAGCGTCTAGTTATAAACAGGCTTTCTGTTACCGTCTCACCTATACGCCTGCGAGATCAAGGATATCTCTGATTTATGTTCAGAATTCCCCTTTCACTTCCCAAAAAATTTAGAAGGACTTTTTTAAATTACAGGCTCTGTGACTATTTGCTTATCTACTTAATCCCTCTCTTTAAAGAAAACAGCTATTTGAGTCTTTCAGGCAGTTCACAGGCTACTAGAGTATCCCTTCCGTCTAAACAGAGATAAAAACTGTTGTCTTCATATTTAGACCTGTGTGTTCCTGACTGGCTCCCATGACAAGACAACGTCACGACGGTGGGAAATTCATTTTCCTGTTCGGCTAAACAATTGGGCGGCATTAATCCTGAAACTGCAGCTGTGAGAAAGTTCTGGAAAAAAAAAGAGTTCATTACACCTTCTGACTGATAATAGGTGTGAACTGCTTTTTACTCAACCAAACAAGGAATAATGGGAAAAAAAACAATACAATACATCTTTAAAATCAGGCTCAGACTTCAGGCTCTCATCCTTCATTTCTCACATTCTGAAAACTTTCTTTTCACCGGCTGCTTTGAGTTCAAACACATCGTCAGTTAGAGACTTTAATGGATGCGCTAAGACTTCAAAAGGATGCATTAAATAAGACTGTTAATCCTATTGTTTGAGGTAGGTAGGCTGGAGCCTACATCAGCTACCATAGGGTGAGGGGCAGGGTAAACCCTGGACAGGTTGCCAGCTTGTTGCAAGGTCAACATAGAGAGAGACAAACATTCATACCTATGGGCATTTGGTAACCTAAACCCACTAAGTGTGCCTCTGGACTGTGGAAGGAAGCTGGAATACCTGCAGAGAACACACAGAATAACAGGGGGCACTAACCCAATATTTTTAGTGGCGCCCATATTGCCACCTCTATTAAAAAAATAATAATAATAATTTGGAGGCACCCCTGCATGCAACCCCCCAGCCAGTTGGTGGATTAAAACCCAGGACCTTCTTGCTGTAAAGCAACAGTTCTGACCACCTTGCCACTGTGCTACCCAGCAATTTGTTGATAAAACAAAAACATCTGTGTTGTATATAATGGTAGAAACGTGTCCTTTTCTCTCTGTTTCTACTGGAAGATCATCAAAGTCATCAGTCAAAATTTCCTGTTTGTGAGTGCACTTCACTGCAAACCAATCAAACAACCATTTTTTCCTCCTACAGTCAAAAACCTCTCTCTGTAATGGCTTGATTAAAGGATGAAGCATGAACATAGTATATGGATCTTGTCCCTGGCTGACTAACTGAGTTCACATCACTGGTGCAAAAAGCTGGAGGTGGAAATCAGATGCCTGGGCTGCATGACAGGAAGTGGCCTGTTTTTCCCAGCGCCATAGAGCGCAATACATGTGGAGAGAATTCAGCTTAGGAGGTTCAGTCCAAAATCATTCCAATATATTTGATCTTTTTATGCATCTTTCAAGAATATATTACCAGTTGGAAAGTATCTAATAGTGTGAAATGCAGTCTGCAGGCTTAATATATCAAGACTCCCAACTTCCAGTTCCAGGAAAAGGTGACTGTGAGATATATGCCTATAACAGCTTCACAAACTCTTATCAAGCTGTTCATCAGTTTCCCACACCGTGTCCACAGCAAGCGATGTTCCCTCTCTGAGACTGGTTTGCAAATGCTGATGCTGTGTGATGGAGTATTTCACAGCCCGCATGAAACTAGAAGTTCTCGTTATTTTCTCCTGGCCCAGGTAGACTCAGAGACCGTTTATCTGACACCTGTCATCCTGTTCCATTCCAGCTGACGGTTTGTTTCCCCGCTTCATTCCTGCAGCACAATGGGAAAAAAGCCTGGGGGTTATTGTCTATTGTTTACCAACTAACCCCATATCTTTTACTCTCCCTGCGCACTGTTTTTGGTGAGATTTTCTTTTTTTGAGCGGGAAAAAAAATTCTCTGGAGGCAGCTTGGGGGAAAAAAATAAATAAAGGAAATGATATTGATGTTTGTGTTCACACAGTGGTTTTCCTGATACCCAAAGAGGTTTTACTAGGTTTGGAGTACCACTATTGTCCTCCCGAAATATTTACAGTTCATTTTTTTGCATGACAACAAGCAGATGTTTCACACTGAACGAGATCATATCACGGTTTTTACACAATCCATTACTGTTTCTGCTGGGAAAAAAACCTGTTGACAGTCTCATCAGGCAGCTCGTATCATTTTACATGATCATGTTTATCCTTTTAAGTGTGAGGAAAAGAGGAAAAAACACCAGCAAGAAATTCTGGATAACAGAATTTTTTAAGTGTTCAGCTGTGTAAATATTTAAGTTTTTCTGTGTTTATGAAAGAGCAGAACACACACAAAATTTTTCCAATCTTCCAGATCTCTATTTACAATATAAGCTGCATAACTGTAGGCAAACAAACTCATAAACAAAGAGCTATATTTATCCTGTTTGCTCATTCAGGATCACTCAGCTCTGACGGCAATCTCCAACTGACAGATCCTCTTGCTCTCTGGACCTACACCTCAACTAAGGGAGTTAAAGGCTCAAATGACCGGTTTCATACTACTGAATATAACTACTGTGAAAACTACTGTGAAGTACAAAGCAGTTTATGCTTCTTTGCTGTAAATTCAAATAACTGTTTCCTTCAGCGATTCATTGGGTAGAATTCCCCCTTGGAATAGCAGGAAAATTAACAGTACAACTGGGTTATAATCTATGACTAGTGACCCCCAAAGTGTTTTTTTCATTGAGATAACCATTTTCTATCTTCCATCTATCCATTCTCTGCCACTTGTCCTTTTCAGGGTCGTGAGGGGCTGGAGCCTATCCCAGCTGTCTTAGGGCAAGAGGCAGGGTACAGCCTGGACAGGTCACCAGTGTCTAAAATTGTTGCATACATTCAAAATGACTGAAGAAAACTATTTATATGGATTATTATACGTGGACTAATGTCAACTTGCTAATGTTAAGACCCCAGTTATGGTCTGTTAGATCCACATTGACAATCAAATGTGTTTTTCAAACGACAGTTTTTGGGTGGGTATGAATAGTGCAGCTCAGGGTTATTTCCATAAAGAAGTAAAACATGTAATAAATAATATAGAGCTAGAAGTTCAAGTGACAACGATAGTGATCACAATTGTAAAAGCAGATTGCAAGTTACTGCTTCCTCACATCAGAAAGGTGCAGGGGGAGCAACCGACGTGCAACTCAGACTGAACAAAATACAGCTGATGTTATATTTTTTTACATAATGTTTTATTTTATCCTGTGACCCCAAATCAGATAATTAAAAAAAAGAAATAAATGGATGGATATTTTATTTTGTAGTCCAAACACTGAGTTGAGGTTCTTGGACCGGATGCAATGTTGCATCAGGAATTGGGTGTAAAATCTATGCACAGTGTATGGATCCATCCGGTGTGTCTTTGGGAAATAAGAGAACAATCAAAATTACCTTTTCTTTGGTGTTTTTCTCCTCATGGATACCCTGTAGATAACTAATTCAAGCTTTTGGCCACCAACATCTTGGTGTTTTAAAATCAGACCTCATGAGGACAGACCTGCCTTAGAGGATACCCTGCTTTAGCATCTATCTTAACTCTGTATTTAACAAAATGAAGATCCTGTTTATTGCTTTTTAAGTATTATTAAGTCCATAAACTCATCAGGTGTGGTGCTTACGGAGGTCATGAATCATTCTTTACGGGACTTCTTTTTGCAGCCTTTGTGATTTTTTTTTACTGTTCTCTGAAAATCTATATTCACTCCCTGATCACAAAGTTCAGAAAATATGTGGCTTTTTAGCTGTTAAATACTTACTGTAACTGTGTTCAGTGAAGAGTGTTTCAAATAAAGTATGCATGATCAGCATTGATCAACCTCATTCATGTAACTGACACATTTCATATTTGTCATTAAACAACCAAGGTTCCTATGTAACCTTTTACACATACCGTAGCTAAAAAGCTTCGTTTGAATCAGCTGCAGACAAAAATACCCATTTCACTCAAAGGTTAATCCTTGCGCCTCATAAAAGCTCTGTTTTTCACAGTTCACAGTCCTATTAGATATCTTAAACCCTGTTTAATGTCTAATAGCATTTGGTCACAGTCTCCTTTCAGCTCCAACTGTCATAACCAGTACCATAACTATGAGGGCTTTTGCAGGGCAGCCCTCATATGGTCTGGGTGAACTGGTCATTGCCTCTTTCTGTAGCTGGTCTCCTCTGGGAATAAAGGCTCTTACTGTGTGTGGTTGGACACTGTTGATAACAACGAAATGTCTGGGTCTGACATAGTCAGGCCAACGGTGACGAGGGCCACACAGGCTCTCGTCCTTTCATCGCAATTATGTGCAGTCCTTCTGCTAATTGCAGAGAGCTGGCTGGAGTGAGGCAAGAACAGGCTGTTGGGATTTTATTGAGCGGAGGGACGGAAGGTGGAAGAGAGGGACGAAGCCGGGTCATGGAGATGGTTGCTCATTAGAGATTGAACAGCTGCCAATCTTCCAGCTGCCTCTGCTCGACACGGGGATTACTGAGGAGGCAGAAATGCAGAACATGCATGTCTGTGGTATACTTTTCCTAACAAGTTTTCTTTACCTTTCTTATTCTTTTTATTCTTTTCTGCTTTCTTTTCTGTAGTTTCACTTTGTTTCTTAAACTCCATCCTTCATGCTTTCTGCTTTAGTTTTGATGGGTTTTTTGGTACCTCTGTTGTGTTTCCCCCCTTTTATCATTTTGCTTGACCCTTCTTTCTGTGTGGGCAAAGAACAGGCAGGAGGACATGACTGAGATCAACTCTGGCTCCGGTATCATTTATCACTGATATCAGCACAAGACCCATCTGCAGAGTGATGCTAATTGACCAAACTCTAAAGAGAGCTTCAATCAGTTCTGATCTCCTGGTAGTCAGCACTGAATCCCAGCAGGTTTGTTAGGGCAGCATGGGAAATAGTGTTTAGCTGCTGTGTCCCCCATTAAAGCCCTGGGAAGTAGGAGACTTTTGGAGGGTGCTGGATTCAATTTGGCAACAAATGAGAGATTTCCTTTATTTTTGTGTGAGGTAATAAAAAGTTAGTAAATGTCACCTATTCCAAAATGAAACACAGGGGGCTACAAGTCATTGAAAGGTCTGGAGATTTTGCAGTAAAGCTGTATCAGCATAAACATGGCCAACAGACTGCTGAATTAAAAAACAAATAAACAGACAATTTATTGTTCTTGTGAGTTTTAAGGTCTTCATTATGTGCACTGTTCAGAATGCAGTTATTCCCAAATAGAGATCCCCAGTCTTTGCTTATTTGTGGTTCTATAACTATATAGTAGTGAATTCACATTTGAACGTTTTGGTTCAAATTATCATCAGTACACATGGAAGAGGTCAGGAGAGAGTTACAACAGTGGGTGGGTACAGCCATCTGTGAAACAGAGTGGAGGCTCTGTCATCATTTGAGCATTTCAGCCATCGTTATTTGGAATCTTGACAAAACTGAAGGGGATTGGAATTATGATCCCCGAAAAGAAGCATCAGATTTTTGCGCAAGACTAACTGAAAAACATCAGTGGCTCCATTTTTCAGCATGGAAATGAGCCCAGACACACTGCCAGAGCAGTCAAAGCCTACCTGGAAAACACACAGCAGAACACTATTAGTCATGGATTGTCCTCCTTAGAGCCTGGGTTTCAACATTACTGAATGTGGGATTATTTAAAGGCAGCCAATATTCAAAGAAAAGCTTGAATATCCTTCAAGAACTCTTCCTGAAAACTACAATAAATTACAAGAAGGCTTGGCACAAAAAGGCAGGGGTTAAAACTGCACACTGTTTTGCAATTCTAACCACTTACTTCAAATGTAATGCCCCTGGAGGCCATTACTAACTGAAATTACTTTGTGAAGTTTGAAAACTGACAAAATAAGTTTTCTTATTTGTTTGAATAAGGTGTTTATTGAGCGAGTCAACTGCATTTAAAAGCCTCTGTGTTTTTGTTGTTATACTTCCACTGATCTACTTCTGGCAATATGTCCATACAATAATAATTACAAAGACTAAAATTATAATAAAAACGAACCTCTTTCAAACAACAAAGTGAAACAAAACTGCATTGAAAAACAAAAATTAACCACAAAATTACAATAACTCTCAAAAGTAGCGAGTACCCACACATTATCATAAACCTAAGGAGAGATAAGAGATAAAATTAGTTAAATACATTATCCTGACAGCTACATAGGTATACCTGTACCTATGTAGCTGTCAGGATAATCTGTGTGTGAACCGGTGGCTGTTTATGATTGTGACCTTAAGGAGACCATTGTTCCTGTAGTGATGAGGTGTCATTCCAGCTCTATTGTCTACATGAGTGCAAATCTCCGGAAAGTATTAAGCTTGTTCCCTCCATTCAGCTTCTGCCAGCCAGAAGGCAGCAAAGTTGATTTCACTACAAAATGCTGGATGACAAACAAATAAACAAGGCAAACAGCTACAGCTGAAGCTGTTTGTACAAGGTCGCTTTTAGTTAAAGTTACAAACAAACAGGTGACCAAAGCTCAGAAGCTCATGTGCTTGCTGGTGCCTGGATGATAAAGTTTATACCCTGGACTATGTTTTTGAAAACACCAACCCTCCATTATAACATAAGCTATATAATATGAAGTCAGATGTTTTTGGATTAATAAAGATTAAAACATCTGTTGACCGTAGATTAGAAGACATACGACAGGAACGAGCAGCCACATATGTGTCCTCTGGCAGACTGACCGAGGATTTGTCCTGATTTGTGCTAAATTGGTTTGGCTGAGCTTTGTATGAGAGCTTGTAACACATTTTAGTGTTAAAGGGTTTAAAGAGAATCAAGTCTTTAAAGTTTTAAATACTTGCAAAAAAATAGAAAGCTACCATCATGTAAAAAATAAAATTAGTTAGTGGACTTAAATTTTTGACAGGACTGCACAGAGCCCTGTGAATCAATACCTTGTAGAACCTCCTTTAGCAGCAATAAGTAACTTGAAGTAACAGTTTTTTGTATTAATTTCAGTCTCTTGCGTCACTGTGGAGGAGTTTTAGTTCACTTCTTGCTTTAGTTAATTGAAGTTTGCAGGCATTCATTTGCACAGCTCGCTTAAGATCTTGCCACAGCGGTGTGGATTTTGACTGAGCCGTTGCAACACCTCGATTCTTTTCTTTCTTAGCTTTCAGTTCAGCTTTAGCTGTCGGACAAATGACTTCACTTTGAGTCTAGAATACCAGAGTACAGTTTTGATTTTGGTCATGTCTGTGCAAAGGACATTGATCCTTGTTGTGATTTGTTAAGATGCAATGCCGCAATCCTAACCTGTGCAAAAATACCTTCTCCCTCTCCAAACATGCTGTACTTGCTCAGTCTTTTTGCACATTGTACTTTAGCATTTAACATGCTAACTTAGGCCTGTATAGTCTAAGATATTCAAAATACTTTTTGTTTTGATTTTTTGTAAATTCTCTGAGCAAATGTGCTTAGACATTCATTCCTGGAATTATTCTGGCATTGCATAACACTGAATGACCACAAACTGCTCAAACCTCTGCTTTTATAGAGTTGATCACAGTTTTTTTTATGATCAATTAATCAAGTGCATTTAATTAGCAGGACCTGGCAACACTTTACCCTCTTATTTCTTATGGAAGCAGTAGGGGTATACTCAGTTTTTCACAGGAGTCTTAAAGTCCTGTGAAATCTCCACCAGATTTGCCAAGTCCAATAACAATCCATCTCACAGATACAACTGAAAAGTCTGGAAAATCTACTAAATGGACCTTGAGATATGATATTATATCGGCAACTTTCTAAAATCAAGACTGAGCTTGACCTTAAAAATGTGAGTGATTATGACCATGTGATCCACATGTAGCATGTGGAGTTTTTAGAAGTATATAAGAAAAAATAAAACGTGAAAAAATGAGCTGATAGATTTTCTGCCATGTATTCTGACTGTGTACAGTTCTTTAGTCTTCTTTCTTAGATAAACAGGTTGGTTATCTGAATACAAGCCACACTACGGGGAGCTCTGTGCGACAGGCTGCTACAGTAGTTTATTTTAGGTGTATCTTGAATGTACGAGCCAAGTTTACATGTGCCAGATTTTCTCAGACAAAAAAGAAAAGTATTTGACAGTTACGTTACTTTGTGCTGAACCTCTAAACATCATAAATCTCAGTCTCAAGAAAACAATCCTTAGCAAATATCTAAGCCTTTTGTTGACAGCAAATCACAGATGACTATTCTGGAAACAGACATGTCTGTGACAAAACACACATGTGAGGCATGTGAGGCACTGACAGTTCAATTCCCTGGTGGTGTCGTGGATGAAACCTGAAAACCTGAAACCATGTCAAGTATGCCTCAGCTGCTTGATGTTGAATTGTTGTGGGTCCAAGAGGAAACACAATACGCTTTATGAAATATCAGCTGTGATGGTCTAGCATGAGGTACACAGCGTTGGGCTTGGCACAACACAAAGGCTCCCAAGGCAAGCTGAATTTTGTGGATTATGATGAAAATAAAAAGTGGAACCTTTAGCTGCAAGCTTTTTCTTTGTCAGTTAATTATGAGTCTTATAAGAAACCTCACGGATGGACCCCAACTGAAAGCAACAGTGTTAAATGTTATTGGAACATTTAACACTGGGATTTGGTGCCATATGGATAAAACTGAACTAACTAAAAGTACAAAGGGTGATGACTTTATATCTTGTCCATCCAGTCATTCCGAAACTGCTATCCTTTACTTTTATTTAACTTCATGTTTTCTGTTTCCTTTAAAGGGTGCTCTTTACAGAAGGTCATGTCATTGCATTTGTAGCTATCTGTGGCAATCCTTAAATATCTTCTCCTTTTGTTTTCAGTGTGTTCACCATTTGACCTTAGAACTGAAGAAGCTTCTCGGATGAGAGGTGAAACGTCTTCAAGCAACTTAAAGAAGTCCAGACGCTTTTCTTTGCAAGCTCCTTTGACTACGATGACCTGGATGACTGAGAACCTTCACAGACATACTGTGTTTATTCTTCTTCCCCTCTGTCAGTTTATTCCCTTTTTATTTTGAAAGTTCATGTTTTACTTGCCTCGTTTGCTCTCTCTCGACTAAGTTCGCCCGGGCCTTATTCCCCATCTCCCTGGAGTGTGTCTGTGTTTTCTGCTTCAGCCTTTGTCAGGTCTTTGTCTAATCTCTCACTCGTTTTTCCTTTGAGTCATCTATTGTATTCACTTCCTACTTTTGGTTTATTCTAGTTATCTTGTTGGATTTGGTTTAGTTTGCTGGTTTCCCTCAGAGCAGCACTACTTAGTTTACTGTCAGCTATTCAGTTCCCTCAAAAACTTTCTGAGCTGTAACAAGTTGACTATATTATTTTTATGCTTCATCACAATTTTAAGAAATAGTTTTTCTTTTAACTCTTCTTTGATAAGTACTCTAAAGGATAAAAGACAGTTTGTCCATTGTGCTCAGCATATCCATCCCATATTATAATGATATTTTTGGCTGAAGCGTGAAGTCTGGAATGGGTATTGTTGTAAAAATATTGACACAGTCTAAAAGAACAGCAGTAGTTAGCTGTAAACTTGTGAAGGCTGCTGCACTGCTGTGAGCTTTGGGAGCAGCCGGCTGCTGTGTTTTGGCCGCTGACTGGAAGATGTACATGCTGCCGACAGCTGCTGCACATGCATGCACGCACACTTACTCACAGAAAGCCTTCATAGAGGTCTTTACACACACAGCATGCCATTGTTAACAGCTGGCAGGGGTTTAAGTGCTATTTTACTCTAGACACGCAAAGGAGAGGAGATAATGTGGCATGGTAACCTTGACTGTCAAAACTGGGATGTAAATGTAACACTGTGACACAAATAGCCATTTTGTTCGCAAGTGATTGCGAAACCGTGTAATCCCTGTGTAACTGTGAAGGAATGCTGGGGCACATTCATAACAAACGCGATTATAGTGAAACATCCATAATATTTGTAAAGAAGCCAGTTTGCAAGAAGCCACCTTTGCAATAAACACAGCATCAAATTGTGAGTTTGCGCTTGAATGTCTTAATATACAGAATATGAATAAAGATGTACAGGACACATTTTAATGCATGCAAGGTCAAGCAAATTTAGGTGAATCCATGATGACTCTTAAAAATAGTTGGCCCTCCTATTTTATCTGCTATTAACATCATTATATATCTTTACATGGCTTAGAAAACAATATTTTTCCTTTAAAAAAAAGAAATTGCACCAACAAATTATTCCTCTGTCTGAGAGCAGGCAGTCAATCTGACGAGTTTGAAACCTGCTTTAATGCTTGTATAAAAAGCTTTAATTTTCCCAGATGGCAATTTCTGGAACTGAAAATTAAAGCCAGCCAGCCAAAACGTCAGTTCTTAAAACTTTCACATGAGACTGGATCTAAAAGCAAGTCAGTTAAAAAAATAGGTTATAAAATGTTAAAATGGTGTTAAAATGGCTAAACCGGCTAGATAGTGCTAGTGCTACTAAGTTTTATTCCTCATGTCTAATTATGGTCATTGACAACTATTAATTTATTTATTGTCTGAAAAAACAGGAGCCAGTTGTGGTGTTTTGTGTATCTGACCAGGATGCCTCTAGGGTACCTCCTGGGTTAGGCGCTCCAAAGACTTCCTCCTGAAATGGAGCCCTGGGGCAGACCCAGGATCTGCTGGGGAGATATATGTCTTGGTTGGATTGATAACACCTTTGTGTGCTCCTGGAAGAGCTGGAGGGGTTGGCCTGGGAGAGGGAGGTTTGGGCGTCTCTGCTCAGTCTGGTGCCCCTGCCACCCAAACTCAGATAAGATAAAGGTTCCAAAAAGGTTCTGCACTGGGCCCACAGTTACACTGGATGTAGCTATGTATAAGATGTCACCCAGTGATTTCTGAAACCAAGTTTTGAAGCCTTGAGATGAGCGTTTCCAACACAACCTTGGTTGCAAAAAGTTGCACATGTCAAAAAAAGGGTTAGGTCAAACTGTAAAACTGCACATTCATTAGCTACGGTCTTGTGATCTACAAGAAATCAGCCAATTAACATGCAGTTTCACACCACAGATAATGCTCCATTTTGAAACATAAACTGGATGTCTGACATCTTGCAAGTTTGTCTTCAAAAGAAAATTTGAACTTCAACAACTTTATGTTGCCACATAATGTGCCATCTCCTCTAACTGGATGGGAAAAAAACTCTAACTGAAGCTGCACATATTTGTTTTACACTGGATCAGCTAATGGGTCACATTTAACAACCAAACAGCTGTTTTTAGCTTTGGGTGAAATTCTAATTGTCTATTTTCTGAGTAACACTTTAATTCTCCCAAACTCTTCATTTCTTATGAGCATGTGCATAAAGCTACTGTATGCCACCCATCTAAAGCAAATGGGGAATCAATATAAATGACCACAGGGTGACAATAAATAAGCGTATACCTGCTCCTTGTTTGAACACATGCGTATTGAGTTTCAGATAACGCTATAGTTGTGTTTACAGCTGAACATTAAATCTAAAAGGAGGCCCTTGAACTTGATACAGTGATTTCAAATTCAGTAAAACCAGTAAGAATGAGATCATATGTAACTGTGTATTTATGGGAAGACTGCACTCAGTGTATGCTTGGATTGTGTACAACCATCCTTGATGCCATGACATCTGCAGAGGATGGTGGAGCCACATAGAGAAAGACAGAAAAAGACAACGATTAGGAAGCAGGAAGAATATAAAAAGCAAAGACGGTAGCGTGATGGAGTTAGGGAAATGAGTGGGAGAAGCAGGGGTCCCAGTCAGCCACAGAGAGTCCATGTTCAGTGGCGGGACCAGAGTTGGGGGAGGGTTGGGTGGAGATGTGTGAAGTTCCCATGCCCTGTAGTTCCCTGGGGAGTAGCGGTGGCAGATGTGACGTCTGGAGCCCGGCCTCCCTCCCTTCATCTGTGTCGCTCTTCCTCCCTAGCCTAGATGTTCTGGTTTCTCTGCTGCAAGTCTACTGAAGATAATCAAAATCTGTCACTCTGCCTTCGTTTACTATTTAATTTTTAAAAAGACTAGGCGAGAATTCTTTTTGTGCATTGTTACATGTCCAGTCAGAGATGTTGTGCCAAAGGAATGGACCACAAACTTCTTTTTAATGGTCTTACTGACTTAAATTTGTTATTTTTCAGAAGATGAAATACTTACATTATTATTTTTAAGCACTAAATTCCCAAGAAAGAGACTGGATTCCCATACAAAAGAAATGTTCCTTTTAATTTACAATTTAAGGGATTTAGGAAGTTAATATTTTCAATAAAGTTTGAATTAAGGGGACTGTTTTCATACTGGGATGTGGTACAGAGAGGACCCAAGTGCAAAGATGGAGCGAGTTGGAGTGCAGACAAAATGAAGCGGTTTGTTTAAGCTGATATTGATCCATAGATAAGAAAAGGAAACAAAAGGATAACTATGACAAAAGCAATACTTGGAGACCACTTGGAAGGAGCTTGGGACACACAGGCTGAGTACACAGAGAAGGCAGACACACATCACAACAACGAACAGACAAAAAACGATGGTTTAAATACGCACAGATACAAAGGCAATCAGCGAGGAGTGGAAACAGAAAGGTAACACAGCTGAAACTAATCAGAGACAAGACAAATAAAACTAAATATAAAAGCACAAAAGACAAAAAGACATAAAGGCAAATAAAACAGGAACATGAAGACATCAAACAGGAGATGGAAATAAAAAACACAGGGGAGGCAGCCATAAACGGAAACTCCAGGAATAAAATATAAATTAAACTATAACCATGAACAGAAACTATAATGCAGATAACAGCAAAGTGAAAACGTAAGAAAACTGAGAGACTAAACTGGGAATATAATCATAACCAAAATAAACAATACATGAATACAATACAAATCTCAAAAAGGTTTTAAAACATCAAAAACACAAGAATCAGAAAATGAATGCGAAAACTCAAACTTCAGCAGAAAACCCAACAACTGTCATAATGTGTGGCTGCACTGAGAGGTTTGTTGGACAAGGACTGGGGGCAAAAATAGCTCATTGCTTGCAGTTTATGCATCAGAAACTGTGAAATAAATTTAAATTGTCTGCCCTAGTTTTAAGAGATACCTGCAGACTGTGACGTTAAGATAGCAAACACTGCAAACATTGGAGAGTCCAGTTGTTCTTTCTTGTCATTTTTTGGCGGTTATTGTGTGCAACTAGCATTTTCGGTTTGTGTCTTTTTCTGGGTTTTCCCAACTTGCATCACATTTCTGTAAATGCTGACCAAATTCAATTAGAGGAGGATTTAAAAGAGAAGTGAAAGTGATTTTGTTATAAAGCCATAAAATCGCATTATAAAGAAAGTCAAGCTAGATGGATGGGTCAACAAAATTTGGCTCATTAACTCCTAAACAGACATCAGGTAAGCAACAGGCAGCAGAGTTTTAAAGCTGTGCTCTGAGTAGCTCTGAGGCATTTGGATCAAATTTGACTAACTTTGTTTGAAAGCATCATGCCTCACAGTTCAAATTGTGTAAAACATTTAAAAACGTCCGCACCAAAAGAGCAAAAGTTCCTTATCTTGTTCGTAGGTACTTGTTCAATCACTGTTGTTTTGGACATAAGCATTAAAAAAGGTTCTAATTATTGTTTTTTTGTAAAAGAGGTGATGGATGTTAAGGGTTTTTCCCAGTGAACAAAGATAGCCAGTGAAGACAAACTGAGATGTCAAAACAGGAAGTAACTAAATAGAGACTCATCACTTATCATTGTACATACAGTTTTTATAACTGTAAGTTCTGTGTCAAAGGTCTTCTAATCTTAGTAACGTAGTTCTTCTAATTCATACTACAGTACCAATACAACCTACTACCCAAAATGCAATTTATCATTAATCTAAAATGAATGTCAGCTTAAAATTTAAAGTAGAAATCCCTGCATACATGCTCCACTGAATTGTAGCACAGAGATTGTGGTTTCACTGTTTGTTAAATCATGTGTCTGAGAAAAACAGAAAAAATGTCTGAGGCTTTGCAGTGAAGTGAACAGTGTTATGAACCACAGCCACAAGGAGACCAATAAGAAGAGAGATTTATGGGTAAAAAGAAGGCCAAGCTTAAGTTTGAAAGGAATTGCAAAGGCTCCAAGGCAGAGACCTGAAGAGGAGATACAGCAGAAAAGAATGAAAAGATCAGTTTCTCCAAGAGTCTGTCAGCATGAGACAGCTGTGAGGAGAGGCCTTTATCTCACTAATGCACTGTATTACAGCAGGCCTCTTGGAAAAAGCCCTGTGCTCTGTGCGGCTTGATGAAAAAGATCCGGATTGGATGCCTCCTTTCTCTGAACAGATTAGGACCCTGTGAGTAGTCACACATCTGTAGCCACCACGTTGCTCTTTGAAGTCCCGCGAGTGGCTGTCGACGCCCATCAAACATGGCAGCAGGAGCCCGACCTCTGACGCCTCACTGAGGGACCAAATCTCTGGGTTTGAATACCAGCAGGCAGCTCTCTTTGAGGCTTCTGAAAATAAACATGTTTTAAGACCCTGAGTGATAAGAGAGCGCTCGCTTTGGGCCAGTTTTGCAATGGGAATTAGAAAGAAAAGGAGCAGAGATGATGGAGGCATAACAAATTAAGCGGAGACTTCCTGGATGGTTGGAAAACAAATGCCGGGCCATTCAAGATGAGAGTTTCGGGAATAACAAACAGGATATGACCTCAGATCCTCTGTGAAAGAACGGACACGTTCATGTCCTGAGGGAAACCATCCTTCTAGGACATGAACGTGCCGAATGGTGTTTTTTATAATCAAACAGAAACATATCCAACGTTTTTCACACTAATTGATGAGATTTGCACAATAGTGTGATGAAATGTTACAACATAATACAGTTACAGATCAAGGAGCTCATAGACTTGAGCTGGTGGCTCATTGTTTACCAACCTTTGCTTCACCTCATCAGATAATCTTCATTAGGTTCAAAAGGATCAGTTAAGCTCAAGGGAAGTCCTAGAAGTGCTCACAGTGAAGTTGCCTGATATATATATATATTTTAAATATCTTGATATCTGATTACATTTATACCTCTAACTGATTGTCAACTGATGGTTAAAATAACTGAAACAAAGCAACTAAGATGACCTTTAATGGAGATCGTTCTGCCAAAGGATTTCTGTAAATACCAAAATTACAATCACAGAAGTTTATTGAGTAATACTGCAAGAAGATGAGTTCATTTTCTTCTGGAGTCAGACCACACATAAAGACATGATAAATGCCATTGCCCCATTGACCATTGACCAATTAATGATGAACTGTGAGAATATTAATTGTAGGGGCAGAACTGAGAGGAGAAAGTGGGGCTGGACAACCTTGACATTATTTGATTCTTAACAGACTTGCGATATTAAGTGTAAGTTAGTATCATTTGGCCAAAAAGGTCAATTCATGTTACCGCCACTAATTACTGCCATTTGCCTGTCTGGCAGATAATCAGTATCACACAGCTGCACAGTCGAGCTATGAGCAGCTGTACAAGGAACTGATCTTTGTATTACTTTTGATATGAATTTACACAAACACACAAATTAAACTTTAACAGCTATGGAGGAAATAAAATGTTGCTGATTATTTTTAGATAATACACATGTTCTCTGTACTACACATTCCTCATGTATCCCCCCCCAATGTTCTTTATTCAACTGTGCACCACACAGGGAGAGCTCTTCCCTATTGATCCTTGGGGAAATCCCATCTGTGTGGCACCTGTTACATTTTTCAGAGAGGAGGATGTCCTCTCATCTACTAGCCCCTCACCAGCACATACAATACAGCCAACCCTATACTCCTCCGAAACACAACACATGGATATACAGTGTTAAATATAGGTCTCTCAACATTTGTCCCCGAGGAGCACCAATCTGATACCATTGTCTCTGGGTACATTACACCCCACACTCACACAAAGCTGAATCTATGAGCTCAGCTGGAGGACAAGGTAAAGAGCTAGACAAAGGGCAGTTTATACACCACAGTGCCTTCCTCTCTCCCTATCTGCCTACAGGGCAGAGCTTTCCTGGCACCTGAAGATACCAGAGGAAAGGAGAAAAATCCCGGCGGGGTCTCTGATCTGTTATCAACCAAAGGTCAGAGTTGACTCACGAGTCAGGTTTTGTTTCAGATGTTTCAAGCTTCATGAAAGAGATCTGGGCAGAGTGCTGTGCAGCATTGTGCAAAGCCAGTAATGGTGCCACTGCCCCCTCCTGGCCAAGTCAATATTGACTAAGAAGAGGCAGTTTGACTTCTTGATGCAGTGCCTGCTGTGTCTGGAGATGCAGAGGTGGTAGCTTTACGGAAGTTAAAGTTATGACACAGCAAAGATCAGGCATTTTGAGTAGAAGTACAGTATATGACAAAATTAAAGGCACTTTCTGCCATGGATGATTTTATACTAATGGATCAGTGTATAAGTAGAATTATAAATAGAATCAGTGTATAATAGAAGTAGACAACTGTCACAGCTCTCATAGCTGTCAAGCTGCACAAGCCAAAAAAGAGAAAAGCTCCTTTCTGTTGAAAACTAAGAGCTCATTTTAAGATGTTATGAAAATTGTTCCACCACTGACAAAAGAGTGACCGTAAAGTCACTGACATTTTCCTTTTCAGGTCAAAGAAAGTTACAGAGACTGTTTTCACACCCTGGGCATGTGCGAGATAATCTTTCCAGTCTCTGTTTTATTTTTTGTGTGAAGCTGTCGGGCTGTCGGGCTGGCGGGCAGCGACGAGGTGCATCCTGAACACGTTAGTTTACGCCCAGACTGCAGCTGTGTCAACAGCATTGCCCACGCAAGATAGTGATAATCTGTCAGTGTATGACTGAGGGCACAGATAAGATGCATAATAAGTTTGCAAACTCTCTTAGACTTTAAAATGTAGAGTTTGACATTTGTGACATTAAAAAAGTGTTAATCTTGATCTTGATCTTTCTCCCACACACTTATGATGACGAATTATACCATCATCATTTACAGCAAAATAAATTCCTATCACCACCAGAAGGTTTGGTATGTTCCACTTATCCAGACTTAAGTAGAGCTCTGAATACATTACTGTAAGTGGCATCTCTCTCTGAATCACCATATGGAACTGATCTGCTGGTTATATTAAAGGGCCTGGGCTCAGGTCAAAGGTTGCTGCAGGTCATTAGGGCCCCATGAGTATCTTCACACCACAACTGCCTGAAGCCAAATCAGCTGCATCTGCCATACAACATGGATGCTGATTTACTGGTTAAAGAGGAGCTTTCTGCATAGAAAACAAAAGCCTGGCCAAAGTCAAAGGTCTGCTTTGTGTTATTAGAGGTCATATGAGGTCATTGAAAGTCTTACAGGGAACACTAAAGCACACTTAACCCTTAACTGGAGTTCACTGCTGTGGAAAACTTGCAGTGAATTGGAATTTCATTTGGGTTTTTTTATTCCAATGACTGAAACATTTTCTCAACAAATGAACTTGAGTGCTGATGTAAAAAGTGTTTACCTCATCAAAGGTCGTAAAGGGCAGAGGTTAATCAGATGAGGGAGTCTCTCAGCTCATAATGAGGCCCTCATTTAAACAAAATAAACATGCAGGTTGAGGTCAAAAGTAAAACATAATGGACACATAAAGAGCTGATATGGCAAAACCTGAATTTCTATTTACACAAATGGTGTTCCTTGTAGAGACAAACCCACGAAGAATGATCACCTCACTCAGTTTGCCCAGCATTTTATAGCATCTGTTTTGTATGGGTCACAAAATAGCCACCACAGACACAGAGTATATGTGGTGAATGATGTTAAGCAGAAAAAGAAACAGATAGTAGCTGATGACATGAATGAAGGTATAAATAGTGCTGAACTTGGATTCAAATTTATTTAATATTAAATAAATGTAACCATTCATAAGGTAAAAACACAGTAAATATTTGAAAACTATCTAATGGGAAGCAAGTTAATTTGCCTTTATATGGCCTTCATAAAAAAATCATTTATGATGATTAAAAAATAACTCAAAAACAAAACAAACACAAACACATAAGAAACCTCAAGCTTATTAAATAACTTTCTCTTGAAGTTTTAACTAACTTGTGGCTCCATTAAAAGGTCAGAGGTCAGAGTTCAATGTTTGACCCAAATACTGCTAACCAGTGCAGCAGGGTGTGTGTGTGTGTGTGTGTGTGTGTGTGTGTGTGTGGAGGGATGTAGTATATGCATTAGAACACAATAGTGCATTAGAACACAATGGTCTCAGCTCTCTCTCCCATTACTGCCACATCCACTCTCCATTCACCACTTCCTGGGCATCTGGTTTTACAACAGACTGGAGCGCAGTGTTTGTTTCTCTCCCAAGCCTTCCAACTGCAACAAACACACAGTCAAAGCTGACCTGGACAAATACTCAGAGGGAAACACACAGCGCCAGAGCCCACATTCCTGCTGCAGATCTGGGCCGTTATCAGCGATGCCTGGAAACAGAGGAGGGGAGGCCCAGGAAGTGAGGACAGCGTTGGCACCTTATATATATCTGAGCAAAGTCAGATCCAAGAGAAAGGCAAGAAAATATTCTGTTTCTTTAAAGAGGCTTTATTGTGATTATGCAGTCACACAACAACATTCTGTGCAGTAGTTCACAGCTTAAAACAGACAGTATTTAAAACACAAACACAATGAATAAATATACACAATAGGGAAATATTTAACAGCTGATTTAGTATTTTTGGTAATACTAAAGTTTCAGTTATATTTTCCCCCTGGTGATGCATGCCCAACCCGCAGGGGCTTGTACCCAACCAATGAGCAGGTGGTGGAGGAGGTTGAGGTCAGAATTCTGTTTTTCTTCATCTTTTTTTTTCCTTTTTTTTTTGTGATCCTCGCTTTTGCACAAGTTGTAACAGGAAACATTCCTCCCCAAACACCTTTGAAATGTTTGAAAAAATCCTGCTTAGAAGGTGAAAAGCCAAATTTAACAAAAAACGAATGACAGATCCAGCTGTTGCAAGTTGCAAGGGACTATAAAAGTGTGCCGCAAGATGAATATTCTTATAATTATGATGTGATTGCAGAAGTCACTTGCAGATGTGTCTAAAATACATTTTTTACCATACTATAAGGAAACTATGTATCAAAGTCCTATGTATAAAAAGTATCTCTTTGATACATGTGGGAAATACAATGATTCCGTCCCCCAGCCTCCTCTTACAATGGCTAAACAAAGTTGTTGTTCTTTTTTGTTCAAATTGTGTTCATTTATTCCAATTTCAGAATCTTAAGCAGAGTCACAGCCAAACATAAATAACTGGTTAAATATGGCACAAAACTCCTGCCTTTCTATATGTCTCCATCTATGTTGGTGACATAAACACTCCATAGCGTGTTCATAGGGGAACTTTACAGATCACAGAAATCTTGGCCCTTTTACTGTCCATATAAACTATAGAGAAACACAGACCTCAAAGACATTCATAAGGAGTTAACAAAGAGTTCTCCCAACTCTTTTAACTGCTTCGTTGTAGAAAGTTAAACCATCCACTCAACTTTTGACTCTTTTCCAGAAGTTCCACTGTGCTGTTTTTACTTTCACTTATTCTTTTACATTAAACACATTAAAGTTTAAGTGCCGGCAAACTCTGATCCCTTCTGTATAACAGGTGGGCCCATGATCACACCTGCAGTAATATGCCTGAGGCCTGTAACCTGTGCCTGCTGTCTGTTAGCTGGAGATGCTATTATGCGTGATTAATGAACAGCATGTTTGTTGGCACATGTTCTCTCTCTCTCTCTCTCTCTCTCTCTCTCTCTCTCTCTCTCTGTGTGTGTGTGTGTGTGTGTGTGTGTGTGTGTGTGTTATAGCAGTTAGAGTTGTCACAGCTGTATACTGCCCTAAGGACAAAACCCCTGCACCTGCCTCTGTTTCTTATGGGCTAAACAAAAAGTGTGAGCAGGAGTAAATGGAGTTATTTGTACAGATGAGCTCAAGCTGTCAGGATGTCATGAGGCCATCATACATATGGAGGAAAAATTACACAGTACATCCTCCTCGGCCCTGCCCCCTGGCCCTTTTCTTTTTCTTGTCCTTCTCCTTCTTCACTTTATGCCATTATTCCAACTCCTCTCTTTTGCCAACCTGACCTCCACCTCCTGTCGACATTGTATAACCACACAAATAATAATGTTAATAATAAAGAAAGAAAAGAAAAAGACTAACCAGAGGAGCCTGTAGTATATAGCGCTCACCTTTGCAAAGTTAATGTACAACAGACCGTGATTCTACTTGATAAAATTGTGACACAGAACAGGTTAAACAAATACAAATAAAATAAATACAAAAACACTAAACATTGTTCTCAGAATATATCTAATGGGGTCATTTAGGAGAAGACCTGGAAGAGCTGATGGAGAAGATGTGAAGTGCACCTTGCATGTTGGGGCAAAACATCACCTCAGGAAAAGTTTCAAACTCTGACTCGCTGTTCACTTCATATTCTCAAGACAAGCTAAAGTTTTATATTAACATCAATTCAGCATGATTTTTTTTTTTTTTAAATATATGACTCACAAAAACAGCAAGAAAAAGTATGAAAAAAGCAGAGGGGCCTTGAGCTAAATCGTAAAATACTCACAAAATCAATGCTAACATGAACATGTAACAGTGACTGCCACTCTTTAATGTTTTAACATACTAACATTTACTAATTAATACCACTAAAACCACAAAAGTAAGAAAAATCTAGGTGTCTTCATCTATGTTATTTGGGTTTTATTCCCTCCAAATCCAGGTTGAGTTTCCAGGTGCCGGTGAGTGGAGTTTAAGATTCCTGATCTTTACCTGTCACATCTTTTACTTGTGAATCTCATCTTTTGCTTTTACTTAAGGACCAGCTCCAACGTTTGATCTCCAATAGATTCTCTGCCTCCTTATAGTGGTAATCAGGCTCCTCTATGATTCTCCTGTTGTTTTAAGTTTTTTTGTTTCAGAGAGTTCCCTGTGTGGGGAACTCTCATTCCTGTCCCTGTTGAGCTGGTCTGTACCTTCTTGAATTCTTTCTCAAAAAACTGACAGCTCACCTGCCTGTTGACTTCCCCACTGTGGCAAACAGACCAGTGGCCCACTTCAAGTATGTTTCCCAGAATGATCAAGTAAGCAATCTCATATACAGGGAGTGCAGAATTATTAGGCAAGTTGTATTTTTGAGGAATAATTTTATCATTGAACAACAACCATGTTCTCAATGAACCCAAAAAACTCATTAATATCAAAGCTGAATGTTTTTGGAAGTAGTTTTTAGTTTGTTTTTAGTTTTGGCTATTTTAGGGGGATATCTGTGTGTGCAGGTGACTATTACTGTGCATAATTATTAGGCAACTTAACAAAAAACAAATATATACCCATTTCAATTATTTATTTTTACCAGTGAAACCAATATAACATCTCCACATTCACAAATATACATTTCTGACATTCAAAAACAAAACAAAAACAAATCAGCGACCAATATAGCCACCTTTCTTTGCAAGGACACTCAAAAGCCTGCCATCCATGGATTCTGTCAGTGTTTGGATCTGTTCACCATCAACATTGCGTGCAGCAGCAACCACAGCCTCCCAGACACTGTTCAGAGAGGTGTACTGTTTTCCCTCCTTGTAAATCTCACATTTGATGATGGACCACAGGTTCTCAATGGGGTTCAGATCAGGTGAACAAGGTGGCCATGTCATTAGTTTTTCTTCTTTTATACCCTTTCTTGCCAGCCACACTGTGGAGTACTTGGACACGTGTGATGGAGCATTGTCCTGCATGGAAATCATGTTTTTCTTGAAGGATGCAGACTTCTTCCTGTACCACTGCTTGAAGAAGGTGTCTTCCAGAAACTGGCAGTAGGACTGGGAGTTGAGCTTGACTCCATCCTCAACCCGAAAAGGCCCCACAAGCTCATCTTTGATGATACCAGCCCAAACCAGTACTCCACCTCCACCTTGCTGGCCTCTGAGTCGGACTGGAGCTCTCTGCCCTTTACCAATCCAGCCACGGGCCCATCCATCTGGCCCATCAAGACTCACTCTCATTTCATCAGTCCATAAAACCTTAGAAAAACCAGTCTTGAGATATTTCTTGGCCCAGTCTTGACGTTTCAGCTTGTGTGTCTTGTTCAGTGGTGGTCGTCTTTCAGCCTTTCTTACCTTGGCCATGTCTCTGAGTATTGCACACCTTGTGCTTTTGGGCACTCCAGTCATGTTGCAGCTCTGAAATATGGCCAAACTGGTGGCAAGTGGCATCTTGGCAGCTGCACGCTTGACTTTTCTCAGTTCATGGGCAGTTATTTTGCGCCTTGGTTTTTCCACACGCTTCTTGCGACCCTGTTGACTATTTTGAATGAAACGCTTGATTGTTCGATGATCACGCTTCAGAAGCTTTGCAATTTTGAGACTGCTGCATCCCTCTGCAAGATATCTCACTATTTTTGACTTTTTTGAGCCTGTCAAGTCCTTCTTTTGACCCATTTTGCCAAAGGAAAGGAAGTTGCCTAATAATTATGCACACCTGATATAGGGTGTTGATGTCATTAGACCACACCCCTTCTCATTACAGAGATGCACATCACCTAATATGCTTAATTGGTAGTAGGCTTTCGAGCCTATACAGCTTGGAGTAAGACAACATGCATGAAGAGGATGATGTGGACAAAATACTCATTTGCCTAATAATTCTGCACTCCCTGTAACACTATCTGGAAAAATTCTGTGGAGCTGATGTCAGTGGGCTAACCAAGGCTAGCCTATCTCTCCCCTCTTCTCATGGTCTCCAGTCCTCTGAACTGTCCCCAGGAATTCCCACGACAGAGTTCACCTTCAGTGTCACCATTACTTAAGAAACCTTTTGAACTTGTCTGCACGAGTCCTGCTTTAGAGCACATTTATCATTTTGACAAATTTAGACATAACAATAGCACCAGATGAAGAATCTTATTTTTCTTATAATAGAATCTTATAATTTTATTTGAGATAAATGCTTGTATTATCATACTCACAATGATCTTCTAACCTTTGAGTATACTCAAAGTCTATAGCTTTAAAGAGGCCCTGATTCTAGTAAAAGTCTGTGTTTTCCTATAGATTCAAACTTCAGTACAGCTTGGATGAAACAGAACTCTTCTGCACAAAAAGATTAGATATACTAACAGCCTCATTAACTTTCTATGCTGGTAAAATGCTGCCTGTCCTGCTGATCCTTCTTACTTGGGTCCGTATAACCTTTAGCAGTTTTCACGTTATGGCTGTGCTTGACCCAGGACTCATACAACTCATACAACATGTGGTCAACTTCTCACAGTACATGAAGCCATTAGGAATTGATAGATGCCTTTAAATAAATAAATAAATAAAACATATACACATCTTCCACGAGAAAATAACTAAATACATTTTGGCCAATCCTCTGAAAACATAAAAGGTTAGAACCAAATTTTGGGATAATCCAAACTGGTGAAACTTTTCTTGAAGCCATATTGCTCCACAGGTTAGAAATATGTGTAAAATCAGGCCCGTGGCTCCTTGATGCTGACGTTGTCACTGTACATGAAAACAACTTTCCTTGAGGATTTAGCTAGTTTCTTTTACACAACTACAAAGAGCCCTCATCTGTTTTGCATCATCAAAAATTAACTCCATTCTTTAAAATAACAAAATGCCATGGGTGCATTGTTGGAGAAATCATTTGGATCTTTTTTCATCTCAGGATTTGCTATGCAGAGTGATTTTCTGGGTCTCCACAGGCTTTAATCAGAGAGTAAAAAATGGAAACCTGCCAAACAAGGGGATCTGATTTTGAGAATGCCGCCTCAGGTTAAGAGGCAACGAACTATACAAGGCTTTGATCTGAGTTCATACCTAGGCAGAATAACGATGATACCTCTGACCAGAGCTATTGACGTCTGCGGAGTGTTAGCATGCTGCAGAGGGGAATTTGTAGCCACACAGGCCCCTTTAATGAGTTTTATTTGTTTTGTTTTATCCCCCTCCACCTCCTATCACCTCAGCACACAGAGTAATGATGAGGGAGGGGTAATACTAGTTAGGAATCAGCCCTCTCCACACCTTCACGGGGCTAATTATCTGACCCTCTTGAGGATCATCTCCTAGCTAAAGGAAGTGAGATTTCTCCTTTTCTCTTGACACATAAGTCCACATTAACCCCCTTTGTTAGAGTAAATTGGAATACTGCATGTTTGTCTCCATGCATATTGTTAGTGTGGAGGGGGCAAATAGTGCCTGGCATTTTCATGATAACTATTCGCATCCACGGGAGTCATAGCATGATATTTTGCTGTACAAACAAAAAGGTAAGATCTCAACAAATTAAACTATTATGAGCAATGTTGCATTTGTTTTACTTATTATTAATTATATTTCCTAATTTTGTGGAATAGGTATAGTTTTCATAGATTATTTCGCTCTTGAAAATAACTTTTTGTAACCCTGCGATAACTTAGAGAAGTTAATTTAGATAACAGAAAGATACCCTGGGTATGTTGAACTCTATTTGTAGCTCAGGGTCTGGAGAGATTTGAATAGAAAACAGTTTGCCCATTTGGACCAGCAGGACAAACTGTAATGGTCCCTGTTTTTTGGACCCTTGGTTACAATCATATGACCCCCCTATTAGGAACTGCTTTGGTGACGGAAAAACACCTGCAGGAAGAAACAGCAGAACCAGGCCATATTTAAAAAATGAATCCAAGGCAAAAGTATTATAATTTATTATTAATTCTAATGGCTAGCAGAGGGAAATGTCTCTTGTTGTCTCTTGTTAAAGCCTTGACTCCGCTGAACTATGATCACAGTAAAAGCTTTTCTCATGAGTTCACAGTCTCAGTTGATAGGTTTGACTTTTTATTTAATTTATATGATGTTATTTTTGTAAATTATGGTTTTCATTTGAGTCACAAAGGAGGATAAAGTGGAGCATGCTTTTAAGTCACTATCATATGAATATGCAGTGTTCTCCATTTTTCAGCCAGATCCACCCATTGTTTATCATGTTTCAAAATTTCTAACATGATGACTGTGAAAATGTCCAATTTGAGGAGTTAACAGAGGACCTCAATAAAAAGTAGAGGATGTTTTGGTGGCTATGTCTTTACACATTTACACAGCACTGCTCTCCATGCACTTTACAGAGAGGATTACTGTATTATTATTTCTGCATTGATCAGGCCATGCTAAAGGCTATCACTGATATCTAACATGGATAATATGAGTATGACTCTTTCCAGGTTTTGTGGGCAGAAGTTAGAGTATTTAGAGCTCTTTCAGGTATTCTTTTGTAAGAAACTTTATCTTTACTTAAGTTTTTTTGTCATTGTATTTAGTCATACAATCGTAATAATATTATGTTTCACATGCTTTTGTTTATTTTCGTGTTACGTACACAATACATTTGTGTATTTCTAAGGTGAAACTAGCTTTCCATAGCACGAAGTATATGTAAAACTCCTGTAACTTTTTTGTTAATGCTGCACAAAAGTAAAAACCTCGACTCCGAGTGTCTCCAGGGTTCAGCATGAAACGTTAATCCATCTGTCTCACTTCACAGTAATTTTCACATTCTCAGAAGTCATAATTACTGACACGGATGTTGCCTAGAAAGTGTGTCCTTTAACAGTATCGGTCACAGCACTTCCTCCACACAATACGCTTCCTATCTCGCTGTCAGACGGCAGGTCCCAGTCCATCCTTTCCTCATTAAGCATATGTCTCATTTTCCATTTCAGACAAGAGATAGCATAGAAGTGCTCACAAAAGCACTATTTTCAGGCCCTCGTCTGAAAGTCTAATGAGAGCAGATCAAATATAACTGACACCGAAGGGAGACAAAGGGAGACGTAGCCCTGGGTGAGAGATGAGGCGAAGCAGAACAATGGACCAGAATGTGCTGTCGCTGCGGCGGTACGGAGCAGGACGAGAGAATGCAGATGATTCTGTAATGAGGGATTAAGTGGTGGATTATGGGTCTTTATTAAGATGTTTCTGATCCTCATTAGGCTGAATCTTGTATCAGGGCATCGATTCCCTGCTTGCTCACTGGATTGGCTGTTCTCTGGAGGAAGAGTGGAAAGGAAAGAAAGAAGAGTGAGAAAGAATGATAGAAAGACATGCACTGCTAATATGCTCCTCGGAGGAATGGGAACTAAAAAAATTACGAGACAGGCAGTGAATTGTGCATATTTCTTTTGTCGTTATTGTTGAGACTTTTATATCACTAATTTAAACGAGGACCCACGCAGGACAATTAACGAAAACAAACCAAAATCTAAATTTTAGTATGTCATCCTCATACAACAGACATTACTTCTCATCACTTTCACAGGATTAAGAGTCTACAGCCATACTGACGGCTCTTTGTGGCTGTCTTTAAGCACCGTAGTAGTTTGAGTTCTGTAATGGTAGACGTACACGTTTTTTAACAGAGGCTATAATAGGGCATCATGGAGGGTGACATTTTTTCTGTAGTATGCAGGTTATGTGCACATTACATCAATATTAAAACAGTCAAAAATTGTTTTCTCTCTCGTCTAAATTAAAACAGTGTCAGAGTTAAAAGTGAAAACTGCTCCGTGAACAGAACCATGAATTTAAAAAAAAGGTGACTTTAAGTCAAACAATAATTTAAGAATCACTTAAAGGGACAGGCTAACTTGTTTTCCAGCTCCATGTTATATTAGGCCTTGGTGCCCCCCTTAGTTTATTCAGTATTCGAATAAACAAGACATCCCTTCATACTGATATCACAAGAGCAGAAATAAACTGTGTTATTTAGAGCTGCCTGAAGCCTGAGCGTTTGGCTCATAAAGATTTCTTCAACATCCTGGCCTCATTATTTGAAGGTTTGACCATATTTAATAGGAGCATCCACCATTGTAACAGAATACACTCACCAGCTACTTTGATCAGCTGTTTGTTAACACAAACATCTAATTAGCTAGACACATTTAGGCATCTAGAGTTAAAATGACCAAGCAACAGATTTAAGTGACTATGAAAGTGGTGTAGCTTGGCAAAAAAGCGCTTACCAGGAGGTGGCTGGAGAAAGAGCCCCCAACAAAGAAAGATTGGATAGGAATAATGGAGGAAATATATAGAATGGAAAAATTTACTTTTTTTTTTACCTCAAAATGGACCAATTTCATAAAAACTGGAGGAAGTGGGAGAGATTTGTTGAAGGTGGTAACATGGGATGCACTGAAAAAAAGGGACTGGCCATCTCTTGGATTTATGTAAGCATCTTGCATGTATTTAACACAATTGCCTCATGTTTTAAAGATAAATGTAACTATATAGTGTAAAAACTACATGATATGCAGAAAGGGTGTATTAAATTGTTCATATCATGTTCAGGTGAAGTAAGTCAATAAGATAGCAACGTTAAATCTCGTGAAACCACGCGTGATTTCATCTCGCGGGCTTTGGATCGTGGTTTAAAAAATGCATCCATCTCAGTCAAGTCGAGCAGCCAACTCTACGTTTTTGGTATGTCTTGATTTTTTGAATTAATGTTTACCATATTTCAGCCAAATGTAGTTAAACGTCTAGAGTGTCGCCATGTAACATGCTAAAAAAGAGCCGTTAGCTTATTTGCTGTTTTATCTGTTGTCAAAGAATTGGCGCTTTTTCATTTGAATTTGTCTTTGGCACAAGAGCCGTAATATCACATTAAACCTAATTACGAGGCACTCATAACATAATTTGGTTTTCTGTGTGAATAGATTTGCCAACTGACTCTTCAGTTACATTGTGTATTTACTGCACCGTGGTGTTAGTGAGATTTTGGACATTGAACAGCTTTAGCTAATATCATCAGCGGCATTATGCTAGCTTACATCCCTACCCCTCCTGCCCTCACCTGCTGTCCTTTTGTTTTTGTTTTTGTTTTTGTTGATGCACATTGAGAGACGACCTCTATTCTGCATTTCACCAGGAGTCAGCTGATGGATTGTGGGTTCAAGGTGTTATGGTAAGAAAGTATATACTATTTTCGCTTAAGGTTTCTGTAACTTAATTATAATAGGTTTTTTATAATTATTAGGTGCATGCATACTCACCCTATTAATACAACTGAGAAATCCAAAATCTGCCATAGGTTTAACCTGTATGTATTGTCAGAAAGGTGATTACTGGACTCGCATTAATGCACACTTGAACTGAAATGAGGTTGTAACTTGTGGGTTCTTGGGTTGCAAATCAGAAACAAACATCTTTGGATTTTTTTAATCCCATAAGATCTGATTCAACAAAACATTACTGATTAACCAAGCACAGTGCCTGCTGTTATTTCAAAATAATTTTATGTCATTTTAGATGAAATGCAGCATTCCAGTGCATCCCAACCATGCCTTTACAGTCAAGGTTTCTGACGGAGCTGAGTTTCTCTCTGACAGTCTGCTGAAAGTGTTTGCAAAGTGATCGGGGGAACAGGGCACAAAGCTAAAGGATGTAGCTGCCATGATGACAGTAAGAACTTTAAAATTCTTTAACTACAAAGTGTATATGTATTGCATTAGGTCAGTAAAAGATTTTTATGCTGCATCCATTGAAACAGTCAACTATTACCCGTGAGTACTGATTCCACCGAAAGGATGCCATAATTTTCGTTATGCATTTACTGGCCCACTGAGAAAAAATCTTTTTTTTAAAATATATGTTCTGGAAACTATATATCCATAAAGTTGATGTCAAACAGGAACTTTTGATATTTCTTTGTAGATGCTGGTGTTGCATGTTGACTGGTTTAAGTTTTTGTCTGGGATCATTTTCTTCTGTGCTACTGAAAAGTTCACAAATCTCTGTTTTCTTTGTTATAATACTTTAGGATGACATTAATGCTCGAAGGGAGTCTCATCAAAGTGCTCCGCATCTGTGTGAAAGACAATTGCAACATCTTAGTGCAGGAGTTCATGGTGTTTTATGAGTAGATTGTGGCTTTGCAACATTTAAAAATGCATTTAGTTATCCACTTGATCCTCATTGGACTGGTTAGGACCAGTAGTCCTCTTTAATAATTTGAAGTTCACATGAGGCCTGGTAGTGAACTCGGCCGCCCCCCCTTGAGGCCCCACCCCCCTATATTAGGGGTCACATCAGTGTGAAAAAACTTTAAATTTGTCATTCTAGTGAACAAAGGAAAATCCCACCAGTATTTACATTAGCTTTCGTTTGAAAAAAAAAAAAAAAAAAAGACCAACTGACCAACAGCTAACCAAATTGTGGGGAAAGTCTAAATTCTAACATCTTCTGAGTGACATAACCTGGATTTCTGATGGGTTTTTGTTAGTCTTTCTAACAAAAACTAATGTAAAGCATTTGAAATTATTATGTTTTTCACTCTGTCTTAGAAACTCTGTTAGACCATGAATGGCAGCATGGCAGGCCACTCTTTGGCTATAGCTATTTACTATGTTGCTTGCATTGGTTTAAATTACTCTAACATTAGAACTGGTAGATTCAAAAGAGATGAGTTTAAAAGGAAATCTTAAAGAAATGTTTTGTGTTTAACCAGGACTTGACTGAGGCCACTGCATGGATTGAGAAAACCACAATGAACATCTGTCTCCAGAGGATGCACCAGGCAATGACTTTTCTGATGTTGGCATCATCATCGAGGGTATAGTAGTTCTTCAAGATCTGGATAACGTGACCTTTGCAGTAGCCATGCTGTTTGGACCTTTTTTATTCCTTCAAGATGAGTTACCCATCACAACTCTGCTACACTTTTGAGGTGATTCAAAGGGTGGTAATGGAGTTGGATGCAACTCAGCTCTCAAGAAAAGCTCACAACTAAGACAAAACTACTCCTGCAAGGAAAGCTCACTGTTATGCATGCAAGCTGATCAGCTCTAGGTGAGAGGACATTTAAATCTCACACTTGTTCTGCTGCATTTTTGAAGCTCAATTCCAGGAACAGATCGCAGGGTTCATTTTTATATACTCTGCAACTGCCATGAGGACGAGCCGTTTTTTGTTGTTGTTTGTTTTTCCTTTTGCTCTGTACAGCATTTTGGCAGCATTTTTAAATTTCTCTTTGTATTTTTTCTTTCTTTTACTAGTGAAGAGATGTAGCGTGAACAGTTATGCAGTCTAAATATCCCATATGGGTCGTGTGAAATGGTATTTTCAGTTTCATTCAGTTGAAGTAAAGAACGTTGAATATTTCTAAGTGTGCTGTTTTGAACCAAGATGTCACAGTATGATCAGTGCTGTAATTTTTGACAGTCACTGTATCAATGTTATTTTTGCATCTCTTGAATAAAGGTTTTGACCTGCAGGTGCTAATTTCTTTAGTTATTGGGGTAAAATGGGTAGTGTTAATAGGAAGGTGTTTGCCAATTCAGTAACCTAATTTAATGTTAATGGAAACTAACACTACCTCAAATTGTTTAGTTATAATTGTTGTTTAACTGAATCTTGATGTCAGAGGCCTTAAATAGAATGTTTTGATTTGTTCTTTCCCAACATTTTTCAAAAGAAACAGTCTAATTTCTTTGCTGTGATTGATTCCAGAGAACACGGAAGAACTGACATTATTTAACTGTTGATTTATGTAGATTCAGTAGAGGAGTAATGTCAGTTTAATTCTTTACCTACTGTCAATGCAGTGAAATTAGACATGTTGTTTTTAAAGGTTACTGGTGGATGCCAGCAACCATCTTGGAAGAGAACAATACAATCTGTTATAAGGCCTCCATTTGAAAATTGTGTATTTGATGCTAGAATATAATAGCAAAATGTAATTTGAAGATAACATGTAGCATTTAAGTGACCAAGTAGTATTGGGTAAAAGTTATTGAATGGTGTTGGGATAAAGTGAGAAAATTGTGAAGGATTAAAATATTTCAAGAGCTCAAATTACTTCATCAAAACATGTTTAAGTCACATTTTATCAACACAAATTGCACAGGTTTATTGAACATGAATAAATTGTGTTAATTTAACTCAATTGTTTAAGTTGCTGCCAAAGCAAAACATCTGTGTGCAACAAATGTCCACCATTGAATTAAGTAAATCCAACAACATATTTTTTTCAGTGTGAGATATTCACACAACTACTGGAAGAAGGAAGGTCTGCTAAGGACGTGGTCACGTTTTTTTTTTTAGTTTTTTTTTTTTAAGGTAGTTTATAAAAGAGACTGGAAATACCCTTCCGAATATGATCAGGGATGGACTGTAAAGTGCTGAGTGGACAGTAGTAAAAACCTAACGACATGGGACCTGTAAAGAGGTGGAGGGGAGCTCCCCCAGACCGAGCAGATCTGCGGGTTTCACTGTGCCATTATGTCATCGTTAGTGCGTAGTATCTTTGTTTGTTTGGTTGTTTTTTTTTTGTTGTTGTTTTTTTTTGGGGGGGGGGGGGGGGGGGGGGGTTGGGGTTTTTTTTTTTTGTTTGTGTGTATTGCTAAATTAAAGTACCTTTTTATAAAAGAAAAAAAAAAGAAAGTGGTGTAGCTGTTGGTGCCAAATGGTCTTAATAGTTGAGAAACTCGTGATCTACTGGGACCACGAAATACAGACCAGACTGCTTTACAACCACAATATGCAGAAGAGCATCTCTGAATGTGCTACACATCAAACTTTGAAGCAGATGGGCCACAGCAAAACTTGACAACAGAAAATTGGGAAAATGTTGCATGGACCTGATGAATCTTGGTGTCTTGTAATTAATTTCTTTGTACTGAAATGATAGAATCAACTGCTGTTAGGCCATGTGAAAATTCAGAAAACATGCACGCCATCACCAAATGTCATGGTTGTTGAGATATATCAATATGTCAGAACAACAAATAGAGAATAAAAACAGACCATGTGCATATTGTTATTATGTAGCTGCTGTATATACACTGTGCTTTCAGGGTGCTTACCTGTATGCCTGCTCTATTCTTTTGCTCTAATGAGAACAGGACTGAGGGAAACAGTCTTGCAGAAACAAACCTAGGTGGTCCAACAACATTTGGATCTAATAACAACTCACGCTGAAACCTAACTGGTACAATGTAAATATAATCAGAGAATTTCAGCTATGCAAGTATTTACATGCCATTGTCCAAGTTTACTATAGAAGACTCTAGACACAACTGTTTTAGTTCTACTCAGAGTGAGACTAAACTTCCTTTATTTCAACAATTGCAACTATTGTTTTATAAACAACAAAGCTGCAGATCAGCATCATGTATTATGATTTCTCTGCTATTAAACAAAAGGCTTTACAGATAGTTACAGGCCCAGAAATTTACAGTGACTCTAAATGAAGGCCTCCTTCTTACAGCATGCTCAGAAACACTTACTGCTCTTTACAAGCATAAGTACTCAGTGTGTGTTTTGGTTCTGTGGAAAGATAGTCTTCACAAAGGGTGAAGTCTACAAATACTGTAAAAAACTAAAGTATCCTTCTAGAAGAAATCAAAAATGTCATACCAGTAACCTATAAGCCTGTAAGTTAAATCTGTATTCTTTCTAATGGCCAGCAGAGGGCGACTCTTCTGGTTACAAAGAAGACTGTTTACAACCAGAGAAAATGAATGTTCTTACCCTCAATAAACACTTTTCTAAAGTGCTCATGCTCTCAGTCTCTAGCTTGAAGCCTTAATGAATAGAATATGATGTTCTTTTTTTTTTTTTAAATTTGAGTCCCAGTTAGAGTAGAGGGGTCAAAAAAGCAAACTATGCTTTGGGTCTCTGTTGTATCAAACTGAAATGTCTCAGGGTTTCTCTTATTTAGCCCCCCTGGTGAAAAGGCTAGGCTCAAGACCAGAATATAACTAAACAATAAATGTCTACTTCCATCTTTAATATACAGTCTATGTTTTGGTTTTTTGGGGGTTTGTTTTGCCTTTTAATTTTTAATTATTTTTTTTTGATAGATGCAGTGAAGAGTGACAGGAAAGCAGAGGGAGAGAGAGGGGAAGACATGTGGCAATGGTCATATTTGAACCTGGGCCTGCCGATTTCAGCCATTTGGCTCATCCCAGTGAGCTAAATTTGGGCCCCACAGTCTATGGCTTTTAATGTAAAAAGATATGAAAAGAAGGTTATAAGAGGTTCACTGTGACAGTGAAGTTGTGGTACATATAAGTGAACATTTTGTGCTAAAAGGTTGCACAAATTTCACTTGTAGTTGATTTTTGAAAGAATGTGGTTTGAAAATAAGAATAAAAAGCAAATGACTTGCTTCTTCTGAATTACTGAAACGTTAGAATTTCTGAATGAACGTAAGTACTCAAAATCTACTCAAAATAATCCATGACTTAAACACACCAGTAGTTCAGTTCATGACAGCTTTATTTAGTGCAAAGACAGCCTAGTAGCAGGAGTCATTGATGCGCCTCATGCTCATGAACCTCATGCCGCTGAATCCCATGTTCATGAAGCTCCTGTACTCTCCAGGCCTCATGTACATCATTCTGCCTCTGTAGTGGGGCTGCTCGTACATCAGCCAGTGGCCATCCATCACATTGCAGGACATGCAGTTGGACATGCGGTAACGGTCCATGATGTTATCACAGTCGTCCATCAGCTCATACATCTGACCACCAAAGTTCTCTCTCTCGTAGATCCTCATCCTGTAGGATCCCCTGTACTGTGAGGCAGAAGACAAATGGATTTAACTCAGAGTATTTTAATGATGTCATCCAGGGTAAATGACGACTGGCGTAAAATCTTACCATGGGGATCATACGGCAGGACCTGATGCAGTCGTTCATCCCCATCATGCTCATGTAGTCAGAATATTCACCCCTCCTCAGGAAGTACTGGTTGCCCATGTAGTTGGTGCGGTCGTACACCATGAAGCAGCCTCTCTCAACCCTGCAGGAGTGGCACCTGCTCAGGTAGGAGGACATGTCAGGGCAGTCGTTCATGACCTCATAGGAACGACCCAGGAAGTTCCTGTCCTCGTAGAAGATGATCTGAGGAGAGAGAGGAAACGAGCACATGTGAGGCATTTAATTTTTGAAGCTGAAAGAATTGGTGAGTTCAACAGTAGTGCTGTTAAGTAGAAAGTTCAGGTGCAGCTTTAAACTTCTAATGAGGAATAAATCAATTTAGACATTTATACCTTTCTGTTAACTCTTAATGTGTCAGCTCCATGTCTGAATGAGCGATCTATGATTTTTCTATAAAGGTAACTAATCTAGTTTTATCAGGTCAGACCCAGCAGCAGTATAAATCATTTATACAAGAAGTGCACACATTTGAATCCACAGAGTCAGATGGGCACTCAAAGCACAGCAAAGTTCTCTTACTGAGCTGTTCAGCTCATGAGAGAAGCTCTTAACAGAAGCTAATATGTACATAGTGACATTTTATCTCGCAAAGTCTGTTTCTATTTTGTTGGCTTAGAATTTTAGAGCTTTTTTACTAGAAGAAATATCTGCAAGCTGTAGTTACTGAACCAAACAAGCACAGGCTCTGGCTGGAAAGCAAAAATAGGACTCAGAGATGCTTTAAAGCGGAGGAAAATTATACGATACACCATTCGTGCCACACCTCATGATTGGTTGCTGTTACAAATATAAATATTATATTTTTATAAACACATGTTTAAGACCTTAAAGGCAATTCTCTTACCCTGCTCATCATGTTCATTCCAGTGGTAGTCATATTGCTGATTATTGGGCTGCTGGCTGAGCTGCTGGTTGAGCTGCTGGTTGCTGCTGATGTTTCTGCTCTTGCACCAAACTGTATCCTACCTGGTTTAACCCTTTCCTTTTATACTAGACCCGACCGCACCAGCCCATTGTCCAAACCTCCTGAGTCAGCAGCTGTGTCATAGACATGCACTGAATATGGAGGGTTTTGTCCACATTTCCAGGGGCCAGCGAGCTTAGAAAATCCATTCAGCTGCGGTTCTCGTACATCACAGGGTCAGGGAATGGGTGAAAGGGTTAACAATCGGAGGTCACACCTTGACATTGTTTATTCAGTGTGACTTACACTGTTTTGTCAGCAGCAGCGTTTTTCTGCCGTTTCTTTGTGCTATTTGTAAAGTGACTGACTTTAACGTGTTGTAGTGAATGGAAAAGCTTTTGTCTTTTCATGAAAACACCCAGACAAGCATTTTTTTTTCAATCAACTGAGCTAAACTAATGACGGCAAAATAAGTTACTTAAAGAACAGAGGATCTTGGATATTAGCAATGTAGTGCACAATAATATTGAGCAATTGAGTAAATAAAAGTCAGAAGTTTAAGTTCAGAGTCCATAAACGTAATTCTTTATCATCTGACTATGGCCAAATAACTAGTAAATGTATCTGACTGGATTATAATTTAAAGCATTATAATTTATAGCCCCATAGTATGTTTCTTTAAAAAAATCTTTGTAAGCTGACTAATACTTTTAAATACATCATTCAAATATATACTGGATATATATATATATATATATATATATATATATATATATATATATATATATATATATATATGATCTAAGCTTTGATCTGAGCAGATCAAAGCTTAGGTCATCTTTAGGTCTACTCGCTGAGAACAAAGGCTATGCTCTTGATTGTGATGTGAGGCAAAGTGGACAAATTGTAAGAGAATTAGAAATTAAATTGTAGCTGCAAATATCTACTCAATCGTATTACACTACACTGATTAAAATAGGCATGTTTTATGACATTTTGATGAGGGGTGGGCATGTTACTTGTGCTTCCTGACCTTTGTTCTCTGTCATTTTTATAAAACACCCATGAGTCTTTTGATGTCAATTATATAACATTTTTTTCTTGGCATTTTAAATGATATATTTAGAGAGCCAAAGCAAAAAAAGTGGTGCTCAAAAGAGGAAGGGAGTAGGAGCGCAGGATGGACTTTGGATTTGAGCAGTGTTGTCAATAACTTTGGTGATGTTCTGAGAGGTGAGTTGCCTTGTCTTTTTGTTTTTTAAGTATTACTAATACTTATCTTTTGAAAATGTGCACTCACGGTGTTACAGAGTTCTTATGCCAGCACATTGAGCTACAGTGTAAATTTAGTAAAAATTAGCCTCTTAGTAGGCTAATTTAGGTCAGATGTCTGTTGCCTGGAGTCCTCTCTCCTCGTATAAGAAGAAGCTCCCTGGAAATTATTCGAAGATGTGTAAGCTGCAGAAATGAGAAAGCAGGTGGTTATCCTAGTAGTTGACGCACAGGTATGGAAGTAATACCCCTTCTTAGCACACAGGGGCGCTGTGATACATGCTGAGTTCAGACTGCGACTCTCTTGGTAACAGAAATCTGTGTTGTCAAGCGTTGCTAAGGAAGTCACGGAGCTACTTTTAGTCAGTCTCCCTGACACCAACAGTGCACAAAAGGTAGCTTTACTTTCAGCCTGATAAAAGAGACATAAATTGTTAGTGCAAACGACAGAAACTACCAAAGTTATCCGTTTGTTAATGTGGTCACAGAAACGTACGCTTTAGGCAATAGTTAGCACAGCTTTAGCATTTTAGCTTTGTTAGCTGCAGCTGCAGGTTGTTATCCAGTGAAGAGAAAAGCTTAACAGATGACATTGTTGTGTATGTAAACGTGATTTAGATGATGGCTTAAGTAGAATTGTTAAAGTAGACTTTAACGGGACTTTTCGTTCAGCATTAAAGTTGTTGAAACAAGCAGTAATTGCGTTAGCTCATGTGCTTTGTCTTTTTTTAGCTACAGCTCTTGCTTTTAATTGCTTGAAATCAAAAATGTTTGTTGTTTCCACTGATTGGGTATTTGATGCAGTAACCCTCTGCCGTGGCTGATATCAGAACGTATATCAGACAGTAAAGTGATCGTTTGAAGGCCATGTCAGTAAAACAAACTCCGCCGTGTGTCTGAACAGGTCTTGTGCCACTTGAAAATGAGAGCGCTTCATCCACCTCACCACAGCTGGACTCAGACATGAGAAGAGGATGACTGAGGATGGAGAGGACGGCCCCCTCCATCACTCCTGTGAGGCTCCTGGTAAAGGAGACTCAATTGCCAATGACAGCAGCAAACTCAATACCTCCATAGTAGATGTAAAATCCACCAACGGGCACAAGGATGACCTTAGGCTTAGAAAAACAGGGGAAGGGATCAGTCCGTATCAGCCCCGCCCCCCCTTGCTACCCAGACTGTCGAAGTCCAGCAAAAGCATTTCATTGGAGGAGACTGTGAGAACCAGGAGGCTGAGAAACAGCCAAGAGAGTCTGAGCGACCCAGCTGAGACCGGCTCCTCCACAGACTCGCTTAAAGAGGATGAAACTGTTGTAGCTCCAAGTGGGTTCGTTATCCAGGGTACAGCTGCAGTGAGGAATGAGCGGGATCCCAGTGCGAGACCCCATTCTGCTGTTCCAACTGGATCCCCAGCCTTCCGGGACAGAGGGAGTAGTCTTTCTGACTATGAAAGGAGACCCCGCAGCCAGCAGAGCGACCTTACAGTCCAGCAGTGGAGGGCCGCCAAGGTGCGCCTGTCTCCGGTGCAACCCACCGGACCACTGCCTGCTCTGGAGAAGAGCTTTGCGTCAGCCACTTTGAGGGCAGCTAATAGGATTGACAGGGATTGTTTGGATTATGCCATGCCGGCCAGAGAGAAGCTTGGAGAAAGGCTCCACAGGAACCTGAGCGACAGCCGGCTTTTGGAGAACATGGGGTCGGATAGTGCCTCTGTCAACTCCATGAGGTCCACCTACAGCGTACTCAGCCCCATCAGACCGCAGGATATGAGGAACAGGTAGGTTTAGCAGGTAATATAAAGATGCACCTGTAGTCATCATCCTTGTGCTGGATTTGAAGGCTCTATTGTAAGATGTCCTGTAGATTAAAGTAACTGCACTCAGCTTCCTGTTAAACTGTAGTTACTTACCAGTCTCTTTCAAGGGTATTAAGCTAGTGACACTTAAAAACAAAAGAAGTAAGATGGGGTGTGTTTTTGTTTTGTTTTTGTTTTTTTGTCTGGATGAGCCCTTTCTAAGCTCACCCACTTTATACTCATATTACCCTTCTATTTTTCCTTTATTACAGTACACTTTAGCTCCAAAACCCCCACGCTCCCCTGCAAGCTGTGTTAGATTTAATTCATCTTTCATCATTCATCTTTCATTCCTCTTTCCAAACTAAATTTGAAATGTTTACACGTTAGTCTGCGATACTTTGTGGTAAAGAAATCAACATCTGAGCTGCTTTAGCTAAAAATGCACAAATAAGAATAAACAGCCTCCATTACTGGAGCAAAGAAGAACATAGGTGTGAGGAGATTCAGCAGGGTTTTTGACAGGATGAGTGGTAAAATGGTTCTTAGTCCACTGCTTTAATACTTATAAAGATAAATTATTGACCTGACCTCAGAGATAGCAGCCTTACAGCTGTGATTAAACTCGATATATGTGCTGATTTTACTTTTCGTCATCCAGGAGTTTTATGGAGGGCAGCGTGCTGGGTAGTGGTGCCTTGCTTGGGGCTGAGGAGCTGGACCGCCTCTTCCCCGACAGGAGAGTTGGCATCTACATCGCCACTTGGAACATGCAAGGAGAGAAGGTGGGAGGATGTTGTGACCTGCAGCATCTCTCACAAAGGTTTTTCTGATGGAGAAACTGAATCATAACCAAATTCCTGCCATTTTCAGGGCCTTCCAGTCAACTTAGATGATCTCCTCCTTCCAACAGACTCTGAATTTGCACAAGACTTTTATGTTATTGGGGTCCAGGAGGGCTGTCCTGACAGGTGGATCATTTAATGTTTTAAATAAAAGCCGGTTATTATGATGAATTACTCCGTAATGGCTTTCATTTTCCGCTTACTAATATGTAACTTTGTTTGTGTGCAGGAGGGAGTGGGAGACCAGACTTCAGGAGAGTCTGGGACCTTACTATGTCATGTTATATGCAGCTTCACATGGTGTTTTATATCTCACTGTATTTGTCAGAAGAGACCTCATCTGGTTCTGCTCAGGTCTGTCCTACTCTACGTATTAGTTGAGGAGGGATGGTGATTATGAAATGATATTTCTAAATTGCTCATATTTCTGTGGTGACTTGTGTATTTAATAGCATGTTGTCTTAAAGACAGGGTTTCTGGAGGTATTAAATGATTAAAATTGATTTCTTGTTCCTCAAAACAGGCTTTAAAAGGTTTAAATAGTCTTTAATTCAGATAGGTCTTTTATACTGTTGAATTAATTTTCTTAACTAATCAATTATTTGAGCTTTAAAATCTGAAAAAAATAATCAAAGCTAAGCTGTGAATGTTTAGTTTTCTAGATTAAACCTTTCTATAATATACTTAAAATGCTGTTTACAAGTCGATATGAATATCAAAACACTTGAAAAGATCCTTTAGTTTCAACTTACAACTCTCGACTGATATCCTTGTTGCTTTGGATGAAATGCTCCACCTACTATAACTGGCCAGAGGATTGTGACAAGGATTTTGTTGTAGTGACATGTTGATTTGTGTGCACAGACATGAACCACCTGAAAAGCGCTATACAAATACACGCCATTTACCTTTCTTCTTCTTTATTTTTTTGCACAGAGGCGGAGCACGCCACAGTCACAACGAGGATCATCTCGCAGATCAAGACCAAAGGCGCAGTGGGGATTGCCTTCACCTTTTTTGGCACTTCTTTCCTTTTCGTTACTTCCCATTTTACCTGTTAGTAGCAGCTTTTCCAAGTCAGAGAAGCTTTTTTTTACACTGCACATTAGTGTATTGCATTTAAACCCTACAGCCGGCCAATGTTGCACATTTCTAATGTGTTTTTCTGTTTTTCTCCCAGCCGGTGATGCCAAAGTCTACGAGAGAATACTTGATTACAACAAGATTGTCGAGGCTCTAGCTCTTCCAAAAGGCCTTCCAGATACCAACCCGTACCGCTCCACACCATGTAAGACTCTCTGAAGCTACTTTGTGTGAATAATTTAAAATGTTAAAGCTATTTGGATGGTTTATGCATCAGAATACTTAATCTTTTAAAGATGTAACAGTATAAAAGTGGCATGCATTCATTCTGATAAGACAAATAATCTTAAAACATTGCATTCATTTTCTAATTGTCCTTCTTTTTCAATCAAATCACAACATGATTGATTGCAACAACTGTAATTAGATTAAACATTCCTAGACACCTAGGTTTAGGATTATTTGCAGGAGGAAGGAATAAGCGGTCTGGCTAATGTACAGGAAGGTTTTTCTCTATAAATATAACAATCTATTTTTGTATTTGTTTCCATGGCCATCTTTGTACCAGCAGTTACTGATGATCTATATGTGGTTAAAATCTTAGTGCTTATAACACTAATTGCCAGTATTCAGTGAAAATTGTTGGAATATAATTTTTCACTGCAGCTGACGTCACTACAAGATTCGATCAGGTCTTCTGGTTTGGAGACTTTAACTTTCGGCTGGATAAAGACCGGAGTGAGGTGGAGGCCATCATAAGCTCCACAGTAGGTGGCGATATGAGCCCTCTGCTGGAGCACGATCAGCTCTCCAAGGAAATGAAGGAAGGTATGCACATAGGAAGCCAAAGCGTCAACATTTGCAAAAACTCAGAAAGTTGATTTTGTTCATCTGGACGTCGCGCTTTCAGTGGGAGAAACATTTTGTCACTTCAGACTGAAAAAGTGGCTTGGCTGAGTGATGAAAATGATTTTCCCACAGGAAATGCAACGACTGGATGAGCAGAACCAACTTTCTTGGATTTTCTTCCCTACATGATTTTTTATGCATCTAAACAGTTGCAAAAGTTTTTATAGAAATAGGTTGTTGTTTTCCATTGATTCTTATCCTGTGAGTTGTTTGTCCCTCCAGGGTCAATCTTTAAAGGTTTCCAAGAGGCATCAATACACTTCTTACCCACGTACAAATTTGACATTGGTCGCGATGTCTATGACACCACTTCTAAACAGAGAACACCTTCATACACAGTAAGTAGAACAAAGACGTGTCGCACATGACAAAAGATAAACGCCTTAAGTTTTTTAAAAACACTTTGTTATTTCTATTAAAGTGGCTCTCAAACACATAGAACCTCTCTGTGTTCACAGGACAGGATCCTATTCAGGAGCAGGCAGGCTAATGACATAAAAACACTCATGTATACCAGCTGCTCAAACATCAAGACCTCGGACCACCGGCCTGTCATTGGTGTCTTTCAGGTCAAACTCAGGCCAGGAAGAGACAAGTGAGTCCCACTAACATTCACACATACACCTTAGTGCTGTAGTCCTTTTCAATTAAATTTAATTTCACATAAAGTTGGAATTTAATAGCCTGAAAGAAGGCATAAGTAAAAGTTGCCTTTTACTATGACCTATTTGACTGAGAGCCTTCACTCTCAGCGGTGTCACGTTTGGGCCTAGCACTTGTTTCTAGAGAGTCACTGGTGTAGGCATGTGTGGAGACTTATTGAGATTAGGCGCTGGCACAGGGTCTAGGGAAAAGAGATGAGCTTTTTTTTGGTTCCCACTCCTGTTATCCCATTCAAGTTTTCAACAAGTAACACAATTTATGAAGTAATATGTTAGATCAGATTCAGATGGGTTTTTTAGTGACACCAAATCACAGTAGTAGTCAGTCTCAAGCTCTTTGTATTGTAAGGTTAAGAGCTCTGCATCAGTAGAAACCCAAGAATCTCCTTTGACTAAGCATTTAGAAAATAAAGGAAGAAAAAGTCATCCCCAAGCAGAAGCAGCCTTGAGAAGACAGAACAGAGTAGAATAGAGAGAGAATGAAACACAAACAGGATGAAACTACGTGCAGCAGTGACATATAAAGGGGGAGAGTAAGAGAGTCCCCCAGAGGCTCCAGGCTTTAGTGATGTAATAAACTGTGCTGTCGTGGATTTTCGTAGGTAGTGCAAAGGTTATCATTGTGAAAGAATCCTGACAATCTTTAGCTGTGGTCACAAAACAGTAGCTCTGTGTCATACAAATTTGATGGCCTACCCAGGTTTATTAAGTTCATGTTGCACTGTGTGGGTTGCAGTTAAATTAAAGTCCATCCATCCATCCATCTTCATCCGCTTTGTCCGGGGCCGGGTCGCGGGGGCAGCAGCCTAAGCAAAGGGTTAAATTAAAGTGTTGCTGAAATATTACAATGCAAAAATCCATGCCTTAAATGATGGTTCTTTTTCACTGGACTGCAATTGATCATTTGGTAAACGATCAGTTGTGCTTTATGCATTTTGACTTTCTAACACCTGTAATGTTGTATTTGCTTGTATTTTTGTCAGCATTCCTCTGTGTGCCGGACAGTTTGACCGAAGCTTGTACTTGGAAGGTATCAGGAGGAGGCGGATCACCAGAGAAATAAAGACAAAGGAGGCCATGAAGAACCAAAGCAGCACGATCTGCACCATCTCTTAAAACCCATTAAGGAACACTCTGGACCAGATCAGGCTGGATTGGATCAGACCTGTGCCAGAAACAGGAAGGCCAGAAAGGACAAAAAGGAAAAACCAAAGTTGTCTTAACTACACAAATCCCAGCTGTGGTCGAGGTAACTGAGGTGCAGCTGTGTCCCGAAGAAGCTGGCTAGACTCGAGGGCAGGGATCTCGAGGTCATGCAGATATCAGCATTCTGGCCTTTATTTATTCTGCCCCCTGTACTCAAACATAACTAGGGAAGGGGGGTCTCCCTTTGTGGCTTAAAGTTCAGTCACATGCTCCAGTGTGGACTGATAAGACCTTACAGACAGTAACAATACCTATTTTCTCTCTATTTTTTGTAGCCGTTTAAGAAGCATCATATACTATAATACTCTGTTTTTCTGAATGCTATACCAGTGTTCAAATGCCTTGTGATTTTTGTCATGAAGTAATGTACTAAACATAACTACAGCACACTTTTAGGTGTCCGTTTTGTGGGGGAGTTTTGAGGATCAGGTCAAATATAGACTCTGAAGAGCATGTTGCACCTTGTTAAGAGCTACTGTTAAATTCAGGGAAATTACAGTTATTTGATGCTTTTATTCAATATTTCTTAAAGGAACTCACTTGCTATAAAAAAAAACGTTTGAGCATTTTAATGATATTACTACTATATTACTACCATTATTGCTACCTTTTGTGTGATTAGGCCAAGTGAACCTTTGCAACACTAAACGCAATGCCTTACCTCTCATCTTATTACTGTGTAAACTGTCCATGTACTGTATGTAGCAGCACATTAATCATCTGCATTCCCAGCATGAAGAGCATTCTGTTTTTAAAAAAAAAGTGCCTGTGGGTATTGTTTTTACATCATCGGGACCTCTTATCCATAACTGTATCTTTTTATGTCACCTGATGTAACATCCCATAATAAAGGTTTGAAAACACCTTTGTTTGTTGGATACATTTTGCCCATAACAGATGTATTTAAGTGTGGGGGAGCACAATGTGTTGCAATGTTATCAACTTAATATAGTAGTTATAATACTGTGTTAAATCTAAGGTGAAGCTGAGCACCAGCTTCCAGAGCTTAAAGATGAAGCCTGTGTGGGAATCCCCAAAACTGCAGTTTCTCCAATGGCCACTTGAGGGTGCTTCTTAAACTGAGTCAAAAATAGTTGTCCCTTTGTCACTAACAAAGGTTAAAGTTAGGGGCATGATGTACAGGCTTACAGCCTCTTGTCAACAATCATGTAGTAAAAAGAAAGTGTGAAATAACTCATGTTTTATAGTCTAGATTCTTCAAAATAGCTATTCTTTTCTTTGATTACTGCTCTGCACACTCTAGGCATTCTCTCGACGAGCTTCATGTGATAGTCAGCTGAAATGGTTTTCCACTTGTTGGCCCTTTCCCCGTCACTCTGCAGTCCATCAGATCCCAACCCATCTAGACTGGGTTTAGGTCAGGTGACTGTAAAGGCCAAGCCATTTGGTGCAGCACTCCATCACTTTCCTTCTTGGTCAAATAGCCCTTACGCAGCCCATAGGTGTGTTTGGGGTGACTGTCCTGTTGAAAAATAAATGATGGTCCAACTAAACGCAAACCTGAGATGGGATGGCATGTTGCTACAAAATGCTGTGGTAGCCAATCTGGTTCAACGTACCTTCAGCTTTGAAAAAATCCCCAACAGTGTACCAGCAAAGCACCTCCAATCCATCACACCTCCACGCTTCACAGTGGGAACCATGCATGTAGAGACCATCTTTTGATCTTTTCTGTCGCAGAAAGACACAGCAGGTGTAACCAAAGATCTCAGATTTGGACTCGAGCAGTCTCCTCTGAACAGTTAATGTAGAGATGTGTCTTCCACTGACTCTGTGAGGCATTTATCTGGGCTCTAATTTGAGGTGCTGTTAACATGATTTTCTGAGGCTGGTGACGCAAATGAATTTATCCTCAGGAGCAGAGGTGACTCTTGGTCTTCCTTTCCTGGGGTGGTCCTCAAGAGTTTCATCGTAGCGCTTGATGGTTTTTGCGACTGCACTTGGGGACACATTCAAAGTTTTAGCAATTTTTCGTACTCACTGACCTTCAGTTCTTAAAGTAATGATGGACTGTTGTTTCTCTTTACTTAGCTGACTGGTTCTTGCCATATTATGAATTTTAAGTTGTCACAGCTGTTAGCTGTGTACAAACCTTACTTCTGCACAACACAACTGATGGTCCCAAACCCACTGAGAAGGCAAGAAATTACACAAATGAACCCTGACAAGGCACACCTGTGAAGTGAAAACTATTTCAGGTGACTACATCATGAAGCTTATTGAGAGAAGGCCAAGGTTTGCAGTGTTGTCAACAAAGAAAAGGGTGACTACTTTGAGGAATTAGGGTGACCAACCATCCTCCTTTTTTGCACTTGTTGACTTGTAAAAGCCTATATGATATTTTTTATTTTACCATTCATTAACGGCACAGAGAAGGCATTGTTTTCTTTAAACAAACAGTATTATTAAAGTTCTTCATGACTGGGCCAAGTGTCCACTTTTTGGGAAACCAAAATATGGTCACCCTACTAAAATATAAAACATATTTAGAGTTAATTATCTGCATTTCTTTGCTTCATAATTCCATATATTTTGTTTTATATATTTGATGTCTTCAATGTGTATCTACAATATAGAAAGTAGTAAGAACAAAAAAAAAACATTAAATGAGAGGTTGTGTTCAAAGTTTTGACTCTTAGATTGTGCGTTTCTGTGAGAATATCCATGAAACACAGACAAAAAAAGAATCAAGTCAACATATGTAGACAATCACTGCAGGTCAAACACTCAGACTATAACCTGCTTTTTCTTTGCCCTTATGTGGTCGTCACACAGCTGTGGCTCTTCATAACCAATGTGATTTGCAAAGCATTCAGCGTAACCGTAAAAACAAACACCACACTTGTTTAACCATCTTTTTACTGTACAATACACGAATCACAATTTCAAACTGGAGGACAAGCAGTCAAGTCAGTGACTGATCCAAAAATCTCCATTTTGTTTTTAATCATATATTATGTAACTTTCTGCTGTCTCTGTACCTATAAAAGGACATTATGAAGTCTTGTCGTATAAATAACAGTTTAATCCACTGACTCTGGAATAAAGAATTTTTAGAGAGCTGCGATCTGCAAAGAAAGTAATGGTGGAATAAAAAAAACGAAAGAGTTTTAGGGGCATCCAGAACACAGTCTACTCTGAGTGGCTCTGTGACACTGATGGGGTTTTTAAATGGGAACCTTACATGATAATTTTGTGTTTCTTTAAAAGCAAACTCCTGCAAACCTCCCATAAAAATAATGAATTATTGACTTCCTGGCAACAAAACAAAAATACAGTTGTATACAGACTAGGATTACTGTAGAGTACAATGTGTCATTTCTTTAAAATCACCCCTTCTCTCAGAGGTATTTGTCACCCTTCACAGTACGCTGTGGTGATTTCCGTGTTCGGAGGGAACACTAGTGTAATCTTCAAGTCCAGTTTATGTAAAGTGATGATGCGGGTCTATCTGAAGAGGCGGTATGTGCGGGGCAGACGTCCGTCCTTGCTGGACAAGGCGGCCTGGATGTGTTCGTACGAGGGCAGCTCCATGAGATCTCCAAGCGCTGCGACAGCTGGCTTACTGCGCAGCATCTTGGTGGTCACTCTTTTAATGTCACCAGGTGTCACGCTGCCTGAAAATTATTTGAATATTATCGTCACACAAATTTAGATGACTTGCAAAGAAAATAACACAAAAATCCTTCCAGTACTCACTTATTAGATGACAGAGCTCATGTGGCAGCTTTCTCTTTCCTGTGGAGAGAACCTGACGACCAACGTCTTCAAAAATAACCGGCCGTGATTCAAGGTTCATCATCAACATGGACTTAAGCTGAGTCTTTGCCCTCTCCAGCTCCATCTGGGCACATAAGGGAAATTTATTAAAAGAACTGTGTAATTTTTATTCTGCTAAATGATGATGACAAAGCTTGTGGCGATCATTACCTCTCCTGCACTGCCGCCCATCTGAATGAACTCTCTGGTGATTATTTCCACCATTTCTCTCACCTGGAAATGAATAAATGAAATAAGAAATAAGAAAAAGAACCACAAAAAACATGACAAACTATTCACTGGAGGTGAACTTTTCCCAAATATACACTCAGCTCCTTACAGGGAGAAAAAAGCAAGAGCACATTACCCATTCATCCTCTCTTTACTGGCTTCCTGCCACTTTTAGAATTTAGTTTTAGATTTTCACGGAGAAGCTGCATTCAGCTTTTATGCTCCTTATATCTGGAACAAACTCCCAGAAAGCCTCAGATCAGCTGAAACACTCAGTTTATTTAAATCCAGGTTGAAGACTCACCTGTTCTCAGCTGCATTTGAATAAAGCACCAAATCCACACTTTAAGCTTAAATTTCAAAACTTACATTTAACTACTGATTTTATCTACTGTTCTGATTTTATCTGTTTTGATTTTATATACTGTTGTTTGTTTGTTTGTTAATTAGTTAGTTAGTTTATTTGCTTGTTTTAATCAATTTTAAATCATGCTTTTTATTTGTTCTTGTTTCTAATGTCTCTGTAAAGCACTTTGAATCACCTTGTTGTTGAATTGTGCTATACAAATAAACTTGCCTTGCCTTGCTTGCTTGTTCTTAAGTCTTTGACCTTTGCCCCCTTTTTTATCTAAGCCTTTAAGCATCCACCCTCAAGTTAGGGCACTAAGGTTTTCTAATCAGAGGATTCTGGATGTTCCCAGGACAAGGTCAAAAACAGAGGGGATCGGGCCTTTCCAGTTGTAGGCCGTGTCCTGTGAAACCACCTACCCCAGAGCACCAGAGCTGCCAAAGCCTCATCAGAAAAAGTTTCAAAATTTAATTGAGAAATTTGTTACAGAATCCTAACAGATACTCTGCAGCTGTCCTGTATTGAGACTGTACCAACCTGTCTGGGGTCTGCACTAGCATGGATACACAGTAGGCCGCTGTCCTCGTAGCTATGATGGTAGGAGGTGGCGTTGTACATCCAATGATGTCTACAACAGATAACAAAAATTTAACAGTCGGTGACGACTAATTGGAATAGTTTTAGTACAATTTTCTTGTGAGACGCTCACCTGTTAAGGACGTTCAGGTACAGTCGGGTAAACATGCCTTTCCCGGGTCCTCCTGCAGAGAAGGAGCCGCCTCCACCCATCATCATGTTGAGCACAGCGAATGGGATAAAGTCATCCTCCTGTAAAGGGAACATTTTTACCCTTTAACATGTCTCAGGCCCCTGATTGGAGACTTTCCAAGACACTGCAAACACCCACCAGGTAGGAGCAGCTCTCCAGGCCGATCATGATGTGGGTAAGTTCTGGGATGGGGGTGGGGCCGAGGCTCACGTCTGACATATCCTTCTCCATCTAACAGAATAAAACACAATGTCCAACTTTTAAAGATCCGTTAAAAAGATCATTTGCTTTCTCCAGCAGAACGGAGGAATAATAACAAAAACAGGTATCTGCCAAACTTTGATTTTAAACAGAGCCTGGTTAATCACCTTGACGATGCCACCAGTGTACTGTGCTACAGAGAGGTCCACGTTGGGCGCTGAACTCGTTCCCCACACTGGTTTTACGTCCAGCAGGTATTTCCTGGCACTTTCGACCAGCTGCTCGTGCTCGATGCCCACTCCTGCCAGCACCATGCGCTCTGGACGGTAATAGTTACGCAGGTAACTGTGAAGCACATTCTTGTCAATCTTATCCACATTATCTGCAGGACAAAAACGAGGCAGTCCGACTGTGTTGCCTCGATACGCAGCCTGGAAACAAAACAACAAAGAAGGGTCACATATAGATTTAAAGATGAAAACAAACTAGGACTACTCACCATTGAGTTTGACATTAATGAGGTCAGAATATCTAAAAGTAATCCCTCTAACCCAATCAGACTTCAAATTACTCCAAACACTCATTTTCATAATTTTTGCCACTCCTGACTCTGTATGATATCAACAAGAGCGAAGCTCCTTAATGTGATTAACCCTGACATACAGAAGCCTTTTTCACTCCTTGTTCAAATCTTCTGTTTGCACGAGGCCTCCAATAAGAAGAAATTTGGCTTAAAGGAAGGGTGGACTCAAAGAGGGAAGAAGCAAAACAGCTTGGTTCAGACTGTGAGTGAATGGAGAGGCTGCACAAAAGCTCAGCTAAGGCAAATGGATCATTTTGGACTGTGAATCATGCAAAGTTACTCTATCAGAGTAGAAATGAGCATTGAAATTTTGACAGTGGATTTTGGTTTCATTAGTAATTCACTGATTAATAATAAAATGGGATGAATGGCTGGATGGACTAGCTAAGGAATAATGAGGCATAACTCACAGCATGGATCATCTCAGTGAGTAATGGCTCAGGATCTGGCCTCATGTTGAGATCTTCTAACTCAAAGCGCACCGCCATTCTGGTCATCTCGAGCTCTTCATCTGCACACAAAGAAACAGTTTGTATTACCGGTGGAGACTCTTGGACCGTTTGTGAGGACTGACCCTAAATTATATGTCCTTACCCAGCAGGCGAGGCTGCAGAACAGCATCAGACAGAAGACTGACCACTGTGTCCAGACCTTTCACTTCAGCAGACACTGCATACATTGTGGTGTCTCTGCAAAGCAAAACAACCAATCAACACACCTCAAATCAGCTGTGTGTTGTTTGCGTTTATCATTACATCATTCCACACTGAGACGGGAACTGTGTTAAATACCTGGATGTCTGGCAGTCACAGATCCCCCCGTGTTTCTCTAACGTAAGAAGGATTTCATCTTTACTCCCATACTGTGCAGTGGACTAAAGACATAAATGTTGTTGTCAGGTTTATTGCTCGCACCTCCACCTTTTTGGTCTTTTTCATTGGATTTTATTTAATACTTACAGAAAATGCAAGTTTTTCTAAGAAGTGTGCAATCCCACTTGGATACTTTGCTTCATGTCTGGATCCCGAATTAACCAAAACTAACAAAAGGAAGAAAGAGAGAGAATCTCACTTTATCCAGTTCTTGCAGGTGACAAAGAACTGTGAATATATCAGCACATCAAAGACACAACTTACCTCCAACTGTGCAGAATTCACCAAACTTGTTTTGGGAAGCAACTTTGAGGCCATTTTCTAGAGTGGTAATCTTGGTCTCATATTTTTCCTGACCATCCACTGAAGCGAACACTGGTTTGGGGATCCCAGGCAACGGTGTAGAGAGGGAGATATTTGGGTATCCGCCACCACTGCTGTATTTCCGGTAAGCTGCTATCCCATACCTTGGATGACAATAAAACAACTGCTATAAAAAAAAACAAAAAACTCATCGACTTTTAAAAGCTGAATTTCAAAAGCCAACTTTTGAAAAAACTGCAGCTTATACAACATGACCAATAAATATTAACATTGCTGGGTTTAATTTTTGTACAACCTTTACATTGTACATAGCCCTTCTAGCCACAGCTACTTTAAAGACCTCACCAATTGGTCTTCTGACAAACAATGTGCCAATACAAAAATAAAAACAAACAGTACAACAAACAGCAATGAAAGAAGAAGAAGAAGAAAGTGTACTTTATTGGTCCCCGTGGGGAAAAAGAATAAAAAAGGAAAAGAAAATCCAGCTTGCATGTTTTCCATACTCTTCAGAGGGAAACAGCCATTTTGCAAAGACATACTATTGTCTGCAGACTTTTTGGTCAGTAGGTGGTGATTTCATTACTGCTGATCTCTAGTCTGGACCAGGTTAGCTTTGCAGCATATTTTACCCAGTAAGAAAATGAAAATCGAATTACTTGATGAATTGTTGCAGCCCTAAATTCTAACAGCTGTAATCCTTTCAGTTTATGCATTTAACCCCCTCATATTTTTCAAATATTACAATTTACACCAATTAAATGAACACACAGGGAAAACTTTCGGTTAACTTAGCCAGCTGAAAACAAGCTTGACATGACTGCTTATCATGATTGCCAGTGTTAGGGTAAATGAATCCAGATAACATCACTTGAGTATACTGAAGTGGCTTCGTAGTACAGAGCCCTGGCCATGGTTAAGCTCCTCTAGCTGTGAGAAAACTCTGTTCTGATTGGCTGTCCATCATAAAAAGAACAGTGTGGGTTTTGTGTTTACAGCCACGCAACAGGGATCAGCATATTCACTGACATCATATAGCACCAAAAGTACGTAAAAACTCTCTGAAAATGACTATTTTCGCCTTTTGACTCAAACAGATTAGGTGCACATAGATACTATTATCGACTTCATTGTCCAAACGTGTTTGGAGCTTAAAAGTTTAACATTCCTCTTATAGCACTTCTATAATATCAGAATCTCAGCCACACAGTGATAAATTCAAAGTCAGCACGTATAATCCTCCACCATCCTCAGGCAAACGCACATTATTAAGTCCAGCAATCTATTCTCTTTTACCCAAATATGTCTCTTCGTATTCAAATTCTCAACAAAAACAGCCTAACTAGCACGTCTATTTAAAATATATTAAAACAAAGTAGAACAATTCTTTATCTCGGACATTACAGAAAGCCGCTAAAATAATGCCAAAGCTTAAGCGAGAGGAGCATTTTTAGCTTCATTAACGGGTTATGATGTAACTTAGCATCATGCTAGCTGCTAATTAACGGTGACGAGGACGTAGAGAATTTCTAAACCCGCAGGGATGAGCGGAAACGTCAGGTGGGAGACAGTGGGTGTATCGGTGCTGCTGCAGTCTGTTCGCGTTAAACTCCACATTAGCGACACTGTAAGAGCGTTTATTTAAAACGTGTTACCTCTGAACCCGACTCCAGGTTCTGCACCTCGACATGTGAGTCGCCATCCTGGATCCTCTGTGACGGAGATCAACCCGGATGACGACGAAAGCTACTCGAAGCACTTCCGCTTTCAACCAGCTGACGGTTGTTGAACATGCAGCCCAGGGGCCAAAACCACACGATGTTACTGAATAATAAGAACATCACAGTGAAGTCATTAATAATTATTTAATAATCAGTTATAATTGTTAAATAAAAAACACTGCAATTTCAGCTAAGGGGGACAAACACATGTTTTAGGTTATTGCCATCCAAGTACATGACCCGTCCATTACCTCCTCAGTGTGGTGAAGTCACCCTGCAACCTTAACAGAAAAACAGCCCCGAAGCGTCATGTTTCCACCTCTGTGCTTGAGTGTGGGAATGGTGTGCTTTGGAAAATATTAAGCATTTCTCTTCCTCCAAACACGACAGGTCAAGCTGATGCCAGATAGTTTCATTTGACTACAGAACTTTCTTCCATGCTTTCTCTAAATCCTTTAGGTGTTCATTAAGTGTTTGTTGGGAAACTTAAGATTACCCTGTATATGTCCCTTCTTGGGCAGGTAGACCTTTGGTTGATATTCTGTTTTTCTCCATTAAAATGAAACAACCATAAAAATTACACTTAAAAATTCAACAAACTCAAATCAACATTGAGCAGAAATCCATTTTGAAAATTTATAGCACACCCCTGATCTAGAAGATTGACAGTACCTGTCTGGGGAGATAGTAACCCAGATTATTTTTTCTCTATGTACATTTTATAGATGTTCTGTAAATGCATCACACACAGGCAGTCATAAAGCAGAGTTTTGAAAACAGAACAGCTCCAAGTGTCGGCCGCCTCACAGGGCAGTCACAGCTGGCAGATCTGGGGTTGCAGCTTTCTCAAGAATTATCCATCCATCCATCCATCCATCCATCCATCCATCCATCCATCCATCCATCCATCCATCCATTTTATGACAGCCTATCCATTGTCTTCCACTGGGTAGCAGCCAGAGGATGCACCACCCACCTCCTCCAGCTTGTCCAGGGGAACACCATGGTGTTCCCAGGCCAGCCAGGAGATATAGTCTGTGTGCCCTTGGCCTATCCCGATGGGACATGCTAAGAACACCTCAACTAGAGGTGTCCAAGAGGCATCCTAGTCAGAAGCCTGAAACACCTCAACTGGCTCCTATCGATGTGGAGGAATAGTGGCTCTACTCTGAGCCCCGTCTGGCTGGCCGAACTCACCTTATCTCTAAAGGAGAGAGTCCAGCCACACATCAGTGGCACGAGAAAGCTCATTTTGCTGCTCGTATCTGCGATCTCGTTCTTTCGGTCACTACACAAAGCTTGATTGACCATTTGATTTACCATCAAATGGTAAATCGAGAGCTTCACTTTTACGCTCAGCCCTCTCTTTTCCATGATGGGCTGGTACAGCGTCCGCATCATTGCAGCTGCAGCACAAGCCGTCAGTTAATTTCACACTCCACTCTCCCCTCACTTGTGAACAAAACCCCGAGATACTTAAACTTCTCCATTTGGGGCAATAACTCAAACCTTTTCCAGCTGAGGACCATGGCATCAGACTCAAAGGTTCTGATTCTCATTCCCGCAGCTTCACGCTCAGCTGTGAACCACTCCAGTGCAAGCTGGAGGCCACAACCTGATGAAGCCAACAGAACCACATCAGGTGAGAAAAGCAGAGACGAGATTCGGAGACCACCCAAGTGGAAGCCTTCCGCCACTTGGTTACGTCTAAAAATTCTGCCCATAAAAATTAGAAACACAATTGGTGACAAAGGGCAGCCCTGGCAGAGTCCAACACCCACCAGGAACACGTCCAACTTATTGCCACTGCCTGGGCAGTGTTCCGCTTGGCCTGTTGGTATATATCGGCTGCCTGCGAAGTTCTGCAGGCTAACCAAGCCCAATAGGACTCATTCTTCAGCCTGATGGTTCCCTTTACCTCTGGTGTCCACCATCTGGTTTGGGGGTTACCCCCAGGACAGGCATCAACCACCTTGTGGCCACAGCTCAGTGCAGCGTACCTAAATAGCATAAGTAAATAAAAAGTATTTTATTTATTTACAGGAAACCAAAAGCAACAAATACATAAATAAATAATCATTTGAGAACCAGTTTAGTTTTAGGCAAGCAAAGTAATGAAGAATCCAGATCCAAAAACAGAACAATTGATCCATTTGAGTGGGTAAGCGGGCCAAGAGCATTTAACTACCCATCAGTGAATCAATTCTGACACAGAAACAAGTCAGCTCCTCAATAACATTAACACTTCCACCTGACTTTAAAGCACTCTGCAGCTGAAGAGAGATTCAGCAGGACTGTGACCAGCAACAGCACATTTATTATTTGCCACAATGTTCTCCATTATGCATGTCACCGCAGTGCTTTGGATAATTTCTCTGTTTTCACACTCCGGCTCAGCTTACGAGCTCCAGGATACCATCCACACTCTGAAAGAAGAAAACCTCCACCTGCAGCACCAACTGGAGAACCTCACCAGGGCTCTCAGGGATTTGAAACATCTTCTGATTGAGCACTCCAAAGGTAAAAACAGAGCTTTCTTGTTACAAGTGGATAGAGTTTCAAAAATACAAAGCCTTAATAGATACTTTTATCAAATTTGAATATAGCTACTGGTGGGGAGCATGACCCTGAATATCTGCACGCCTGGAAGGAGTGGTCCCAACATGGTGAGCTCTCCAATTCTGGTTTTCAGAGCAGACTTTGTTGTAGCACTTAGTTGTCTCTATCCCAACAAAAAAACTCTGTACTGTGTCCTTTAGGGATAAGTGCTGAGACCCACCAAATGCTGGAGCAGGCCCTGTGTTTAAACGAGCTCCACGATGCAGCGGATCACATCTTCATCACTCCGGTTTTCCTCCTCCTCTCACCTGTTATGTTTCTGGCACTGCTGTCATGACTTTGACCAACAACCCAACAAACATATTAAACTTTCACACAGATATGACACATTATAATAAGAAAATTTTCCTACATTAAAGTTCAGGATCAAAAATCAGATTGACTTTTAGATCTAAAATTGGACATAAATGAAATAAAGGTAGCCCTTGAGGATATATATGAATGCCTTGTACTAAGATGAATGGACAAATAACCATCTTATTCAACAACCTACACACATCTGCAGATTTACTCAGCTCAGGCTTTAACGACCAAAACAAAAGTCAAATGATGAAAAAAGGGATACCATGGTAACACAGTTAAAGCAGCATAAAAATGATAAGATAAATTTTGATAGATCTAATTTTAGATCTATCTACTGGGTCACACCCCTTTTGGCCTTAGATAAATCTAAAGATTTTAGTTTTAAGGTCATATTTCATCCTCCTGTATTTTTATATAGAAGCAGAGAAAGGGTACTGCACAGGTTGTATTTATTTATTGGTATATTTATTGTGTTTACAAACAGAAAATTACTTAAGAATGATGTGGAAATTTGTTTGGATAACATTTTAGACTAGATACAATCCCCTGCAATGAGTGGTATTTATTTTCTTGCAAATCTAATTGTCATTTGTTTGTGCTATTGTGCCCTTTTGTGTTTTGCAAAACAGTAACTTATGCACTGAAACAATATGGTTTATTATGCAGGTAATATGTGTTGTGAAATGTAATGTGATGTTCTATAGTTGTACTAAATGTAAAAAATACATTAAAAAAATATTAGAATTAATATGTATACAATACAAATTCTATATCTTGTTTGTGCAGACATGCAGTTTGGAAAGAAGAAATCCATCATCCTTCAGTCCTAAGGAAATACAATATATACAATACTTAAGTCAATAGCTCATGTATCAATATGTCATCACTTCAACTGTTATCAACATTTTTGCTCAGTGTTGAGCAAAGTCAGAGTGTCTTTTAGAATCTACATTAAACACAGTTCTGCCACAGTGGGAAAACTGGGACTATGAGAGTCTTTGGTGGATTTATGTGTTTGATGTTGTCCTGAATCCAACAGTGTTACATTTCACCCGCTACGTCTGCTTTGTCTGCTTAATTAAAATGACCCCTCCTGCATAGATTATAAATCGGTGCATTTGTACTTTCATTTCCATTTGATTATGCTGAATGGATTGCCAATTTACATTTGCAAGGACTTCATCTGGACCCAGTATTTGGCTGTAGACATGTCCTTGTGAATAAATGAGACAGAAGCCACCATATGGACAGTTTCTGTGTTGTTCTCCTTTTTTAATATAAAATATTGGTCACTTTGTGGATTAGGCAACATTAATAGTCTAAAGCTATGTTAGCAACTCTTAAGACATAAGTATCCTTTCAGGCTACTTATTCTTTTAAGTTTGAGGTTTAGCTGTTCACCACCTTAGTTTGGCCTGTTAGCATGCTAATTAGCACCAAATTTAAAGCTAAGGGTGATGAAAATGCATTTCCTGACGTATACCACTAAAAACATCAGGCAAATTCAAGGGATTACACACATAGTTAGGACTCAATTCCTTCCAGCTCCAAAATTTGTCTTTAAATCTTGAGTCCATCAAACAATCTGAGCATGTCTCACCAAATGGCAGAACTAATCATTTTAAAGCCATTTTTTGCATATAATATATGGTTGACTAAAATCAAAGGGAATTATTTCCTAAGTACTCAGATCCTCTACATAGGTTGATTGCATTCTGTTGCAACAGTCATTATCATTCCCATTAACCTACATTTAAGAGGGAGCAGTTCAACCACCTCTTGCATGTTAAACGAGCTAAATAGTGCTCTTTATTAAGTGTTGCTGTGACGTCAGCTTAGACAACATTGTGCCAGCAATGCTCAAAACTCAGACAGCAGCAAGCTGATTTCAGCAGGTATCTGAGAAGTGATTTACACATTTACAAAACAAGTGAAAGGCCCCTAGTTAATCTAAGGAGGAGATTAGGTACTGCGGAGTCCCGCTGAAGTAGCTTTAGTGAATCATTGACCTCTTTCTGCATCCCTCCTGGTATTTGGTGTGGATGGTAGCCACATGTGAAGCAAGGTGTTCATTCATTAGAATCAGTCGCTGTATTATACAGACACTGGTATAAGAAGTCAAACCTTTATAGTTGCAACTGATGTTTTATCACTTCAATTCTCTTTGAAGTGTTTTGAAGACAAAGTTGGAGAAGTGAGGTTGAAATGGTTTAGAGGAGGAGGAATAGTAGATATATTGGACAAATGATGTGAATTATGGAGCTACCAGGCAGGAAGAAAATTTAATGGATGGAGAGAAGGAGAACATGCAGAGGGTTGGTGTGAGCAAAGACGATGCAAGTGACAGGGTGAGATGGAGGCAGATAATCCAATGTAGTGACTCTTAAAGAGAGCAGCTGAAAGAAGAAATGGAAGAACAGAGATATAGAGTATTTAAGCTTATTTGGGAATCGACAGCATATTATAGTGGAAAAACTTTTACTTGTGCTCTACTCATGCAAAGTCTTTAAATCTATCCATCTGTTTTAATACCATAGCTACTATTTTTTATAATGTGTGGATATTTTTGCTTGACATTGTTCCTTGCACTAGTGTCATTTTATGATCATACTAATAATTTAAATAACTGGGGTTTTTGTCTCATTATAGCTGATGGCGTTGAATTAGAACACAGAGTATGTGTGTGTGTGTGCCAGATTGTGTGTGTTAAGTGGGTGTGGAGGGTGTCCAGAATATGTGAGCTGTTGCTTGCTGTTCACTCCCAGCTTGAAGCTCAGCAAATGTATCAGGAGAGAAAAGAGCAGAGGCACACAGAAACTGACTGAGAGCAAATTAATGGGCACCAGCGCAGAGAAAATTGTTCTAGAGTAAGTATCAGTTCTCTATATGAGCTTTCATTAACCCTGTGGTGGATACATTTTAATAGAAATCTTGTGAAAACAGCATGTGTGGGTATCCGAGGTTTATTTTTTACAACATGTACCTTTAAACTATCAAACTAGCTTTTAATATCAAAGCACATTAAAAGCTGCAATTTTGTAGTTTCTGAAAGTGCTTGTGCTGCACAACAGGTCCTGAATTTGTATGTCTATTGTATATCTACTGAAGGCATGGTCTTAAGTGTCAATAAGCAAAGAAAAAGATGAGATGTAGGCAGCAGGTAATAAAATAAATGGAATCATAACAATAAAAAAAGTAGGAATAGTGAATTAACTCATGGTATCATATTAAATCTACTGTATTTATTACATGTAATATGTAATTGTTGCTTTTCATAAACAATGCAAAGCTGTTTGTGTATTGCTTGTATGTCTCAGAACATGTGAATTACTGTTAAAAGATGAGCAAAAGTTATCATCTTGGAAGCTGATCATGTGATTTAACTTATGTCCATTTAAAACCATACTACAGTCACAGCTCCTCATACAAACCTGAGCTATAACATCTTATTTTACCAACCGTGAACTGACTGCTACATCATCACCTGGATCATTAATGTTTCTATGTAGTGCCACACAGTGCGGGGCCAAAAATCTCACTCTGGTGTCACTCAGTGGTGGTGACAGAAATTCAGTGTTTGTGCCAAATGTTGTCTGTAGAAAGGAAGCTTACAAGTGAGTGTGTGGGCTAGAAACATCTTAATGACATGCTAAACAGTGTAAATGATCTATTGTGAGCCTTGTGAGTCAAACAAATACACACCCCCGGGCTCTTAGCATTATGTGAGTATAAGCAGCCCGTAGCCCCGCTGAACTCACCAGCAGTGATGGCTAATGTACTAATGTCTGTTTTGTCATTGCTTTAAGCACATCATCACTGGTGATTTCTTTTGTTCTTCAGAAGCAATTGAGGTGATAATTATAAAACTAAATTTACTGATAGTTTTTTTTTTCTTCTTTTTTTTGGCATGTAGTTCTGTTTGTCCATTCACACCGCTTTTGGTTTAAATTGTCCAGTATGGAGATATCAACTGTAGAGTGTAATGGAACCAGAAAGCACTCGCCTGGTTACTTACTGCTGAGCGGTTTCACTTAGTTTCAGTTTTCTTTCTAAGAAACGGGAAAGTAAGTCTGTGGCACAAAGCTGAACTGCAATTGCTAGCTTCCCGTTTTTTTTTTCCTCTTTTTTTGCAGTTGGTGGATCAGTTCGTAAAAATAAGCTCACTGACCACTTTATTAGGTACATTTTGCTTATACAGGGTCACATCCCTTTTGGCTTTAGAGCAGCCTTAACTCTTTGTTGCACAGATTCAATGAGGGGTTTGGAAACATTCCTTAAACATGCTGATGTAGATTGATTCATTCATTGATTCACCCTTGATTCATTCCAAGGGTGCTCTGTAGGTTCCAGATACAATTACTTCTTGAATCTTGAATCTACTGTGCAGGCCATTTGAGTACAGTGAGTCAATGTCATGTTCAAAGCAGTTTTTAAATGATTCGAGTTTTGTGACATGGTGTGTTAAACATGGCTGCTTTCAGACATGGTCAGTAACAATTCTCAGACAGGCTGTGGTGTTTGAACGATGCTCAGTTTGTGCGCCAGGAAATCTCCCCCACGCCATTACACCACCAGCCTGAACTGTTGATACAAGGCTTTCATATTTCTTATCCCAAATTCTGTCCCAAATGTCACAGAAGAAAATGAGATTCATCAGGTCATGATAATCTTCTATTGTCCAAATTTCGATAGCTCGAATAAATTGTACCGTCATTTTCCTGTTGTGCGTTTTCCTGTGTTGTGCGTTCAGAGATGCTCTTCTGCATCCTGTCATTTTACAGTAAGTGGTTATTTGAGTTACTATTGTCTTACTATCAGCGTCAAGCAGTCTGGCCATTCTGCTCTGACTTCTGGCATCAAAAAGGCATTTTTACACAAGCAACTGCTGCTCATTGGATATTTTCTCTTTTTTCTCTGCAAACCCTAGAGATGGTTGTGTGGGAGTTCCACAGTTTCTGAAATACGTAGACCAATCCATCTGCTTAGAACTATTATTTTGTGCAGCTAGATCAGGAATTGTGGAAAGAAACATTGTTGCTGAGTCTTCTTTTTTGGTGATTCTAGGAAAAATCCTAGAATACGATTTTCTGTGAACTCTCTCCAATGTCTCATCTGCTACTTTTTCATTGCGTTGTGTTCTTGACAAATTTGCAAAATCGGGCACTGTCAATATTATCATAGAACTGTTTTGATTTTTATTTCAAGTTAGTTGCTTCCTGATGCTTGTTCGCCGTTTGGTTTTCTTATGGCTCACTCTTCGGCAATAATTTAATGGCAGTAGACCAGACATCAAGCTCCGCTTAATCATTTGTATTTTTTAAAATGTATTTTCTGATTTTTTTTAATATATTCATGAGCAGTCTGCTTTTTATATACAGAGGTTGTCTTAAAAAATCATCCCCAAAATACTAATAAATGTATCCATTATTAGCTTTTTGACTTTGTCACTGTCTGGCTTTAACTATATACTATAATTGTTCACTCGTGGAACTTCATCATCACATTCAAATAATAAAGGGTGAGCCCTTACATGGCCATACTGAGGATCATGAAAGCCTATACGATCAGACGGGTAGCTGTCCTCGCAGGGACCAATAACTGATCTTTACAGTACAAAGCTCCGCAGCCTCTTTTCATGTCACTTTCATTGAGTGGAGGGCCACGGTGCGAGCTCTATAAAGTGGCTGGGCCCATTCAAGGGACTAAAGAGGACAAAGCTGAGCTCACTGCGGCACCACAGACTCACAACCAAAATAGGAATGAAGCAGAGGGGGAAAGGGAGGGGAGGCTGTTAACAGAAAGAGAGGGAGAGAGGGAGGGATTTTAAATTAATCTGCTGAATATATTTACTGGAAACTGATGAGAAATGGTTCTATGCAACACCAGGTTCAGTCTCTGTGGTGTGTAGTGTATGAAAATAAAAGTCATATCACTGTGGAGAATCTCTGGAACACTATCATATATTTTTACATCAGATTGAACACTTAAAATCTGAGAATTACTGCCTTAAAATATGAATAAATATTCTGGTTATTTAAAAGTTGGAAGTATATGATGCTATGTACTACTGCCTGTTAATGGTAAGTGATGTCTTGGGTATGAGCTAACCCACTGTGTCTAACAATGGGTCATTATTTTAATACTAAATCAAAAGGACAACATTAATATAAAAGTTACACCATGTTAATATAACTGAGTAGGTTTACTCAGTTTTGTGTCAGTATATTTATCCAAACTGAACCTCATCCCTCATCCCCCCAAATTTTTTTTACTGGTTGATAACTTTGTGTTATAAAAACCTATTTGATTGCTTTCTTGTGTGTCTGCATGTAGCTTAACAACAGCACTACAGAGCTGATAAAAACCCCTTCAGAACAACATAACCGTTTATAGTCACGTTTTGCTTCTGTCTCCTCCTTAAACTTAACCCTTTGCAGTTCGCGATACACAGCATGCATCGCCTCTGCTGCAGAGATGCTTTGAAGATCCATTTTAGCGTGTCTGTTGCCAAATGAAGATCACACACCTCAGTGCTGCCAGTAAATGTGCAGTCTCCATCAGTGATAGTAAGTAAAGAGAAATAAGAGCTCCTTTATGTGTGCACACTCTTCCAGCTGACACCATGGATGAAGCTGCAGGATGGTCTCCGAGTGGCTCCCATGGAGCTCGGCAATAGGATGCAAGTGTGTGTCTCCATCTGTTTGCTCCCACAGATGACTTCCCATCTTTGCTTACTCATCCTGTCTGGCTTGGCAGTCTCATCCCAGTTTGGTGAGTCCATCTACTCTTTTGTTTTTATTGAGTTTGGCCACGAGATAAAGTCAAAAGAAGGGTTGTTGGTCAATAAAAATGCCACTAAATTAAAAAAAAATAACAAATTTTTTTTATTAAAATGTTGAAATGTGGTAGCACTGTGCTTAAGTAAAGCTTAGATGTACTTGTGCTGTAGCCTGTTATGGCACTTTACACTTATTCTTCTTCCAGAGGATTATTTTACACTACATTTATAATGACTTTTAAACTTTTAAACAAAAAAGGAAACAATCATGCAACTGACATATTCTCTCATGAGAATATACTCTTAAATGTATATACTAATAATAAAACTACTACTACTAGTACTAATAGTTCCGGTTTTTTAAAGAAGATGCCTTTACCATCCTGTTCAAATATTGAAATTACTAATAAACTAAAGCTTTAACTTCTGGTTCAGCAACAGTGATACTATCAGCTGTGGGTAAAATTGATAAGTTGCTCACATTTTATCATCTGTATTTGCTGATTGAAGAAATATATCAGCAAATTAGCAATTTATTACTATTCAAGTAAGAAAATAACCATTAGTTGGTGTCCCCTGCAAAACAACATGGACACATCATTTATATCAAACTGATGATGCAGTGTAAGGCTTAACAGTTTTAGTTTAACATTCGCCTGACCATATCTGTGATATCAATACTTTTACTTAAGTAAATATTTTGAATACTTCCACTAGTGCTGGATAAAATATTGAGTAACATATTCAAAGCACACTGAATGGATACACTGTGTGTGTTCCAGGTTTGGAGGATGTTTTCTTCAGTCCGCAGGACCAGACAGTCAGAGAAGGAGAGGGAGTTTTCCTCCGGTGTGTATCAGGGGAGAGTTCACCTCCTGCAAGCATCACATGGCTCAAAGATGGAAAGGTGGTCACAAGAGGTAGACAGATTCAGGTAAAAAACAACTTCAGATTTTAGAAGGGCATCAAAGACTACTTTCTTGCAGAGTAGGACAAAAAGCAGTAAATATATCTGGTAGATATTAATGTAGTAACAGTCTCCATTAGACTCCAAGACAATAATCAGGCATAGAGTGGAGAACAGTTTTTACACTTTGCATTTCTTCTGCAGTTTAGAGAAATCCAGGCTAAAGAAAGGCCAATTTCATTCTCAAATTCATGTTTTTAACAGTTTTCTTGTGAATTTTAAAGCCATGGTTTGAGCCTCAACTTGATGGTTGGACATAAATTTCATGTGTAAGGCATCCACCTGCACTGCTGGAAACTACTATAATCAGATCAGGCTGTAGTTTCTCTCTTGGGCGTCTTCATTATATAAAAAAACTAATTGATTAGGAGTTTGATTACCCTGATTTTTCTTTTTCTTTTTTTTAAAACAGCATTTACTGAAACTGCTATAGCAATTTTTTTGTAGGTGCAAAATTTTCTGTCTGCAGAGCTTGTACACAGAACACAGTGCTGACTTAAATGCTGGGCAACCTTACAAATAGAAATTGATTTGAAGAACTCACAAACCTCAAGGAGACTCTGAAAGCCTCATGAGAAAAAACACTTTTTATTTCACTCAGGGCAAAAATAAAACAGAAAAATACACGTTGTTTCTTTTAACTTTGATATTGGACATATTTTCCATACTGTATGTGTCATCCTGCTCAGGGTGAATATGGAGGTGGGCACCAGAAGAAAACGTCAGGCACTCTTCATCTTTTCAACGTAACATTAGAAGATGAAGGGGTTTACGTTTGTGTCACACACAATCCTTCACTGAACATCAGCAAGAAGAGCAGACAAGCCAGACTTACTGTGCAGGGTGAGGCTTTTTCTTTAATTCACACTGACAAATTTTCAAATTGCAGCTGATCCAGGAGAGTTTATTAAATATAAATCCTGAGCTCTCTGGTTTTAACAAAAATACTGCTTTAATTTAAAAAAAACTAAACTAATTTATCATACTTGTGTGTGTTTGCAGAGGGTTAGTATCTTACTGTGACTGTCCGCCTTGCAGGGGTCCCTCGGAGGCTGCAGTTCATCCAGGGCCCTGACAACATCACTGTTGCTATAGGAACTGAAGTCTCCATGCACTGCAGTGTTCTCGGCTTCCCTGTTCCCATGGTGCACTGGTTCAAAGACGGGTGCCTCCTGATGAACTGCTCCGGCTCGTTCAGCCTCCAAAACAATGGACAGCTGCTCACATTCAGGTCCAACACTGCATGGCAGAACAGGAATATTAATTCTTTATTGTTTAACTCCAACTGTGGTTGACAGTTGATGATACAGTCAAAGATTTTGTCTTTTTTCTTCTGGTACAATTATAATAGTTTCTGGTTCTTACTGGTGCATAAAAGAAGGAAGGCTAAAGAGGAAGGATAAAGATTGGGTGTTTTAGAGAAAGAAGACATTTCTGTAAATATTCTGTATTCCCTGCAGGGTTGCCTCACAACAAGACTGTTGTGTTTGAATCTGCCACTGGGGGATTCCCTCCAGGAACTCTGGCTTCCTCCCACAGTTCAAATATTAATTAGTGTTTCTAAACTGGTTTCTAAACTGGCTAAGAAAAAAAAAAAAAGCAAACAAAATCAAAAAGAATCCCTAAATGTTAAAATTACATTTAAAATATTTTTTGTGTTTGTCTTCTCCAGAAATGTGAGCAAGGAGCATGAGGGCTCATATCACTGTGAAGCATCAAACCAGAAAGAGACAATCAGGTCGCAGCCAGCCTTCCTACTTCCAGCTGGTATTGTAAACTCTGAACTGTTTAACTCAAGCAAGTGAATTGCCTTGTTAAAACCGTTTAGGTTTCTGCTTCAGCAGATTCCATGCTGTAAAAATCAGCAAAATCCAATAAGAGCAGATGTCCAAACTTATTAGTGATTTACATTTTGTGTTTACAGAAATGGACTGGAGTTTTGTGCAGCAGCCCACAAATCTAACGGTGAAGAGCGGCAAAAATGTTACGGTAACCTGTAGGCCTCCGTACAGCAGACCAGCAGCGCAGGTGTCCTGGTTTAAAAACAACCGGCTTCTCACTCCCACTGAAAATGTAACAATGCTGCCCAGTGGAGACCTCTTCATCCACAGGTCTTTATTGTTCATGCCTCATTATATGACTAGATAAATTAAATATAACACAAAAATTGTGTATAAATTAAAACTGGTTGGGCCACAACTTTTAAAAAAGTTTAGTTAATTTGCATTGTTTACGGTATGTTTAGCGCTTAACATGAAGTCATAGAGTTATAAAATTGTGCCTGTAAATACAGCTCCAGGCAGCTGATTTTTGTTTTTAAAAGCTCTGCTGACCCTTTTCATAATTTTCTCTGTAGTGTGCAGGAGCACGATAGTGGCAGCTACTTCTGCAGGGCCTCAAACACCCATCTTCAAAGATTTCTTACCTCGAGACGAGCAACACTCAGTGTTTTGGGTATGACATCTGGCAGCCCTCCCTACTATCTCACTGGAAATGTATATATACATATATATATATATATATATGTATACATATATATATATATGTATATATACATATATATATACATATATATATATATGTATATATACATATATATATACATGTATAGGTGCATAATAATATTCCAGACAGTGCTTTCCCTTCCTGGCAGCCCCTCCATCCGTCAAGCTATGGCCCCAGGTATTGACGGTGCCTTTGGGTGCTCAGGTGGTGCTGGAATGTCAGGTGTCTGGCCACCCTTTACCGTCCATCAGCTGGATGAAAAGAGGCCACACCAAGCAGACAGGAGGCAAAATTGCATTGGGGTAAGTTATAGTGTTCTGACTTTTTGAAAATTTTGTATACAAGCAGTTCATAATATATGGCAGCTTTCATGTTTCCTATTCAGACAGAGAAATGCCACTCTCTACATCCAGTCAGTCCGGAGCTACGATGAGGGGGTGTATGTGTGCGAGGCATCCAACACACTGGGACAAAGCCATGGCACAGCACTCCTGAGAGTTGCTGGTAAATTTTAAACCTTGCTGTTTTGCAATGTATTTACTCCTCAGATCAATAGACGAGTCAAAGTCAAGTCAGGAGCATGTGCCTGATACTTACTAAGCATTTATACACTTTAGATCAGGGGTAGGCAACTCCAGGCCTCGAGTGCCGGTGTCCTGCAGGTTTTAGATCCCACCCTGGGTTAACACACATGAATCAAATGATTAGTTCATTAACAGACCTCTGGAGAACTTCAAGAAATGCTGAGGAGTCATTTAGCCCTTTAAATCAGCTGTGATGGATCATGGACAAATCTAAAACCTCCAGGATACCGGCACTCGAGGCCTGGAGTTGCCTACCCCTGCTTTAGATGTTGTGGTTGGTTCAATACTAAGTATGATGACAGATATGTTCTTGTTAATGCAAACCTTTTAGATCATAATGAAGGTGAGGATTTAGATATGAGTTTTGTCTGACCCACTGATAAGTGTACTAAATAAAGCAAACCCTAGCCTGGAAGGCAAAGGGATTGTTGTCCCTCTGCTTTATGCCCCTATTTAATATTGCTTTTAAGTTGCAGTGAATTTGTAATTCCCTATAAGGTATCTTCATATAGTGTACATAATATTATCAAAGCATGGGCGTGGTCCTCATTGGCAGATCAACAAGTGTGTGTGATCATTCATTTTAACATGTCAGCTGTACTGTGTTGTTTTGAGAGTGCAGGAAAACTAGGCTGCAAAAATGAAAAATCATGAATAATTATCTAATAGGTATTAAGCTGAAATGCATTAAAGAAAAGAAAAGAAAAAACCTGTTGCTATTATAGAAAAGTACATGCTCGCAACCAAGGTCCTTCTAAAAGAACTGAATTATACACAGGAAAGAAACTGAGAAATTCTTCTTGTGTAGTACAAACGTCTTACAAATTTGAAATTAAAGGACATGGAGATCACCTTGAAATCCAGTCTTGCAAATGTGATCAAAGTAACAGACCATTTGAATGAAATTGTCATTTTATTTGCCATCTGCACACATTGCTAGTTTCATAAACTAATTCTAAAGAGTCATAGTCCAGGTAGCAGAACATACCGTGTCCTCAAAATTTTACATAGTTACTAAAATCTTTATAGGGGAACAGTTCTTGTATGTGTTATTTCTTTAAGGCACTTCTATGATCTATGAGCTTTATGTGACTTTTTTGATATTGTCTTTTCAATTTTCCCCTCTGCTTGGGCCAGTGAGCCCTTTAATAGTGGTCTTTAAAGATCAGGTGACCTACACGATTGGGACTTTAGTGGTCCTGCCCTGCAGAGCAATGGGGATTCTCCCTATCACATACACCTGGACGAGGGGCAGAACAGAGCCACAGTCCCCTATCAGTACCACCGAAGGCAGACACATAGATGGTGAGTCTAGTTTGTCTGGAGTCATTCTGCATTACTTTTCATCATGAAAACAGAGTAACCGTTTCAGGCACAACGTCCCCTACTTCATAGGTATGTAGAAGAGAATAAAATCTGAATAAGTTAATGTAACACATAGAACAACTTTATTGTTTGATGACCCTGATTAAGGCCACAGATCCAGTCAAGCAGTAGAGTTGTTCTATATACCACAAGTGTTGCTGCAGCTTGAACTTTCTCAACATTTATTTTAATCACCAGGTCCATCATTTGGAGTTGTTTTCAGCATATAAAATAAGTAGCATTCTCGGCAGAGATGGAAGTATACAGGAATTTTTTTTCTAATTTCTAAACGGTATGTGAGATCTCAGCTCTTTGTGTTTTATAATGTTTTGTCTTCTGGCCTGCAGAAGATGGGTCCCTGCATATTTCCAGTGTGCAGTACTCTGATGCAGGAGAGTATTACTGCACTGCTGAGAACCGAGCAGGACGACATCAGAAACGGATGATCCTCATCATCACAGGTGTGTTGATTTACCACCTCGTGTTATTTCTTCTCAGTGGCAATATTACTAAAATCATACCTGCATTTGGTATGCAATGGTAAAGCTCTATGAACAAAACTGAAGATGTAAAATGTATGAACAATTTGGCAATTTAATTGAAGTGACAGACTCCAATGTGTTGAGATCAAGGCTTTGTGAGGGGTCAGACTAGTTTTTTCAGGACATTGAGATGTTTTTCTATCAGTGTATGTTTGGATCAGTATAATAAATGTGGGTCACTCAGATACTTCTCTCAGGGGAATTCGCAACTGTCTTCTGGTCATTTAGAGTGGGTGAAGTTCAGTGCATACTTAAACAACAAAATACTTCTTTGACCCCATATACCCAAGTTTCTTTTGCTTGTTGATTCTCTTTCATGTCATCCTTTGTCTTATGCTGAAGATCGACCTTCTGATAGAGGGAGACGGACAAGACTGGTTTTGTCTGCTGTGAGTATTGAGGATGTGGAAGTCTTTGCTTATGTATTTTGTTCTCAAATCATTTTGCTAGACCTTGGTTTTATTTTCATAAGCAGTTCCAGTGTAGAAGCTGCAAATTCTCTAAGTGCATTTTTTTGCACAGATCATGTGATGGTCATGCATTGTTTACCCCTGTTTATTATTTGGTGTATGGACTTATTCCTTTTGACTGTGTCAAATGTGTCTCCTCTGAAAATAATCAGTGTTTTGAATATTTTTTAGAGCACCAGCGATAATGAACAACGTCCAGCTTCCAAGTGGAGCGACTCAGTAGCCGAGCAGCGCTTTAAAACAACACGTTATCCACATGTACAGGAAAAGCATAATGAGACAACATGTATGTATTTAAAAAAAAAATACTTAGCTCCAGTCATGTGTTGTGTAGGTCATTCAACATAACAAATATATAGTTACAAGTTAACAGGCTAAAACACGGTGCTATAAGGTTATAAGGTAAAATTAATATGGCTGAAAGCAGTGGTAAGGTCTCAGTCATACAGGCCTAGAGACCAGTCAGTGACTACCCCTGGCAACCACAGGTCACTAAGGAAAAATGTGTATTCCCAGATCAGCTGGTGAGTGGTTTTTGGAAGTTTTTAGTAGTTGCTGGCAGTTGCTAGGTAAAATTGGTCACAAAGAGGGATTCAGATCAGGCGATGGTAGAGTTAGAAGTTGGGTAACCAGAAGTTCTCACAAACTTTCCAGGATAAAGGTATCATTTCAATTTTGTGTCTGTTACCATTGCCACAAGACAAAAAAGATGTGTCAGGACATCCAAAAGCTAAAAAAAAAAAGCTAAATGCCAAATAATCCTGCTATAAGAGCTGCAGGAGTTTTTTCTGCTCAGATTTCAAAATTGACATGGAAATATTTTGTTTAAAAAAGTAATAAATCATATTTTTGTGTCTGTGTTATGTTAATGCTACTTTATGATTCAGTTACAAGAAATATTAGTAAATATAAATGTAAAGCAACAATTATGAGAGGCATTATTCTGGTGCGCACGTTACTAATCGAACTGCTTACAAAATGTATGGCTGGATCCCTTCAGATGAAATCAGATTTTTTTTTCCTCTGAATGACACATAATAATAACACACAACATAAAATTGTTTAGGATATATTAAAGAAAATAAAGCACAAACTCTTTTTTTAATATTTACAGGTACCAACCCAGTCAGTGCAACTACACTTCCAACATTTTTAAGAAAAGCCGGGGCTGAGCTAGATATGCCATTGAGGACCCTTGCCCATGTTTTACATCACCATTTGAAACAGCCAACAACCAATTCTACCCAGTCGTTACTCAGTCAGATCAAGCCTCCTCTTCACCTGAACCTCCAATCAGAAGCTCTACACACCCAAGTACCAATGACCATTAAACCACATTTTATTTCACACAGTGAACCAGCTGCAACACAGAGCCTGGCACCTGAAGTAACCAGTGGAGTGTTGGTCGAAACCCTTCAGCATTCATTCAGTGAAAGTCGATCCCATTTGAGACAAATGCCATCAAAATTTCAGCATTCAGCCAGTAACAAGTTGTTTATAGTGCCCAGTTCTCAGGACCATTCTGTGCCTCAAGTTAATCAAATTGCAGAGACATCAGTAACTCAGCAACCATCTCAGCTACGTGTTACTGGACCTTTTGGCTTTCTAAAATCGGACCCCTTCATGGCAACTCCAACACCAAATCCTGTTACCCACGCTAAGATGAGACACTCCGATTCAGTCACCCTGACAGTTGCCTACAAAACATCATCATTTCAGCCTTTGCAACCTTCACCAACCCTCTCACAAACAACTCAAACTGATCCTCAACACTCCTCTACCTTAAGTTTTTTACCAAAGTTTCATCTTGAGCTTTCTACAATTCAGTATAATCTGCCTTCAACAGAACTTCCATCTTCTTTAATCCCCACGCCTCCAATATCCGAAATTCATCTTTCAACAACAACACCTTCAGCCAGTTCCAAACTTTCTCAAACCCAACCTGAATCATCTCCAACACAAAATTCACAGCTTCCATTCTCCACCATCCGCCCTTCAGATCAGTCACTCCATCCTTCATTGTTAGACGCTGAGGTAGTCCAACAGGTCAACAGGTCACATTGGCTGAATACTACTCATGAAAGTCATCCAGTTCAGCCAGAGCTCACAGACTGGTTGAAAAGGAACACTTCCCAGTCACCCATGACTAGCAATGATCCCAGGTAGGCAAAATAAAAATATGATAGATTGATAAATATTTCACCTGAGTTTATTACATTTAGGGAACAAAAGTAATAAAACATCAATAAGTCACTATCTTCTCCATTTCAGAGTGAAGCAGCAATCACCATCATGGCTGCCTGTGCTGGAAAAACATGACATCCCCATTGTGGTGGGAGTGGGTGTATCTTTGGCTTTCATCTTTATCACTGTTACCTTCTATTCTGTGGTACAAAAGAATGAACCCGCACCAACAAGCCGAGCAGGTCAGCAATCCGCCCTGCATGAAATGCTAGTGTCTTGGTTTTCCTAAAATCATGACCATATTTTGGCAAAATCGAAATGATTGGGGTGGTGAGGCTGCGACAGTCTGGTGATCTGTCCAGGGAGTACCCCACCTCTCACCCTATGGTAGCTGGGATAGACTCCAGCCCACCCTCGACCCTGCATTGGATAAGTGAAAGAGGATGGATCTTGATGGAATTGATAGAAAGTTATTAACCAACACTGCACTGGCTAGCAAGTGAGGTGCTAGTGTAACAAGTTGTAATTAACTGTGTATTAGAGTGCTAGGTTTGGCTAGTAAAATTAAACTATAATTTAGTTTATAGTTTAAATTTACTTAGGAAGTGAACATTTGTATTTTGACTTTCAATACATTGGGCATTTTAACATTGACTTGTTTATGAATTAACTCGCTTAAAGAGCCACCCTCAAGTGGCCATTTAAAGAACTGCAGGTTTTCCATATATACTTGGCTCAAACAAAAATGATATAACATAATAATAACTGAGCTCTACATGTGCTTTCAGATGAATTTTTAACACTGAACACAGTCTGGTTACCTCTTATATCTTTTTGCCAAGGTAAGCTAAATTAGCTTTATTTTAAACAGGTAATTGATCCACTTGTGTCACTCTACCAGAAAGCACATATGTAGAGCATTTTAACCCAAATGTTACTTTTTATTATTACGTCAAAACCACATTACATGTCTTTGACAGCTCAGAGGAATTTAGGTGTTCCCATACGACATGCTGAACGTCGAGCAGCAGGACGTACGTATGAAAACAGGTACTCTACTTCTCAGAATAGAAAAATAAATTATCCTTCACAACCCATCTTTCTGCATTCTAATACCAAGTGTTGTATGTCTTATGCAGAGCGTTTGAAGATGACGACTGTGTTGCAGTGATTGAACAGAGCCCCAACACATCAGAAACCAGAGCCAGACCCCCAGGGCCCAGCTTGGTTACGGTGCAGATGGAGAGCACGTTTGATGAACTACAAGAGGATACCCAGCGCTCTCTGGACAACCACTCAGTCACTGTAGAGACGTACCCTGAGCCTATTCTTGACATCAAGGTCTGGTAACACAGAAACACTTTACCATAAAAAAATGTATCCAGACATTTTTATCCGTGTTTAAGGGGAAGTTAAGAAAGTTACAAATTTATTGAGGAAACCCAATAGTATGGTGGTCAGCACCATTGTCCCACAGCAAGAAGGTCCTGGGATTGAATCCACCGAGCCACAGCAACAGCCTTTCTGTGTGGATCTTGGAGTGTGCATGTTCTCCGGCCTTCTGATAGACTAGATAGACTAGTGACCTATCCAAGGTGTGCCCCACCTCTCACCCTGTGACAGCTGGGATAGGGTCCAGAACAACCACTGATGATTCTTCTTCTTCTTTGGACTTCTTAGGCGGTCAACACAGCAGATCATCTGCCTCTATCTCAGCCCATCCCTTACATCCTCCAACCTTCTTTATGTCCTCTTTCACTACCTCCATGAATTTTCTCTAGGGTCTTCCCCTTTTCTTCCTGCCTGACAGCTCCATATTAACATAAAATACTAACATATTTTGCTTACTATATTGACTATCCCTCCTCTGCACATATCCAAACTATCTCACCCTACCCTCTCTAACTTTGTCTCCAAACTGGTCAACCTGAGCTGTCCCTCCAATATACTCATTTCAAATTTTGTCCTGGTAACTCTCAGTCAAAATTTGAGCATCTTCACGTCTACCACCTCTCGCTCTGCCTCTTGTCTTTTTGTCAGTGCTTTCCCTCTTGGCAATGATAATTTTATTTAAATAGCACATATGCTTTACATAGAAGATAAAAACCTGATTGCTGCCTCTTGCTGCGATCCTTCTGTCACAAATCACCCCTGAAACTCATCTCAACCCACTCCATCCAGCCTGGATAACTGGAAGAGGATGGTTGGATGGGTCACACTGTTAATGATAAATATTAGAAATTATTATATTTAGTTATGAAAACAGCATATCCAGCTTCGTTTATTTAACTAACAACTGTGGCATACTATATAACCTATAGGGGGAGCTAAAACCCTATATAAGTGTACAAACGGTCACAGTTTGCACAGTTTAATAAAAAGAACAAACCATTAAGATAATAAAAAAAAGTACTGCACTGAAAACAGTGCTGATGTCTCCATTTAATTTAAACTGGCACATGCAAGGACTAAACCAACAGCCTTATAGTAATAAAATGCTCAATCATCAGAGTTGTCTTTAAAGATAACAATGTGGCAACAGTGTAATGATTTCACTGCATTTTAAACATTTTTCCCTATGTTATTATTAACAAATCCTCTCTACTTTCAGATTGATCCTTCTCTGGAGGAGGAGAAAGGGTGCAGTTTGTCCCAGCCCAGCATTCAGGTGCACTGTACTGAGGATTGGACCAGTAACAGAGGAGACAACCAAAGCCCATGCCAGGACACGTTGCCTCCTCCCTCACCCTTAATCTCCCGTTCTCCTTCCCCATCACCACCATCCAGGCGGGAGGAAAGCGTGCACTCTTCTTTAACACTGCAGAGTGCTGAGCCATGCGTTGCACCTATCCACCACAGTCTCAGCATTTCACATGGCAACCCTCCACTGTTGCTGTCTCACAACGTCTCTGTGGGCCTCACCACAGTAGCTGTTGATGTCCATTTTTACCCTGCAGCTACTGCTCCAATGGCAGTAGGGACTAGTACTCACATTAATTCAGTTTCAAACTCCTCAGCAGTGACTGCACCTCTTTTTAGCCCCACGTTAGCTAACAGCCAGGAGAATGATCAGTCAGCTTCCAGGCTGCATCAGTGTAAATAGCTACATTATAGGACAAATCTTCAGTGCTGGCACACATTAAGTGAAATGGGAACAAAGCTTTGGCTAGCTTGATGGTGTGGAGATAGGAATGCATAGATTACTAACGGGCTGTCTAGCTGATCCAAATCACATTTAAGAGTGTTTTACACCAGTGGTGATAAGCAGAATATTATATTTCTCTTGGAGTTCATTTAGAGATTTTTTCTGTGTGAAAAAAAAAAAAAACAAATGTGAAAAAAAGTGATGCAGACCAGAGTCAAACACCTATAGGTGTGAAAATGCCGCAAGTGACAAAGTGAGGAAAGTTGCAGCAAAAGACAAAGTAATATGACACCTGAGTAATTTGCAAAAGAACACATTATAATAACTCAGTTCTCTTTGCCATTAAGTATGAAACTAGAACCAGCAGAAAGGCCAGCTAAACTTGCTATAGATAATGATGTGCCATCATCAGTAGTTGCTGATGAAACCCCAGTTTATCAGTTCACCTTACACATCTGTGCAGTGTCACAGGTGCTATTCATAGCAATTGTGCGAAACAGTTTTTTATGTTTGTGCAAGGATTTAACACACCTAGATTAAATCTGTTAAATATTGACGAGTAGAGGTAAGTGTTAGCAGATTTCCCAGTTTCTAGTTGTCATAACCAAACAGTGCTAATGTTTTCTTGGCTTTAGCTGCATACTTGATGCATGAGTGGAATCCTCATGCACACTTTTTGCCAAGGAATACAAATACATTTCCCAAAATGAATGTAAAACAGCTGACTAAGGAAGCAAATATTCAGTATTAGCATTCACATTGTTTTTCTTAATATATGTATTTATTAGCTTTAGGGCACAATTTATGTGTTATACTTAATTGGCTACGTTTACTGTCAGGTTGTTTTGTTTTGTTCTTTAACCCTGAAAGAGAAAATGTATATGTAGTATGAATTTATCTGTTTTACAGGCCTAAATGGATGTAGGGTAGTTTGAGTAAAAATACTGTAATTTGTGTCTTTTTCTGTTAAACAGCCAAGGATACATGCTTTGCAATTTTTTTGTGATCCAGTCCTGCAAACCTGTTTTGGTTCATGACTCATCATTATGTTGAGGTTGACTGTTACACCTTTTTGAAACCAAAGGATGGTAACTGGTATGTCAGTGAACATGTAGGCAGTACACCAAAAATAGTTACACTGGAGGAGCACCTTCATGCTGTTAAAATGTTAGTTGCATTACTTTATTAAAACGCTGTAACTGTCACCATGTGCTTCATGAGTCCATATCCTGTATGCACTGTGTGTCCACTCTGACAAGATGCTAGCAAGAAGCTTTCTGCACACCATGATATTGTTTTCATATCTTTCGGCAAGGAGACAGTAGTCATTCAAAGTTTATCTGGAACTGTTTAGGTAAAAAATTATGCTTAAAGGGCAACAGAAAAAGAAAAACATGCAAATACATTGTTAAAAAAAATATGAAAAGACACATTATAAAGAGCATGAGGGAGAAGACGAAAAATTATTTAAAAAAAAAAAAGGAAAAGGGAAGATCCACAAAGTCAACAGATTCAACACAGTTAAGAAACTTCTTGAGACAGACTGTGTGGTGCAATTTTCTGGTCTTGCTCTGCAACAATGGCCACTGAGGATCTCTGCCACCTTGTTGCAGCAACACAGTGCTAATCAAGCCTCAATTCTTCCCTCTTCGTAGTGAACAATGATTGTATATGAAAAACCATACAAAAAAGTGACTTTAGATATATGCTGCAATTTTTATAGAATCAATAACTTTCAACAGTGATCAAAGGAGCTGCCAAACCAAGATGATTAAAAACAAGCCTCGATCCTTATAGCTTAACCTGTAAAATATTCATGATTTTTATATGTGAAATTTGATTTTTAAACTGGTTAACAAAATATTTTCTGATCTTGTTATAATAAATAAAATCTGTGTGTCTTTGATAGCTAACTCATCCCACAGGGTCAGGACTGGAGTAACCAAAAGTACATCCAAAAAGACCCCTGAAGGTTCTTATCTATTGCAGGCAGTATGACATCAAAATGTTGCCTCGCAGCCAATCAACAATGAGGAAAAATGATCAGTATTAAGCATTTATGCTTTATACTATTATTATTTCGTGACAGTAACATTTAATTTGTATTCACAGAAGTTGAATTATGCATGCTGTATTATGATGTCATCTCATTGCCCTGCAGCCACCTAACAACAGATGAAAACGACTTGTTTTTAGCCTTTATGCACCTTTAACACCTTATTGTACGTATTGTACTATTTTCATTTTACGACAAAAACATCTCCTTTATATCCACATCTAATTTATGTCATCAATGGGCAAATTTTTAAAAGCATATTATTAAAATCTACCGCTCCTATTCATCAGTGCAAAAAGGCCCAACACTAATGTAGTATGGGCATGTGCTAGCAATAATAATATACAGAAAATATCCATCCATCCAGCCTCTTCTGCTTATCCTTGTCAGGGTCACAGGGTGGGGCTGGAGCCTGTCCCAGCTACCAGAAAGCGAGAGGCAGGGTACACCCTGGACAGGTCGCCAGCCTGTCGCAAGGCTAACACATAGAGAGATGTACATCCACACCTATTGCTGCTTTAGAATTACCAATTAACCTAACCTCACTAACTGCAGGTCTTTGGACTGTGGGAGGAAGCAGGCGAGAACCCACGCAAACACGTGGAGAACCTGCAAACTCCCCACAGAAAGGCCCCGGCCAGGTGGTGGAATCGAGCTTACAGAAGATATATATACAGAAATATCCTATCTAATATAAATAAATCGTTAATTGTTAAGCAGCTGTTCACTCTAGAGAAATCTAACCATATGACATGTTAAAAGTACCATCAAAGTAATACTCTGTGTGGAAAAATACAGCATGTCTGAAAGGTTACATAAGCCAGTATGGAGCTTTTCATTCAGTAAGTTCAGGTTGATACACAGAAGTAGCAGCGTCCTATTACTATAAATAACTTTGAATTCAGTGTTAGTTATAGTAATACAAATAACTATTTATAATTATTTATCATATTGTTTGAACCTCAGTTATTGCTCAGTTATTCAGCTTGGGTACTGTTATGATACAGCAGTTCTTTTCTCAAAGCAAAGAACTTTTAAATCTAACCACTAAATTCACACATGAAACAGAAGTAACTCTGGCCACCTTTTATGGGGTAAAACTTCCACAGCAGAGTGGAAGTACGTTTCTCACAAGACGAGACGCTACCCTCTGCATCCTGTCAGCCATCGTGTGCAAACAGAACACCTTAGACCTGTGGCGATAGCATGCAAGACTGCAACTTAAAAGCTCATTTAGACAGTAGCAACTTGTAATGTGTTACTGCAATGTCATGAGGGGTTTTGTGGTATGTTCATCGAAGCTTTAGATGTGTTTATTATCGTTATGTTTTGACTTCTGTTTGATTTTACTGCTGTTGGAATCATTTTAATTTTAAATTATTGCTAGGATTGAGATTTTTGGTTGATTCTAGTTTTTTGAAGGATTACATATTTGAGTCATGATTTCGTTTCTGTGGAATATGCAGCCCCTTCTTCCTTCTGTCTTTCTGTATCAGTTTTACTGTCCTCCTGTTCTATCTCAGTGAGTCTGTGTTAAGCTTCATGTTTTAATACTTCACTTTGATGCTCTGTGTTAGTTTTACTTCCTCCTTTGTGATTGTCCCAATTGTCTTCATCTGTGTTTAACTTCTTTCCCTTGTTTCTCATTCTCCAAGTTATCTATCCACCTGGGTTTCGCTGAGAAATCAGCCACACAGGGAACAAGACTGTTGATCATCTGTTAATCTGTTTCTCTCTGGTTAAAGTGGCAAAGTGAATGTCTTTGCCTCTTTTCATGACACGTTGGCTGCTGCTGTGACCCTTAATGACTCACGTGATTGCAGTTGACCTACTGTTGGTGATTTTCAGTCTGATGGATAGACTGCAGGGCCAGGTGCATCTCTCGGGTGTCAGGTCTTTGCTAGATTTAGTTTTTTTCATTTTTAAAGACTATTTTAAACTGTTAATCTGCTATATATGTTTTTAGGCCTGCTGTTTTTTTCCTTTGTCCTTCATTTGGGAGACTTCGCAAGTTTTCAGGCAATAGTCCTTTGGGAAAAATCCAAAGATTTTATGCAATGAAATGGTATTGGGCTGCTAATAATGAAGTGCCTGAAGATACCATTTAAAATTGTTTCTTTGCTGAGTTGTCTGCTATGTATAAGTATGTATATGACACAAAACTGTTTCATCGTTTGGGTTCGGTTCCTTTTTTATGCTTGAATGGTTCATAGGTCAGTGTTAAGCTTTCAGCAAAAAAACAAAAAAACCCCACCTAACCTCAAGGTTTTCTGTTTCAAAATGATACAAGAAAGTCTGGCTTCTTGGAGGCATAATATAAACAACTGAGAGGTGGCCTGTGACCTTTGCACAGTACTGTATGATTCATTTACAGGCTTTCATTTTTACTGCCAGAAATGCAGTTTGATTCGGTAAAACTACTTTTGTTTGTGAGCGCCTGCAAAATCACGTGTTTATCTGAACAAACTGGAACTTGAAACAATCTATGTGTTCATTTAAAAATAAAAAACATCTAAGGACTTGCACAGAGAACCACAGAATGAAGTTACACCCCAAGTATCAATATGCACAAACTGCTTCAGAGCAGATTTTATGTGCCTAAATGTACTGAGGATGTCTTTAAATCTTGAGAAAGAGGAATAAAATGTCATGGTGATAAAACTTATATTATGGTTGATGCTGTCTGTCAGTCTATACTATTTATTGCCACAGAGAATCGAAAACAGAAGTAATAGAAATTACTTTGCATTATCAGGAAATACATTTATAAAATGTAACCCATTAATCTTGGCCTTTGAAAAGATTTAAATCAACTTTTACTCAGGGTTTAATTAAGTCAAGCTTTCTTACTTCATAGAGGTGAATCCTACAATAGGTATAGTAGCACCAGACCCCGTAGGTAATGACAGACAGGTCAGTGTTAGTCAGTATTGCCAGGATTAAAAAGAAAGCAACCCTCCACCTGTGGCACACACTTCCTGAAAACCAGAGGCTGGGTGATCTTGGCTCGTTTTAATAGGAGTTTAAATTTTGCTTGCTGTGACTTTTTTCTTGTCATACTGACCACTCAAAGAAATTTTGACTATAAATCACATTCTAACCGTATCTTCATACAGCACTTCATAAACTATCCATAGCTAATTTAGACTCAATGGTTAACCTAACATCCATGACTTTGGACTCTGCAAAGAGGATAAAGTACCCGAAGAAAGCAGGCAAACAGGAACATGCAAACTCCCCACAGAACGTCCACATTGCGATTTTATCCAAAAGCTTCCTTCACTCACCACTCCACTAACACGCAGCCTGTGATTTTTAATCTACTCAAGAAAGAAACACACATAGTTTGCCAAAACACTTTGATTTATTCGTAAAATCTCCTGTTATTATTGAATGACAGTGTTTCTCAGAGATTAAAAGCTCATTTTGATCAAAAATAACACATCAATCTTTGGTGTCTCTCACATTTATTTTTTGCACTTTAAAAATACACAAGTTTTCCTTCTTTTTAAAATGTAAAAAATATAATCTTATTCAAAAGCCTGCAAATTAAAGCATGTTAAAAAAAAAAAAGAAATCAAGGTTTAGAGGAACTGTGGTGCTGAGTATCAAGTCATATATGGGTCACCAGATCCGATTCGATGGTTTGTCATCTTTATTTCTATGAGGTAGACCTCCCTAAATTTTTGGCACATCATTCACTGCTGGCAGGGTTACACCTACTGAGTATTAAAATCATCCTTTCTCAGTAAAAGCCAAAAAACTCTGCCTGAGTAGGATAATAATTCAGGTCGGAATTCAAAGTTCAGTGGACGGTTTCCTCGGTTTTGCCTCGTCCTCATTGCGCGGCACATGGAAGTCCACATATGGACACCATTTGCTGTTGAGACACACCAGTTTTTTCAGAGTGGCCGTCTTGACGATATTAAAGCCGGTTTCTCCTCCAAAGGTGCTGGGCTTCCAGTATTCAGGCGAGCAGATTGGGTTTCCAAGCAGGCCTTTCAGTGAAAAGGGAGCACCCATCTCCACCATGCTCTCTCCAAAAATGGCATTAGGACGGATTTTCTCTAGCATTATGCCTGGGTAAAACTCCAGGGCGTCTATGTCACCATAGAGCTCTTCTAAACCTCGGGCTATTTCAGTGTTGTCTGTTTGGAAACAGAAAAATGGCAGGAAATTACTGCAGTGGTTTCATTTAATTCTTGTGTTGCTATAAATGTAAAATAAAAAGAGTGATTTTCTGTTGCTGAACCAATTTTATGTACACTTACCATAGTCTTAATGCCAACAGTTTGAAACTAGTCAAACACTGATTTCATTAGCTACTGGTGCGTTCATTTAATTGTATATAAACATTCATACAAGCACGAAACCCTCAAAATCCACTGATTCTCCAGCAATCTACATGAGGCAACTCAAATTACTCAACATACACTAAATGGTTGTACTGTAAAATTTCAGGCACACATCTAAGTTAGTTTAAATAATTTTTTCATCCAGCACTATCAGCAGAATATTTCTGCTGCTTTGGTTTATAATTTATATTTTTCTTGTCAAAAAGTGTATCCTGCCTCTCACTCAGCTGGGACTACTGCAAAAGGTTTTATTAAAGAAGTTTCAAAAGTGAGTATTTGCTTATATAACACTTTTCTACTCTAGTTGAGCACTATATCCTTTTATAAGCACTTTCTTCTAAAGTGTTTTTTATCTAACACCCACATTTACACTTCAGTGAATGCAGGTTTCTTTCCCAAGGACACTTTGGCATGCAAACTGGAGAGTGGAGCAGCCAGGGATCAAACAACCAACCTTCTAATTATTAGATGAGCTGCTCTACCTCCTGAAGTACAGCCACCCCAACTACTAAGTATCACAATAGAATCAAATTATCATTCTATATGGGATGTGTGAATTTACTGATCATATGTTCAACACAGGAAAAATAAATATATCTAGTAATGCTGTGTGAAAATGCAGACAGTGCCTTGAAAAGCACAGTCCAGTGCTGTTTACACATATGTGCTATGCTGCTGTGTGGTTGACGAAAATGCATGCATACTGTATATTGCATTTTGTGTCACATATGTGTAATGAGTAACAAAAGGGGCATGCATGTGTTCATATTTCTTTAACTTACCAGTTAATTCACCAAAGGACGTGTAAGGCTTCAGGTTAAACCTCTTCCTATATTCATTGAAAGGCTGCACACGTGTAGCTCTGGATTCTCTGATGACCATTTCTGCAACTTTAAGCACCACTTGATGAGAGTTGTGACCTCCTCCTATCTAAAAGTGTGAATATAAGCCACAAAAATGTTTTTTCATGAGCAGTGAGTGACAAACTCTGCTGTTCCATGACAGCTTGCAACACATTCTCAGCCTTGCAACACACAGAAGTACTATACCACTTTGCATTAATCTAATGCTGCTAAAAGACATAACTTGATAGCATTATCACTAATCTCAATTTAGGAAGTAATTGAGAGTTATGAAATGTAGACGTTCAGTGTTTGTGAAAATGTATTGCACTGCATCATCTGTCATAAGTAGCTGCAGTTTCATAACACAGTGAGAACCGATGATTATTGTGATTTATCTTTATTTATAAAACGATAAAGTGTATGAGGCTGATGGTGCTGCTTTCTGTTAACTGATTGACAGCAGCAATGATAAAAATATACATGACCCGTTTCCCGTTTTCTGACTTCTATAATTCTGTTACCTGTCCTGCAATCTGTCGAGAGAATGCATCCACCAGCCTTTCCACCCCGTAATGCATCAGGAGGGAGGTGTTGTATAAAAACTGAGAGTATGGTATTTCTTCTCCCTCTATGACAATGCTGTCGGGCATCAGAGGGTGCCAGTGGTACAGGTGGCAGAACTCCAGGGCGATTCGATTGCTGTACTGGAAACGTGTATTGAAGAGCAGCTCTGGGTCAAACTTCAAGTCCAGCATGTAGCCACTCAGGTGCTGCACATACTCTTCTATTATAATGTTGATGATCTCACCTGAGGGAGAAATACAAAAATTAGCTTCGATTTGTGGAAAAATAATATTATTTATCTTCATGTTTAGTAATTAACGAAACACTGAAACAGTGAACAGTGTCAAATTCATAAGTGGTTTGTTGGTGAATAAATGGCGTCTTCTTGTGGTTTGAACAACAAAACAGTGATCGGCAGACACATCAAACAAAGCCAGAAAAAGAACAGCAACCGTGCACATGTAGTGATCGTGGCATCACCTTCTCAAAGCAGAGCACAAACCTTTAAATTTACAACCTCAAACTTCAAATCTCACAGCGCTAAGGCTGAAGCACTGCCATAAACAGGACACAGCAAATGACTTTAATAAACATTAAAATAACTCTTAGACCTGCCTTTTGTTGTATACTGAGAGTATATGGACATTTTTCTGATTTATGCCTCAGAATTGAATCAGAAAACACCCAAGCTCATATGTGGCCTTTTATCTTAATATACAGCGGGGAAAATAAGTATTTGACACATCAGCATTTTTATCAGTAAGGGGATTTCCAAGTGGACTATTGACACAACATTTCCACCAGATGTTGCCATCAAGCCAAATATTGAAGTCATACAATCAAATCAGAACATATAAGTATACAAGTTAAACCATAATAAATAAAGTGAAATGACACAGGGAATAAGTATTGAACACACTTTATTCAATACTTTGTAGAAAAGCCTTTGTTGGTGATTACAGCTTCTAGACGCCTCTTGTATGGATAGACCAGTCGTCTGCATTGCTCAGGAGTGATTCTGGCCCATTCTTCCACACAAACGGTCTTTAAATCTTGAAGGTTCCTTGGGCCTCTTTTATGAACTTTAATCTTCAGTTCTCTCCATAGATTTTCTATGGGATTTAGGTCAGGTGATTGACTGGGCCATTCAAGCAACTTGATTTTCTTTCTTTGAAACCACTTCATTGTTTCCTTGGCCTTGTGTTTGGGATCATTGTCTTGCTGAAATGTCCACCCTCTTTTCATTTTTAGCTTCCTGGTAGATGGCAGCAGATTTTTATCCAGAATGTCCCGGTACATCTCTCCATTCATCCTGCCTTCAATAATATGAAGTCTGCCAGTACCCCTTGCTGAAAAGCAGCCCCAAACCATGATGCTTCCACCCCCAAACTTGACTGTTGGTATGGTGTTCTTGGGGTGGTGAGCAGTGCCATTTCTTCTCCAAACATGGTGTGTAGAATGACTGCCAAAAAGTTCAATTTTGCTTTCATCTGACCATACTATAGTCGTCCAATAATCCACAGGCTTCTCCAAATGCTGTTGCGCAAATTTTAACCGAGCCTTGACATGCTTTTTGTTCAGCAATGGAGTCTTGCGTGGTGAGCGTGCATGGATGCCATGGCGGTTCAGTGCATTGCTTATAGTTTTCTTTGAAACAACAGTACCTGCTGATGCAAGGTCTTCCTGAAGTTCTGTCCGAGTGGTTCTTGGCTCTTGGAGAACCCTCCTGATTATTCTTTGGACTCCTCGGACAGGGATCTTGCGTGGAGCACCTGATCGTGGCAGGTTTATGGTGAACTGATGCACTTTCCATTTCCGGATAATGGCCCCCACAGTGCTCACAGGAACATTCAGCATTCTGGAAATGCACCTATAACCATTCCCATCAAAATGCTTTTCAACGATAAGATTACGAAGATCTTGAGAGAGTTCTTTGCTTTTACCCATCATGAAGTCTTTCCTGTGTGCCTTCTGGGTAATGAGGAGCCTTTATAGGCCATCAATTAGGACTAAAGCAGCTGATATCAATTAGTACTGATAGGGGACAGGATTTCTCTATCAATACTGACAGATTTCAGGTGATCTCCTGGCTTTCTATGTCATTTTGCCCCTTGTTATCTCCATGTATTCAATACTTATTCCCTGTGTCATTTCACTTTATTTATTGTGGTTTAACTTGTATACTTATATGTTCTGATTTGTTTGTATGACGTCAATATTTGGCTTGATGGCAACATCTGGTGGAAATGTTGTGTCAATGGTCCACTTGGAAATCCCCTTACTGATAAAAATGCTGATGTGTCAAATACTTATTTTCCCCGCTGTATGTGTATCATATGAAAAATGTACTGGCCAAGAGCCTGAAATATGTTTTGTGCTGAGTAACTGTTTTGGTGTGTGGCCCTTTCACTCAAGTAAAATCATAATCCTGCTCAGGTGATAAAATTGATGACACAATAATATTTCTATACATAATTTAAGGTATAAATTAGGTTTGACTTAACATTTTGACTTAATGTAGACAAGTGATAATTACTTTGCATAGTCCCTAAAATGACAAGCTAAAATATAACCTTTCATTCAAGTGCTTCATCCAGGCTGTACAGAATTGCATACTATTCAACTGATTCAATCATATTCAAGCAGAGCCATTTAGGACATTTAGCTATGAATGTCTGCAGAAAACTTCATATCAGTCTGTTTTACCAGCAGCGGTTCAACAATAGTCACAAACTGTAGCCAATTACCACTGTAGCCAAAAAGGAAACAAAAAAACAAAAGATATCAACTCACAGACAAGTAGCTGATAAAGATGTACAAAAAGTGAAAAGACTAGTGTTTTGAATTTACTGTGTTTCACTTACTTTGTGTGTTTCAGTCATTCTCTGATTAAATATTTACTTTTACTCACCAATAATGATGAGTCTGGCTGTCTGGAAAAGCTGCTCATCATCCCAGGTGGGATGTTCTGCCTTTAGGATGTCACAGACTCTGTTATGTTCCCGCAGCCATATGGTGGCATACATGGTTAGACCCGGCAGGATGCCAAATACCTCCTGACCGATGGCCAGACGCTTGTCTGCTGGGATGTTTTCAGGATACACCATGTGCACTGGGACCTCAGACACTGTAGGAGGGTACACCTCACCATTTACCAGCTGTGGGTGGAAGAAGAGTTAATTCCAGTGATTTCTTTATTATGTTTACCGACTATATTATAGAAATTAACATATACTAGTGGAATTCATGTAAAATAAAATTAAAAAACAAAAACAAAAATCTGATGGACTATATTTGTAAAGCAACAACATCAAGCTGTTAGATGAAGATGGGTAAAATAAAGAGGCTTCTTAAACTGTTCTGAAGACATGCTGATAAGGTGGCAGTGAAAAAATGGTCACCCATTGAAATTTTGTTTTAACCACTTACCACAGGCATCTAGAAAATGTTCTCACAAGTTAACATGCTAAAGGAAGTGCAAGCAATCTATATCTGACTCAGTGAACATATACAACACAGAGCTCTGGAGAGTTTTCTTAAAGATGAGGAGGTAAATTTGAATGTAGTATGTTACCCGTATTAGGTACCAACCCTTACAAGATATTGCTGAAACTTACAGGTATTACTTTTTTAAACATTTTACTTGAAAAATAAATATGACTGACTGGAGTTAATAAGTTCAGCATTTGGAAGAAATTTTTTGCTTGTCTGGTACATTAGATCAGATTAACTTCCAAGACTGTCGGTGGTCATGGTTCTCACGGTGACAGTGTAAATCTCATCTGTGATGTTATGCTCACTCTAACCACCTAAATTCAAAAGTGTAAGACTCAAAACCCAATGTCTAATTTTCTAACATATAAGGCTGACAGATTTTCACCTTAAAAAGGACGAGACTCAGAAATCTAAAAAATGTCTGAAAGACCTAAAGACATAAAAAGATAAAGCTTGACATGTTAGACAGCTCAGCTAATTTAGGTTAGGCCAACATTTCGGTTATATTGCCATCTTGTTGCTGTGGCATGGTCTTGATAGCACTTATAATTTTTCTGCTTTTTCATGTGGGTGAAGAAATTTTCTTTAAAAAAAATACACGTGTATGTGTGGACAAAGCTTCATTTTCTGGTGAGAACACCAAGTGAGCATTATATTCCTCATGCTTTCTGAAGGTCATTATCCTTAAAAATCTGAGGAAACTGGGCAAGTGGAAAACAGAAGAAGTGTCAGGCTCAAAAAACAAAAGTCATGTCCTTTAAAAACTAGGGGGAAAAAGAAAGGAAAAAAAATCCAACAAAGATCTAATACAGGACTATCCACTGTTTGCTGAAGCCTCATCAGAACTAGTCTCAGTGTGTGGCTGTCAAGAAGCCATTCTTAAAGGGAGGAAAGGCTGATCTATGCCAAACTGCCAAAGAACTGGACGGAATATCTGTGGCAACAGGTCGTATGGAGCAGTTACTGCTAATTAGAAGTTTTTGGTTCAAACCTTCGCCAATATGTATGGAGGAGGTCAGATGAGAGATACAACAAGTATCTACACCCCTCTGTAAAGCATGGTGGATGCTCTTTCATGGTCTGGGGCTCAACCAGTGGTTTTGGAGATTTCATGAAAATTGATGAAACTATGAACACAGAGATGTTCCACAATATGGAAACAATGGTATTCCTGTTCAAGTATTATTGGAAGTTAATTAAAAAACTAAGCTAAATAGGTTTTTGTTTTCATTCAAGTTTTTAAAAAAATCTTTTTTCTAAATGAAATTAAGTATTTAACTGTGAGTATATAACTATGAATGTATATGACAGTGTTTACAGGTTTGTAGATAGGTGTATGCGTTTAGCTAGTCATACTAATTATGTATGCAAGAAAGCTCAAGCACTTTCTTTTTTCTCTCTAACTTTTTATAAGGTTCTCCCTTTAGTGTTTATATGCAGCTATGTCAGACACACCTGATACTTCAGCTTTCCATCTTTATGAAGCCGAAGTTGATGTTGTCTCACAAGATCTTCTCCATAGATGTTGCTTGCGTCTACCTGTGTGGGTAAAAGAAAAAGAAAGAGGAAAAAAGGCTTACATTTGGTGTAATGAAATGATGTACAACACACATCTTTGTTATGTAGAATGTCAGAAACTCACACCATGCCCCAAACCCTTGGTGAAGCCCCCCTGAACTTTATGGTCTGTCTTGAAGAACTGGTGCGTGAAGTGTTGAGCCATAAAAGCAAACATCAAATTGGTTCCCTGAGGATTTGGCCTAAACTTCTGTCTCTTGAAAAACCTCTCAACTAAGACTTTGGCATCAGGAAGAACAGGTTTACCTGCAGAGAAAGAAACTCTTGAAGCTTTCCACAGAAACACAGTTATGTCTCTTTAGCTGTGTAGGTCTCACCTTTAGCACCCATAGGCAAAGGGCAGTCTTCAGGTATAGGAGGAAGGATCCGAGTGTAGTAGGAGATATTAGAGTAGGACTCCCAGTTAATGTATCCATATTTGGTATTGTAGGTGGGAGGGCTTGGAATAAGGTCACTCCTGACTTTAGGAATAAATGTCAAAGTCATAGGTAAAATGTCTTTATTAGATACATAAATTTAGCTTTATGAACTCTTCTTATATCTTGCAGGCTTTGTTATTTGCAGCTGTTTATCTGGAAATAGGAAATTGTCAAATCCCTATAACGTGAATTTTGAATGAGTTTTATGTGTCATGAGATTTTCTGGGACCTTCTCATTGGTAAAGGAATTATCTAAACATTTTATAGTCTGCTGACTGAGTAACTCATTTAAGAACGTTTATTTCACCTACCTGTCAACACTAATCTCATGAAGGTGTCTCGTAGGAAAGAGTTGTTTATCAGGCTCCAAAACCACGGGAAGTGAGTAAGGATGAAGTGAGTCACGGAAGGACTGGGTTTCAGCATGAGTCGAATTCTGGTCCAAAACTCCGCTACGCATAAAAAAATAAAAGTAAAAATAAAAAAAAACAAAAACAAAATTGTTTTTCATCCTTTAAATGCCAATTGTAAGCCATTTATAAATATATCACTAATGCCTGTATTAATGGGAAACAAATAAATGTATATGTATAACTTTTGTAACATTCGTTTTCTTTATTCATCACATGTAGCAGGTTTAGCCAAAAATCTATCTCTAAAACAACTTTCATAAAATCTAAGCAATGGGGTTGACATTTTGAAAATTGATGTTTCCGAATGTGACACATGCATGCCAACTAAAAACGTTGATAAATATCAGTAAGAATCGCTTAACAAACAGGTTTTGCATTTTGTTTCTTTCAGTGACTCTGACTTCCTCCCTTCACACAAAACCTAAACCTACTCATCTCAACCAAAAACAAATATTGAGAAGATGGTTTCTAAATGCAAAACATCAGCTCTTTTATCTAGTTACTCATGAGTGTTTCCTTTTGACTTATCTATCATAGCTGTGCACAGATAGGATTATCTAAACAAAACTAAGATAAAGGGTTAGCTGTGTACTCCAGATCAACTTGCTCAGTTTGTAAAAAAAATGTTGTACTCACGAATAGTGCAGTTGTCTCCATAAAAGCCAGTGCGAGTGCAGTCACATTTGAAACTGTCTGTACCAAATCGCACACACACTCCTGCATGTTGACAAGGGTAGTAGCAACAGGGATTCACTGCAAACAAGAAAAAAAATCAATGAATAACTTGAAATAAAAAAAAAAAAAGCTAAGCTAAATGATTCGTGGGGTGAGAGTGTGAGGGATACTTGGCTTATTAACATGAGGATATCTATATGAAGCAACGGTTGACATTCAAACAATTAAATGCATATACAGTGTTGTGAAAGATAAAGTTTTTGCATGACTCTATACAGATGGGGAAAATTAAGTGCATTAAAAGGTAACAGTAAGATGCTACTAATTACTGTAATTACTTCACTGTAGAGTAAAAATACCACTGAAACTTACAAATAAACCAGCAATTAATATCAGGGTTGGTGCATCTCAGATCTTAGTAGTGAGCAGTTTTGTACATGTACTGTAGGTATGTCTGTAGAAGACATGGAGTTACAATATTTGGATGTTTTTTTATTACACTAAACAAAAGTCTTTAAATTACGGTTAATTAATTCTGAGAAACGGAACTAGACTTGAGCTTTATCTGCACCTACATTCAAATAGCTTCAGAAAACCCACTGAATATGATTTTAAAAGCCCATTTTAATTAGGCACAGACAGTGTGAAAGTGCAGGATGAATTCAAATACAGCTGCATTTGTGCTTGTTAATGTATGCATGTCTCACTAAGCTTTTCACAGTCCTTAAGCTAAACATTTGCTGAACTCACTTCCCCAAAAATGTAACCAGAGGCATACAGCAAAAGAACCAAAAACAAAACATCAGTGAATTGGGGTGTCCTAGGACAATTAATAAAGGACAGAGTTTGCATTTAGCTTTTAACATAGAAAACATCCCATGTATGAACTGTGAAACTAAAGTTTGACTTAATGGTTTCTAAGCATATAATGTCTACGAATAAACCCAGCAACCTCACTGTGACTTTAACGCTTGCTGTAATATCGCTTCCTCCCCCCCCTTCCTGCTTGCAGAAGTTCAATGAGATAATATGACACTGAAGCATTTTTTCCTCATTAGTTGGAAATGAGTGGATAGTTAAGCATGTCTACCCTTGAATGAACAACAGATAGACTTAGGCGTATCAGTGTGACTTTGTCAAAAAAGTGTGAGGTGGCTCTACACTATTTTTAACAATAAAGTTATTAAAATACTTTAACAATTTACAAAAATACTGCACAGGAAGTATAACGCATTACTCCCGCATGAGTTTGGCAGCACAAAGAACTTCCCCTTAGGTCACAAGGAGGTTGTACCATGTAAATTCTAATGCTATGAGTTGTAAAAATCTACACAGTGGCAACAACATTAAATGTGCACACAATGATAGCGAAATGCGTTTTGTTAGTGCCATCGCTCTAAATGTCACCCTTTTCCCCAGTGTACTGGAGGAAAAAAGCAAGGTCTCCCCACGATCAATAAATTCATGTCCGAATAGTCAGTAATTTGCCCTGTGTACGTCTGTAAAGAAAATGCCCTTGTCTGAAACCAACAGGGGTCAACATTTGTGAGTTTAGGAAAAAGCCTTCTTTTCATCCCTCTGATCCAAAGTTGACCTAATTCATGATGGGTTATTAAATAATTCGTTTTTTCTTATGCATGGAAGCACATTCAAGATAAGAACATTTGGAGATTCCCTGTTTACTGTTGCTGACTATAGTAACTATGTTGCAAGAAGTTTAAATCTGTATGCCTTTGTTGACTTCCTTCCCAAATACCTTCCCTTATCTTGGCTTTCTAAACCATTTTTTCTTTCTTTCTTTGTGCAGAGTACCCTGCCAAATTTCACATGTGCATACAAAACCCTTCTCAACCATATATGAAACATACTAAACAGTGGAACTTAAAGCATTGTCAAGCTCTCAATAGTTCCTCCTGATCTGAAGCTCTCTCTGCACCCATCGTCTTCTGCTGTTGAATGAATGATGAATGAAAAAGGAAACAGATAATTTGCTAACCATCATGTGTGGGTAATGACTGTTACCATGCAACTGTGCTCTGCAGCACATCAATTAAAAGTCATGATAGAAGAATGGATGTTACTCAGAAATGCTGAGATACTTTCATAAATATTGTTTAATAAGCAAACCACTGGCAGAGAGAACACAATACGGGCAGCTTGAGATGTTTGTGAACAGCTGAAGTTTTGTGAGGTGTTACTTTCTGGCAGGAATACCAGGAGTATCAGTGCACTTTCCAATGTGAACTTTCCAGAGCCCTGCAGAGGAATGAATGGAAAAACTAATTTTGGGTCCCTCAGGCCCCAGCTTTGACTCTTTATGTGCTAAATGTTTAATCAGCAAATATTAGAGTTGGTTTGGTGGTTGCTAATATGCTTGATTAACCTTCATGTAGAAAATGAACAGACTAACACAACAAGAAACGATATGGGAGAAATGATTGTTTACTGAAAATCAAAAGGTCATCAGGATAATCAATCATCATGTCCCATGTTGTAATTAAAGAAACTGCTTACCAACACTTGAGTCACCAGCACATGATGAACTCTCCAGCAGCAGCAACAGCAGCAGGGTGATGAACACCCAGATGAAGATGCTAAATGCTACAGAAGATAATAATAATAATGACACTGAGTTGATGTTTTAAAAACGAGCATTAAGTTTAGATAATTTTAGAACTTACCTTTCATGCTGAGCTAAATAAGAGTCTAAATGTTCTATTACAGTGTTATTCTGCTCTTTCTAATATGTTTGAGAAACAGAGATAGGTTGCTGTCTTCATAACGTGCCATTGAGACCATGCTGATGCAGCTTCACTGGCTTTATAATTAACTATCGGGAAATGGGCGGTAACAAAGCATCCTCCACTTCCTCTATTTAGAATTTCATAGAAAACCCACAGTGTACCACTGGCTTCAAAGCTTTCTGATTGGACAGTCTTACACAGACTGGCAGAAATTCTAACTTCAAAAACTGAAATAGACCCTTTATATATATACATATGTGTGTGTATATATACACACACATATGTATATATATATACCGTTCAGATCAATGCCGTGAAACCAAACCGCTTTGAGAAAGTTTCAAGGTGTTATATCCCCACCTGCTGGTAAATTTTATTTAGCACCGCATTGTGTGAACTAACAGGGGACATTAGCTCTGTAAAATCAACGCATACTGTGTATACAACCTTAACACCGCATTACGTTTCATTTCAGTGACAATTATGATGCAAAACTGTAGTCAAGCCGCCATTGTTTTTTTTAATTAGCATACACAATTATTTGCACTTCCTGTTGTATGTTCTGTAGTCTAATTGCACCTATCAAAACATAAATAGCCTGCTAGAATTTGACAGCAAAATAGTTTGTTTTGTTTTGTTTTTTCTAAAAACTTGAATTTGGGTGCATAGTTACTTTGTTAGCTTAAGCAACCCTAATCCTAACCCAGGATGTTTCACTCACTGAAGTATGACTAGGAAACAGTGGAGTCACAGGGGTGTAGTTTGTGGAGTGGTTCGTGTGCTTCATAAAACTCATAATGAAACAGTGGTACACGTCTTCTGAAACTGCACCCACACAACAATCTTTTAGAAAGATAAGACAAACATTTTCATAACAAAGTTAGAACCATATCTTTGCTGGATAAATTTGTATTATTTGGTTTATTTGGTGCATAATTTGGTATTGTTTGCTCTTAAGGAGCTTAAAGGCAATGACACACTGTATTTATTTTATTTTATATATATTATGGTAAACATCAACATCCATTCAGGCAGGTTTTTAACCAAAAACCAAATACATTAATACATACGTACAGTACAGCCCCAAACATAAATAAAGTAGTTTACTCAGGTAAAAAGTTGATTCTTCAGTTGTTTTCACTTGTATTACCAGTAAAGAATTTAAGACTGCCTAATCATCATACATAAAAATAAAATACCAGAATATGGGCTTCTCCTAAACTTATTATTGGCCCTTGTGTTTAGATAAAGTTTGTGTTTCTTTTTAATTATTGTGAATACTTTAGTTGTCCGAGAAGTAAGAAATGATTATAAGGATCTACTATTGGATAAACATATGTATTGACAATACAAAATATAACTGCCATAAGTACAAGTAGTCTGCATATAATTAAAGGAAAGACTTCACTGACTTTACTGAATTCCATAAACGTTAATATTACATTTTTTGTCATTTTCTAATCAAAAACTTATTTTTAAAGTCAGAGTAAATTAAATCACACTTATAAAACAAATGTGTCAAAAATCACAGTCCTGGTAATTTTTATTTGGATGAAGGTCAAAATCTTTTGGGTTCTGCCAAATTTTTTCATGTGCATGAAACAAAAGGCTGCGACCTTAGAAAGTAAGAGCTGTGTTTATTTTTTGTAAGGCTGAGGTCACCAGTCTTACCATAAAGATGGGAACACTGTCACTGGTGTAGCCAGGTTTGAATCACTGGGGAAAAGGAAGGAAAGAAACAAATGCAGCTGAGTTTCCATTTTCCGATCTCGGATACCTTCCAGTTGAGATGCCATTTGAGCCAAACCTTTGTGAGATTTTAGCCTTTTGAAAGCACTTTTGTATAATTCCCTGCATACTGTAGCAATTTTAGAGCTAACCTGTTTGTAGTGTCCTTATTCAGATAAGTTTGATCTAGACTGAAGAATTCAGCTAAGTCTTTTACACTTTGCATACTTCTCTAATTGTGGTGTCTCGGAAGGAAGTTAATCAAATCTGTTGTAAAATGATAACGATATAAGCTATTTGTTAGCCTTATATCTAACATGTGCTCTGTAGCTGTAAATGCCTGCTAAAATCATACAGATACTTTATCCATTTTCTCCAAAATCCTCAGTGAAATTAATGTCGCTTTTTAATTTGTTATATTGTGATTGCATTAATCTAACTTATTGATTTAACTTGTTAAGTTAGAAGAATATTACTGTTTTCTAGTGATATATTTGTGTTTCCAAAAAGATTCCTGAAGGTCTACTTTAAAATGACCAGAGAATCAGACTTCTAAAAGTTGCAACAAAATAATTCAAAACAACAACAAAAGATGACATTTTAAAGTCTTCAAAGCTGGTTTTCCTTCACGAACTTAGTTACTTGTAGCGACTGTATGCCAATTTGGACAGTTATTATATTATTATTATTAAATTAATTAATGGGCACTGGAGAATAAAAATGTATAGAGTCACAAATCGAAACTTTTGCTGACTATGCCCAAAATAAGGTGTTTAAACTATTATTCCCCAGGAATTTAAACTTCTGCCTTCTTTGCTCTAGCTAAAATCTCCCATTTCAATTTAAAATGTTATGAGTGCTGTAAAAAGTCCACTTCATGTAGAATCTATTTTCCACTGTTGTTTTGATTACCTCAAAAATGGCACACATGCTAGATTTCCATATATAGTTTGTTGTCTTCTCTGCATTCGGTTGCTTTATTTTCTTCCCGAGTTCATCAAAAACAGCACTGTTCTGTAACCAAAATGAAAACACTAATTTTATATGAAATAATTTAATCCAGCTCATTCTGCTGCCTATATGTGGTGCTTTCTGAAAAAAATGCACAATTTAAAACAACTTATTGTTTAGAGGAAATCAGCGCACCTATTGTTTACAGTTGTCTGAGCAGGGTTTTTCACAGTTTTTCAGAGTTTAGCATCTTGATGCTTTGTAAGTGAAAACTGAGGATCACTCTTCAGCCAGCATTAAGCGTACAAACCAACCAACCAACGTCCGAGGCTTCAAACTGTATTTGGGTTCCATTCTGTTTCCTAGACATGATCGATATGAAGAAGAATGAGACGCATCAGGAACTAATTATCAAATCATCTTTTCCCGCCTTACAAGTGCCTGAAAAGGACCTATCTGCGCAGGTTGCCATGGAGATGTTGGCGCAGGCTGCAACCGAGGCTCGCTGCTTCCTACAGCATTCCTGGTAATTGAGATCAGATGCTCCTCTCAGTGGAACCTGGACTGGGAGTAACCTGGAAGCATTTATTTTATGGAGAAGATGTTTAGTTAAGCCTTGCTCCCGCTCTAAATGAGCCTCGGCCCAGCTCTGGTGATGAATACGATTGGTGAAAGCAGTGAAGGCTGGTTCCTGACTTCTTCCTTCCCCTGGTTCGGGTTACAGATTAGCAGACTTCCTGTCCAGTTGTGGAATAAGCCAAACCAACTGATGGAGAGGCAATAGGTGTATGGGCAATGGCATCATGTGTTATCTCAAATGGGATTTCTGACAGAGCCACACAGCATGGATCCTGAAAGTATCAACTTATTAGAAGAAGCAGCTGATTGCAAAGGAGGGCAGACCTCCTCTGGAGTCAGGTGGTGGTCCATATTAAGTTACTACATTACTTAAGTCGTCCAGCTGTACTAGTAACATTTTGTGTACAGTACAAACAGTACAGTACATTACTCATTGGACCAAATGGGCTGACATTAGCTAGTCACTAGCCAAATTGTGTTAAAAGAATAAATTTCAAAAATTAAAAAAATATTGTTTGCCAGCATCCTGTGAGGATCTAGCTGGTTTAAGTGCCAACGTGTAATTTCTTTATATGGTCAAAAAGTTTAAATGATCAGGTACAAAGAGCAGATTGAAATGAAAAAAACAAACAAACAGCTAATGTCAGTCTGTTATTCCAAAGGTTTGGGCATTTAAACAACACTTGGCTTCAAACAGTTCTTCATATAGGGCAAACCCCCCCCAAAAAAAACCCTTACTTTTTTACATTACATTCAGCTGCTGTTCTTATGAGCTCTCATAATTTGAACTTTCCTTTTGGTAATGAAAGACCTGAGCATATAAGCCAAACTGTCAATTTTCTGGTCGAGCTATGTCTCATTTATAGCCACGAACAAATAAGATCATGGATGGAAGTGTTCGAAATGAGCATTCTTCAGAGGGTGACTGGGCTCTCCCTTAGAGACAGGGTGAGGAACTCATTCATTTATTAGGGATTCACAGTACAGCCACAACTCCTCCACACTGAAAGTAGCCAGCTTTGGTGGTTTGGGCATGTCCTACAGGGAGGAGGCCCCAGGGTAGACCCGGAGTAGACACTCAGCAGAGATCTGGGAACAGCTCAGTGTTCCTCCAGATTAGCTCTGCCTAGGTTGCTGGATTAGACTAATACATGCATGGCTACCAGGTATTACTTGTAAAGCGTGTATTGTAGTCATACCACTGTCCTGCAGACAGTTGGATGCAGTTGGCATGAGAAAACAATTTACAAGTGAAACTGATGGAAATGTCATTATTTGTGCACGCTATATTCAAGCTATCCCCCGACAAGATGAAAAGTCAGGTGATCACCAAAGTAAAAATGTTTCATTTGAAAAGGGACATGTTGAAAAGTTTGAATTTGGACAAAAACTCGATAATGGTGTCTTCACTCGGAGCACAAAGAGGTACAAATATTAGGTCTACAAAGGGATAATAATTTTGCTCATTGTCTTGTATAATATATATTAATAATATGTAATAACCAAATGATGATGGAAGTTTTGTGTTTTGCTCTACTGCTATCAAGTGGTTCAAAGCAGCTGCTTTGATATATTTTCATGTAAAGCTGCAAATTGATTGAAATAGAAATGCTATATTTCTTTCCTATATAAGGATTTTATATGCATACAAAACATATCAACATTATTACTACCTAATGGTACTCGAGATAAATAGAAAGAGCCTGTCTCCTTTTAAAAATAGCGCTATACTGTAGAGATCATCTCTAACTGGGTCAGCATAGTTTCTCGTAAGTACTGTTTAGGTGGTCATAGTGCCGAGGCCTTTACACTACTTGTTACAAATGATCTGGGATCTGTGGGAGGGGCCAGATTTGGAGTCATTCATCAGCTGTCGACGAGCTGGCACAGTTCACCATAGAAAAACACAGTGTGCCCCCTCTGTAATGCAGCCACTCTGTAGTTAGACCACATTTTAAGTGTTTACACTTAGAGGCACACATGGTCGAGAAAATAAAAGCTTGCGTGCAAATTTGCCACTCTACCAGAAACTGTCTCAGAACTGGTAAATCTATAATGTGCCAACCATCTTTTTGTCTAAACTATCTCATCCCTGGCACCCTCTGCTTTACCACGCTCTTCTGCTCTTTATTCGCACTCATATGAAAACAAACTCTTTGGCAGTCCTGCTTGTGCTTCGGGTCATAGATCCTTTCCAATGCTCTCTGCTAAAACACCCCTCTGTTTCCTGCCCACCTCACCCTGTTCATCAGAGCATGAGCGTGCCCGCTGCCAGTCACCCCCACTTGACATGGCTCAAAAGTGCTGCCCTGCACCCGGGGCTGCTGGGATCAATAGAGCTTCAGGATATTGCAGTCGGCATCAAACTAAACACACAATGCATCCTGCACAAGTAATCTCCACGCTGAGTCTATTTGATGCGACAGTTTAAACACTTGAACTCAAAGCTCCCCTTTCGGGGGTGGTGGTGTTGAAGGAGGCTGGGTGGGCTGTGGTGGGGTGTGCATATGCTGACCTAAAGGGGTTTTCGTGATTAGGAGTCTCGTACACCTCTGATTGCTGCGGGTCACTGCAGGTGAGTACAAGTGGTCGGAAGGAAGTAATTTTCCTTCTGGAGCTGGTTACCTGATTGGGTAAGTAGCTGATCTCTGACACTGACCCAAGTCCTCTAACATATCTAGAGCTGAGCTGGAGCCTGTTTAGAGGCAAGATTTGGGGTAGATTAATATGTTGTGCTCATAAAATTAAAGATTTTGTAGATAATTGTCATATTTTTCCTGTTATTTTAGAGAACTATGGAATTATTGCACCTGAAGCAATTTAACTGAACTACATTAAAATACTTTTCTCCTGTTTGTTCTCAGTGAGTTGTTTTTTGTCATGAGTAGCTGTACATATGTTTGTTATTGTCAGCAGAGAAGACAACAAATAAAAAACAAACCCTTCAGGGAGGAGAGGGGTCAAATTCACGAAGTGGAGAAGTTGGATCCAGGTCAGAATCATCAAAAGATTAAAAATCCACAGCATCATGCTAATAGTTAGTCAAACCGTTTGAAATGTGAACCCAAAGCCTGATGACATCAACACTGTTTCTTTCACAAAATTTGAAAAGCTTCACCAGAGTGAGAGAAGATCAGTTCCTACACCCTGAAAATTACTGATCTTGACAGTAAAATAAGTACACAAGAGAAGTACCACAGATGACTCAATGGTAGAAAGAACAAAGTGTTAATTGAACACATGAGGATATGTAGCATGAACAGAACATGTTAGGCTAATTGAACACAGGTGTGAAGGACAACACAGGTAAGATTAGTTAGGCCTACGGTCACAAAGGAGGGAAAACGCTATGGAGACAGGAAGCAAAACCAACTTGGATACACGAAGCCCAATAATAATAATATAAAACAGGAAATTAATTGAAAGAATTCCAGCATCATGGCACACTGTCCATAATGAATAAAATAAACTTTTATTTTTAACAGAAGATTTCATGTACAGTAAATCCAGCAAATTCTAGCCTGTACTACTAATACTCAACATATATATTTTCACGAATATAATCTGAATGACAGTAGAGCTGTAGGTGTAAGCCTTGGGCAGTCTTGCATCAATCAGCATGAATTGTAGTCACAGCTTGTTGCACAGCTGCAAAGACGTCACAAAATTAACTCATTCACTGCCATTGACGTCTATAGCCGTCAATTGCAGTGAATGAGTCAATGTGTTTAACTCATTCACTGCCAATGGTTGGCAGTGAATGAGTTAAAAGAAAAAAAGTTTAAATTGCTACTTTTACTAATGCTATAAGATCTCTTGGTTGTAAATGAAATTTCACCACAAACCAATATGAGTTTGGGATAAACTTGTGATGTGTATATCTCTGCCTTTTGTCCCTGTTAGTCGGGTAAACCAGGTGCTCACTGGCTACTAGAGGGGTTTCTACTTTCACCTAGCAGAGGAAAAGGCTTTGGTCTCTTTCCTCCCTCCTGTAGTGGAATTGATCAGCTGCTTCCTGTCTGTAAATAAAGAGGCATACTGTAACCCACTTGATAAATATCAAGGAGAATACAGCAATCAGCTGAAAGCAATTTGCATGTCTGTGCTCAAGCCAGCGGCTCGTGATTTTCTCTCCTGTCATCTATCATAGACCACACGCTTGGGCCAAAATACACAATACTCCCAAATTGCTGTCATATGGAGTGCAAGGCCTGAAAAAAGCCCTTCATTTTTCCTTGTCTGTACTTCAAATAAACTTGTATTTGTTAAATAACTGGAGAGGGTTTTTTTCCTCCCCAGTGCAACTTTTCAGAGAGAGGGATGGTGTAATGTGCCATTTCCTTTGTTTGTTGAAAGCTTGGCTGCAGGACTGTAATCTAGATGGGTTTGATCTTAGAGTAGACACAGCCTGTTGAACAATGGTTGCTGCTGGATGTTAAGTCTTTAAACATAAAACTGACCTGCAACATTCACTAGCTGGATGGAGTATTGTCTTGGTCTTTCTTGTTTTATTCATGCATCGTCACATTTTCACTACTCATTGTGTAAAAAAAAAAAAAATCCCAAAACATAATTTTTCTCACATTTAAACAAACATATAAGGAGACTTCTAGCACTGGTTCCCAGTTTTCAATTTGAACTAATTTATCACGTTCCAAACGCTGCCCGACCTCATTAGGAGAGCAACTGGGGGTTAAAATGAGCAATGTTTACATAGGTGACTTCTTGCAGTTGTACGAATAAAGGCAAATCCACCACTGAACTGTTCTGAACACTTCACTTCAGCATCCTAGTCTTTGACCCAAATTTGGCACGCTTGACTTTAAATCACATGGTAGGCACTCCCTAAAATATACCCTGCTTAGTCAGATATTGCTGCACTAAACAGGATGTTATGAGTGGTGTCATATTTATGCGTTATATTACTTCATGTTCTTTATTTGTATTCTTTCTTTTTCTTAAAAAAGGGTCAGCATAGTGTTGGTGACAGTAGATGGATGCCTTAGTGTGGCCAGTGTGCATCTTACAGATGACTGGCCACCTCATATAGGGCACCAACATGCCACAGAACAGCTTTTTGTGCTGCACTAAAGAAGATTTAAACTATTTATTGAGCCTATCAGCCTGTTAGAAATGCTTGAATTCATAAACTGAGGAAATCATTGTGCCATAGATATCTCTTCTTGGTCAGTTTTCAAACTCTTTCTATCAGTCTGTGGCTTCTTCCTTTAACAGTGGGGGTGGTTTGGTGGTTAGCACTGTGCTTTTTGCCTGTAGTTTGCATGTTCTTCCTGTCTCCATGTTCTTTCCAGGTGCTCCAGCTTCCTCCCATAGTTCAAAGACATGCACAGGGTAACAGTAATGGCCTAAATTGGCTGTAGGTGTAAAAGTGACCGTGAATTGTTGCCTGTTTTCTATGTTAGCACTTCGACAGATTGGTGACCTGTCCAGGATGTGCCCTGCCTCTCACCTTATAACAGTTGGGACAGGCTCCAACTCCCATGTCACCCTGAAGTGGACAATCAATATTTTACGTTTTTCCAAGTCTTTTAGTTCAATACATGATGTTAATTTGTTAAATATGTTGACGAATGCTTGTAATTATTGAAATTTTAACATAGATGATTATTAAGCCATTTTTTAACCACGTTTTTATCTTTAGCAGCCATAAGTAAACATATAAACTACATTTCACAACTTCTCTGTTCGGTTGAGAAATTAGGGCTTTCCGCATTTACTCGGGGGTCACTCTGGTGACTACACAAGTAACCCTGTTGAACTGGTTAGTAGAGCAGATAAATCTTTTTCCAACAACATTTTAGAGCCCTGCTCTCACTCAAACTTCGGATATGTAACAATACTCACACAGAGTAGCAGAGTTTCTACAGAAACAAGATAAGAACCTACTGTTGCATTTAGGGCTCACTCCACCCTTCTCCAAACATTTTAAATTCGGCCAACATGCCAAGCAGAGCATCAATCATCCCTGTAATGTGACTTTGGCCCTGTTCTCTGTAATATCCAGATACAGAGAGTCACGAATCATGCTCACTGCATTGTGACTGCAGCTCACCCCAAAAGAATCACAGAAAACAGACAAAATCATTAAGCACAGATAACTGTCTCCTAAAGAAGAAAGTTTGCATGTTTAACTGGTTAATCCTATAATCAAAATGTATATCCTTGCTGTTTCAACAATGGCAGGAGAAATACAAAAGAAGTGATGCAACATGTAATACTGACTGTCTGTGTTTAGTCTTTAAACTGTGCTGCCAGCAAACAAATAAATGAAATCGATTTAGGAAGAAAATAACAAAAACAAAACAGTGTGCATGCAAGAGATGAACCACATGATCATTATCAATTTTCTACTTCAGTTTCATGTCATTAAAAAAATCTTAATGTTGTGACAAACAGTTGTAATTAGGTTCTTCTTCAAAAATCGGGCTCTGTATAAGAAAGATGGTCGATGTACAACAAGATAACTTTGGTTTAAGGTGACAAATTTTGTGGGGTTTTACAGCTTTGTGTGAGACTGCAACCACATCTTTAGTGAGATTAAAGAAAAGTCATTTAATTTAGTGTATCTCATAACATTTTACTCTACTACATAAACGCTACAATATAAAATTGGGAATTTCACCGATAATAACTAAAAGAAAATCATCATAACAAATTAAAACTTTATTTCAGATCTTCTGTTTAATGTGTTTCACTAAACAATCTACCAGTAAAGTGAAACTTTTGCAGGGAAAAGTATTAAATAGGAGTTTTACAGTGAAAAAACATATTCTCCATCATACGGGTTTAATTTAATCAGAATTCATGGACAACATAAGCAAACTACCCAGAACCGTCCTCTGATCCTGAGTCAAATGCTGCTGAATCCTTATTGGTGCACAAGAGTATTTGCCCTTTGCAAAAGTGAGACTCGCCCACTTCAAACCAATGTATAAAGACCGCAGACAAAACTGCAAAAACAAATATCTCTCATGTGAAATTACCACAGGGTGTAAGATTAGCACAATATATTTTGTTCGGGTACTGCAGGACTCCTTTCCTCAGACTCTGAGACAGTAAAAAGCATTCCTCACTCATAAACTTGCATGTGCACATTCGTCCTTCGACAAGAAGAATGACTCATACTAAAAATGCACTAAGACTCATATTTTGGAGACTGAGATGACCTTTTAGTGAATCGTATCAGATAAACAAAACTTCAATAGGCAAAACAATGTGTAATAGTATTAAGAATAGAGAAAAAAGGGCAAAACCAGACATATGGCAGACAGCTGTGCATTGTACATTAATAAATTATTCTGTTCAATAGACCAATCAGGGGTTTCATACATTTGTTTTGATATTAGAAAAGTTGGAAACTGAGAGAAAATATACATTACAGTTTCCTTTAAAAAAAACTGTTGAGAGCACAACTAGATCTTGTGTGGAAAACTTGGAAAAAAATGATTTATGTGCCAAGTGTGTGAGAATTGTCTATCTTTCATAACTTCATTGACTACAGGCCAGTACGTTACACAAGCATTGTTATTGGGTTATGACAAAAGGACCCCACCTCAATATCGGGTGCTTCCCAGCGTTCCTCACTTTAAATTAGACTTTGCCCTCATGTGAACCTTGCTGCACGTCCACTGCGAGTGGACAACAGACGTCATACGTTGTTGACATACTAGCTATAAAACAATCCTCTGGGGCCTACCGAGTCTAATGACTTTAGCATGTGCTGCAGTTTTTTTTTTTGTTATGGCATTACGCCGATTTCTTATTGTTTGTATAGTAGCAGTGGTGTGAAATCATTACATCCACAAAGCTGCACAGGATGCAACAGGTGACCCATCATCAGATGTTTGCATTGTCAAGAGGCTGCTGTGCATTTCTTTTTGCCAGATCTTCAAGGAGGAAATTCTGTACAGTGAGCGGGGGGTGGGGGGAGGCGAGGACAAAGAAATGAGAAGTCACATGTGTAAAATAAACTTGTTGCATAGTGCAAATTATTTTAACGCTCACTTCCTTTTCTCTCTCAGGTTGCCTCTAACAGCCTGTGGACTAATTTCTATGGAAAGAAGTAGTAGAAGATCATCAGCAGAAATCCAATCCAGTCTGACGTGTATGGTCGCTCCACAGCGCCTTGATGAAATGCCTCTGTTTTGCTCTCCTGCAGTGCCAAACATGCAAAATACTAACTTGGAAATGTGACCCACTTATTGCTGAAAAGAAAAACCATCTCCCAGCAACACTGACCACTAATGTGGGTTCTGATTTTTTGCTCGCCACACACATGATCAAGGATGCAAGCCAAGGTTTGCTAGTGAGCTGTAATGTGAGGTGACTAGCACATGTTATCTAACAGAAGAAAGCCAGTTTTAAGCATATACAGCATATACAGCATATACAGCATGCTCAGCATGATGTCACCCATGTTAGTGGCAATAGTGAAATCCCAATAAGAAGCCTTGAAATGAGATGAGTTCTGACTCAAAAAATGTTCATAATTTGCCAAATGGTCTTAATGCTCTATTCAGTATGACTAGCAACTAGAGTGTTTGCTGAGTTCAGAGAGCAAGCATTTTCAAATATTTTCAAAGGTTTCTCATGTGATGTCATGCGCACATTATTGAGATTTTTCCATGATAATGGACATGATATAGCCACTGGTTGCCAGGAAAAAAGTAACTTCCCAGTGAATCCCAACAGTGGTTCACTGCATTCGCTGGGCGAAATCAATTGCAAAGTAGCTCCTGGACCAAAAACCTCCTTGGCTTTGAGTGATAGCAAATTTACACTCTTTCCTGTAGTTTTTCATGTTTGTCTGCTAACACTCACTAAGTAATAGCTGATTGGTAGTAAAACCGGAAATGGAGAACCAATACAGTCACAAGGAGGTTTATGCTTGTGATAGTTGGGTCACTAGGGAAAGATATGGGTCACTGACCATCTTTAGGCCAGTGCCAACAGCTGCCATCAGCTTCCAGCAACCACTTGCAACTGGCGAGGTAGTTCTTGTTTTTTCCTCATTGCATCCTGCCAAATGACCATTGACCAGCTTTGATTCTACACTGTCATTATATTTGTCATGCCCAAAATGGCTGACATGTTTATGTCAAATGGTTGGCGCTCACATGTCTGCAAAAGCTCTATATAAACAAAAGGTTTTCTGCAGCCACAGGGCTCACCCCCTGGTGGCCACTGAAAACACTGCAGGTTTAAGGGACTTTAGTGTTGGCTTCAGTTTTCAGAAATAGTAGGTTTGTGCTTCGTTTATACTGTGCATGACTTTTTCCAGTAAATCATATTCGGCCAAATGGCAGAAGAAACAAAAGTTAGTATTGTCAGTGCATTCAAACAACTCTGTGACACTTTTCTTCTGGCTAATTAAAAGTAAAAGTAGTTTGCCTTTTAGTTTAGACAAGTGGCTAGCGTAGAAAATTACTAGTAAATAAGGACTAAATAAAACAAATGTTATTTATATTGAGACTGTTACAAAAAAACATTTTAACGGTTCATATATCATGTAAGCTTGCCGTCTACAAGCAATACAAAGGTGGTGTTGTGAGCCAGATAGCTAAATAAAAAGCCAGTTAGCTGCACAGCATGTAGGCAAGCTAATGCTGACAGTTTTGTCACCAGATTGACTTTGTTGTCATTACAGTCTACTTTCATATAGGTATTTGATGGTTTCTTAGTTGCTGGAAAACATACCTTTTTGGAAATGCAGGTAACAAATCTGTCATTAACCCCTGATGACTTTTTTTTGGTCTATATGTTGACTTTAGTTCTTGAACAGCAAACTAGACAAAATCTGTCATCTAAACTAAAAGACCCACTTTATTGCTTTTGAATCACAGCGTTCATCTGATTGCTCAAAATATTGACATTTTAAATGTTTGAAATTCATTAATGAGTTATTGTAGAAATATTAGTAAAATATTAGCAAAAATGACGATAAAACACACAGCTGCTGAGTAGATTATCAACACTGGCGATGCTGAAAATTTCAAAAGAAGTAAGATATACCACACATCAGGACAAACAGATGTTGGCAATCAGAATTCTGGAGTGCACCTTTATTCATATACAGGCTTATAATATTATAAGTAATATTTTTTTTTATGAAGTATTGCCTCATTTATTGCTAGTTTACAACATCTCTTTTCTTTTATCGCGACACTGTTTCAGTTGGGTGATATACAGAATTCAGTTTTTGGCTTCACACTAAGTAAACACTCCAGGAAGCATCATTGTTTGCCACTTCTCATTTCGAGGATGAAAATGGTCCTTTCAGATCATCTGTCAAACATCACTGTCTTTGATAAAAACCTCATAGTGTTCACATGGTCAGAAACTGGTCAAAACCCTCCAAAAACACGGTCACATTATCATTAAAGAACCTCTTTTCTCTTACAGCTTGACCAGCCCACTTCAAGCTGACCCTGCTCCATCTAGTAATTACAGTTAACGCAGAGAGCTTCTGAAGTGCATTACACTGACAATACAAACTGAGACAACCAGGGTTGCTTTTTAAGTGATCAATAAAAATTAAGAGTCATTGATTTTGTGGAAACCTTTACTTTTGTTCTGTTTGTTCCCCTCTCTGAAGGTGTTTGGAGTAAAATCTTATATATATATATATATATATATATATATATATATATATATATATATATATATATATATAAAAACACCCAGCACGCCCCTGCGGGCGGTTTTATCCTTCAAGCTCGGGTCCTCTACCAGAGGCCTGGGAGCTTGAGGGTCCTGCGCAGTATCTTAGCTGTTCCCAGGACTGCGCTCTTCTGGACAGAGATTTCCGATGTTGTTCCCGGGATCTGCTGGAGCCACTCGCCTAGCTTGGGAGTCACCGCACCTAGTGCTCCGATTACCACGGGGACCACCGTTACCTTCACCCTCCACATCCTCTCGAGCTCTTCTCTGAGCCCTTGGTATTTCTCCAGCTTCTCGTGTTCCTTCTTCCTGATATTGCTGTCATTCGGAACCGCTACATCGATCACTACGGCCGCCTTCTTCTGTTTGTCTACCACCACTATGTCCGGTTGGTTAGCCACCACCATTTTGTCCGTCTGTATCTGGAAGTCCCACAGGATCTTAGCTCGGTCATTCTCCACCACCCTTGGGGGCATCTCCCATTTTGATCTCGGGACTTCCAGCTTATACTCGACACAGATGTTCCTGTACACTATGCCGGCCACTTGGTTATGGCGTTCCATGTATGCCTTGCCTGCTAGCATCTTGCACCCTGCTGTTATGTGCTGGATTGTCTCTGGGGCATCTTTACACAGCCTGCACCTGGGGTCTTGCCTGGTGTGATAGACCCCAGCCTCTATGGATCTTGTGCTCAGAGCTTGTTCTTGTGCTGCCATGATTAGTGCCTCTGTGCTGTCTTTCAGTCCAGCTTTGTCCAGCCACTGGTAGGATTTCTGGATATCAGCCACCTCCTCTATCTGCCGGTGGTACATACCGTGCAGGGGCCTGTCCTTCCATGATGGTTCCTCGTCTCCCTCCTCTTTCTTGGGTTTCTGCTGCCTGAGGTATTCACTGAGCACTCGGTCAGTTGGGGCCATCTTCCCAATGTATTCTTGGATGTTCCTTGTCTCATCCTGGACTGTGGTGCTGACACTCACCAGTCCCCGGCCCCCTTCCTTCCGCTTATCGTACAGCCTCAGGGTGCTGGACTTGGGGTGAAACCCTCCATGCATGGTAAGGAGCTTTCTTGTCTTTATGTCAGTGGTTTCTATCTCCTCCTTTGGCCAGCTTATTACCCCAGCAGGGTATCTGATCACGGGCAGGGCGTATGTGTTGATGGCCCGGATCTTGTTCTTACCATTCAGCTGACTCCTCAGGACTTGCCTGACCCTCTGCAGGTACTTGGTGGTTGCAGCCTTTCTAGCGGCCTCTTCATGGTTCCCATTTGCCTGCGGGATCCCCAGGTACTTGTAACTGTCCTCTATGTCTGCAATGTTGCCTTCTGGTAGTTCAATCCCCTCAGTTCTGACTACCTTCCCTCTCTTTGTTACCATCCGACTACACTTCTCCAGTCCGAACGACATTCCAATGTCATTGCTGTATAGCCTGGTAGTGTGGATCAGTGAATCGATGTCTCGTTCACTCTTGGCATACAGCTTGATGTCATCCATGTACAGGAGGTGGCTGACAACTGCTCCGTTCCGTAGTCGGTATCCGTAGCCAGTCTTGTTAATGATCTCACTGAGGGGGTTCAGGCCTATGCAGAACAGCAGTGGGGACAGAGCATCTCCTTGGTAGATCCCGCACTTGATGGTAACTTGTGCTATGGGCTTGGAGTTGGCCTCTAGTGTTGTACGCCACATCCCCATTGAGTTCCTGATGAAGGCTCTTAGGGTCCCATTGATCTTGTACAATTCTAGGCATTCCAGTATCCAGCTGTGGGGCATTGAGTCATAGGCCTTCTTGTAATCAATCCAGGCAGTGCACAGGTTGGTCAGTCTGGTCTTGCAGTCTCGGCTGATTGTTCTGTCTACCAGTAGCTGGTGTTTTGCGCCTCTGGTATTCTTGCCAATTCCTTTCAGTGTTCCGCTCATGTATTGACCCATGTGCCTGTTCATCTTAGCCGATATGATACCTGACAGGAGCTTCCATGTAGTACTGAGGCAGGTTATTGGTCGGTAGTTGGAGGGGACCGGTCCCTTCTTGGGGTCCTTGGGGATCAGGACCGTCCGGCCTTCAGTTAGCCATTCCGGGTGTCTTTCGTTAACTAGCAGCTGGTTCATTTGTGCTGCCAGACGCTCGTGGAGTGCAGTCAGCTTCTTCAGCCAGTAGGCGTGAACCATGTCGGGCCCTGGTGCTGTCCAACTCTTCATACTGGAGACCCTTTCTTGGATATCTGCCACTGTGATGGTTACTGGACCCTGTTCAGGGAGGTCGCTGTGGTCTGCCCTCAGATCCACTAGCCACTGAGCATTGCCGTTATGGGTTGCATCCTTCTCCCATATGCTCTTCCAGTATTGTTCCGTCTCCAGCCTTGGTGGTGCTGTTCTCTTATTGTTCCCTTGCCACTGAGAGTACACCTTTGCTGGTTCTGTGGAGAACAGCTGGTTTATTCTCCTGCCTTCTATCTCTCTGGTGTACCTCCTCAAGCGGCTGGCCAAGGCTGTGAGTCTTTGCTTGGCAGTTTCCAAGGCCTCAGGTATGGACAGCTTGCTGTATTTCTTAGGCACCTTATTTGTCGCACCTTTCTGCAACTCCGTTAGTTGGCTAATATATATATATATATATATATATATATATATATATATATATATATATATATATATATATATATACACACACACATAGACAAAGGGATATATTTTTGACGTCGATGCTGTGAAATCTCTAGGGAACACATTACTTCAAGCACAGAAAGAAAGATAAAAGCATTTCAAACATTTAAAAGTATATTTTGTTATGAACATACATAAAGAGTACAAGTACCCAAATGGTAGTTAAACATCTGTCAACAAAACTTTCTTTCTACAGAAACTCAATTTTATATTGCCATGTATCAGGGGAGCTATTCATAAACCACATTTACTTATCAGCTTAGCCAATCAAACATGAATGTTTACATCATCATATTCACACAACAGCCAAGGCGTTAATCGTCCTCCATGACCTCAGGGAACCCTGAAGTGAACGTGGCAGTCGTAACATGTTGCCATTTTAACATATTTAGAAACAACATAAAACATCATATAAATGACTGCAGTTAAACAATAAAGCCTCTTAAGTATCCCTGTGGAGATGCAAGCAGAATGAGGTGTGTGATCGGTGCTGGTTGTCTGTTTGTCAGTAAGATTACGTAAAAACGACCAAGCTAAATTTCATGAAACTTACAGAAGAGGTGGAGCATAGCCAAAGGAAGAAACCATAAAATGTTGGCACTGCTTCAGTTCACTTTCTTTAAAGTGGACTTGGTAGAGGATGTGCTCTGCACGTCCCTTCATTGTTCAAATGTGTAAGTAAGCATAAGAATAGGTATCTGACTACCGATGCTTTTCAATCTTTTCCACAACGAGTACAGTACTGCAGAGTCCCTTAAATTCAAGTGTTTTTGTCTGTCATTCAGTTTGATTAAATTACCTCAGAGTTGCTGAGATTCAATCAAACTTTAATATTGTCTCTAAACTACTGCCAATTGGGCCAGTAACATTATATTTAATTTCCTGTGGTATTTCTCAGCCTAAAAATGTCAGTGCAGGTGACAAACATGGCAGCAGATCAACAGAAACCATCAGTCAGGGATTAAAAAAAGTCAAGAAAGAGCTGCCTCTCTAGTTTACTAAGTAGCACTGTGATGCTGGGAAACATGTCATCAGTACTAAGTTTAAGTGTTGGAAGTAAAACTGTTATTCTAAGCAATGAGGGGCTTTCTCAGCACCAAATCATGGGTTCACTGCAAGGCGCTGTAAAAATACTGTGTAGATTATTGGATCATTTTCTATCGTTGGTATCGGTGGAGGAGAAGCATCACAAAACCCCTTCTTTGGAGGAGACCAGTGCCAAATGCTTGAGGTGAACAAAGTTATATCAGCATGTTTCTTTTCTGACAGGCAATAGAAAGGTGTCCAAGAAAGAGCTGGAGAATTACTATCCTGCAGGGTATGAGTGAAACTTTGTGGTGGGACTGTTTAAGTCTGGGGGTATTTTCTCAGTGCTTTGCTTAGACATTTTTACAAAGTCTCCTTCATCACGATCAAGTGGTCTATTCTATGATGACATCCTCCGCCTTCTGCTTTGCATTACTGCAAAACATGATTCATATTAGTGCAAATATAAGATACCCCCAAAACAGTTTTAATACAACTTGAAGAGTAGTTGTTAACCTCACTGAACTATTTCTGGAGGAAATCATGTTTGTTAGAATATCCCCAAAATGTATGGCGTCACTTAAGTCTGTCATTAAGCAGAAGGACTTCATCTTTTCACTGAAACTTTTTAACTCACATAATAATAATACTTTTGTACCCCAACTGTATATTTTTATGAACAGTATTCACTTATTTGCTAAAGCGCTGAACATGCACTCTCTAAAAGTATGAATAGAAATCTTCTGGGGCTAATTATATGCTTTAAACTCTAAATAGACCTTAAATTTCTGTAGAGCAGCATTTCCTATATCCTATAGGATCACAAATAGATTTTTTTTCCCATTCTGATAATGCAAAAAAAAGTATACCACTTAAACCATTTTAGAAAAATTAAGAGAATTTCTACATGACTAATTATTACCACTGCAGACGTCATTAAACTCCTTACGTTGCAATCAACTCTTATACATGGAAGTGTGAAATCACTTCCATGTATAAGAGCTGATTGATGAAGTGGCCTCAAAGCTGTGACCTTTATATCCAAACGAAGAAATTCAGTTAATTAGCCGGTATTCGCTGTTTTTTTTTTTCTTTTTTTCTTGAATTAATGCGCTAAATCTACATTTTCCTGTGAGAAAGGAGGTCTGCTGGTCCAGCGTGCAGCATCACATCCTGTCTGACTAAACTGGGTGTAAACTCCGAGTCGAGGCGGGGAGGAACGGCAGAACTGTGAGACTGTATGGGAGGGTCACTAGAGCCACTGGTTTGTCCTGCAGAGTGAATGAAGTTGGATTATTATTATTATTTTGTGTTGAATGCAGAAAAACAGAAGGAAACCCTTGGGAGAACAAAAGAAACATGGTCCCCGGAATTATTTGGATATTTTACCTGTGATGTTTTGGAAAAACTTTCATCGGACGATGTTTTCTCTGCTTTTGGGAGGTTTTCTATGTATGAAGAATATGTTTTTATGTTCCCATAGGCCCTCTCGCCTCATTTTACTGCCTCCAATATTTATACCGTAGCTGGTAATTAACATAATCTTGCATTCGTGTTAATTTCGAGGAATGAAGGACAACACGAAGTCCGGATTGCCACCCAAACGCAGATTTTTTGGCAGTTTATGAATGCAGCTGTAATCACGCAGGGGAGCCTCAAGTACTTAAATGGGTCCATCATGAGAAAGAGACAATCAAGCTCCTTTATGTCTCAAGATCAGCTGCAGTTTCGGCACATTGTCTGTTATGAATAGACCGATCTCCAATTGAGCCTCTTCACGTTGAGATTTTTCGATTTTCGATTATACGGCTATTGAAATTAGGATGTGCCGCTTTTTTCTCTCTCTTAGCTTGGTGGCTTGGTTGCCTTTTTTTTGATTGACAGATGAAATTGACACTCGGGTTGCCTCTTATCAAGCGAAGCATTTCAATCTACCGCTAATTGCAGATATAGTGCCATCCTTTCTTTTCACTGCGTTTGATTGCATGGGAATACAGCCTCCTATCGTGCACAAGAGGAATGATCGATCATATATAGTTTTTCCCCTCCTAATTGCATCAAAATTTCTTTTGTTGCCAGGGTTTAAATGCAGGAGAAACTGTTATTCCTTGTTTTGGACCGGATATAGTGTGGGTTGGGGCAGAGATGCGTAATGCGCAGAGCAAGCTCCATCTCTTCTCCAAATAGGCAGCCTTCAAGATCCGAAAATGGTGAGTCACAAACATCTGGACGAGTTTGGTTTTCAACCTTTTCATTTCTTTGTCTTTCATTCACTCTCCACATTTTATTTATTTATTTTCGTAACGGGATAGAGTTAATTTGGCGGAAGCGCAGGTTTAATCGGGAGGAGATGAAGCGTAAAGACGCCAAAACTCAGTTTATTCACTTTCCTTTTGCGGTTGGAGTTCACACATTGCAACGGTTCTGGGCTGAGATACAGATTCATGTAATTTTATGAAACTTGAAATTGCATGTTGTATACAACATATACGGGTAAATTATTAGTAAATATACACAGAAATAGTTAGCACTCACTAGCTACCAGATCGAGTTTTTTTTTTTTTTTTGTTTTTGTTTTTTTATATCAATGTTTTTTCCTGGACTGGATCTTCATGTTGGCACCACGTCTCTGGTTAGGATTTACATATTTCACTGACGTTTTATTTTATTTTTAAATCTACAAGATGCAATGAAATTGTATTTGCTATAAAAGTGATTTATTTTATTTTATTTTAATTTATTTTATTTTATTTTGTTGTCTTTGCGCAGTCTAAATCGGAGGTGAAGAAGGAGTCTGGGGAGTCCAGCCCGTCGGAGGCCGCCTGCCTCTGCCCTCCTCCGGCGGCAAAGAACCAGTGCGCGAGCTGCGGCATGGAGATCCAAGACCGCTACCTGCTGAAGGTGCGAAATTAACCCATAATAAATCCTACAGTGAGAAGTAAGATTTGTTTTGTTTTTGTTTTCTTTATTTAAAGCGTAAGCTTCTCTTCACATCCCTGTCTTCAGGAAATCACTGATAATGACAGAAATGATCATCCTGCAAACGTTTCCTGAGGTTGCTGTCCATTTTTCTTCATGTCTGCTTTCTTTTCGAAAAAAATCCCAGTTAGTGTAGAATTCCACAGAAGACTGTACAGAACTGGTCAAATGCTTTTAGTTTTAGTTTTTTCTAACGCTGTTTAATTTCTAGTTGAGCATCTCGATTCAGAGAGCTATCGGAGTGTGATATGTCAGTGTGTGTGTGTGTGTGTGTGTGTGTGTGTGTGTGTGTTTGAATCTACTCAGGTCAACAACCTGAACTGGCACCTGGGCTGTCTGGAGTGTTCAGTGTGCAGAGCGTCTCTGCGCCAACACAGCAGCTGCTACGTTAAAAACAAAGAAATCTACTGCAAGCTCGATTATTTCAGGTAAGAGCTCTGATGTTTTACAACGACTGTAGTTTTCCAAAGCTGCCTGTAAGAGTCTTATAAGATTTACTTAAAATTTTAATATTTTTCTTAATATTTTCTTACTATTTTTTCTTAGAGCTTTTTCGACCGTTAAAAAAAATAAAAACTCCGATATGTAATTTGATAACAGTCACAGCACTGAAATGTGTTTATTTTTCTATAAGGCCCGAACTGAAACTTATTAATCATCAGTTATCGTTTATATGGGATTTATATTAAATTTGGCAATTATTGAAGAATGATGTATGATAATAAAATAACATTTAGTGAAGTGTAGGTCGCTTTTTTGCCTGGTCGATGAAAATCATTCAGAAAAATTAATACGACGATTTAACTGAGAATATCCAAAAACGTGTATTATTAATGAACAACACGGGGCAATATTTCCTCTTTACGGAAAAGAATACACAAATGAAAAATGTGTATTTCACTAAAAGCATAATGCTGATACAGATTATTTATCTTGCCATTTTTAACAGTACCCGCCTGTCTTATCATATCAATAGAAATCTACACAGCCAGACTCGTTGGGCATCTACATATCTTCAATTATTTGGGGAAAAAATACAAAAAATAATCTTTTAAAATGCTCAAAGGGTGGAAAGTTTTCCCTAAATGTTTTACATTTAATCCTTCATTTAATAGAGTAGAAAAAACTTCCCATAAAACATTATTGTGCTTATGTGATAAATTATTGCACCTAAATTAAATTAAGTTCTAGCTGTTTTTACAGCTCATTGATCTTTGCTCTCCAAGTTGATCTTTTGGTCTCACTATGATTTGGCTTCAAAGTCATAATTGGAAAAAAAAAACAAAACAAAAAAAACAGAATAAATCACCAGTAAAACAATGTTTTTAAAATAACTTCTTGTGTTTCTATCTGCTTACTCTCATAAAACCTAATGACCAAAAGCCTCCAGAGGAAAGAGCTTGATTACCAGCCGGCTGCCCTAAATGTCCCTTTCCATTTCAGTTAGTTTTGGCCTTTTGACTATTTGAAAATTTGATAGAAAACTGGAGAAATGTGCAAAATCAACAGTTTTACTGACTGATTTTGTGGTTCTTTCTAATGGAAGCAGTGGCTATTACTTTAATTTGAACTTCTTTTTATTGACTTTTTTAAAAATTCAATCATCTTGAGATGTAGCAGTCCATTGCCACTGCCTGCTCTCCCACATTCTCTTACCCAGCATCTCACACAAATCACTCAACGATAAAGAGGACACTTATTATCTTACACTCACTTATTCTTCAGTCCAGTTACTATAAACCGTGTGACTCACAGAAATCTCTGCGTAGGACATTTAGTTTCCAGTGGTGGGAGGAATGCCTCCACCTTTCACTTTTCACGGTTCCAGTTTTCCAAAATCTCACTGGCTTTTCTTTCTGCACCAGAAATGTTCATACACTCAGTGAGATCGTGTTGAATCACTGTTTTTGTCCCAGATTGTACCTTTCAGGCTAAATGCAGACTGTATTTGGTGGAGAAGCAATTTGTATTGTGTGTGCAATGTTTAATTACCCCAAACAGAGATGTTGGATCATGCTAAGATAAGTCATGTTCAAAACCTAAAGCTTTATTGAGAGCAGATGATGCAAGATCATATCAGTAATACGACTCCTCTGCACAGATGTTACACAAAACAGTAAAACTAATTATTTCATATTTTGCTGTTCTATTTAGTCCAACAGTTTTTTTAGTCTTTCTGTGTGTTAAAAAATTTAACAAATATATAATAGTTTGGTTGGACACCAGAATATCCCTTCTTGAACTCTGTAACCTGCAGCCAGCCTTCACCTGCTCGTGCCTTTCTTCTTCACAGTAGGTTCGGCACTAAGTGCGCCCAGTGTGGCCGACAGGTGTACGCCAGTGACTGGGTGCGAAGGGCTCGGGGCAGCGTGTACCACCTGGCCTGTTTCGCCTGTTTCTCCTGCAAGAGGCAGCTGTCGACCGGGGAGGAGTTCGGCCTGGTGGAGGGCAGGGTGCTTTGCCGCAGCCACTACGACATCATGCTGGACAATCTACGCAGAGCTGCAGAGAACGGTAACCCAACCAGTGAGAGTTAATCTCACAGACACCGAAGATGAATGTCTGAGGTTGGATTACCAGCTAAAAACTCTGGGGGGAAAGTACCTGTTAGTATTTAGGCACACTAGAAATGCAGATGTTTGATGACTGATGAATGGCAAAACTTTAATCATACATGATGTCCACGTGTGCAATTCTGAGGGATTTGTTTTTTGTTAATGAAACATTTTTGTGGTTTTTGACTGTTGGTCAAACACAACAACATATAAGAAGATTTTTATTCGGTCTGCACGGCTTAATGATGGACCTTTTCTGACTTTTTGTAAACTAAACAATCTGTAATTAGAGAGAAAAATCAGTCTTACTGATAGTTAGTCATCATCGATCCGTTTGTGGAATAAGATCACACAGGTCTTTTGGAGTGTTAATGGGTCCAAACATCGTTAAGAATCGGGCTGCAAGACTGGAGAACCAACATAGCTGACATGCTGGTTCAGTGGTTCAGATTTCGAACATATTTGTCATTAATTAAATAATTTGGAGTAAACCAAGTGGGCTTTTGAGGCCCCTGTGCAGTTATGACTTCACTTGTTTTGTAACCCAGCCTTGGTTTAAGCCTAAGTAACAGAAGGAGTAGTTCAAGCTCTAAAGCTCTTCTACTTCAGTTGCTCTCAAGCTATTCAGCCCCTTTTAACAGTGATATAATGCAAATAATCAGTTGGAAGGAACGTTTTTCTTGATGTTTTTGGATTTTGGATGCACCATTTTAACTGGTGTAAAGTTTCCGAATTGCTTTTGCTTTACTTTGACTATCTAAATTCCCTCCTGTTAATTTGTTGGACTAAAATTAAGTTGCGAGGGTCTGAAAACAGAGCGAGTGTAGAGGTTAAGAGAGCCTGGAAAGAAGGAAGAGACTTTACATGAAAGACAAATAGAGGAATAATTCCTTCATTTCTCACTCTGCTGTGCTCTCAGTGATTCAAACGTATCCCATAGTGGTGTAAATACTTTGGATAGTGCGGCTGCTGGCAAGAAAACATTTTAATTATGTTACTGAGTAAATCTTCCATTTTGTGACACTGTAATAAGATTTTCTTTTCCTTTAACTCGCTTTGTGTAACTATGCACTCTGATGACTGCATTTTAATTAGTGAATGATTACTGTGTCTATCTTAAGGCACAGGACTGACTCTGGAAGGAGCGCTACCTTCTGATCAGGACTGCCAACCAAAACCAGCCAAGAGGGCACGGACATCATTCACTGCAGAGCAGCTGCAGGTTAGCACCATTCTAATACGTGTGTGTCTACAGCACAGTGTTACTTGGCATTTCATGCCCTCTGTGTCTGGCTTTGTGTGTTTGCAGGTGATGCAGACTCAGTTTGCCCAGGACAACAACCCCGATGCTCAGACGCTGCAGAAACTGGCAGAAATGACGGGACTGAGCAGGCGAGTCATACAGGTAGGCAATGGTCAAATCTGGTGATACACTATATAGTTCAAGTTCTACTTTATATCAAACTAAAAAAAAAAGTTTTCGTGTAATATTAGCATGATAGAAAAGATCAGAAGGATGGTTTTTCTTTTTCAGGCTCCTGGAAACTGGTTAATAATCACACTTAATAACACAAAGTTGTGATTGTAACTTGATCTTTTGGGATCATAAGTTAAAGAAACTGAGGAATCAGGGTATAATATTATCTGTTTAGTATCCAGAGTTTTAAAAGGGTGATCCCATTATTCTTACATTAAAACTTCACATGCTAACAGACTCATACCTCACAATACTTTTCTTGCAATTTGCTCTGATGATGCTTTGTCTTATTATGATTTAATTTTTATCCAAACGTTTTTGATTTTAAGGGTTTCCAAAAGAAAAAGCAGACATCTTTGAGAAAGCTTTCCTTTCTTTTCACTGTTAGTGCTTTAAAAACATGACCCCTCTGGGAATGATTCCATTTCAACTCTAAGACCAATAAAACACAATTACAATTGTTGTACTTCACAGAGAAGCCAGTTTAAACACTAACACCATTAAGCTGCAGACTAAAACACTCACACATCAAACTGTTATCACCTGGCTTAGGTGAAGAAACTAATGGGGTGTGGTGAGGGGAATCTGAACCCGGGACCTGCTCGGCGTTGTTGTAGTGTTTGATCATATCCACCTGCTTTTTGCACGATCACATTATCAGTAATATTTTTTACAGGTTTGGTTTCAGAACTGCCGGGCGCGACACAAAAAGCAGCCGCCTCAGAGCAGCTTCTCTCAAAGCGCTCCGCTGTCCAGGATGCCCCCGTCGCTGCCAGAAGATATCCACTATTCACCGTTCAGCAGCCCAGACCGACCACACCTGCTGGCCCTGCATGGATACCTGGACAGTGAGTGTCAAGTCTTTAATCGTCTGCTAGTGCCATTTAATGCAGGGCCCTTTTTTCCACTGCTGGCAGGTGAACGTTCAGCTTTCAATGCTTAAATGTGACATTTTACCTCAATCTCTCTCTCTTATATCATAAACTATGCACAGGTGGAAGCCAATTTACTCAAGTCCAGCGCTTAAGTAGGAACTTGAAGCATGTAAGGAGGCTACTTCGTGCTTCCTTTAAGGAAGGAAAGTCATGAAAGATGTAATTATTTTACATGTGAAACAGATTGTGCATTAAAAATAGCAGTTTGCAGTGTTAAACCACCAGTAGTAGTTTAACAGTGATTATCATTAAATTATGTTGCATAGAGGAAGCTGTGTCATGTTATGGATCGATAATATTTGTGTCTCATTAAGTTCAGTTAACACTATTTTTAATGCAGGACTTAATTTTAACTATTACTTATTAGTGATTAGTGCAGTGATTAGTGCAGTGGATTGTTAAATGTGTCCATGTTTGATAAATAATAAGAATAAAAAGAAGAATATTTCTAGTGGTTTACGCAATCACCCACACACAAACAATTCCTGGTCTGAGACCTGGAGGAGACACAAATCACTCTGGGATCGTGCCAAATGAAATATGGGGAGCCATCCACTCTGGTGACCTCTTGTGAATAATGGCAAATTTCATGTTTGCAATATGAGTATTTACATGAGAGATAAACGGTGCTTTATTCTGGGGTGGAAGCTGAAAATTTCATAGAGTGTTGAAGCTCTAAGGGAAGCTTTAAAGTAATATGATGGAAACATTTGACTGCTAACATGGAAATTTGAAGGACTGTGAAGGAGGGATCCCCTGTCTGTTTCGTTTGTTTTTTCTCATCAGAATTTTGGTTTGATTTCTGGCAACAAAACAGAAAAATGTATTCATCAGACTTTCAGTCATTGCTGGTAAATTCCACTTGTGTTCATGGTACTTAAATGTTCACTGGAATCGCTTTGCACACAAGTTTTAAACTAGCTGAGCAAAAAACAAAACAAAAACAACTTTCTGTTCAAGCACCATGAAATAATATGTGGCTTAGAATATTGTTTAAACATTTGTACTAGAAAATAAGTTAAAAGAGAAAACTGTGCTAGTTTTTTAGCATTGTAAAGTAAAGAAAGTTTTTAGCCTGCACATCTTTGTGGTCACAAAAATTACTACATAAAAAATAACAAGGAGCCTAATTTCTTTCGTGTTCAACTGATTTTTAATATGTATTACTCTATTTGTGCACTGAACTTAAAGTGAATGTTAAAAAACACTAGCTATAAATATTTGCACCCAAAACAGCTTCGCATTTTAAAACAATGACAGACTTAAATGTTTGTTTTGAGTAAAAATTAAAAAAAAATCTTTCTGATTTTGAAATTTCTTTATATTTGCATATGTAAAATAGAAAACAATAGCAATAATAAAGAAATAAAGTTTAGAAATAATAACATTTAGGAATGGTGATGTAAAAACTGGATGCCAAAACTCAAGTCTCAAAACATGTTGTTTACAAAAGTGTAGGTTGGGAGAAGAAAGCTATAAATAACTAATCACTCCTGGGAGGATTTTACAGTTTAAACATCCACCCACCTCATCTCCACCCAGTCCAGGTTCTTCAGACTGACCACAGGACAAATTTGCTGGTGGGTGGAAGTTATTTGTGAACAGCTTGTGCAGAACGTTGCTGGTGACAAAACCAGCAACATTCACTGTACACTATGTAGGTATTTCATAGGTACAGATTACATCCAGTGAAGTTACACTTTTATAAAAATGCTGTAATAGTACAAGGTGTGCTTTATGGGTTTTAACACCCTATATGGGAATATTTTGTGATTTTGAAGTATTCACATTCACTCTGAGCCTTCTTCTCTGTGGTTTATCTCATTATTTTGATGCTTTAAGTATTTATGTCAGTCATCAGTAGCATATTTCTTCATTATAATAACGTGGTCCTGTTGCTTGCCAAGCTCATGTTGTTTCTCTTTCTTTGTGCAGCTCATCCCTTCTCTGTCCTCGCTGCTCCGGGCCACTTGACCCACCCGTCCATCTCTTTACCACAGCTTCCCATCAGCCGCTGACTTGCTGTGTCTACTTTTCCACCGTCGACACTCTGATGATGTTGTGGAGGGAAAAAAATCCTTTGGGACGCCCTGTCAGCAATTTGCTCCGTTTGGAAGTCAAGTCCTCGGGTGACGGCAGGACCGCGTTTTTTAATCAGTCGGGTTTCTCATTGTGAGACTGCTGAGTAAACTGTGGTGAAGCCTTCAGGCTAACACAGGAGTAACTTTTTAATTTTGTCTTGTTTTTTTTTTTTATATAATGCAGAAGACCACTTTTATTTTATTTTCCTTTTTTTTCCACGGGACATGAAACATTGCATCAAGTTGGAAATGGTTTTCACTTTCAAACAAGATATTTTAATTGCTCCAACATGAGCTTAAAGAAAAGAAGAAAAGAGGAGTGGTTGTAGCAGTGTTACAGTAAAACCTCAGCATTTTTCTTTTTTACATTTTGTACTGGTGATGAGCACATTTGCAGCTTTATTGTTGTTTGTTGTTGTATTGTTGTCAGAAAATGGAAACTCTTATTTATTCAGAGCAAAACTTCACTTTTAAAAACGCACTTTTGAATGTGTCTTGAAATGGAAAAATTCAGTTACTGTACATTGTAAATACGGTCATGGTTTAATAAAATGTATCAGATCCCTTATGAAGGTTTTAGTGTTTGAATAATAGACAATCAGGCTGACTTGAAGAGCAAGGAGTAAAGTGTTTATACGTGTGTGTGTGTGTGTGTGTGTGTGTGTGTGTGTGTGTGTGTGTGTGTGTGTGTGTGTGTGTGTGTGTGTGTGTGTGTGTGGTTGAAAATGCAACAGCTTCTCGAAGATGGAGTAGAAAAATGTGATATTGTATGAGGACACTATTTTTACACTCAAAACCACTAAATCTAAAGGTCACCTGTCAGAGGCTAAGTACCTAAAGTAACCTGTTATTAAGAGCAATATCCCACGACAAACCTGCACATCATCTCCAATTTACACGCTGTACTTTACAGGAATTGTGATCAATCCCACTGCGAAAACGATTATAACCGTTTTCACTCAAAGCGTGGCCATCGATTGGGCAGTTTGTCGGCTTTTATGAGCTCTTCTAGCACAGATTATCTACAGCTGTTATACTGATTGACAGCACTTAAGGCGCCGTGATTGGCAAAGAGTGAATGGGATACTTCGAGCTAAAGCATATCGTTACATGTGTATTTTTCCAAACCGGATCAATGTGGGGGCTTTTTAACAGCAAATCCAAGAGTGCAGCACCTGTGCAATTTCACATTCCTGCTAAGGAAGACCCCTGTCAGGTTCTGTAGAGTTTAGCAAACCACATAAGAGATCACATGTGTGACCATGTGACCAGTATACAGTTAAAAAGAATAGGGTGCGTATTGATTTACTCGAGATTTTTTTATTGTATTAAACCAGTTTTCTGATGTGGTTTATAGATACAGATATATTTAGGATGGCATTAGCACGTTTTCAGATAAGTAGTAAGTTTTGAAGACCTACGGAAATTGAGCTAGCTGTTTACAACCAAAGTGAAAAGCTATTTTCTGTGCATAAAGAATGATCCATTTAAAGGACAAATGCACAGTATATAACTGTTTATTTTGATTCCTAGTTTGCATTTTATCTCATGAAATGAAATAGCTATTTGCACAAAAATCCAGAAACACCGGGATCAGTGAACTGACATACTTTCCATTGACGGTAGTCTTCCTCCTGTTGCTTGTAAAAAAGAAGCAGGAAAGTCCATTTGAGCCCCTGCTGCCTTTAAGCAGACAGCAGATAAACACACACACAATGGTTCCTTCATACTCCTCAGAGATTTAATTAAAGATGTCCATATGTTGGCTGGGCCAGGTGTGTTTGAGTGTCTATTTAGGTTGATTTTAATGTATATATGAGTGCTGTATTATCTCAGCGCTCTTGTTCTTTCCTAAACTTTGCGCTTAAATCAAACTTTCCTCTAATCAATCGCTTCCAATCAATTCAATCCAGGAGGAAACCTTTTCACTGACACGACGCTGCTCCTTGTGAAATCTCAGAACAAAAGCTGTCTTCATGCTGAGCAGAGATGATTATCAGGCTGACACAGCTTGGGCCACCTGCCAGCACTACACTGTAAAAACGCACATTTCTTCCCCTCTCAGACGCGAGCGCTTAAGGCAGCGTTTAGGCATGTCTCTCTCCATGCCAAGCATCCCTGAACGCTAAAGTCGACCCATTTTTGTCATGCTGTCATGCGTCCGCCTCTGTGATTGGCAGCCTCAAGTGGTTGCAGATGAAAGCGGGCCCCCCATGCTAATGAATAGGCCCCTGATTGCAGAGCTGCTCGCTCGCTGAATTACAGCGTCGGCCGCCTAATGAGCAGATACACTGCAGTGCCCCTCGTCTCCACGTATTCACATTTCTCTCCTTCACGCTGATGAGCGCTCCCCTGCGCAACAGTCAACAAAACCTCTGTGGAAGATTGCAACATGAGCCATCTTCATCAGCACCCTCCTCCTCCTCTAGTTTTTTTTATCAGACTGCCATATGCTGGCAGGGTCTTTTTTTGCGTGTGTTATTTTTCCTGCTTCACTAGATTATATTATTTGATTGCACTGAAGATGTTATACAAAGTAACTGAAAGGCTGATGAACATGATAATAGCTCAGTTCAGTTTAAATAAAGAAGCTAGATGTTTTGTGTTTTTTTCTTACTTCAGTGGTCTACAGTCAAATGCATTACAAATAAATGTAGTCAAACTTTGCTAATTTTACAAGAAACTAAAAATGATGCTTAAAATTGTTGGTTGGCTCTGATTTCATGACATACACCTAAGTCAGTGAGTCAGTTCTTAATTGAAACCAGAAAAAACTCAAATACATTTTGACCACTGAAATTTGGCCAAAAAATTGCCAGCATAAGTCAAGGTAATTTTCATTTAATCATTCTTCCTTAACTATTTATCCAATTTCAATAAAACTCTATGAAGTATAAAACTGCATTTTCAAATTTCAACATTTATCTCTACTTTTGACCTTTTGACCTCCTCTTTGACCCTGGATCTGACTGGGAAGTTCCATGTTTTTTTTTTAAGCATGTTAAAATATCCCACTAATAATAGTTCTCATTGAATGTACAAAACCTGAACCAATGAAATTGTACACTTACTGGCCACTTCATTAGGTACAGTAGTAGTACCTAATACCACAGTAATATGTCTCTTTTAGTGCTGTTCAATCGTTCGCTACAGCAAATATGACCTGCTGAAGTTCAAACTGAACATCAGAATGGGGATCAAAGGTTATTTATTTAATTTGAACGTGGGATGGTTGTTTATGCAAGGTGGGCAGGTCTGAGTATTTCAGAGTGTGCTGATTAACTGGGATTTTCCTGCACACCCATCTCTAGGTTTTGCAAATAATGGTCTGAAAAAGAGAAAATATCCCATGAGTAGAAGTTCTTTGGGGGAAAATTATGCCAGAGGAGAGAGTGGAAAGGCCTGGCTGCTTTAAACTGATAGGAAGGCACAGTAACTCAAATAACCAATGGTTACATGCACGGTATGCAGAAGTGCATAAACAACACATCAAACCCTGAGGCAGATGGGCTGCAGCAGCAAAAAAAAAAAAAAAACATACCTAGATCCACTCTTGTCTGCCAAGTACAGAAAACTGAGGCTGCAATATAGTTGCATCAAAACTGAACAATACAAGAAAATCATTGCCTGATCAAATCAGTCTCACTTTCTGCAGTGACATCGTAAGGTCAGTTTTGGCATAAACAATATGAAAGCACGGTATCAGTGGTTCAGGATGCTGGTGGTTTTTCATGCCACACTTTAGGTCTTTTAGTATCAACTAAGCTTGTTTAAATGATTTCCTGACCACGCCTATACCTTTGTAATTAGTGTACCCACTTCTGATGGCTGCTTCCAGCAGGATAACGCATCATATCACAAAGCCCAAATCATCTAAAACTGGTTTCTCATGTCACTGAGTTAATTGTGCTCAACCACCAGAGTCAAACTCAATCGAGTAGAGCACCTTTGGTATGTGGTGGAATGGGAAATTCATATACACCCAACCAAATGCAGCAGCTGTGTGAGGAATCTTTCCAGCACTCTCTTGAATCTGTGGCATGAAGAACTAATGCAGTTGTACTAGTAAAGTGTCCCTAATGAAGTTCCCGCTGAGTAAACCAATACTTGGTTGTGGAGACATCCGTGTGCATACATGAAACAGAGTGATGAAACTAACACATCTATTCAGTAATGTTCTGGGTAAAACTGAAACTGACATTTCTCCATGTCAGAGCATCCAAACTTGACAAAACCTCTTGATGTAGCCTGGCAGATCAGGCTCTAAACAAATTCAGTACAGTTTTGTTCAGCTGTCTTTTGATTTACTGCTATTTGCTAAGCCTTGTGTATCAGTTTTTAAAAACATGGAAGAAAAATGTACCCAAAGGTTTATTAGGGTCTTCTTTGCTTCTTTGAACCCTTGTCCTTAGTTACACATGAATGCAGATTCTCTGCTTAAGTTGTTCAGTCATGTATCCCTAATATCTTTATTAATGTTTTTTTTTCTGTTCTTCATGTACTTAGTCATGTAATTATTAACTCAATCCCAGAAGAAGGACATTTTTTCCAGTCATAGTTACTATGAGCAAAGAGTGTTTTTTTCTGATGTCCCTTATTCTGGAAGACAATTATTTTTTCCCACAGAAAGTCTTCTGTGACTCACAGTTGATGTCTATCTACAGCTTGGAGCAGCACGAGACTCTCCCAGTTAAAACATCAGCTAAGCATATTAAAAGATCATTCTGGTGTATTTCAATCAGATGTATTTCCCATTAAGGCTGCTACTTTGGCTCTAAAAGTCATTCTAACTTTGCTTCTCCTTCTCCACCATTCAGATCAGGGGTACTGAGGAGATGCAAGACAGGGCATCACAGCTTTGAGCTTTCATTATGTTCTTGATTCTTACATGAAGCTTTTAAAACCTTTGTTTTTAATTTTGACTCAGTATAAGTTAAATTCCTTACTTGCAAACATCTTACAAGACTCTTGACTATGCTGACATAATAAAATCAGACTATATCAACTGCGAATTTAATGTAAATGATGATTCCCAGTGTTCACATCTTACATGATAGGAATCTCCAGGTCCACAATGTCCCAAAGGTGACCAGATTGAGATGTGCTGGAAGGAAACATAAGAAGACAGATACACTGTGGTCATAAAGAGCTGGACATAACAGCAACAACACTCAACTAGGCTGGACAGTTTAAATGATGCTCAATAGGTACCAAGAGGCTCAAAAAGTTCCAAGTAAATACCCCCTCCACGAATGCTTCCACATCCCTCACATGCTTTCATTTTGTTAACGCTGAGCGACTATCTGGATGTTACAGCAAACGTAAGACTCTCCAGAACATGTGTTTTTCCAATCGTCTATTGTCCAATTTTGTTAAGCCCCAGTGAATAGCTTCAGTTTCCTGTTATTAGCTGACAAGAGTGGCACATACTGTGGTTTTCTGCTGCTGCAGCCGATCTGCTTCAAGGTTTGTTTGGAGATGCTGTTCTTCATGTCTCTTTTGTAACAAGTGGTTATTCAATTTAATGTTTCCTTCTACAACTGGAAGATTGACTGGTGATTGACTGATTTATGTCAACTAGCCTTTGCTATGCTAAAATGTAGCCTTTCTTACATTTTAGCATAAGAAGCTTCAAATTAAGTTTCTATTATGTTGACAGTTTACTTTATTTATATAGCAATTATCATGTTTAAACTTTCCTTTTAAGCTAATGTTAGCTTAAGCAGCTAATCAGCTATAATTGAGAAGATACTTCATCATGTGACTTTTTTTGTATTTATTTATTTTCAGTTATGCATTATGTTAGGTTTTTTGTTATATTTTTTATATAATAACAGTTTATATTCTTATTATTTATTATCAGTTTTGTCAATAACATTACAAGGAAAACAGGTTTGGTAGCTACTCCGCTGCTAGCTACATTTATTGCAAAGTTTCAGTTGTAAACCTATTGATACTGCTCAGCCTTAGCATAGTTGGGTGTTATCAAAAGTGTTGCAGAGTGTCTAAGAGCCCCAATATCTTTTAAAGATTGAAACTTATGATCACCTTTTAGATTAGATTAGCTTTTATTACCTGCAACCAGGGCTGCTATGGCGGGGAAAAAATATAAGAATTTAAAAATTTGAAAACATTTTACAGGCCTTTCTAGAACCTAGATCTGGTTATAATAACCTTCTCTTTCTTTCTTTTCTTTTCTTTTCTCATCTTTTGCAGTCCTCCAGCTGTCAGCCAAACAGCAATGACTTTGCTAATTTCCTCCCAAAAACAGGTGTTTATTTGCAGAGGCCTCACTTGTAAATGTAATGTCATCAACCATCAACAATTTCATCTTTTTTTATTCTAAGACTCTAAATGTGTACCTCAAAAGTGGATTATTTGAGGCTTCAGAGCTAGACCACGTCGACAAACAGCATGATGGTTAACACTACACCAGTGAGCATTTTTAGGTGAAATGTCCTTTCTTTAGGAAAACTGGACCACAGTGAATTTACTTTATGGCTTAGAGTGTTTTGTTTAAATATAGATACTGCACAGCCCTACCATTTAACCCTGGCTATAAAAGCACTGCACAACTGTATTTGGTATCGTGTTTCCAAACAAAGTCAAAACAAAGCAACAGGAATTTATTTGACTCTGGATTTTGGGCCGTTGCATAGTGCGCTGTAGAAAGTCATAGAAATAAACAAAGAACCTTTTTTTGTGTGTGTAACCGATAACTCTTACAGTAGCACATGAGAGCAGGGGCCCTGACGAAAGGCAAGGAAATAGCTGAAACTTATGATTCACTTCACCCAGGCTGACGGCCAACCACGCACCATGCAAAAATAAACATAGGACTCCACAGCAGGTTCCCAGATAGTGTTTACTTTGGGGAAATGACAACTGGTTTTGAAACATCACTGCACTTAAGTTTGATTTATGAGAAGCTGGAGCAGATTCTGAATCAATCTCCTGAGACTGATATGCCTAGGTGTTGCATGTCATATAAAGACAGTGGCACTAAAGCACACCTGAAGGCTGAGAATGCTGTTGAATTACTACATTTCACCCTATCAGATGGAGACTAGCTTAAATCAAATGATTCTGTATATCATGTAGCTTCCTCCATTTCCACAGGTTCACAGACACATTCAGAAATTTCAAATTCTCCTATAATTCAGTCCTGGACAAATATTAAATACATAAAGTAAAGAAGAAGTCACTTTAGTGTATTACAATAAAGATCTAAATGTTTTTAATCTCTGCACAACCATTTCCATGTCAGTTATGTGGCGTATGGCTGCTAATGATGGCTGTTTAAAAGTTGTTAGAGCAGTGATTCCCCAAGTGTGGTCTGTCGGCCCCTTGTGGGCGATGAAGGTACTGCACTTTAAAATTACAGATTATTGTTTTAATGGAGATTCCCAAATAAGTGAATTGATAAAAACACAAAGAAGAAAGTGCTTCATTTTCAGCTCAGAGGTGATCAGAGAAAGGTTTTGTTGGATACCATGAAATTTTCAGACTTTAAAATGGGCCAGAGTGACCAGTGGGCTTAATGCTGTTTCCTCCCCTTTAACAAAAAAACCCCAAACTTTACGAAAGTACACCCAGTACACTTATTTGTGTGTCTTGTAGTAGTACACTTAAAGGTTTGATCATATAAAGTCTATCACCAGTTAGAATAATTTATCAGTCTCATGGTAATGGCCTGATAACGATATAGGAAAGACAACATGAAAAAGTTATATTTGTTTCGTATCCAGTTCGAGCTTCTGCCATACTGGAATGAGATGCCTGCTAAGGCTAAAGTTGTCCTTATTCCAGGCCATGGGATATCAAAAGCATGAGGACAACATGTGCAATCACTTTATACGTTATTTATAGGTTATATTGGCTGTAGTCTAATTTAAAGTCTGCAAGTTAAGAACCAGTTTTTCCATTTTTTCTCCAGTTTTTCAGCATTGTGAGCTAAACAGAAACATCACATAAATCATTACCCTTATCAAAAGATGTTGTGTCTTGAGCTTAAACTTGTCTTGAACTTTTGTATATTTTGACATGAAAATGGGAAATAGTTTAAGTGATTTATTTAAACTTGTGCAAACCTACATGGGATAAAGCAAATAAGGCCAATTTATAGTAAGCTTGAAAGTCAATATTTGGTATGCTCACTTTTATGGACACTCTCAGGTAGGCCTTCTTGGAATTTTGCTAGTTAGTCTTGAAGGCCTCTTGAAGAAGAAGCTTTTTTATGTCGACTGCTTTTTGTTCCGTTTTCTGTCAAGCTGATCCTACACTGCTTCAGGGATGTTGCGCTCTGGGCTCTGGGGACGCTGATCTATGACTGACAGTATTGCCACCAGCACGGCTTTTACTGCGAAAGTATGCTGATCAGATTATTCATAATTCCATTAAATTTGACAAGATCCTCCAACACCACTGTCTGAAATACAGACCCAACCCATGACAGAGGCTAGCTCACAGATGGCTTTAGACACTCCCCTGACCTGGACTGGACCTATGTCAGGGATTTGCTGTATTTCTCCCAATATTTCTCAAGGAAAGGACTTTTAGATGCTTTTCATCTGCTGTAGATAGCGTTTTTGAAGCCTACAACCTCCATTTGTCATATTTACTTAATTTTTCAAGGAGACACTGAACATGCTGAGATATCCTTAGAATACTTAAAGTTATCCTCAAGTTGTCTGTTGTGTGTAGACACATCACTGGTTCATCCCTTGAGTTATAGGTTCCCTTTTTGTGCTTGAATGATTTATAAATCATTTCTAAGTAACTTAAACATAATTCCCCTGAAAATGGTCAAATACAAAGACTGGACTGAAAAATGAGTGAACAAGCAGCCGGTGCCTTTCAGAAAGCCTAGAGACCTACAGCTCAAGACCGCTTTAAAAAATTACAAGAACGTCTGGGTCATAAAGAAATCAGGAGTAGCTCAAGGGTTTTGCACTTTATTGGAATATAAATCTTTATTTCTATATAACGTTTCATTTTCATACCATGTCTCTTCATAATTCAAGTAACTTGTGTCTGAAAATTTGAGCTTTAAAAATACTTAAGTTCTCTGCTGTAGTATGTGTTTTAAGCCACATGATGTCGCTGTATCCTTGCTATGTCTTGCTTTTGTGCTTGTGAGAATCAGTTTTACGGCTTTTCCCCTTTGACTAAGGAACAAAGATCCCACACATACATCAGAAAAATGTAACGAATATCAACACAAGTGTATTTGTACAACATGTATGCATCCAGTTGTATTACATTATAATGTAGTGACACTGTAATACAGACACACTTGTCCTGCAGTTAAGACTGCATTCAGTTTAAGTTAATATCCATTTGTTTGATTCATTCTGGGCCAAGATGGACAGCTTTAAGTCATTAATGTTACTGTGCCTGCAGCCTGTAGAAACAGACAGGTTATAGGTGACTTTTACGGTTAGCTTAGAAACGGCACAAAAGAAAGTTTCCACCGTGAGCTGTCCCAGAATGTAGCTGGCCAATGCAGACGAGTGCTGGCCGGGGATGGCTGCAGTGAGATGTAATTCATACAGCACTAAATCAGGTCACTGTCACTGAGAGCTCTGATCTTCTTGGCATGATAAAGCCCAAAGAAATCAAAAGTCATACATGTTTTCAACAGTAACAAGGGATTATATGCTCTAAGATGGAAATAGAGGGCTGAGAGACAATTCACCCTTATAAAATGGTGCCTGTGCGTGTTGATGTGGGTGTGGGTGTCTGTGAGTGTGTAAATAAAAGCCAGGTTTCCAGTTCATCCACAACTACGCCCTGCATTTCTTTGTGTATTTCTCAGGGGTCTTCACTTTCTTTTCATTCTTTCTCTTCATTGTTCCCGTTTCCTCTCGTTTCTTCCCATCCTGGCTGGCCGTCCTCAGGTGAAGCCTTCTCACATCACTCTAAAGCCATTGTGTCTGCTCTCAATACAACCACTGTGGAAAGAGACAGGTCAGATTCAAGTCTGAGGAAGCTATTGTGAGGACAAATATAGAAGTAAAGGCCAAATTTTCTGCTGGGCAGGACTGGCTTGTTTTTTATGTAACAATATTGAGTGAATGCAACTTTTTTCCCCCAACAACCTATTACATTTGTTCTCTTTTGAACGATTTTTTCTGCCATATTCATCTTAGATATACTTATATTACCTGAAAAAAGCAGGTTAAACTATAAACTATACTGACAGTAGCAGTACAGTTTTTCCTCAAATGAAAGGACACATTGATTTAAACTCATGTGCACCTCTGTATTTTTTCAGTCCTCCACAAGGTGTCATATTGCATCCTCTCCTTTGTTGTTGTGGGATTGGTTACATGACTGGCTCCTCCCCAGCCAGGATAGCTGATCCTCTACAGCCGGACTCACCTGTGAAAGCTGCTCCAGCAACAACAATCACTCTCACCATCAGCGACAAGAAGAGACCAACTGAACAACTGAGCTCCAGGTAAATACTGTTTTTGTCCCTTTCCTCTGTTTCTGTTCATCAATTTACAGCTCAGAGTAGCTGAATAGGGAACACATTTTCTGGATGATGTAAAGCTCTCAAGGACTTGAAATTTACTAGAACGTCATTGCTGTTCTTCTTAAATAACTCTGTGACGAGGAAAGAGTGATGATGCTTGGTATCCAGCACTTGTATTTCAAACACAGTGTTTCTTTAGTAGAACAGAAACATGATTGGTAATATTTCCTGCTTGAATGTTCAACAGAAACCTGGAAAAGGGAGACAAAAGATGACAAAAAATGTTACAGGGTGATCCAAGTGACTTTTTAAGTTTTTCAGGATCTCAAGAAAATCATTTATTGTTACATTTTTGGCAATCGTTTAGTAGAAAGTCATAAAACTCAGAGTTGTTTCAGATCTATCAAATCCAACAAGACAAATCAAATGGCTGATCTTGCTGGATTAATCATGTGACTTTAAGAACCAATAGGTGTGCACTGTCTGTTTTCCTAACCATTGTTGTCTATTCTGAAGTACTTTCTGTTTTTTCCTTTTGGGTGATTTTGAGAACAAAATAAGACAGAAGTGGCCATGACAGCCTGTTCATGTATCAATCTACTAATATTTTTATTTTATTTTCTTGATGGGAAATCATCTCAAAAGGAAACTAGTTATAACCTAGTAAATAGTGACTCCATTCTTTGAACAATGCCTAATGACATACTACCTTAAGATATGACAGGGTGCCTTGACTTTTAGCCCTTTCAGAGTTTTCTGGTGTATGATAGGCATAAAAAACCTCTAGGTGTGTTTTTGTCTTCCTTATTGATCCTTATTGAATGTATCTAACTATCTGTGTAGTGGACACCATGGCATCTGCTCTCTCTGTGCGCTCAGTGCGGCAGCCCTCCTTCTCCAACATCTCTGTGAGGGGCAGTGGACGCAGCATCCGCTCCAAACCCTCTGTCTCCAATCTTTCCTCGATCGCCACTCTGTCGCGCTCCCTCTCTCTGGGCAATGGCCTCAACGTGCTGGGCTCCAGCCTCTCCAATGGCCTCAGCGTCAGCGAGAAGGAGACCATGCAGGGCCTGAACGACAGGCTGGCCAACTACCTGGACAAGGTGCGGTCACTGGAGAAATCCAATGCTGAGCTGGAGGTGAAGATCAAGCAGCTTATGCTGGACAGAGCTCCAAAAGGGTACGACATTGAGGGGATGATGGCACAGGCCCATGCCATTGGACAGGAGGTCAGTGTCTAGTGCTTTAGACTATACAATTCATTTTAAGACTTCCTGTCTTGAGAAAAAAATAATAATATTTGTGCGTGATGTTCTGTCATGAATTCTCTAATTTAAAGTGCAGTTTTGGTGGAAGAACTCAACTTAACAAATTAATATTTAACTAGACACATTAAAACTACACATAATTTTAACTTGCTGTGCATTGTGTTCTTTCACTTAGGTGAGAAAGAAGACACTGGAGAATGCCCGTATAATGCTGGAGATTGATAATGCCAAGCTGGCGGCTGATGACTTCAGGGTCAAGTGAGTGTCACACTGCAGTCTTTTCCCTGGCTGTGAGTGTTCACATGGGAGCGCCAGACTGCAAAACAGTATGAATAAATGACCTTTCTGTCAGGGGCCAAAATAAATGCCTTATTCCCACGGTGGGTGCTCCAGTACCAAACAATGGCAACATTAGTTAGAGGGGAATATGATAGATGGTGCAGGCCAGAAAGAGAATCGTCCCCTTACGGAGATTCTACAGTTGGTAAGGTGAAGCTAAAGGTGACAGAGTCAGGAAATACCTGCTGCTGGTGTTTTTCACAGTGTGTTGATAGTATGTTTTGTGGTCTAATGTGAGGGAGTAATATGTCAGCTGACAGTGATTCATGTTATTTACAGCAAAGTGAGTGTGGACCTTAATAACTTTGAGCTTTGCAGGAGTTTGCATGCGATTTTTCACATTTGTGCATCCATTCCTGAGTGGCCTCAGTGCCAAATTCACAGAAGAGTTACTAATTAGCTCCAGCTGCCTTTATCAGGTGCCTGTTAATCAAAGTGTCAACACTCCTAACACCAGTATCCACACGAAGGAGTTAACAGGCTGTAAATCTGCTATTTAATGTTGTAAAGTTGGATATTTTAATGTAGAAGTTCATGGGAACTGATTTTCTTTAAGAGCTAGTTGCCTCCTGAGGTACTTGAGGAAAAATGAAAATAGCGTGGAAGTGTCACTTCTGGTACTTGTTCAAAAGTCTTTTTCTTTATGCAGAAGCAGGAATATTTTTGATCTATAGGTACAGAAAGATTGTATTAAATAATCTGCAGTATTTTCAGATCTCATGAAAATGAGTATTTTTCAATAATGTACACAAAAGGTACAAACCTGGCCTAAAATTGCACATGTTTACTGATGACCTCCTTTTCTCTTAGCATGAACTTGTGAGAATTTACAGGGAATCGTGTTGGGATATTTTCCACATGTACAGACAGCAGGAAGTAGCCACTTCAGACACATTGACACAACTAGAAATGCTCTATGCACCATAGGTAACGTGGTTACTTGGATATAGTGTACAGGAAGAGCTGGCAGGTTAAAAGTAATTTCTGTGATTACTTTCTGCATTTACCCCCATTTCCTCAAGAAATTTTAGCTTTTCCCAGAATGTTGTGGTAATGTATGTGTGCATTCTTACTGATTTGCCTGGCTGACTTGCCACAAAATTGTGGTACATATTTCTATATATGAAATCTCTTCAACACAACACATGGGTCTTTTGGAAATAAAGTCACAGCTGTTATTCTGTTGATTGCTCATATCCAACCTGACTACATCAGATATTTCTGTTCTCAAGTGCAGAGCTACAGCACAAGTGTGAAAGTTCATTTATTTGATTTAATCTTGTCTTTAATGCTGTTTTTTTTTAAATGCAGATGGGAGGCAGAGGCCACCTTGTGCCAGTCAGTGGAGAGGGACTGTCAGGCTCTGAGGAGAGCAAAGTCAGACCACGACCAGATCATCGCCACTCTCCGAGGAGACCTGGACAGCCTGAAGGAGGAGCTCTACTTCCTCAAGAAGAATCACCAGGAGGTGAGACTGCTGCCAAAACGAAGGTTACAAGAGGTTAAACAGTGTTTACATATCCATTATTATTATCTTCTTCACAAGACACAAGTTCATATAAACTAGTTCTCTGCCAGGTCAGTTTGTGTTTTCTCCCACAAGGTTTAAACAGTGTCCGGTGTCTGAAATACGATAATATAAGTACAGGGACACACCCTTCATCTTTGTAACCAGACTGCTTCAAGATAACGAGGTAACTCCAATGTACACAAAGCAGGAGTGTTTGAGCCCAGTCATCGCAACAGTCTGTGTGTGTTTAGGCAGTCAGGTGTGGTGTCCAGGATGTAGACTGAATTTTACACAGAGGGAATTTTTTATTTTGTCTTAAAAATGTATAAAATTTGACTGACTGTAATTAGAGTGTTATCATAACTGTACAGCGCAGCTTTTTTATTTTGTTATTTTTCAACACATCTAATTTTTCTTAAATCGAGAATTAAAAAACAAAACAAAATTCATAATTGTTGCAGCCAGTAAGAACTACAAAACCCAAGAGGTGTTGATGCAGCTACCATATAAATGTCTCAGAAATTAATTTGTAGCAAAGGTGAAGTAGATGAAGCCTTCTGACACACAACCTGTGGTTGCACTCTTTTAGGCAGCTACAGTGATCACTCATTTAAACTTTAATTATCTTGTGAGCTTTATGAACAATACAGTAATAACTTTTAATTCACGGTGGGATTCTTTCTTTAAAAAACCTTATTATATTTGGCTAGTCCTCTGAAGATTATCACTTGGCACTGGCTTTTTCTTGAGGCTTCATATGTTGTGAATAAAAACTTTACAACTACTGTAAAGATTTAAAGGAAGTGAGAAATGGTAGCGTAAAATAGTTATCGGAGAGCTGTGAAGTTTCTGTGATATGAAAACTGAGCTGATTTTGTGGGATTACTCCTGCACATGTAGCTGATGTTATTATGGGTGTCAAAGTAGGAAGGCGAGAATTAAAATTCCAGAACAACTATTTTGCACAGCTCTTAACTAAACAAAGAGCAGCAGGTCAGGTGCTGAAAGTACAACTCATCTGGGGAAATGCACGAGGAAGGACACGGCCATGAGAGAGGATGTGATAAAGGGCAAGGGATGAATGAGACAACACATATATATGCAGAGGATAACGAGGAACAAGCAACAGGTGTGAGAACAGCTGCATCTAATTACAGGTGACAGGCAAATAGAACTGAATACACGACAAACCACCAAAATGAAACAGGAAGAAACGGAACACGGAAAGAGAAACTCAGACATGACACAAAGACAGAAAGATAAACAAGCACCAAAACAAGACTGACTTCACAAGAAGTCACAGGGAACACAGGGGAGACGTGTAAAGCTAATTTAACAAAGTACATTAGAGTTTTGATTGACTCTAACCTACATCTGCTGTAACAATAGGTTAGCTCATTGAAAACAAACAGCCAATTAGGCAACATGGATGATGTTAAAGCAGGTTTACCAGCTCTCGCGCTGATGGCATGACTTTCACCTTCAGTCTCACGCTGCTGAAACAGTCTCACACCAGTTAAAAGGAAGCCTCAAAGCTCCTCCTTTATTAAAACAAACAAACAAAACAAGCAGACAACAGGTTTTTTCCATCTGAACATCAGACCTTTTTCTAAATTTCAGCTCTGGTCCCTGAACATCTCAGTTTACAAGCTTAATCCACCAGAGGCATTTAATGGTTTTCATTTAATATAGCAGCTCTTTTAGCACACAACTTCTTTTTGTTTGCTCAATGTCTCTATCAAAAGGCAGTACTAAGTGTAGTAAAACCACTTGAAGTTGAAGTTGGTGGATTAATAGGTGGACATCAAAATATTTCTGTTATAACCATGATTTACATTACAGTGCATCTACAGTAAGATGCTGCTTTTTCTCTCCATTCCTTCTTTAAATGTCTGCAGGAAATGAACTCCCTGAAGGCCCGTTTGGACAATGAGCAGGTGAACGTGGAGGTGGATGCGGCTCAAAGTCCTGATCTTGGGGCCATCTTGGCTGAACTCAGGGTCCAATATGAGGGCATTGTTCGCAAGAACAAGGAGGAGGCCGAGTCTTGGTACCTGAAGAAGGTGTGTAACTGCACAAACCAGCTCTTGTTCTTCTGTCTTTTCCCCACAGTAAATAAATATGTAGGACTGCTTTCTTTCATCTCTGCAATATTGTAAAAATTACAATTTATCCTATCCTAACAAACTAGATGCATTGGTTACAGCTAGTCGGGACTATTGCCATTCCTTTTTATCAGCATGTCCTAAAAACTCCCTGAAAAGCTGTCAGTTGGTCCAAACGAGTAGAGAAAGAGAGAAAGCGAGGGATCATATTTGTCCCTTGTTTGTTCACCGGCTTCCTGTTAAGCTCATCATTTAATTTAAAATCCTCCTTCTTGCATAGAAAGTCTTGAAGGGTCAGTCCACATAACATCTTAAAGACCTTAATGCATTATATTATCCCATCAGAGCGCTTCACTCTCAGACTGCAGGCCTACGTCTGGTTCCCAGAGTTTCTCAAAATAGAACTGGAAGCAAAGCCTTCAGCTACCAGAACCACCTCCCTAACTAGGTTCAATGATATACTAATTAGGCTTCAAACTTTCACTTTTGGCTTATAGTTAGCGCTGCATCAGGTTGACCTGAAACATTGCTTAGTTAACCAGCTTAGGCAGCTAGAAAGTAATCAAGTACTTCACCTCTTGTTACTCATCGAGCATTTTTATGCTACTACATTAATTTTCTTTTCCCTTCCCTTCTCTGTCATCACCAAATCAGTTTTAGCAGATAACTGCTCCGCCCTGATCTTGGTTCTGGTTTCTTCCTGTTAAAGCACGTTCGTCCTCTTCAAGGTCTCCAAGTCATAAGGGATTGCCTGATTTTGGGGGTTCTCTACCTAATGTTGTCGGGTCTTTACTTTACAGTATGAAGCACCCTGAGTTGAGTGCTGTGTTGAATTGTTTTGAATGTTATGTTTTTATGTGTTTACAGTTAGAGGCAGTACAGTCGGAGGTCAAAGAAAGCAACGAGGCTTTGCGTTGTGCCCAAAGTGAGCTCAGTGAGAGGCGGCGTTTCCTTCAGGCTCTAGAAGTTGAGCTTGAAAGCGTTCGTAAACAGGTACAGTACAGTTTGTTCATATACATTTGAATGACTACTTATCTTCTTCAGCGGTGAGGTTTCCGTGAGACGGAGACATTAGAAACCCTGTATGAGGGCACATGAATGACTGGTCCTCACCCCATCCTCACATCCTCCCCCGCACACTTGTCGAGACTAGCTATAGGTAACAGCTACCTTCTTTTTGTCAGTTAAGAGCTGCTGCTGTATAGATACAATGTACACAGCAGGTTAATAATGTTTCCACAATCAATCAGTGTGACAAGACACAAAAACCTGGTGTTTTGTCTCCACTTCCAGTGAACTCAGTAATAATGTACAGCATGCAGACATGTTCACTGGAGGCAAATGTAGCTTTCAGATATTTGCTCAGCCTGATCACACAGTAATGAATGCAGACGTATTATAGTGCTGACAGGAAAACTTCTTAATAGGTAAAATTACAAAGCAGCAGTTTTTGACTGATTTTCTGACAGTGGTGACACTCTTTATGGTCCGTGTGAACAGTGAGTTAATATGGAGGCTTTACCGTTTTATCCTCACTGTGTTTACCTCCATCCTCAAAGTTTCTACTGTTGCATGAAGACCATACAGCCCGTTAGAGCAGGAGTATCAGACTATAAATTTACAACTTAATATTTTTTTTGCCATTCCCAAAATTAAGACTGCTATACTACTTTTTGAAATGTGAAAACCTTTAACAAAGCCAAACCTTTAACACAGCTTTGATCCTTCTTTATGTTTTAATTGATTCATTTTAGTCTCCTAAAGATTTACTTCCTGGTGCTGAGCATCCTTTACAGTAACGGCTTCATTTCAGCTTCTTATAGCCAGTGCCTCATTTTAGCTATTTGCACTACTGATGAGATTTAGCAGTTAAAGATTTAAAGAAAGTCAGAAAATCAAGAATAACGTGTCATTTTAAAATTTTCTGACTGTCGGAAATCACTGTGTACACAATCGATGACAATTTAAATGCCATTAAGAGCAACAAAAAAAATGTTCATGCAGTTTTAAATATTTAAATGGCTGTTTTGTTATTTTGTTATTTGTGATTCCTCTGTAATTAATTCCCCAAAAGGCAAGTCTATTCTACTTTCACCCTAAGCCAGCACCCTCATTATTGATGCTTCATCTTTAGAGCACAGACATTAGAGCATTAATTATTTCACTTTAATAAAAAATATATATATTTTAATATCAGAGTGAGCAGTCCCATCTTAAGTAAGCAAAGGACGACATTTTAGACAACTAACTCAAAATTTGATTATTGTTCCCAAAGACATTATGTGTTTTTAACCATGCATGCTCAGACTGTTATCTGTGCTTCTCAGGATGAAGCTGTTCCTTAAACGCAGTTCTTGATGACATATAGCGAAGGAGGCGACCTGTCTGAATATTCAAGCCAGCTTTAGTAATTATTAGAGATGGACCGATCCGATATTACGTATCGGTATCGGTCCGATACTGACCTAAATGACTGGATCGGATATCGGAGAAAAATAAAAAATGTAATCCGATCCATTAAATATCACGAAAGCACCTCACAAAACTTGCAACATGCCGTAACTCACCTCAGAACGTTAGCACGTTGGAGCAGTATGCATCACGTGATAGAGCGGCTGTGGCATGCGGGACCTGTGGTCTGCATGTGGAGCTTCGCTAGCAACCCGGCATTTCATCTCCGATAAAGTTATCCCGAGAGAAGTAAAGCAAGTGTGTAAGTCCATCTCTGAATGTTTGTAAAGCATTCCCGCGTTAAGCTTAACAAACGACTGCCTCTCGCTCTCCGGCTGCTACTTCAATCATGAAACTGCTTAACGATCAGCTGATCGGCTTTTCTGTCGGGAGTCCGTGACTCTAGTTTGCTTTTGGCCCACTTTGCACCAGAAAGAGGAAACCAGCGGCTGAACAACAGCAGCACGTTTAAGCTTGATAAGCTATTGTTAGAATGTATTTAATATTACTTTCTACTCCAGGATCTTTTTCTACGTAGCTGACGCTGGTAACTGTGCAGGGGCGGATCTAGCAAAGTTTACCCAGGGGGGCCGATAGGGCATGAACAGGGAAAAGGGGGCACAAAGACATACTTTTCTTTCTTATTCTCATTTAAAATGTCTAGCTTTTAATAAATAATTATCTGACACCCAAAGTTTTAATTTGATGTAAAATGAATAGAAGTCAATTACTGTATATAGTAACTATTAAGTCTAATATATATACCCTAGTAAGCTATAGTACTTTTTCCTTTGGGAAGGTACCATCTGTGCAGTCTGCAATTTTGTTGAAGAAAGATGTTGAATCTATTTAATATTTCTTGAAAAATAATTGATTTCTGTGCATTTTTTTTTTTTCACACTGCATCAAATTAAGGTTGATTACGTCGATTAAGCATCATGAGGTGGAGCGTGAGGGGTGGTTCCCTATTTTTTATTTATTTATTTTTATTGTTGCTGGGAGTTGGAACTCTATTAGTTAGGTTGCTTAATATTTACGCTAAGTACTCTTTAAAATACCAGAATAGGGAGGATGGTGTAGGTTTAAGTTTATTAGATTGATCAGTATTGCTGAACTATGAAATATTATTTTTTGCATACAGGTATAACAGAATAGCTTTAGTGTAGTTGTTGTTTTAAACTTGAGTATGAACTTATACAAAATGCAGCAAGATATTTAAAAAACAGTTTTGTTGATTAAAAAACACTATATCGGATTCATATCGGTATCGGCAGATATCCAAATTTATGATATCGGTATCGGACATAAAAAAGTGGTATCGTGCCATCTCTAGTAATTATGTAACACAGAGGAGAATATGTTATCTGTTGTGGCTATTCAGCATCAGTATGCTGTGTTTACAGGTTAGCGTGTTAGAGGGAAATCTCGGAGAATCGGGACACAAGTACTCTGTGGACATGGACCGTCTTCAGGCCATTCTGACACAGCTGGAGGATGAGCTGTCTCAGCTGCGTTTGGACATGCAGCGCAACAAGACTGACTACGAGCAGCTACTACGCATCAAGCAGAACCTGGAGATGGAGATCGCCACCTACAGGAGGCTGCTGGAAGGAGAGGACATGTAAGCAAGTAGAAAAACAAATCTAAGCCTAAGGGATGCACAGTCCCAAAATAACAACAGTCACAGGACCAGTTCCTTTTCAAATGCATATTTTTTTACTTGAATATTATCAAAAAAACAAATGACTCTTGTAGTTATTCATACTTTCTACAAGAAGGAGGCATTTGTACATTTATTAGTCTTCGAATTAAAGGACTTGTTCTCCATTTTGGGACATATGTGCATTTTGTTTTTAGCAGAAATAAGATTATCATGTCCGTCCAGTAAATTTAACCACAGTTTGTTTTAGATGAGCATAGATTAGAAACAGGGGTCGCATTTACACGGAAAAATCAGCGTACCAGGAATCTCAAGTTTATTAACACCTTATATTTTATTTGGTTATTTACTTTTGCACATACGTTTGTATAGACTAAACTTTGGACAGAGTTAAAATTAAGCTACCCAGAAGCAACTGTAGCATCATATTCAGTTCACTATGATTGTTCATATCAGAGTTATTATAGCTTTGTGCTTTCTAGTTAGTATTTTTATTTCATATTTGAGTTTTTGTTTTTAAACTAGTTTCTTCTTAGTTTGTTTTCAGAGTTGATTTACTTATTTTCAGTTTAGTTTTCAGAATTTGAAAATGTTTAGTTTTTGTTTAGTTGTTATTAGTTTCATTGTTTTGTTTTAGTCTTTTTAATTACTGTATGGAGGGCATGTCTCTGAGACCAAATTTAGAAAAATCAGTGCAGGTAATTTAATAAAAACACATAACTTTTTAAAAGCAACTGACCGATGGTCAGACTCTCAATAAAAATGTGCATCAATGCCTCATCAAGCAAGGTGTAATAACATTTTTACTACACTAAGCATAAATGTTTCAGTTAGTTAAAACATTTTTAATCATTAACTAAAATGTTTTTTCTTTTAGTTTGTACTTTAGTTTTAATAAACAAGCTTAATGACCTTAAATGGTATGAATATTAGTGACAAGGTGTAATAAATGATACCCATAACTACAGTGAAAAAAAGAATAAATATAAAATGCAATAAATAATTAGACAAAAGAAAACATGGGAACAAAGTGTTTTTTCCCACAATGCAGAACTGTATTTGCTTGAACCTGCTTTCTGCTTTGCCTTCACTGATTATAATTTTGTCCTACAGGGTGAAAGAAACTCCCCCTCCACCTCTTAAAAGTAAGTTCAGATTATTAAATTTAACAAATCTGTTGCAAATCTGAGCGTGTCATCTGTAAGTTTAGGTTGGATAATGCTAGTCTGGGAGAAGCACTTGAAATCCAACAAGTTTTCTGAGCCAGAGTTGACATGCTTTAAAACTGCTGAATTTAAACCAGAGATATAAAGGCTGTCGACGGTTTGTGTTAAATTGTGATCGTGACACTCGTTGCAGATGTCCACTTGTCAGCCATTTAATACAACGCACCAACTAAAAATGTGATCTACAAGAGAACTCTAGAGAACTTTACAAGAGAATAGAATAGATATTTATCCACGGTGTCTGCTGCTGTCTGTGCTCCAAACATTTGAGAATTTATGCGACTTGGGACAGAGTGACATAAATTCAAGGCTCGATGCAGATGTTCGTGTTTCTGAAAATGTTTTGTGACTCACTGCGGCACACTGTCACACTACAATCCACCAATTTCAATGCATTTTAAGGCCAACTTAACTGGATATTATCGCTTGCAGAGGTGGGACGTCTTGTCACTATTATGGAGTCCCTCTGAGCAACACACTCTTATTTGGTAAAATTTTAGTAAAGCTTTGCTTGGACAAATAATTAGAGTTCGGAGCTTCGTTTTCACCTCATTGGTGATGAAATGTACATCACTCAAATGCAACCAATGTAAAAAAGGAAGGCTTACTCATCAGCAGTTTCTGCAGCTTATCCTCAAGCAGGCATGATCGAGGCCACAGAATCTATTTTTACACACTTGAATACAGGTGTGCCTCGAAACTTTGGTGCGCTCTGGGCAAAAAAAAGTTTGAAAACCATTGTTGAATGGTATCCAGTGTCATACCAGAGGCCAGAATTCATCACTACTGCAAAAGGGTCCCATGTTTCAGTACAGGCTTCTATAGGAAGTCAGTATAAAAAGAACTTGAGTGCTGTTGTCCTTTATGTCTGTTACAGTCTTCTCTTGTAAAGCTGGGTAATTTTAGTCATCTTAAATTCTTCCAGTAGGCCAACAATGCAGGAAAATCTGATCCTTTCCTTTGCTATTCAAACTCTTTTGTGAACATGTGTTCACTTGATACTCACACGGGATCATAAAAAAATCAAAATAGTACATGACTCACTCGGGGAAAGTAGGAATCCCTTTTCTCGGGGTCAGTGTGGCTTCGTAGCCTCAATATAAACTTCTTGAGTATAGCACTGTTGTTACACTGTTAATGACACTTTCTGTGGCTTTAGATTAGCAGCATTAGTGTGACTAACCATTGTTCGCTCCTGTGTTACAGAAGACCCCGATGTGAGGACTAGGAAGATTGTGAAAGTCGTCACTCAAACAATGATCAATGGCAAAGTAGTCGATGAGTCCAGCGAGGTGGAGGAGATCGAGGAACGCAAAAAATGAACCAAAGTGCATCAGTACGGAAGCAATGTTTCATAAAGCATTAGCTGACTGTGGATCAAATTATTGTTTTCTTTATTTACTTTATTTAATCACAGATAATATTAGCCCTGTGAGGTTTAAATAATGGCTCCAGCTGTGACCATACAGCTGTATTTTGGAGATATATAAAAAGATCTTCTTTCCTATATAATAGTCTTACATAATAATAGTTTATACACATCACTTAAAATTACTTTTTTGTTCCCACGATTGCAAAGAATATGAAAAAAGAAGCAAAAATGGCATATTCTTCTACCGTAGGGTTAGGGTTGTGGTGATCAGCAGTGATGAATAAGACATCACAAGATTATCACATGTTATTGTCAGTGTATTGGAACAAGGCTGACCAGATTCTTCTTCTTCAATACTAAAATAAGTCTGACTAAAGATTTATAATTGCTTCCACACTTCTGAGGGTTACAGTCAGTTTAGAAAATGATGCACTGTGATGGTCTTTGTTGTGCTTTTCAGTCTTTAAATCAAATCCATGAAGTTTAATTTTCTTAAAATGTCTTTGAAAAGGTCAACCCATTTTTAATGCAACTTCTCGTCACTATTTTCTAAAATAAAATGGAATTACTGATATATCCTAGTTCTGCAGCATGAAAGATTTTCACATATTTTTAGAAATTATTAATTAAGACCCGGTTATGCAAATAATATACATAAAATGTTCTTTTTCCAGTATCATCACAGGTGGCAAAAGTATTCTTTATGTAAATAGAAGTACAGAAGCCTGTGTTTAAAAAGTACTCCGGTAAAAGTGCAGGCTCTGAGATGTACTAAAAGTACTTTTAGAGGATATTTCTACCAGCGATTTTTGTGCAAAGCTAACTGAAGCTTGTAGTAATAATAATCATCATCATCATAAAATTATGTTAGTATGTGAGACTACAAACAAAATTCCAATCTGTATTCCAATTCTAATGAATGTAGTCAGCTTGAATCTGTTATGTAGGACACATCATCATCTGCCTAAAATCAAATTTGCTACACTGGATGTAACCCAATTTGACCATGAACACAACAGTCCAACACTGGTCCAACACACTGCCTCACTGTAAATCCATCAGCGTAACACTGAAAAATCTGAATTAGTTAGTTTACCTCAGTGTGTTTCGCAGGATGTTTCAAAAAATATGAAAGTGTATAATTTATCAGAACACATCATAAACAGACCCACTGTTTGATTAAAAATGATACTATAAAACATGATAGTAACAGTTTACAATTTTCAAATATCACTGAGCAGTCCTTACCTTTAAATATAACCCCTGTTCTTCCTATTCTGTCCTGTCTTTCTTACGTCGTTCTCCATCTCTGGGCAGCTTTAGCTAGCACACACACTGCCCGCAAACAGTTTGTGTTGATATTTGTTGAGCTGTTAGAAAAGTTTCTTTTGAAATTATCTGCCACAGCATGTTATTCCCGTTATGCTGTCATAGATGACTTTGCTCAAATTGCATTAAAATGAAACATCCAGGAAAAAACATGATCATGTATTTTTGCGGTTTCCAATATTTTAAAGGTTTAATATATGTGAAAAGTGAAAATGAAAGTATTTCCTAAACTTTAAATCCTTTCTTTTGATCATCACTGGAGGCTAAATGTGTTTAAATATTTGTCTTAACTGTGCCAATAATGTCATTCATAAAGTGACTGTACCAACTCTGTTATTGTGTGATAGTTTCACTGTGAAAAACTACTGAAAGTATTGTTATGTACTTTTAATATCCAAATAAACATTTTAACCAAAGCGGCTTTACAGTGCCAATAAAACTCAGTGATTAAAATGTGTTTTGTGTTCTGGGTTTGTTTCAAACAGAAACCTTGACTCATACTCAGAGAACAAAAACGAAATGTGATTCTGCACCTACAGAGCAGAAACTACCAAACCTGAATCCAGCAGTGTCGGGTAACAACCTTTGTGTGTGTGTTTCTGTGAGTTTGTGTTCACATTAAAGTGAAAATTTACAAAAAAGATGGCAGAGCAAGCTCCTGCAGTGTTTAATGTGGTCTGCTGTGGTGGTGTATGAAAAAGTCAGATGTCAATGCAGAAACAAAGAGCCTACAGTCAAAGTGCAACAGGTGGAACAGGTAAGAATCGTATCAGAGTTTGTTTTGGGCTTTTTTGCTGTATGTGCGACTCGAGTAAAAGATACTTGGGTGTCTACCCAGAGGATTCGTCTTTGTTTTTGTGTGGTTTTTTTTACTGGGAAATGTTCCTCCTTTTGTTTCCTTGTGAAAACAAAGTGCTCCGTGTGCAGTCAGGATGTCATTTGGGGATTTCAGCCACTTTGAGTTTTTGTTGTCTGGTCGCTGAAGGATTTTATCTTTCTTAGAGGTGTTTGTGTGTTGAGGGAGGAGGCTTCATTTAAATACTGAATACATTTCAAAAATGTGTGTTCTTGGGATGACTCTAATATAGGAACACTGAGGACCAGGCAGTTGGGACACAAAGTAATGAATAGTCAGGATTGCTGGCAGGTGTGCAGCAGGGGTGTTTCCAGGCTTGTTAAAAAAAGGCTGGCGTGGGGGACATTGAGGAAACTGTTAAAACCAAATAAAATCAGTTCAGTGAGTTGTATTTGCACACACCAACTGCTGCCATAAACGTGCATTAAGATTAACATGGCACCTAAACCGAAGCACAACATTTAATGGAGACCTATCAAAGCTAAAATGCAGCCTGGTTAGAACAGTAAATGTGATTAACTTATTCTGATGTTAGAGGCGATCGTGGCTCAAGAGTTGGGCGGTCGCCCTGTAATCGGAAGGTTGCCGGTTCGAGCCCCGGCTTGGACAGTCTCAGTTGTTGTGTCCTTCACCCGTTGCCTACTGGTGGTGGTCAGAGGGCCCAGTTGCGCCAGTGTCCGGCAGCCTTGCCTCTGTCAGTGTGCCCCAGGGTGGCTGTGGCTACAATGTAGCTTGCCGTCACCAGTGTGAGTGGGTGGATGACTGGTTGTGTAAAGCACTTTGGGGTCCTTAGGGACTAGTAAAGGCTTTACTAGTCAGGCCGCTTAACTTACTGAGTGTTAATAATGTCTTACCGTTTGCAAAGTAAAGGAGGGGAGGAGGAGTAGGCTGTGGACCAAACCATGAGGCAGAGCCCACTTTAAAAAAATGAATTTGTTTGAACAGTTTGAATAATTAACCAATAGTATTCAGCTCATTCAGTGTTATTGTATACATTTACAACCATTCACTGAGGAGAACAATCATTTTTTTTGATGGGGAACCTTTTGATCTCACCCATAATTTCCACTTGCCTCCACTCACATGTCAACACATTTTTGCCTGGAGGCTGCTCCCTTCTGTACCTGGTTTGTTCGGTGTAACCATTTCTGTTTTCATTTTGTATTTTTGCAGTCTAGCTGAGCATTTCTTGGACATAAAAACTCAAATTCAAACTGCTTAAATAGCTCTGTTATGACCAAGAACTCTGGGGACTGAGTTGGCTTCCCACAGGGGCAGTGTCTGTCTTCTTGTCTTGTAAATAGTGAGTTATTTAACCCACATTGACTGTTGTGGCTCAGTGTGTGGTGTGGGTTTTGTGTGGGTAGAGGTGATGTGTTAAATGGGATTCAGTCCAGAACATTGAAGCAGCCCCCTTAAAGCTCCCCAGACTGAAAAAAACCTTTTAATTAAAACCTGCTGTGACACCTCTGCTCTATGTTCTACATATGGACTGTCCTCAGTTTTCCTTTATTTTTAATGACATGTTTTGGATGGACCAGTGTTCTTTTGTTAAAATGTAGAGATTTCTTCTGTCCTTTAGATGATTATTCACAGCTGCTCTATGACAGAGGGGGTTCTAGGATTCCAGTCAAAGAAAATAAACCACCAGCTCTCCTATAAAAACCACTGGATGTGATTGTTGCAGTGTGTTTGGCATCCTCATCTAATTCCTCTCCTGTCAAGCTTCTGGAGAGCAGGAGTCATCTTTTAATTCAGTGTTGGGAGCATTCTTATTCACCCAGGCATCGCCCATAAAACCCTCACACAGCCTTGACAGTCCTGTGGTCTTGTAGAGACACAACACTGAACTTCACCTGATCTAAATACATTCTCTGTTTTCTTCTCTCCACACTGTCTGGGCATGACAGATAATCTTTACCAAGTCATAAGCAATTTAACTTGTTTTCAATGTAAGGCTATGTAAATAGTTAGTTAAACTGAGTGTCATTGATAATATGGCTGCCATTTTACTTCCTAACCCAGTGATAGAGTAAGCAGGTTAATATCACTCAACTAACTAAACAAATCCTTACTTACAATATAATTAGAGGACTTAGTGAATATGAATAGGTTATGTATTTCAAAGTATGGATAAACCATAAAAGATTGTATAATAAGTACAAATAAGTTTGTTGTATAATGCAAAAGTAGTTCTAAGTAAAAGAATAAAACTAAATAGTTACATAAATGTGGCAATATTTTTATAAGTTTAAATACATATAATAACAATTAGCTATCTGGAATAAATATCCATGTAAGTAAATATAGTTATAAAGTTATAAGTATTTAATAAAAGAGCTAAAGAGTCATAATATGTTGTGTATATTGCTGAAAAAGCTGAAGATAATGGACAAACGTTAAAACATATAATTATATACTATGATATACTATGAATAAAGTAGCTGAGACCAAACTGAGCTAAACACTGACAGTGTGACTGGATGAAAAACATCCTCTACATGAAAATAAAACATCAGAATAAGAGTTGTGTTTATGATGAATCAGTCTGACAGGCCTGTGGAGATGTCAGCTACTGTCCTGAAGTCTGCTGCAGCTGTTTGAATGTCTGTTCAGCAGCCCTGTGACACTCATGCTCCCTCTCACATCGTCATGAAGTCTCACAGTCTAATGTCTTCCTTGTTCAGGCAGCTTGTCACCACATGGAGCCACACTGCACAACACACAACCTACTGTAAGTTCAAACTATAGAAAGCTATGATATTTACTAGTTTCTATAATTATAATACAGTTGACTCTAACTAGAAATTATATAAATACTTGTGCCTTATATTAAGGTTGTTTATATTCATCTGTTTATATTGTATGTTTTAAATCATGGAAGAACATTCAGTTCATTCTGTGAATACCTGAGGCAGTAATCCAGAAATCGAGACAAACTCCAGCTCACATTTAGTGCAGTTTCATGTCAGTGTGAATTTTCTGTATGTTATCACTCCTGTGAGAAAGCACACATCGGCAGAATCTGCTGTCTTAAAGCGAAGCCTGTAAAGCATGCTGGTATTTTGTCACCTTGATGAGAAACTAGTGAACTCCAGACATAGACCTTTAAGCGTTTAATAACTTTTAGTTCATCCAATCAGGATACACAGAAGAATTACAGGGTCACAGAAGAGACAACACAAAGATAAAACTGTCAACACCCATTTTTTCTAATGAGGGGAAAGATAATAGAGAGGATGGAAACACCTCGCTGTTTGTTTCACTTTCTTTTCTTTTCTTCTCTTTCTTTTCTTTTCTGTATGATTGAAAATCATCACATGTTTGGAAAGTGAAAACCGGAGGGCCCATATCTTGTAGGCATATAGAAGAATTGGATTGGTGATTGTACTTCCTTGAATGATGTTGCTGTTGAAGAGCGCCCTCCTGTGGTGAAAAGTAGAGTGTACATGCAATTGAAAAGCAGAAAACACAGAAGCCATTTAGTTCATTATTACACTATAACTATTATTGTGTTGATTTGTATGGGAAATTGCAACCCAGTTTTTCCATATTTAATATAGAAACAATTTGCATTGTGCCACAATATGGCACATTAACACAAATACTGTGTCGGGAAAATAATGAATAAATAGCTAAGAAATATGTATTACAGTGAGCTTTATTTATGGTTATCTGTGATTTAAGTGATTAAAATCAGTCCATAGTCAACATCTTAGTTGATGTTATCCGTGGTGGACTGGCTTTATACAGGAATAAATAATGTATGACTTTTAAATTTACCTTTTATTTTGTTCAGTCTATTGGGGAATTTAAAGGGGCGTTTTGACACATAAATGTGTGTTTCTGGCATAATGAGACCTGTAGGCACTGACCCAAACTGAAATCTGGTGACATCCTGACATAGAAATGCTTCGTCACCAAGAAGAAAGGAAGGACTCGTGGACCATTGTACTGCAGAAACGAGTTCCTTACCAGACCAAAAACATTTATTCTAGCGCCTCTGATGGCCTATGTTAGGTATTAACATTGCCATCCACACAACCACAGAAAAAAACGTTGGCCAGCGTCCATTAAATATTTGTGTCCATGGGTCTATAACTTCAGTGGAGGCCTTTCCAGGATTTACAAAGAGCTTGTTGGGGTCCCAGAAATATTTTAGGTTTTCTAATTTTTTTTAGGCAAATACTATCCAGATATTTTTTTTTCAAAGGCTGATCCTAGCTTTACTGGTCATATGCCTCAGAGCGCATGCGTGACGGTTTCACCTTTTGGTGACCTGTTAATGCATCCTGAAAAAACAATCTTGGACACTACAGCCGCGCAACACTAAAACTTAATTGCATCATGTAAGTTTGCTGTTACTGAAACACACAGTGCTCTTATTTACTTTTTTTTGTCAGCTTTCCATATTTAAAGCTTTAAATTTAGAGTAAAAATGTGTAAAAAAAAAAAAAAGTTACCTAGCTATAGTACGACACTTGCTAGCTAAGCAAGCTAATAAACTTGAAAGATTTCCACGTGAAAGTTATTTTTATCCGTTTACATAAATATATTTGTTTATAGCACGAGACATTAAGTTAGTTGGTGTGATGTAAGATACCGAGGTACAGACATGTTACCTGTAACTCCGCTTCTTTGTGTGCACAGGCCAGAAAAGGACAACTCTCCCCAGACTGAAGTCTTCCCTGCTATCAGATTTAAAGCTCTTGACTATGTTTTTGAGGTGAGCTTGTTCATTTTACCCGGAGTATTTCTCTAAAAGCTTGTTGTTCTGATTCTTTGTGTGTGTATTTCAGGCCAGCACCAGTCTGAAAGTCATGATGAACCTGCTGGCTCTGCCAACACCTTACCTGACAGGTGCCAGTGACCTGTATCCACATAGTGGAAAGCTGCTTGAAGACACCTACAGGAAACCGTGGGTCAGAGGTATTAAAAAAACAACAACTTAAGTTTGTAGAGCGGGGATGTAAGTGGACCAGACTAGTGAAAATCTCATTTCTGTTAGTGCAAAGAAGTTTGACTGCATATTTAATCCTAATATAAGAAAAAGATGTGCAACTTCAATAGTACATTTCAGTTTTTATATATGATAAAGAAATGCTGCCATAGTTAATGAAAGAAATCTGTCAGCATGACTCTTTGGGCTTTGTAATAAATCAACGTGTAAAATTACTAAAGTAATTTTGAAAGTACTTAAGCAATCATAAAAAACCAGTAATAGTGTGTTGATGATACAGGTAATCTTCACATGCCTGCCATATGAGTTAATTTGCTTATATTATTATTCCCTTGACAGGACAGGTGATCTCCACTTGCAGACTTAATGTCGGTGGCTCTGTCCTTGATAATCTGAGAGAAAAAAATCCACCAGTAAATTCAACAGAAAGGTTCTCCTGTTTAAAAACACAATCCATTCACTGAATTTTGTATTTGTGGAGAGATATCATAAATACTTGTTACTTTTCAGATTTGATGTGAAAGATGAGGTGGAGGTGATACCCAGCTCTAATCCTGACTCACTTCAGGATTTAGATGAAGATTTGTATGGTTCCCTTTTAAAAGACTCACAGACTGATGGTCCATGTCAGGAATCGTTTTTTAAGCAGACACCTGACGCGATCACGGATAAGAGTGAAGGTGAACCATTTCTGTATACTACAATAAAGTTGTAATTCTAATCTTCTTAAGGAAATCAGTTATGTTTAGTAAAACATGTTTGTGTTCTGTGAAAGACCTCTTCTTGCCAGAAGAGCTCATTCCAGTCGATCACCTGGCAGAGTTTAAGAGACATTTGCCTACACTGAGAGTCAAGTTGTCCAGATTGAGGATGCTTCCTGTAGCTGACCCGCTGCTGAGCTCATCAGGAAATTCCATCTCAGAAGACAACATGTTCAGGTGCATTTTAAAACCTGCAAATGAACAACCTTTGTGTGTTTATGGCCCCACTAACCATCATCTTAAACCTGTTGGATTGTAGCTGTTTCAAGCACTGTGCATCTTATGAAAAACCGGCAGATGTGGACACCACTAATGTTCAGACATGCGTAGACATTCAAGAGGAGTTTGTTAAACAGCCACTCACGAACGGAGAGGTAACTAATCCTTATAAACATGAGACTATTTGCTCAGTTTATTGTTAATAGTTTTTTCTCTGTAGTTGCTGCTGTTGCCTGCTGTAGTGGAGACTCTTCAGCTGAGCACAGAAAAGTTCACAAGGTTTTCAAACATCTACAGTCATGTGAATGTTTCCACTGAGCTGATGGACGAGGAGATTCCAGTCCTAGATGTGCTTCGAAAAGGTGACAAAGACCAAAATCCTTTAAGATGAAATAAAAAATATTTTTTTAAACACTATTAAAAGATAAACTGATATATTTGACTTTTCTTCAGCTTCCCTTTCAAATCCTTCAGTGGATATTTCCAAGTTTGATGTACCAGATGAAGCCAGTGAAGAAACCAAGATGAATGGAGGCCTGATTGAGTCAGATTTTGCAGGTACAGAGAGCTTAGATAAAAACTGTAACTTGTTGGTTATACTTTTCATCCAATAATAGAGAAATATACAGAGGCTACATCAGGCACACCATGTCTCTTCGATTGTTTGAGGTGTCTAATTCTCTTTCAATGTAAGTTTTAGTTTACTGTGTCTTTAAGGATGTGCGGTGCTTCCCACTGAAATGGAGCTGGAGTTGACTCTCAACCCGACTCCCCTGAAAAGTCAAACTGACATCTGTCTGTCCACCTCTGAGCTCAAGAAGGAAGAGATGTCTCCTTGTTGCAGAATGTGAGTAATGTCAGGTTGAGCTGCTAACTAAACAGTTCTGATAGGTTTTTTTTGTTTGTTTGTTTACTTTCACTGATTTCACATTAACTGAACAAACATGATGCACACATAGAGATGTCATCTGTAAGTCATCTGGATTAACATTCTTATAAACTGCTACAGCATGATGAGAAAATATGAGTGATTCCCATTTTATGGTAATTGGAGAAGCTTTTGAAACAATAATGATTTTCATCTAGATCTTTGGTGTCGCCGAGAGCTCAGAAAGAGATGAAGGCGGTGCTTTGGAAGGCAGAGAAGCACCTGAACTTTGTGGTCGGCTTTCTGTTGTCAGGTAATTTTGTAATTAAAGGAAGACTCCACAAATTTTCCACATTAAATACTCAACACTGATTAACAGTGGAAAAGTGCCAAAGCCTCCACTGGCTCTTTAGAAACCACTTTGTTCACTGTGACAGTTTTGCTAAAGTGACTTTGGGGGAATCAGCAGGGGGAACAAAAGCCATTAAGTTTAAATCATATGAGTACACATTTTGTTTTTATTATGCAAAATTTGGGGTGAATCTGCTGCAGCACTTCTGACTAAGAGGACTTTAAAACTCACTGAGGTGCTGCAGTGCTTTGGCATCAATAGTTAAAAGGCTGATGTTTTTGGAGACCACAAGATGTCACTGTGGCCCCAAAACATCTTGGTCTTCAACCACCCATCTACTTAAACATTTCTGATGGGTTTGCAGCTCTAAATGGAGTCTCAAATTGGATGTAGAGACTTAAAACGTAATGTATCACAATCTAGGGACAGGGGTTGACAAAATGTGACTGTTTACCATGCAGAGAAAGTCAATTCAAATGAATGTTGCTATCATGAAAACTCTGGGGTGCATGTTTTTGTGTCATGATTGGACTTAAAGTGAGATTTTTTTTGTTTTGTTTTTTTGTTTCTAATCTATCACATTTACAGACGTACTGAACACAGAAATCTCTGAACTGTGTCACTAAATTGCTGTATTTCCTACAGAGCCTCAAATGTATGAACCAGCTGTTGACTTCCAGCCTCTGTGGGAAGCCTTAAAAGTTATCAAACTAGAGAAAGAAAGTTTCATAAGCGCTGCTGACAAACTGCAGTCCGAGATGGAGACGGAAGTCCCGCAGTTATCTTTGTGCTGCTGCTGCGACTTCACAGAGAGTATGAAGTCTGATCTTCCCTCCATCAGAGAGGAAACTGGAGAAGACTTAAGTAAACTGCCACCTGAACATGTGGAGGGTGAGTGTTTTTGGTTTTTAGATGTGCATGAGTCCATGTGTAGCTGTATTAAACATATGTAGATAATTAATTACTAAGCTATCGGTTTACTGACACTTTTCCGCATCCATTTCTTGGAAGCAGCAGTCTGAGTAGAGATACCCAGACTTCACTCTCCCCAGCCACCTCCTCCATCTCTTTCAAGGACACACCAAAATGTTCCCATCTAGCTGAGAGACGTAATGTCTCCACATGTACTGGGTCTGCTTGGGCATTTGCTGGCTAAACATGCCCGAAATATCTCATCTAGGTGGTATCCTGAAAGGATTCTATGCCAGAACCTCCTCTGCTTGCTCCTTTTGATGCAGAGCAGTAATCAGTCTCAGGTGGGGCTCAGACCCCTTTAGGAATTATCCACTCTGTGGTGGTTGGTGGTTTGCATGATAGTTTTTGTCCATCACTGTTTTTTGGCAGCTCACCCGGAGCTGGTTTAAATGCCGAAATGCCAGTCAAAACCAGGTTAATTGTTTCAGGTGTTTTGGGTTTTTTTTTAGTTGAAGTGCAAAAATTATTTATATTAAGTATCATCAGATCTCATCTATTTTCCTTCTATTCTGGTTTCAGTCGACTCCTTTCTATTGAGCACCACAGCTGAAACTCTTCTCCAAAAGAAACCCACTGATGATTCATCTCTGAATGCCTCCCAGATGCCTGCGTTCAACACAGTGAATAAAGATGTCAAACCAGCTCCTGTCACCACCAAATATGATATTGGTGGCAAGAAGTTTTCAGAAGTTGCAAGCTGGTCTTCAGCTCATGAAAAAGGCATCAGCAGACAAGGACATGACTGTCAGATGGAGCTGAGTGCAAAGATTTCTGAGGAGGCTGTCGCCTCCACACTGAATACTAGAGATGATGACAGAGGTTTGCTGTTGGCAAGAAATCCACCAGAGCTGGACCTTGACCCCCTGGCCACCTTCATGATGCTTAGGTCTCAGCAGATCGCTCCTGTTTCTGCATCACCTCAGAGCTCAGGCAGCACTGCAGGTACACTATGCTTACTATCTGTTCTTGCATAGTCTGAAGGTGATTTATGCTTTTGCAGCTTTATTTTCAAACATTGTTCTCTGAACTTAAGACCAGAATGTTTGTATCTATTATGTGAAAAATGTAAAGGAAGTATTATAGTCAAAGTCTCCACAGGAAAACCGTGTGTAGCCACAGATCCCTACACTTCCCACAAAAGAAAACAAAACGCATCAATGCACTGTAAAGCTCTTAGATTCTTCATGTTAGATTCCTCAGTAATCATCATAATTTCTTCAGCTAATCTTTTAATCCCGATAAGTTTATAAACTTCTGCTCATCCAACTCACATAAAGAGGGCATTGTTTCTAAGAAGGCTCTAAAGCTCTCAGGTAAGCTGATTTTTTTTTTAATAGTTAAAAACCCTAACAGATCCAATAAATTTACCCTTGACCTGAACTTTCTTGCTATGACTCCAGATGTACGCCTGTAAAAACTAATGTAGCCTAATAAAAACATGTTTTACCTAAGCTCATCCTTTTATTTATCAGCACATGAGGTGAACCACCAAGCACTATTATCAGAGCTGCAGCCTTCTCCAGTGCAGAGTCAAACACTGGACGTGAGGCCAGGAAATTCAAACAGAGAGGAAGAACCTGCTAATCAGTGGATGGGTCAACTCAGTGGAAAATCACAGCAAAGACGGGACAGCAAAGTAGTTAAGATCAAACCTACAGGTGCGACACAAGTTATCAGAGTGAAGTAAAGTTACAAATATCCACACCTTACGTTCACATTTGAGTTTCAGTCAAGTAATTCCACACTTTTACAAATGTATCATTAGCAGCAATTTAATGGAGACCTGAAAGCCAGGCGCCTCCATAATTTTTTCATAGGGGTGGCCCTATTGGGGCTACTAAAAATATTGGGGTCACAGACCAAAAACAGAATTTCCAATATAGGTTACTTGAAAAATATGACAAAAAGAGACAGGTCTTGACAGGAGGGACCACATGGGGGGCCAGCAAAGTTTGGGAGTCAGGCTGCTTGACTGCATTTCTCATTGACCAGACTGTAGTAGGGTCTGTTTGGAAAGCATGGTGGTTCAGATGGTGTTTTAAATTAGTGTTTTAAACCCTGTGCAGACAGCCAGCAGCGAGCCTACTGTGAGCTGCTGGCCTTCGCTCAGCCTTGTCTGAGCTCTGCCAGACAGCTGGGGCTCAACTTCCCAGGGTGTGGAGACTTCAGCAGCCTGGCACCAGACCAAACTCACTTCCTTCTCAAACAACAGGAGAGGGCACTCTGCAGGGCCCCTGCACAGACTGCAGAACTGATCAAAGGTAGGAAATGCCATGTTAATGTTTTAATTTGCATGTTGTTGTATTAATGTATTAAACCTAGATTTGACAGAAGTAAATTATCTACTCCCTCTCCCACTGTGTTGCAGATCAGGAAGCGCTTTTCAACCTTGCAGCTCTGATTCATGTGCTGGTGACATTTAAGGAGCTGCTGCTGAAGTGCGACCTCAGTACGGGTTTGGGTGAGATGAACTACTGTCACACAAGCACCCAACCTTTAAAGTTTATTAAGTTAGTTCAAAATGCTGCAGTTGTAAAGGTGGGAAAAATCTAATTGTAATAAATTAAAAGTTCAAACAGTTAACTGAAAGTAAATTTTATAATTGTGCTATTTTTATTATAACGTAGTATGATATTGTTTTTACTTTCATATAAGTAACGACTTTGTCGAGCCAGTAGGAGAGAACCTGGGTAAGATACAGAAATATCCCCTGTAAATATTCTAAAACAGTACGATAGAAATTATGCAATCATGTGGGATCCCATCACTCAAAACTGGAAGCTGGAATTTCCAAAATCTTAACTTTAGTTTCAGTGTCTACACTGAGGTTTTAACCAAACAGATGCCATGTTGTGAGATTTTTAACCTGGTGTTCTTGGACAACAGAGTACCTGACAAAGGCAGCTAAGGGATGTGCAGAGCAGAGTCTGCAGCAGCTGCTGAAGAGGCTGCACATCATCCTCTACCTCACTCAGAAAAACCAGGAGTCCAGCCTCAAACTGCAGGAGCTCCAGCACCTGGTGGCTGAGTGGCTGAACAGCAGTAAAGGACAGAACAGCACAGATAAAGTCAGTATTGTGTAATCAATCATATACTTCTATAAGCTAAATATGATATTCGTTAAAGTCATAAATCCTTATGTGAAAAACACTTGATAAGAGTTGCTTATTTACCTTTGTGCAGATTCTTGTTATCGTATCAGTTCACTGTGATAGCAGCAGATCAACAATAATCAACAGCTTGAACCAGGTGACAGGTAAGCAGCTCACTGATCATTTCAGTCATTTCAGTCAAAGGTTATTAAACTAAAAAATATTCAAAGAAAAATTAAATGCTGCAAAACATGCAGAAATAAGACAAACAGGTGACTGTCATTGTGTCATAGAGTTAATTATATTTGTGTTTTTTTGTTGTTGTTTGAGGCGCAACTGCAGTTTGTCCAGAGCAGGACAAGATAAAGCTCAATGGTGCAAGCGTAGTCAGCAGGTAAAAGTGTATCATAGTTCATTCATCTAGGCCTGTGTGATACATTGGTATATAGAGATATGAAGTCATATATAATTACATGATATTGTAGAGACACAATAAAGCTGTGCTTGAGGTCCCATCCCCTGCTTTCCAAGTTATTTTTTTTAATTAACATACATTCTTTATTTTATTTTATTGTTTCTGAAAGATTTGAAAAGCGTATTTTCAGTTTCAAATGGTAAATAATATCTATTTTATTATTTTATATTTTGGCAATAGCAAAATGTATACATCTCATAGCTATATTTTCAGATTAGGAGCCATTCATCACACTGTCTTGAGTATAAGTAAACACATTGTTGTCACACCTCTATCCTTTTTACAGCATGCATGATAGTGTGTGCGTGGTGGTGTATGAACAGGATATTGGCCCCGACTTCCCTTGGACCTGTTTCTCTCTAGTCGTGGAGTACGACCATCCGGGCCAGTCTCCATGGTCTGCAATCTGTAGGGAGAGGAGCATCAGCCACCTAACGTTCAACACCACCGTCTCTGATGCAGGTCAGCTGCCACCAAATTCCACGTATTCATATTATTGTTGATATGTTCGCTTAAATGCTTTTAAATGTGCTTGTTTCCCTAAAGAGAATATCTTGTGGTGCCTGAAGGACAACGTGCCGTATGTGTTGTTTGTGACGGAGGGACTTATTAACTATCCGCTGCTACTGCAAATGCTTGAGTCAGAGTGAGTTTTCCTCCTCATCCAGACAAGTAAAAACAACTGTGTTCAAGTATCGAGTATTATGACCAGCCTTTACATCAGAATAATTTTTAAATGTTTTACATCTGAGTAGCTGAGATGAAAAAATAGTAAAAATAACTAACATCAGGTTACATATCACATAATCTAATATAAGAAGTTTTAATTTAAAGTTAAACAGAAAACTACAGCCAGATTTTAATAACAGTTAATGCAGAGTAGTATGTAAGCGCATGAATGAAAAAGGAACAGTGCATCATGGCAAAGCCCCATCAGCCTAAATCCATTGTAGGGTAATTAACCCTTTAAGACCTACCATAGAACCAAGTCCGCCAGAGCTTATCTTTATATTTTTACACGCAGTAGTGCCATTTTTGAGAGCATTTCAAGTTGCTATACATCAATACAACCGTTATAGCCCAAATTGTAATAATATGTATGCATTAAGTCCATAGTAACTACATAAATTGCAAAAAAATGCAATAAACTACAAAAAATTGAAAATTGTTTTTGGTTTTTTACATATATTTCTAGTTAAAGAAATTTAAGAGGTTTATCCCTCACAACTGTAAATACAAAAAAGTTGCACAAAATAGTTTCCAACAACAGGAAATTAAATTCATAGTCATAGTCAATTTTTATATACTGCAGGAAAAATGAAAATAAATATTATAATCCAAATTTTTGCAAAGCTATATGTGGAAGGAAACCATGACCCAGGGCAAGCTGATGGCATAAGATGTAAGTACAACTCCTCTGGTTTCATATGCAAAAAAAATTATTGCGGTAGCTTACGTGGTTCCGGTTCTACAGGGATTTAAAAATAGTTAAGCAAAACGGAACGTGCCTGCTCCAACCGGTTTTAAAGGGTTAAAGGAGGACTCAGAGTCACCTGATCAAGCCTATAACTATATGCTTTAAGCCTAATCTTGAAAGTAGGAGCTGGCCCCACGGAAAAATGAAGACTCTGCCTCCAATTGTACTTTTAAATATCCTTGTAAGCCTTGTAAGTAAGCCTGCAGTCTGAGTGCTGTTGTAGTCATCACAGAGTTTACTCATATCATGGATGGAGGAAACTTATTTTCTAGTTCTGCTGTATCACTTTTGACATTTTAACAGATAATTATAACTCTGACAGCTAAAAATCAATCAATCAATATGCTGCCTCTGCCTTGGACTTTCCTGACCTTCAGACAGCATTTTTTTTAGCATTTTTACCTGACCTCCCAGTCCTGACGAGAGCACTGTTTGATCATTTGGTGAAACATGTCTGTCACAGGTTTAATGTGATGGTGCTGGAGAGGAGCCACTGTCCCTCCCTGAAGAGGCTCGGAGGGATCCACAATTACACTCTCATCACAGTGGATGAAAGCACCGCCATCGTAATTCAGGTATCAGGAAACACATAAACACTTCATCTTTGTGAGGAAACTTCACGTAATACGGTGGTAGCTGTAAATTTTAAAGCACATCTAATAACAGTAGACTCCACAAATGTGGGAAAGGAAACATTTTTCTTTACACATCTCAGGCTCTTCATGGTTTGTAAATGTCTGTGATAAAATAAAAATCCGATGTCTGACAGTGTTTTTAAGGGAACTGGTAACATGTGTTTCACTTAGGTATGGAAGCTTTTTTCTAATGCTGAGAAAAAATGTACATGGAATTTAAACTGGTAAGTTATTGTGATGAAATTTTTGAGATACTTAACTCAAAATTTTGAGTTTTTAAGTTGAAATTTCAACATGCATAACTCAAATTTTTGACTTACAGACAAAATCAGTGATAAAAGTGTGCTTCCATACTTAGTTTTATGGTTTCAGCTTTTTAAACATCTTGGTTTTAGCCAATTTGTTTTAGATCCCACTCTCACCACTTGACGACCATCTTGATACACTTCTGGGCAGTTATTTTGAAGCATTATGTAACTTTCATTTCAGTCCAATCAGTCCTCATAAAGACAATATACACAGTTAGACTTGTTATGGGGGCGGATTTCCTCTGCGTTTAGTCCCAATGCTCTAATGAGTCTCTTAAGTGAAAATGCTGACCAATAAACTCTGCAACTACTTAAAGAAAAACACACACTTTTTTGCTGTGTGTGTGTGTGTGTGTGTGTGTGTGTGTGTGTGTGTAGGAGCAGGATGAACTATGTCAAGAGCGAGCCAGTGAGGGAGTGGTGATGAGGCTGACTGCTCTCTCTCTTCAGTACAGCTGCTGCTGGCTCATCCTTCATTGTCCAGAAGGTCAGGGAGGAAGGTGGGTGTCCACATATACTTAACCCTACACCCTCACTTGGAGAGTGTATTTAACTTTGAACCAAGTATTGACCCTAAAACCTGATGATTTTGTCTTCCAAAAGGGTCCTTATTTATCTCCCCTAAACAGTAGTAGTATATGAGAAGGCTTGATTTTGTGTGTGTGCAGATTTTCCAGTGAGGCCTTCAGCAACTTGGTGCTAGTCTATTCATCTCTGGTGCTATTGAGAATGAAGTCTGAGGATTTGGATGTGAAGGTAGAACATAAGTGGTGCCCCTCTCTGTAACAGATCATTATTATGATTATCATCTTCATTCAAGTCAAATTAATATCCTTTCAGGATATTGAAGACATTTCACCAATATTTTAAACAAAAAGACCAAAAGTAATAAAAAAGAATAAACAACAGTAGGATACAGGCATTTCTGTACATCGTCTTGCAGGTGCTGTTAGTGTCAGATGTATTGGAAATGGCAAAGTCCATCAGTCAGATCTGCTTCCACAGCCTGATGTCCAGTGACAGAGACCCTGTCAGCTTCTTGAACAGAGACTGGCTGACTGTGATGCCCTCACAGGTGAAACTCATATCCCCAAATCAAAGCTATTCATACAGAAAGGTCTAGAATAAATTGCACTGTTTTCAGTGATGAATTAAAGCAGTGTTTTGACTCTATTCTTAAGAGCATGTGGATACATTTTTTTCTATGGTTAATTATAAGCTGGTCCAGTTGTAATCAAGAGGGATAACTGGACAGCATACAGTTAGAAAATACAGGTTCTGTGTAGATTTGTTTTTGTATTTCTGTAGTCACATTGCAGAAAACAGTGGTTGGAGACCAAGATATTTTATTATTAACTGTGATAATTAATACTGATAAATCAGGGAAAAATGCCATCTACATAGACAGAAATTCACAGTAAACAGAATTTTTTTTCATTAACTACTTATACTGAGAGACCAGTCAGGACCTCATAGGTTTGAAACAGAAATTATTCCATAAATGGTTGTGAAGTTTCAAAGAGACAAAAACTAAATGCACCTTTTACAACTGTCTTATGTCTGCTGTGTGATTTTATTTTTTTTATTTTTTTATGAATCAAAATCTATTACATGTCTTGTCATTGATTGCATTTCTTTTTTTTCCCATTTGCTTCCTCCAGGAAGAAGAATGTTTGTCACAGTTCCCTTGCATTAACCCCCTGGTTGGACAGCTGATGCTGAGCAGAGTGCCATCCTTTGAGTGGCTCCTGGGGGCCTCATTGTGTCAGCTGAAGGAGCTGCTTCCTGAGGTGCCACATAAAGTGCTAAAGGTGATCATGTGCTGTAAATATGTTTGTATTTGGAACACTTGTTTTACAAAAGCTTATTACTTTACACAGAAGTACAAATTACAAATAAAAATAAACAGAGTTCCGGGCGCCGGTTTAGCTCAATGCGTTGAGCAGGTGACCATATGCCATACGGCTAAGAGCAGCCAGCCCGGGTTTGAGTCCGACCCGTGGCCCTTTGCCGCATGTCTTCCCCTCTCTCTGCCCCCGCTTTCCTGTCCTTTCTTCACTGTGTCTATCAAATAAAGCTGAAAAAGTCCCCAAAATATTTAGAAAATAAATACATTAAAAAACCGAGTTGTTAAGAAATTAAATTTGATTTTTTCCCTCCTTCTCTTCCGAGTTTAGCTCTTCAGTGACACGACCTCCCTGTATCCACTGGCAGCAGATCCAAAAGACCGTCAAACTTTGACCACTGAGACAAACCAACAAAGCAGCCCACAGACTCACACTGGGGATTATGAATGCATGAAGTCCCCCCATCCAGACCTTCTCTGTAGCAACCAGAACACCAGCTTCCTGTTCGAGAGTCCACAGGAGAGCTTCTACCCAATATTCGAGGATGGCAACTCAGATTTAAAACTTGACCTGAGTGATACTTTTGGCAGTTCAGATGTTTGTTTCCAGGGAAGCTGGAACATCAATGATCCATGGAGAGAGGATGGGAAGATCTCTGGCTGGAGGAGCATAGCTGGAGCAGTGGGGAGGGTTGTTGAAAGATCAGTCAATGAGTGGACACGCAAGACTCCGCTAAACGATTACACCACTTCTTCACACCCTGCTGACAGCCCACTCAAACTGGACTCTACCTTCAGTTACAGTACCAACCTGCAGCAGCCAGCCAGCCCCCAAACGTCCACATACCCTACACTCTACAAGGACTTTAATCCTCCCAGTCAGCACATCACCTACAGTCTTAGCACACCTACAGGTATCCTGTGGGGTCATGATCACGTTGGGGGAGGGATGACATCACTTTCAGCCAACTATGGCTCCAGATGCTGGGCAGGACAGGAGAGGAAGAGGAACAGAGAGGCTGCAGGCTTGATTGGATCAGGTGAAAAATAGAAATAGAAGCTGTTCAGGTCTTTAGCACAATACTAGCTGTTGACACAACCTTTGATTCTATACTTACGTTGCCATGGTTCCCTGTAGTTTTTGTGGAAGATGTCTGTGTCTGTAAATACTCATCAAAATCTCTCTGAGCAGCAGTAAAACTGAAAAGTGCAACACAAGCTGCAAATGGAGACCATTTGCCTTCAGAGTAAAAGTTGTTTCAAAAAGGTGGAGCTTTTACTTTGAAAGTGAATGTAGTTTGTATAGTTGACCATTCACAAGTTTACAATGGCAGGAAAATGCAACAAAGTATAAAGTACATTGTGCATTCTACACCATGGTCCTCAAACTTGCACAGAGAACAAACAACTTTTATTGTCTGGCATACTAACCTGAATTTTATGCTGGTGATGTGAGCTGAGTCACTTTTACTTCAAGAGTCAATAGTTTCCAAGCCTGAAGACAGCACATCAGGTGAGGAGCAAGACGAGGAGCATGCTCAGAATCTTTTTTTTTTTAACCTTTTTTGTTGTTGTTGCTTTACAACTAAAGCAACAACAAAAAAAGTCCACTATATACAGAAAAACAAGACCCCTCTAAATCATGACAAACTATGGCAACGTTCATAATGCCGTGCTACTCCCGGTGAGACTGTCAGCGTGGAGTTCTGCTGTGACATCCCCAAGTCTCTGAGAATAAACATTCAGCAATTTTAACTTTCTCGATTTTCCTCCCAGGTCCTTTATCTACATCTTATAATTAAAAATTTAGTTGACTAGTCACACGAGAACCAGCAAACAAGTATAAGTGCGCATAACAGGAGTTGTGTTGGGTGATCTAATTTATAGATCCCATGTTCAGAGCTGCACGAGAAAATGATCCTGAACAGAGTTTGTGGTTGGAAATGCACATTATAGTCTCCGTTTTCTTATTTTGCAGGTAAACGTTTAGGTGCTAACATAGCCCATTTGTTCTTACTTTATTTTTTTTGTTGTTGTTTTTTTTACATTTGCAGTGTTGTCACCATCGAAGAAGGGAAGGCTGAACTATGAGAGGGTGCCCGGCAGAGGTGATGGACAGACGAGGCTTAGATTGTTTTAGAAAAGAATGGGAGAAGGAATAAAAAATATTAAAATGCATTAAAACATTAAAAGTTCAGTCATGGCATAGTTTGCGGTGGGGGGGTTTTCTTCTCAGATTACATTTTTAGTTTTTCACCTAAAAGTCTACATTTTAAATGTTTATAAGCAATTGTGATTTTCTGAATTCCTTTTTTGTCACCGAAAATACTGTTAATGTTTAAAAAAGGAGGAACAGTTAATTTTATTAAAGTTCAAAGCAATATCATATGATTTTTGTATTATTTCAATCTAAACTATTGTTTATTGTATAAATTTGTTTTGCACTTTTTCATGTTATAGTATTACCTATTTTAAGCTGTTTTACAGGACACGCTGCTCCTTTTCTATTTATAATTATCTATTTGTAATTTATCAAAATTCAAAATTTGTTTGATGATTTTTTTGTAAGTGTCCCTGAAGTTTCCCAGGCTGGTATAGAAACAGACAATGATTAGTACTAATAACATGGTAGCATTTTAAATTGATTAACGCCTTAAATCTGCTTACAACTACATTATAATGTGTTATAAATGATTATATGTTTAAATACTGCTAAGTAACAAGGAGAAGGTGTTGGCAGGTTCTTCTTACAAAACAAGATTAAGCATAATTATAATTATCTGCACATGTTTGCTGTGCCCCCTCCCCATACTGAGCATGCTCAATTGAGGAAAAACAAATTGTGATTTATGGCTGGAGGAATGGGATGGAGGGTGTTTCCCAGTTAACCTGATAAAGTCTCTTTTTAGCAGCTCCAATGGCAGGGCTTCTTTTTTTATATATATAATTTAGTGAAGCAATCCCCTTATCGTGCTCTCTCAGCATGTGGAGAGAGTGCTTATCTTCACGAGCCAGCAGAGTGAAGCCAGCTCCCTCAGGAATGATCCCCAGACAAAGACGACCCCAGGGACATCGACTCCAAGCCTCCCTGCCTCTGGACAGCCATATCAAGCACTGACTACCACCATCAATAACCCACCACTTTCTTTTTTTTTTTTTTTTAATGTATCCCTCTCCCTACGTGTCCGTCTCCCTGGCTGCTGCCTGCTTAGAAGCAGTGGACAAACAAAGAGAGAAATGGTTTGTTTTTTTAATGGCACAGGAACAAAAGCAGTCAGCAGGGTGGTCAAAGGAGTCCCCCTATGAAGGCGAGGCAAACAGTAGCCTAATGGTGCAGTAATGGTCCCTGACTACACTGGAGCCCTGCACTGAATGGGACAGGAGATATATTGTGGGAAGGAGCAGGCTGTTTAAACCAAAGCATCCTTTAGTCTGGCTCCTATTTTGGCTTCAGCTGTAAAGGTCACACTGTTATCTTTAATCACAGCCTGCAATTAAGAGTCACCTGTGAGTTTTCTGTTTTAAAGAAGAGATGAAGCCCCAGCAGAAGCACCTTTATAGTTGGATAGTGATTACAGATAAGGTCGGGGGGCTTTTGGGCACAAAAAGCAGCACCTCAAAATGCTGAGTAAAATGAAAATGACACAAGCGCCATGAAACAAATCAACAAATAATGATTCGCATGGTAAGAATAAAATTTTCTGAAGTATAAGTAATGTGTTGGTATTTGATAATCCAAATGTAGATTTATCTTGTAGTTTATCACCTGGTTCTAGTTTTAATATATAAGGTTTATTACATTTTCATTATATTCTGGGATTCCTGTTCTAAAAAAAAAAAAAAAAAAAACACAATCTAAAAAGCCGGTGCTGAGTTTTGCACAGGGTTCTTATAACATAATTTTTTAAGGCAAATACATTTGAAAATAAAGTGAATTTAAGATTAGGATTTTTTTTTTTTAATTTAAAAAAAACTGCCTCCGGGAAACAGTTCGTGAAATAATAACTAGTCAGTCAGTGATCATCAAGATAACAATTTAGTCATGTGTCAGTTCAAGTCAAGTCACACTTTGACAAACCTTGAATCATTGACTTAGCAATCCACTGCACACATGGTGTCACAGTTGTGCTAAAATTATAATTGTATAAGATAACATTGTATGAATGTTAGCTTATACTGAACGATCTAAATTGTTTAAACTAATGATGCTGTAGAGGATAACCAAAATGCTACATGAATGTCCATCTGTACAAAATGTGGTTCCAGTCCTTCAGTTTTCAGGGTGTTGTCCCACAAAAATGGACCTTTCCAGGTAGAATGGGTTGCTTTAGTTGATAAAAAATGATAAAGTTTACCACTATATGCCTCCTGATGATTAACAAAAATGTATTTAAGGCTAAGCAAAACTAAGCCCCAATCAACAAGGCTACTTAAAGTTTGCTTTGTTTTACATTTCTGATGAAAACCCCTCACATGGTACCAACTGTCGAAATGAGATGGTGCTCAGGTAAAATTAAAAGGAACAGTGCATCAACTTGCAAGGGACAAACTCCAAAAATAAAACGCTTGATTATGTGGTTTTTGTCAGCTGTTTGAACGACGGCATCAGCAGGACGTATTACGTTATATATACTAGTATACATGTAGTTAAAAATGTTAAGTATCCAAACAGCTCAGACTTAATTTACTGTAATTTCTCCGAACTTTGGCAGTGTTGTAACAGTGTAGGAAGAAGTAATGCAATTTGGTCTACTCCTAAAAAAAGATCCAGTGTTTGGGGTCCTTAGGGAGTAGTGAGACGCTATACAAATACAGGTCATTTACCATTTACAACATTTGTTTTTATATGAATTCTGCAGTGACTTCTGGCTTAGATTTTCTCTGCAGAACCCCCTGAAAAAACACAAGATGCTGCTTCATTCAGTTGAATTTATTTTACGAGTTTGCCCTCATTCTGCTCCCAGATGATGATGATTTACAGCAGGTACACTCCGCCATCAAACCACCACACAGAGAAGTGAGTCTGCAGACCTGGAGTGGAGGCTGGACGGAGGCAGCGAGCAGCGGCGCCTGGCCTGCAGGTGCAGCCTCTTGGACGTGCAGCGGGGTCTCATGAATGCCCGATTCAGAAAACGGCCCCCATCGGGCCTGTTCTCCAGGCCCGGGGCTAATCCCGGCCCCTAATCGGATTATGTAAATTCCTACTCCACACAGAGACTTTTATGGAAGGCTGCGTCTTTGAAACAACACTTGAAGGGTGTAAAAAGAACAGTGACAATTGGTTAAACTAGATGTGTTTTTCTGTCTGAACGAAGGTTGAAAGTGGGAGGCAGAGGAAGGGGGTGAGATGGGGGAGTGAGGAGTGGCTGCAGAGAGGTGAGTTAGACGCTGTGCTCTCCGTGTTTCCGCTCTAATTTATGTGTGGCCCCTTGGAATGGCTCAACAAGATTACCGTAGTCATAACAAAACCCATATTGTCCGACTGTCAATCTGGATATGGTATTTTTACCTTTTGTGGCCCAATCAGGCCGGATTCAAAGCAGAGCAGCCACTGATATCAAGGTCTTTTCCTCGGTGGAGGGGACGGTGGGTTGTCCATGCCTAATGTCAGAGAAGCAGAAAGGAATAAGTGTCCACAGCAGTAAGAGAAGGATCAGAGAGATGAACGTCTCAGTTTCACTTCAATAGGAATTTATTTGTCACCTTTAGCGCTAACCTTCAAGGATTAAATGAGCAATGAATCATAAAAGCAGCACAAATAGTCATTTAAAGAGCTGTTAAATCATAAAAGCGGCAGAAAGGCCCCCACAAAAAAGACAAATCATTTAAACACAGCAGCATCATAAACACACACACACTTGTTCCAAGTGACAGAAAAAGGAGGAGTTACGTGTTTTAACAATCACACCAACCTCACACAATGCACGCAGCAGCTCCACGACAGCACACGTCAGACAATGGAGCTTGCGCTGCTATAAAAATGTGGGATGCGAGCACTCGGCACTCTCATCCCTCCCTCCTTCTCTGTGGCTCTCCCCTCTCCTCACTTGGAGCTCAGTGAGCATGAGGAGACGCGTCTAAGTGGACCTTCACACTGGTCTCCAGGACACGTCAATGACAAAGGAACCTCTGCCTCTGAGATTTCTGCACATTTCCCACACACAGGTACAGGTGAGACATTTACTTCATTCTCTAGGATTTTCCCTCCTCCGAGGCAATATTTCCAATTATAGTAGCATAGTAGATGTTTAATGTGCTGTAATTTATAGTTGATAGCTGCAGATATTTGTTATCAAAATATTAAGTGCAAAAGAAGTTTAATAAATAGATTCTAATGTAGCTTAAAATACCATCTGTTAATGATTTAAAGGCTTCATCACTTGCAAATGGTAAACACTGCAGAAGAACTTGATGTGTCACTTGTGCCAGCCAAAAAAAACTCTTGAATATGCCTTTAAATATGAAGAAAAACACAAAGGCTGCGTATTGCAGAAATAGGTAGCAAATGAATCAATTATGATAAATGCTTTTGGGGGGTTTAAAACAGTTTGCAAATTTCACCATGCTCCTGGTGCCTCCACCTTCCTCCTATCACTCCCCAGCGCTGATGATTTCTTTATTTATTTTAAAGCTTTTTTCTGTTTTGCATTGAGTTTGGAATCAAAAACTCAAAATAAACATAAATTACTCTCATATCTTGTATTAAGTGGCCTAACATTGTGTCACTTGTTGCAGCTGAGCTCAGCACCATGACCAGAAAGGTGTTCACCAACACGAGGGAGCGTTGGCGCCAGCACAACGTCAACACTGCCTTTGCCGAGCTCCGCAAGCTCATCCCCACCCATCCTCCGGAGAAGAAGCTGAGCAAGAACGAGATCCTGCGCCTGGCCATGCGCTACATCAACTTCCTAGTCCAGCTGCTGGAGAGCCAGAGCGGCCAGCCGGCCGGCCACTCCCCCACCGCCCTGCTCACCTTTCTCAGAGGCAACATGGAGCAGCTGCACTCCCCTCCTCACCCCTGGGCCCTGACCAGTGACACGGAGGCTCCGTCGCCCGGATCCAGCTGTGACAGCTCTGAGGCCTGGTAGAGCCACAGCTCATCTAACAGAAGCAACTCTGGAGTGAACTTTTGGACCCTTTCTTTCTTCCCCGGGGTTTCTGCTCTGATCTGGTCCTCTGTAAAGACTGTTGTGTGTCTGCCTTCAGGGCAGAGTGTGTGATAGTCAAACGTGGCTGAAAAGTGAGCACCGTCTCTGTGTTGAAGTTATGAAATATAATTTGCAGGTGAAATTGATTTGTGTTCTGCATGGGTGTGTAAAAACCTGGATGTACTATTCCTCTCGTGTCTTTATGTTAATATTCCTTGTTGCCGGCCCGCCTTGAACTAATTTCGTTTTGCAGTATCGGGGTGTTTTGCCAACGAGGAAAAATGGAAGGGATTAAGGAATTTCTCATTCCGAGCAAAAGATTGAATAAGGAATTTGAATAGATAATGGTTCAGCCAAGACTGCAAATAATCTCAAAATAACCAAGGGCACTTTTTCCCCACTAGTCGACATGCTACCCCCGTCCTCCGAGAGAAGACTACATGTGACCTTTCTTTTCAATTATCAAGGTTATACCACTTCACAAAACTCAATCCTAAGAAAGCCTTCCCCCCCTTTTCTCATCCCTTTCACACAACAGCGTCAGTATTTGTTACTAGTCAGGTTGGATTTTGGCAAAACTGACAATCTTCTTTCAGTAACTGTACACAAATCTCTTCGCTGTGTTTTCACTTGGTCATTTTTTGTACAATACGCATGTCATATAGCCAAAGATGATGATAATAATAATAATAAGTTGATTGTCTCCTGTTAAGAGTGTGCCGATGATCTTCTGATACCTCTTTTGTAAGTTATTTTGGTTTGTTTGTGAATATAAGGTATGTTATTTATTTGAACTATTTATTTAATAAATGATTTGTTACCTTCTGAATTGTTAAGTATGAGTAATTGTTTCACTAAAGTGTTTCAAAGCCCCCAGTAAGCAAATATTGAATCACATAGACATAGATACATTTTATTATTTTAACCTATTATAGAAAAGGGGATCTGGACGATAGTTTCAGTCTGACATTTACTCCAGGTGCTGATATGAAATCTAATCTTTCAGGATGGTTCAGTAAAAACAACAATCCTGGTTGAAAAGTAGTTTTTAAATTGTAGCGTCGTCTGTGTGACCACTGAAATTTAAGTTTATTCAGATAATGCAACAAATGAACTGCTCAGAGGAGTTACAAAGATTATCCACACTTCTGCCCATCTTTCCCCAGGTGTGTATCAATGCAGCTAACCAAAAATTTAATTGCATACTTTTAGATAATAAACTCCATCTTTTAACTAATTTACTTTGCCATTTCAAACTTTTGTTTTTTTTTATCCAACAGTTTTATTTTCAAAGCTAGTTGTTTCACCCATCCACCCTCCGTGTTTAAATGATTTATGCACTTCTTTTAGCTATCAGTAATTTTGTTTTTACATTTTGTTTCCTTTTTTTGTTTTATTCATGCTAATATTAAGTAATCTCTGGGATATTTGTAACCCTGCTTGGTAATCACTATTCTAAACTGGTAGAGGAAGCAGGAAAGTGGACACTCCGACAAAAAGGTCAATTTGTGGGTTGAGGTAAAAAAATAAAAATAAACATAAAAAATAAACACCCAAACACTCAAAAAACCCAAAAAATAACCTATAGTTAACAATAACCAATAAATATACTATATATAATTTCATATAGATAGATATATAGTTTTTTACAATGTAAGTTGCCTTTTCAGAGTTGCTGTGAATGGAACAAACTCATACAATGCACAGTAAATAGTGACATGTGGAGTGGAATAGTTAAGTTGTTTCACGCTATGTCAGAAACACAGCTGATGGGAAATTAAGAGCAAATCTGCTGCTCTTTGTTCTTGCTCAGTAAGCCCAGAGACATTTGCTTTCAGCAGCGCCCGTGATGACCGTGTGGACACAAAACTGACCTCTGCTCTCTGTCTACTGACCAGAGGCCTGAGGGATGAGTGCTCTATGTGACCGCTTAACTTGCAACCCCTGAGGTCAGAGGTCGCTCTGGAGTCAACCACTGTCGAGATGACCAGAGTGCAAATTCCGCTCTTGCTCGCTCTCTCTTATTTTTTTAAAGGATAGCATCACTCTGTTGCTTCATAAGGTATTTAGCAGCCCTTATTTTTACTGCTGCCAATTAATAATTAGGCCTTTTTTTAATTATCAGAATAGCTGCAGATCAATTTTTAGTCAGCAAACCTATTAATGGATTATTTCTTTCACCTCTAGCTACAATATCAACAGTCTTCTTGTTTGGCAGCCGGTTAAACTGAGGTCAGACATTTACATGTCTAATCGCCTATTGTGACTACAGAAAATGGGCCCCGTTTTCAGGCAAGAGGCAGCAACTAACTGAGCTGCAGAGTAAACACTGAGTCGGTTTTAGGCGCTTTCACCCCGGCTGTTAAACTCCGGCTAATGGTGTGTAAACGGAGCAGAGGGCAGCTGGACACAGTGACTGCAGGCCTGTGGGAAGTGACAGGTGACTCTTTGTGATGCTGCAGTAATACTAAATGAATTCTATGGTAGAGGCAGAATGACAAATATTTCAATCAAACATTATGGCTCACCTATAACATGAATTTAGGAAGTGTTTACTGCTTGAGCAATTTAACAGGAAATTGAGAAACTTTCTGGTAAAATGCAAAAAAGATTAAAATAACAGGGGACTCCTCAGTGGGCTGAACTTTTTGGTGAAAATCATCATGATGTTTCATAATTCAGTCATCTGACACTGGAGGAAGGCGTGTGAAGCCTTTTCCGTACAGGCTGTAAGGCTGTGAAAAAGCATTTTGTTGAACCACCTTATTTACAGAAAACGCCTAAGCAGTGTGAGCATAACTCTGACCTCAACTTTCCACAAGGATTATGAAACCATGCACTGAGAAATAATAACAAATCTGTACGCTTCTCATTCCCTCCACCAAGTATATTTGCCTGATTGACTATTCTCTCCCAAGTATGTGGGCAATCGTCTATTGAGAGCACATTTCCTTATCAGCGTCTAGCACACTGTCTGAATCCGTTATCACAATGGGCCAGATCAGTGCAGGCAGCCCCTCGCTCTCTCGGCTGAGGCGCCCATGAAAAAGAATTTCTGGAGTTGGGTGCCAACCGATAGGCCCTGAGCTCTTTATCCCCTTAAAGCCAATTCACACTCTGCATGTTTAAATATCTCAGCTCAACCCCTGCCCTCCCACTCCCATCACGCACTCGAACCCCTCCTCCTCCCCCTGCACCTTCCTCTCGCTCTCTCTCTTACCCTTCCGAGTCCAAGCATAGAATTGCGAAGCTGCCGACCTGCAGCACGGGTGGGTGGCTGGGTGGGATGCAGGTGCAGGGCTGGTTGGATAGTGAGAGGAGGGGAGTCTTCCATTGTTGGGCTGGACAGCACCCTCTCTCCTCTGGAGCACCCTCTGATGGGGGAGCCCACTGACAATCACACATCCTAATCTGATTATGCAAATGTCTACTTCAAAAAGCATTGCGCTGTAACCCCTTACCCTGTGGTGGGAAGACAGAGCAAGGAAGGAAGAAGTGGAAGCAGTAGGAATGTAAACAGGAAATGGTAGATTGTTGAGTTCCAGAGAAAATTAAATATGAAGGCAAAAGCACAGTTAGGGGCTCAGTGATTCTGCTGGTTAATCACTCATTGATCACTCACTCTCACACATCCACTGCACCACCAGGGGAGGTCTAAGGTTGAAAACAGTACACACTCGCACACTGAATGGCCAGTGACTGCCTCAGCAGGGCATTGAATCCAATATTCAAATGCTTATTGTTTTTCCAGACGCTCCTGAATCCAGCGTCAAAAGGAATCTACAATGTTAATGAGGGGGACAAAGTACCCAGAGTTAAGATTTACACGCCCAAACAGTCAGCGGTGACATTTCCCAAGAACAACAACGATTCCTGAAGGCGTGGCTGACAACTCTTGCGACCCTTCTGGCCTCAGCAGGTTTCTGAAATCAGCTGCCTCTTTCTGCTCCTGGATATCTTTCTACTACGAGTCTTTAAAATGTTGGGAGACGTGTAGTTATACACTGTAGTACTTTCAGCTAAGTGCTAATGGTATAAAATTCATTGTCGTAGTGTATCATGTTGACATGCACACGTGCCTCTTATCCAAATATGGACTGGAGGCACAAGTGAATATTGTCAGATCAGAAAGTATTTGGTCAAAAACCAAAGTTGAAACTCAAACATAATAATATAAGGATCTGAGTTAGTTCTTGGAGAGCTAAAACTTTACCTATTTTCTTAACTACTTGTTGTGTTGGTAGCCTGGACCGTCCCCCAACTGACGTTTGGAGAGAGACAGGATGTAACCTGGACAGGTCACAGGCAATGATGGGGTTAATTTGGAGTCACTAAACAAAGACAAAGAACACACAAACTTGCAGAGATGCTGGAACTAACCACTAGTTTTAAGCTAGGGATGCACCGATGCAACATTTTCCTAGGGCAGATATTAAACTCTAGCTTCCATAATCCAGATTTACATCGTAGATGTAGCAGTAAGTAGTGAAGAAGGCCGTGCAGAGACTTTATGTGACGTAGGAGGCTTTTTTAAAAAGGGAAGCGATCAGAAGTATGAGTAATCATATTACTAACTCAAGTTCCACATAAGGTGTGGGAGTTATGTATAAGCCTATATAACTGAAATTTCTACTGAAATTTCCAATTCACTCTACCTCTACTATACTAACAACCACAAACTGGTGCTCTGAAAACTTTTATCATTTCCTAGTGTATTTCTCCTATTTATTTGTTTCATTTTTTCCAGCACTGTCAAATTTACGGTTATTATGTTTTAACGCATGGTGAAATAAGACATGGTTCATAAAAAGGAAGTGAGTCAAGGTTCAGATTTATTTACTTAATAATCATCTTTTCTTATATACTTTTAAAAAAGGATCAGACCACAGCTGGTTTTCCTGCTGACATTCAGACACCATGGATCTGCGTCTCTCTGCCTGCATCCTGCTGGTACTTTGTGCGACATGGAGTGCAAACGGAGGGAACATTTTGGTGTGGTACACTGATGGCAGCCACTGGATAAACATGAAGCCTGTTCTGGAGACGCTGGTTGACAGGGGACACCAGGTGACTGTACTGGTCCCGAGCTCGTCATTATACATGAACACCAATGAGCCATCCCGCTTTCACTACGAGCCCTTCAACGTATCTTTCTCAAAAGATGCCCTGCAAGATTTTTTAGAAGAATTCCTTCGATTCTCCATGTATGAAATTGATTATATGAACTACTGGGAGATCTACATCAGATTCAGTGAAATAATCAAGACTCAAATGCAGTTTTCTATCCAGTATTTGGACGGTGTGGTGAAATCAGAAGTCGTCATGAAGAAGTTGAAAGAGGGAAATTACGACCTTCTCTTCGCTGATCCAATCTATCGTGGCAGTGACTTGGTAGCAGATATTTTGGGGATCCCGCTCATTTTCTCCTTGCGCTTCTCCTTAGCTAATAACTGGGAGAGGCATTGTGGTCAGATGCCTGCTCCACCATCCTTTGTTCCCGGTGCCATGAGCAAACTCTGATGTCAAAGGTGAGCAAATAGGCACTAAGCACTGATAAAAAAAAAAAAAATTGAAATCTGCTAATACTATAAATACAGTGTTTTATATTTCATCAGATCTGATTAAGAAAATATGTCTTCAATGAAATATTGGTGATACATTGATGTCCATTACTTATGCATTGCAACAGGAACTCCCACCAGTGCCTGTGAGTTGATGAGTAAAGCAGACATCTGGTTAATTCGAACCTACTGGGATTTTGAATTCCCTCGTCCTTTCCTCCCCAACTTCAAATATGTTGGTGGGATCCACTGCAGACCTGCTAAACCTTTACGAGGTAAGGACACTCAACTATTACCATCTGATTAATCATTACATCACAGAATATTCCTGCCAGGAGCAGTGAAGCCATCAAAATTTTGAACAAAAATGCAAAAACAGTTGGCTGTTGGTGGGATAATATTCGACTTGTTACAGGATCTGGAGGAATTTGTGCAGAGTTCTGGAGATGATGGCATTGTGATCTTCACTTTAGGATCCATGATCATCAACGTCACCAAGGAGAAGGCCAACATGATAGCCTCAGGCCTCGCTCAGATCCCACAAAAGGTCAGAGGATAATCTTTGTGCTAGCTGTAATCAATTTGTGTAAAGTATGGAGTAGTTTTTCATGTTTCAGATAACTGCATTAATTAATGACATTACAGATTGGACGTTTCAAGTTCCCCTCCCTTATGGGAACATGCCAACTTAAGTTTGTTTTGTTTTTTTAAATTCAGAGTGTGCAAATTCTTTGTCACCAACTTGATACACTGTGATACACCAACAAAAACACCACAGTACACCAACAACACAGTGTAAGCTTAGAAATGTTTCACCATTTACAGGTGCTGTGGAGATACAGGGGAGAAAAACCAGCAACTTTGGGTGCCAACACTCGAATATATGACTGGATCCCTCAGAATGACCTCCTGGGTAAGTAAAGTTGGTACTCATGGATATGGGCTTGGGTGGGCAGAAATTGTACTAGTGAAATGAGATGCTGGAAAGATTGCAAATTTAACAGTACCACTGCCAACCAAATTATTTTTTTTCTCAAAACCTTTACTTAATTTTAATTCTTAAAGCCACTTGAGGCTTATTTCACAACATTAAATGTGTTTTTGGAAGCTGTGAGCACTTTTTATAACACAAGGAAACAATTTAAAGACTGAGAATTTTCTGACATACTATCCTGATAACTTATTACTTCTTGTGCAAACCTGCTATGTTGATTAGGTTGTGATTTTCTCTCTCTCTCTCTCTCTCTCTCTCTCTCTCTCTTCTTCTGTTGCACTATAGAGTACTACAGTGCTAAAATCCCCTGTTCCGGATAATTAAATGCTCCTGTTGTCCAAATGTAAAAAACTAACTTTCAATGTCACATGGTTATTTGGCATGTGTTAGGTCACCCTAAAACTAGAGCTTTCATCACTCATGGAGGCACAAATGGGATTTACGAAGCCATCTACCACGGAGTTCCCATGGTGGGCATCCCAATGTTCGGTGACCAGCCAGACAACATGGTCCATATGAAGGCTAAAGGAGCTGCAGTTATTCTCAATTTGAACTTCATAACAACGGAAGCGCTTAGAGACGCAATCAACACAGTCATCAATGACAAATCGTGAGTTCTCTGAACTATCTGCACTTTGGATTAAGTACTGAAAGCATAGACTGTAAAACAAAAAAAGCATTCAAAGAAAGGATGAATGTAGGTTCAGAGTCTGAAAAGTGAAGTCTGCCTCTGCAGAAATCCATACAAGAGGATATACAAGCCTATAGCTCTTTCAACACAAAACGCTCCTAAATTATGGTCACATTTAAAATAAAACAGATGTCAACACTTTAGGACATGGCTACTTTGCGTCATTACCCTATGAATGTGCAGTAACCTCAGATTCTCAGTTAGTCATGCTCAAGTCAAGGCTTCAAAATAGGATTTCACTAATCTGTTATTTGTCATATGGGCAATTTTATTTTTTTATGTACAGTAAATGATTGAAGCTGATTTTTTTTCTTTTTTCAAAAACCTATATCCACATTCACAGGTACAAAGAAAATGCTATGCGGCTGTCCAGCATCCACCACGACAGACCCATCAGTGCTCTGGAAGAGGCAGTATTCTGGATCGAGTTCACACTGAGAAACAAAGGGGCCAAGCACCTGAGGGTCCAGGCCCATGAACTCACCTGGTACCAGTATCTCAGCCTGGATGTCCTGGGCTTCTTCTTCACCATAGTTCTACTCATCATATTCATCTTCATCAAGACCTGCAGTTTCTGCTGGCACAGGTGTTGTGTCAGGAGAGGAAAGACAAAAAGGAAGGCTGAATAACAACTAAACTGAAACGGTGCTGTGAATGTTGGACTGGGGTAATATTTGTTACCAGCATGAAACTTTCTTTCATATATGTTGAATTTCCCTTCATCTTCTCCTTTATGCACCACCACTAATGACTTTAACAGATGCACTAATTTGCGTAACAGAACCTGAAGTTGATCTGACATTAAAAAGCAAATACTGATTGGCTGTGGGTTTGTTTTTTTTTTGTTTGGAAAAAACACTAACGTCAGATTGAATTCAGTATATTCAAATTTGTTTTTGTTTTTTAATGCATAAAGAAATATTTTCCTAAAAAGCATTTCATTATTTATGCATATATTTTATTTACTCTTTTCCCTTTTTTTTTTTAAATTTTTTAAATTTTTTTATTAATCAATTCAATCTAGGAACTGTGACAATCAACATCTTCATCAATAAATCTGATATCTGGATCATGATTCTGTGGAATTTAAAGTCAGATTTCACTGTATGATAATGATTTATCTTTATGTGGATCAAATTAACTCAACAATGAGATGATACTCTGTAAGGATTTTGTAATAACAAATAAAACATTTGCATGGTGGTGACCCATCACTCTCTTGAATGGATCATTATGATGTATTCAGCTGTGAGCTTGTTGCGGGTTAGCTTTTAACCACTGATGTATCCATCACCATCCCATGGAGCAGCTGTAGTAAACAGGAAGACATCTGAAGATTTTCTTACTGGTTACAAAAAAAGCAACCTACATTTTACTGTCCAAAACATTTATGCAATAGATGTGTCAATTTAATGTGAAATAGAGCCAGCAGTACTTTCACAACTTGTGAGTAGATACAGCATTAACTCTGCCCTGGAAGATGTAGGAAATACAATGGAGAGGCAGAGGAAGTACCAGTGTTGTAGTCAATGGGACAGCATGCAATGAATGAAAACCTTGAAGGAGACCCTCATCACCACTAGAGTCTCCCAGAAAGACACCATGCTCATTTCCTATCAAAAAACAAAAAACCCAAACACGATAGCTCTTCAAGAGTAAAATAAATCAATGATTAATAACATTCTTGTAGACTGATAGAAGAGGCTGATATCTATGAATATGTAAGTGTTAATAACAGTCCAAACATGTTTCAAAATGTTTTTGAGAGATCTTTCATATAAAAAATATGATTAAGCTATTTGATTATCTTAGTTGCAAATCCTTTAATATTTGTTACTACTCCAACAAAAATTGCGAGTAGCTACATCAAGACTTTTTCCAGTTGCCATGTGGTGGTCAAAGTTGTAGGCAAACTTTGGTTAGGCACATTACAAATAGTAGAGTTAAGATTGTTGAATTGAAATTTGTTAAGACTGAGAGATATAAAGTGAGATTACTTTTGTATGCATGTTCTTGCCAAATCACTTTTGTCTCAAACATTACTGTATATTTTTACACTTCTGCCCAGAAACGACTCATAATCAATTAATTCCGACTCTGCGGGACAAGACCACATGAGCATGATGCCGTTTCAATATCTGTTTCTCTCAGTCAGGTAATTGTGTTTGGCATGTTGTATCTTGTATCTTATCACCTTATATAAAAGGTGAGGTCAGGGGGGGAATTTCATTGACAAGCACTCAGAGTGCCGTCTTCAGATGTGACAAACGTGCATGCTTGTGGTTTCAAATATCCAGGTGGTTTCGTATCTTTTTCTTGTGTATCAAAGTTTAGTGAGGATTGTAACTGACAGATGTGAAAATGGCTGTGTATTAATAAATATAAAAAAGAAGCTGAAAGGTAAATTTGATTAAACACAAGTATGTTTTAAGGCTGTATCCAGTTAGAATGGAGTCAGGACTCATGAAACTCAACAGGATCTTTTGGACCTCTCTTATTAAAGTGAGTTCAGTTCAATTCAGTTTTATTTAAATAGTGCCAAATCACAACAGCAGTTGCCTCAGGGCACTTCAACTTCATTCTTCACATTCTCCTCAAAAAATCTGGAGAGATCATCACACAGACTGTATAAAAAACTTTTTATTAATTCCTTTATTTTACCAGATATGTCTTGAATGATAACTCTCCATCACCTTTTAAATATTGGCTTAACCTTGAACCTCAACACTGGCAGAGTCAAATCATCAATGGGGTTACAGCTTGTTTGAATTCTAACAATCCTGACTCCTTTGTGTTTCAGTGGCATGCATGGAAACAGTTGCACAGGCACCCACAACTTCCTCAGATTATGCAACAGTGTCCAAGCCTATACAGTTGAAATGACCATTGTTTTACATTACTTCACTCCGTCTCTACCCGACTAACAACAACGTCGAGCTCTGACATTTTTACTAATTTCTTAGTGGATTTCTCATACCGGATCAGTCCTGCTTTTTTCAGTACTGTCAACTTTATTCCCATTAACTTTTAACCCATTGTGAAATGAGCAATACTGTACAGAAGAAGTGAGTCAGAGTTTAACTTTGAGTTAATAATTATCTTTCCTGTGATACTTCTACAAAGGATCAGACCACAGCTGGTTTTCCTGCTGACATTCAGACACCATGGATCTGCGTCTCACTGCCTGCGTCCTGATGGTACTTTGTGCGACATGGAGTGCAAACGGAGGGAACATTTTGGTGTGGTACACCGAAGGCAGCCACTGGATAAACATGAAGCCTGTTCTGGAGATGCTGGTTGACAGGGGACACCAGGTGACTGTACTGACCCCGAGCTCGTCAATGTACATGAACACCAATGAACCTTCCCGCTTTCACTATGAGCCCTTCAACGTCTCTTTCTCATTGGAGGCTATGGAAGAGTTTCTAGAAGAGTTCCTCCGATTCTCCATATACGAGATTGATTATATGAACTACTTGGAGCTCTACATCAGATTCATTGACATAATGAAAACTGACCTGCAGTTTTCTATCCAGTATTTGGACGGTGTGGTGAAATCAGAAGCCGCCATGAAGAAATTGAAAGAAGGAAAGTACGACCTTCTCTTGGCTGACCCCCTCTACCCTGGCAGTGACTTGGTAGCAGATATTTTGGGGATCCCACTCGTCTTCTCTTTGCGCTTCTCCTTAGCTAATAACTGGGAGAGGCATTGTGGTCAGATGCCTGCTCCACCATCCTTTGTTCCCGGTGCCATGAGCAAACTCACAGATAAGATGGACTTCTCAGAGAGAGTGTGGAACTTTCTCTTCTACACTCTCCAAGACATCATGATTGATCACACTTTTTGGAACGTATTAGACAGATATTACTCTGATGTCAAAGGTGAGCAAATAGGCGTAAAGCACTGATTTATAAAACTATTTAAAACTTGCTAAAGATTTAAACGCAGTTTTTTAAATATCCCATCAGATCTGATTAAGAAAATATGCCTTGTATGAACTATTGGTGATATGTCCTTTACTTATGCATTGCAACAGGAACTCCCACCAGTGCCTGTGAGTTGATGAGTAAAGCAGACATCTGGTTAATTCGAACCTACTGGGATTTTGAATTCCCTCGTCCTTTCCTCCCCAACTTCAAATATGTTGGTGGGATCCACTGCAGACCTGCTAAACCTTTACCAGAGGTAAGGACACTCAACTATTACCATCTGATTAATCATTACATCACAGAATATTCCTGCCAGGAGCAGTGAAGCCATCAAAATTTTGAACAAAAATGAGAAAACAGCTGGTTGGCTGGTGGTGGGCTAATATTTGACTTGTTACAGGATCTGGAGGAATTTGTGCAGAGTTCTGGAGATGATGGCATTGTGATCTTCACTTTAGGATCCATGATCAACAACGTCACCAAGGAGAAGGCAAACATGATAGCTTCAGGCCTCGCTCAGATCCCACAAAAGTTAAGTTTTCTTTAAGGACAAGTGTCCTCTTTTTTGGAAATCAAAATATGGTCACCTTAGACTACTAGGACTACCAAAACTACCATTTCTACCATCTCAAATTTTACATCACTCAGTTTTTCCTGCGAAAAGTCAGATTTTGTCTGTTTGTCTGTTGTTTGTCTGATGATTTCTAATGACAAGTCTTGAGATGTCCCCTACCCTTCAAGTCTTGAAAAATTGCATTACAATATAAAACTAGCATACAAAACCCCCCCAATCATGTTAGCAAATATCTTACTGTTTATAGGTGCTGTGGAGATATAGAGGAGAAAAGCCAGAAACTTTGGGTGGCAACACTAAAATATATGACTGGATCCCTCAGAATGACCTCCTGGGTAAGTAATGTGGGTACCAATCACAGATGAATAACGGATCAATAGATGATGGGCAGTATAGAAACATTGATTCCATCAAAACTTATCTTAGTGAAAACAGATTCCACAACGATGGCAAATTTTCACTGCACACTGAACATAATTTTTTCTACAAAAGTTTTTAAAAGCCTAGAGCTTATTTTGCCACATTCAACACTAAATGTTTTATTGGAGGCTGTGAGCATTTGTTATATTAAAAACAAGGAGAACTGAATGAAATATGATTTTCTCACAGATTAAATCATGATTACAAGTTGCACGCTGCGCTAAACTACTTTGTTTAGTTCATTTTCTCAAAGCTGTTCCACTTTAACAGATGTCTGGACATGCAAGTTAAATTTCAACTTAAATCACTTCTTCACATATATTGACATTCCCAAGTAGTCCAAGTGTGTAATAAGTAATTAAATGTTTAATGGTTTGTTTAATGGTTATTTGGCATGTCTTATGTCACCTTAAAACTAAAGCTAAGTACTTGTCCAGGTTTAGTGAAACCTTTTTGCTGTCCAAGTGTGAAAAACTTACTCCAGATCTTTCATGGTTATTTGACATGTCTTAGGTCACCCTAAAGCTAGAGCTTTCATCACCCATGGAGGCACAAACGGGATTTATGAAGCCATCTACCATGGCGTTCCCATTGTGGGCATCCCCATGTTTGCTGACCAGCCAGACAACATGGTCCATATGAAAGAAAAAGGAGCTGCAGTTATTCTCAACTTGAACTTCATGACGTCTGAAGGTCTTAGAGACGCAATCAACACAGTCATCAACTACAAATCGTGAGTTCTTTGAACTATCTGTATACTTTGGATTAGGATTTGAAAGTATAGATTTTATAGCAAAGATGAGTGTGGGCTCAAGAGTATGAAAAGTATGAAGGCCAAGCATAACATACCTTAAACCAGAATTATTTGCAATTTCAAGTCACAGTGATCAACCTACACTGAACACAATCTGGTCTTGGTTTCTCATTCGTTTATTTATTTTTTTTAATTGATTTGCAGCATGTTTTGGGGTGCTTTACAGAGCCTTTGCGAGGCTTTTTTTTTTTCATAAATGTAAGTTGTTATGCTGTACCTTACTAAAACCACTGAGCCCTTTATTGTCACTGGAATGTGCATGTATTAATTTAGCAAGACAAAAAAAAGGTTTAAATGTTCTGGCAACACTTTATAACACAAACTACAAATATGGTGCAAGTACGCTGTACTTATGTGCATTTTGTGTTAAGTCAGGTTTTTGCAGGATATAATGAAAGAAGTACACTGTAAGTACCCTGTACTTTCTGGAATGCAAACCATATTATGGAGTCACCAGCGAAACAATGAAACAATTACAATGAATGTAGCACCCACAACTAAGGCACAAGTAGCCTACCAAGTCAGGTTTTTGCAGGAAATAATAAAATAATTACATTGTTAGACTACAAGTACCCTGTAATTAAGTGCAATTTTTTGTGCAACATTTTTTAGTTACACCATAACACAACCCGTGCCCCAGAAAGCACAGGATATTTCCAGTGTACTTGTTTTATTGTTTCTTGCAAAAACCTAAATTGTTGCCTGCAAATTGCACATAAGTGCAGGGTACTTATACGCTGGTCGTGTTAAAAAGTTTTAGCAACCCTTTTGTACTTTGTTTTAATTTGCTGTTAAACCTCTTTTACACTGATGGAATAGTAGAAAACACCAAGAATACCCATTCACACAATCAAATTCGTTTCACTTAAATCTGCAACAAACTAAAGTTATTTCCATGTCTCTTATTAGGCTTTGAGACCATGACATTTAACGTTTGGAGTTTAAGCTCTAACGTGCAGCCATCTCCTTAGAAATAAACAGCAGCACCGAGACTGCACAAAGTGATTAAATTATTAACTGGAGTTGAGGGCTCTTTACAATAAATTTCAAGATTAATGATTTTCTGTACCATTAATCTCTCGCCTCATTTAACTGTTTATTCTTGCAGTTTTATGTTCTTTAGAGATTAATTTTAAGACTTTTATCATCATCTGATAGCATCTCTGACTGGACTAGGTGGCAATGAAAGGGATCATTTCATACAGAAGCAGAGTCACATGTCCCATAAAACACCTCTTTTTGTGTGAGCGCACACAGAGCCTGAAATTGAGAGCTTTACATAGAAAGATGATAAAGACAGTAATCACAAGTCACTGAATGTACATGCCCTTGGGTTCTCAGGGCCATGCTCAGGTTCACACTTCAAAACAAGATTTCACTAATCAGTGGTTGATGTCACAGTGCCAACTTCTATATTTTATGTACAAACTATTGTTTTTCTGCTTCATAGGAGAATTCAAAAGACAGATTTACAGCATATCATAAAGTACGGTGGCCCCTAGAGACAAAGCACGTACAAAATCCAAAACACTTACAAAATCCAAAACACGTACAAAATCCAAAACACTTACAAAATCCAAAACACTAACAAAATCCAAAACACGTGCAAACTCCAAAACACATGCAAACTCCAAAACACATGCAAACTCCAAAACATACAAAATCCAAAACACTTACAAAATCCAAAACACATGCAAATTCCAAAACACAACGGAAATGCTCCAGGACGCTAGGGGCAGTGTTGAGCTTTCTTTTACCTAGTAACTACACAAGCCAGGAAGTACCAATGACCGGATTTGGGCTGTATCCCAATTCAGGGTCTGCAGCCTTAAAGGCCGCATTTTAAGGCCGATTACGTCACAGCGACACGACGAAGGCTGTCCCAGTTCAAAGGCTGCTCGAAATGCGGCCCTCAAATGCGTCCTTCATTTCCCTGAATTTTAAGGATTTTGGTGTAGCCTTCATGGCCCAACATATCCCAGACTTCATAGCGTGGCAGTCGGTGTGGATAATTTTGTCGAAAAAAACGGCGGAAGCGGAGCGGCCGAAGAGTAAACTTTCAGAAGTAAGTACTGAATATTATGTCACTTATTTATGCGCGAATGTTTTTATAATGGAGAACATTAAAACATTACTGTTGGCCACATGTCGGGAAAGTTATGTGACATTAGCGATGTTTGTACTAACTTGGTTTTAAAGCCTTTACTTCAAAATATACGCTGTTCAATAGTTGACTTTAATCTTACAGAGAATGTGATGATTTTATGGATAATTAAAGTCAGTCATATATCCACAAACACAACAAGCTGAAAGTCAGTGATGCTGCTCGGTTTGTAGTCCTGAATATCACGGCACAAGCAGGATTCACTGCACTGTTAATGTTAGCTATGTTGTATTGCTGCCTCTGTTCGGTGGTGTCGAGCCAAACGCACTTTAACGTGTGTTTGAACGAGCTGACGGTTCACTCGTTAAGCTGAAAGAAAGATGCTTTAATCACAGGAGTCACACATGTGTCCACTGCACCATCTGGGAACTCTTCTTGTTTACCACTGTAATAACACAAATACTAAATCCTCCTTCTCTTGTGCTGTTTTGTAGCAGTGTATACACCTGAGACTATCACCTGTCTGTCCGTCCTGCACTCTCTCTCTTTTTCTTTCTCTCTGATTGTGGAATAAAAGTATGAACATGTAGTTATAAGTTACACTTGTGTTTGAATCCTGCAGCTTATCACACATTTGATTTCCATGTGTGACAACTGCAAGTGTCCAGAGTGAGGACAGACTGAGGGACCCACTGCTGCACATCATCTGTGAGGCTTTGCACCCCTGATGATCCACCAGGACAAACTCAGCAGTGTGTGAGGAAGAGGAGGAAGAAGAGCCAGCAGCAGCTGACAGATGGAGATAATAGACAGACTGTTCCCTGTTTGTGAAGGACTGCTAGGAAAGTTTAACATAACTAATTGTCTGTCCTAAATCAGTCTTATTAGGTTATGTTCAAATAATTTTATCATTCCAGTGTTTTCAGTGTGGGAGAAAGTACTCAGGGCCTTCAAGTTACACACCATGAAAGGCAGCAACAAGTTTAATGTTCAGAAACCTAAAGTCTGTATCAGCAGCAGAATGGACCTAAAAATAAATGTTTGTTCCAGTTCTATGAAGCTTTGAGTATTTTGGATTAGTAGTACTGCTGTGTTTGTTGCATCATATTGCTGTAATTGTTTATATGCTTTATATATTCTGAGGTAAGTTGATCTATATTGTTACATCATATTCTATAAGGATGTTATGTGTTTGTATACTTTCTGCCCAGTTTGACCCATTTAGCAGAAGTCAGTCTGTTTAAGGCTCTGATATCTATTCTGTATGACTTAAAGCAGTTATGACATGGTCATGGTCCATAAAGGAATATTTAATATGTCAGTCTACTCTTCATTCAGAAACAGTTTTCACAGCTCGTACATTTTCTTTTTATAAATATATGTAAACAATGAGCCAAATTTAGTAATGCCAACATACTGAAGGAACAACATTTGTCTCTTATATAGATTAGATTAGATTAGATTAGATAGAACTTTATTAATCCCTCGGGTGGGTTCCTCTGGGAAATTCGATTTCCAAAAAAGCACAGCACCGACAGAAGTTACAGAATATTATATATATATATATACACACACACACACACACACACACACACACACACACACATATATAAATACAGAGACAATATAAATAAAATATACGAAGGGGATAAATAGAATAAATAGGAATAAAAAATAAAAATACAAGTGAATGAATTGCACATTTCAAGTATTGAGGTCTATTGCACTGTTGACTATTTACAAAAGTATTGCACAAAAGGTATTGCACAGTGAGGTGAAGAGGCACTACAGCTTAGTTGTTCCCCCCTCCTTTGTCCTCCTGTTTCCCCTCCCTCTCCCCTCCAGAGAGGAGTTAAACAGTTTGATGGCGTGTGGGACAAAGGAGTTTTTAAGTCTGTTGGTTCTTGTCTTGGGGAGAAGCAACCTGTCACTGAACAGACTCTTCTGGTTGTTAATGGCCGTGTGCAGAGGATGCCCAGCATTGTTCATAATGTCCATCAGTTTCTTTAATGTCCTTTTCTCTGCCACTGTCACCAGAGTGTCCAGCTTCATGCCGACCACAGAGCTAGCCCTCCTGATCAGTTTTTCCAGCCTGGATGAGTCCTTCTTTGCTGTGCTGCTCCCCCAGCACACCACAGCATAGAAAAGTACTCCAGCAACCACCGACTGGTAAAACATCCTCAGGAGCTTCCTGCAGATGTTAAAAGACCTCAGCCTCCTGAGGAAGTACAGTCGGCTTTGGGCTTTTTTGTACAGGTGCTCTGTGTTGCATGACCAGTCCAGTTTATTGTCCACCCACAGCCCGAGGTACTTGTACTTGTTGACCACCTCCACCTCCTCCCCCTCTATCTGAACCGGCAGTGGACCTGCTCTAGACCTCCCGAAGTCCACAACCAGTTCCTTAGTCTTTGAGGTGTTGAGTTGCAGGTGGTTTGTGTGACTCCATGCGACAAAGTTCCTCACCAGACTTCTGTACTCCTCTTCCTGATCATCCCAGATACACCCCATGATGGCTGTGTCGTCTGCAAACTTCTGAATGTGGCATAATTCAGAGTTGTAGCAGAAGTCAGAGGTGTACAGGGTGAAGAGAAGAGGGGACAGCACAGTTCCCTGTGGTGCTCCTGTGCTGCTGACCACAGTGTCAGACGTGATGTCCTTCAGCCTGACGTACTGTGGTCTGTCGGTGAGGTAGTCGGAGATCCAAGCGACCAGGCAGGGGTCCACCTCCATCCTGTTCAGTTTTTCCTGAAGCATATATATGCATATATATGCAGTTTTTCCTGAAGCATATATGATACACCTATATATGCACTGTCAAAGATACTTGTCTTTGAGTGAAGATTTAAGGTGATAAGACATAAATAACTGCAACTTGAATCTGTACTGAGGCTCAGTATTTGACACAGAGTTCATGTTCACTGCTGTAATAGCTAATAATGATTAATATAATAACTATAATATTGGCCATATTATATTTACATTACCAAAGTGATATGACTTTAGTCTCATGAACAACATTAGCTAATTGTTATTTACTAACTAATGTTAAATGACTGTTCAGTACAGAAATGAAGCCCAAAAATCATGTTTTACTGTCCTGTGGTCTCAGCCTCAGATACTTATCAAATCACACAAAGCTCTTGCAGAAACAAACAAACGAACAAAATATGTTCTCCTTCATTTCTGTCAAACAAAGTTGTATAACACGTTTTCAGCGGTTAGTATCATGGTTGCTAGGCAACCTGGGCAGTGTGACGGAGACTATACCGTCCCATACAGCCCAACAAACTTGCCGTTTATTTTGCAAATCGAGCTCAACACTGCCCCTAGCGTCCAGGAGCACTTCCATTGTGATTTGGAGTTTGCAAGTGTTTTGGATTTTGTAAGTGTTTTGGAGTTTGTAAGTGTTTTGGATTTTGTACGTGTTTTGGATTTTGTACGTGTTTTGGAGTTTGCATGTGTTTTGGATTTTGTACGTGTTTTGGATTTTGCATGTGTTTTGGATTTTGCATGTGTTTTGGATTTTGTAAGTGTTTTGGATTTTGCATGTGTTTTGGATTTTGTAAGTGTTTTGGATTTTGTAAGTGTTTCGGATTTTGTACGTGTTTTGGATTTTGCATGTGTTTTGGATTTTGTAAGTGTTTTGGATTTTGCATGTGTTTTGGAGTTTGTGCATGATATTTGGAATTTGTAAGTGTTTTTGGAGTTTGTACACCGGGGCCACCGTAATAAAGGTCTAATGAGCATAAAAGTTCAAGTACCACAAAGTTGTTGTTTTTTTAAATGTATCTCTTTATTTGAATTTTTTGATACAAAACAACAACAAACAACAAAAACAACACAATAATGTCACGGTTCTGGGTCAGTATTGACCCAGCATTCTGAGTTCTGATCTATTTTGAATGAACGTTTTGTTTCTCTGGTGTTTTGTTGATGATGATTATTATTGTTTGAGTTCTATGTGTTATATTCGGTATGCCTGCTTATGAGTCTGCGTCTGTGTCTCTGTCGTGTGCTTCCTGTTTTATTTTGTAGTTCTGTGTCCTATGTCAGTGCGTTCAGCTTTGTGCTCTCCCTGTCTCGTCAGTGTAATCAGCGTCAGCCGTGTCTCCCAGCTGTTTCCTCTTCGCTCCGTTCACCTCTTGTATTTAGTGTCTGTGTCTTCCCCTACTCGGTGTTGTGTCGTTAACGTCTGTTCATCCTCTTACCTTCTCCATGCTGTGTGTTTGTCATGTTCCAGTTCTCCAGCACCACTGTTTGTAAGTTTTTGTTCAGTTTTGTGACTCATAGTTTGAGGAGTTTTTCCAGCAATAAAGCTGCGTTTTCAGTTTAAGTCCTGTCTCCAAGAGTCCTGCGTATTGGGTCCACCACTCCTGCCTGCCTGCCACACAGTCAACCATGACAAATAAGCAGTCTGAGACATGTAAAAGGAAAACTAATAGAGTATGGTAAATAATTGGGTCTACCAGCCATTTACACATTTGTCCTGACAAACCCAACCTGCCATTGGAATGGGGCTGCCCCTCTCACTATAGTTTTCCTCAGATCATCAGGTAAGTAATCACTGGAGGGCGCCATATATCCAAAAAAAGTGTCACTTCAATTCAGTCTCTGCCTCTGCTCTGGCCCCAATCTGTAACAACCACCTATTGCCACCATCCCTCGTGAACTCGTGTATATGGGAGTCCACGAGGGATGGGTATTACATGTTTTTAGGATTTATTTTTTTTTAAACATAACACTATTCTAAGCTTTAGTGACCTGTCTTCTTTGTATAATTTGTATTATTATAACTTGTATCATTTCTTCCGCTATTGTCAAATAAGACACTGTGCATCTTCTATCTTGCCAGAGTTTCCAAGTCAGCCCCCTAAGCAATGGTAGGAAGAATTATTTGAGCTGAAGTCTCACAGTAAGGCTCTTATAACACAAAAAAGGGCGATCGTGGCTCAAAGAGTTGGCATTTCGTCTTGTAACCGGAAGGTTGCCGGTTCGAGCCCCGGCTATGACAGTCTCGGCGTTGTGTCCTTGGGCAAGACACTTCACCTACCGCCTACTGGTGATGGCCAGAGGAGCCCATCGCGCGATATGGCAGCCTCGCCTCTGTCAGTCTGCCCCAGGGCAGCTGTGGCTACAACTGTAGCTTGCCTCCACCAGTGTGTGAATGTGAGAGTGAATGAATAGTGGAATTGTACAGCGCTTTGAGGGCCCCGAAAAGTGCTATATAAATGCAATCCATTATTATTATTATTAAATACCTTAATTAAGACATGGGGCAATTACTGAACCCCCCCCAAAAAAAAAAAAAAAGTTGGGAACAGGACCTGGGCCTTAAGTTTGGGAAAGATTACTGGGACAAAGTAATTGACAGAATTCATACCTCGTCCTCATGTGCAAGACTCTCTCTTATTCAGTTTAAGACGGTGTACAGATTGCACTTCTCAAGATCTAAACTTTTTGCAATGGGTACCACCTCATAAAATATATGGCTCTTAAAGTAGCATGCTTATGACCGACATTAAAGTACAGTAGTATAGGCCTATTTAACACCTACATACAGTTTACACAAGACAATTTTATGTCTTATATGAATATTATTTATTTTAACTTTCATAAACAAGATGTGACGAGTGATAATATAACAACTGTACTGCATCAAAACATTCACAGCAGGTGGGATATCCAATCTTTAAGTGATTACCTGATGAATCCTGCTTCTGGGTCCAAACTACTCTGCATTTATTAAAGCGGTTTTAATGCTTTTTATTTTGTTCTATTTATTTTGAACAAGCCCCTAAAAACAGTCAGTGATCACTGTCGGCCTCTCTCGGTTTTTATTACTGCTAATCATTTTAAAGCTCAGTTTTTAAAACCTTATGATGTAACTACACCCCAGCCCATGCAGCAGAATATTAATGACTAACCTTGGATTGTGGATGGATTATCTCAGTTTTTCTCCTGACTGAAGTTTGGTCTGTTTACAGCATCCAGCCATTATTCGATTAAATTTGTTCCTAATCATCAGGAACTCTCGCGTCAACTTTTATCGAGTTGTAAAAAGTTAGCTATCATACTCCAGCTTCACTGAGTTTATGTTATGCTAACATAGCTGTGCAGCTAGCCACCGTGCAGCACATAATTACAGTGGGGCAAAAAAGTATTTAGTCAACCACCGATTGTACAAGTTCCCCCACTTAAAATGATGACAGAGGTCAGTAATTTGCACCAGAGGTACACTTCAACTGTGAGAGACAGAATGTGAAAAAAAAATCCATGAATCCACATGGTAGGATTTGTAAAGAATTTATTTGTAAATTAGGGTGGAAAATAAGTATTTGGTCACCTCAAACATGGAAAATCTCTGGCTCTCACAGACCTGTAACGTCTTCTGTAAGAAGCTTTTCTGTCCCCCACTCGTTACCTGTATGAATGGCACCTGTTTGAACTCATCATCTGTATAAAAGACACCTGTCCACAGCCTCAAACATTCAGACTCCAAACTCCGCCATGGCCAAGACCAAAGAGCTTTCGAAGGACACCAGGAAAAGTATTGTAGACCTGCACCAGACTGGGAAGAGTGAATCTACAATAGGCAAGCAGCTTGGTGTGAAAAAATCAACTGTGGGAGCAATCATCAGAAAATGGAAGACATACAAGACCACTGATAATCTCCCTCGATCTGGGGCTCCACGCAAGATCTCATCCCGTGGGGTCAAAATGATCATGAGAACGGTGAGCAAAGATCCCAGAACCACACGGGGGGACCTGGTGAATGACCTGCAGAGAGCTGGGACCAAAGTAACAAAGGTCACCATCAGTAACACACTACAACGGCAGGGAATCAAATCCCGCAGTGCCAGACGTGTTCCGCTGCTGAAGCCAGTGCATGTCCAGGCCTGTCTGAAGTTTGCCAGAGAGCACATGGATGATACAGCAGAGGATTGGGAGAATGTCATGTGGTCAGATGAAACCAAAGTAGAACTTTTTGGTATAAACTCAACTCGTCGTGTTTGGAGGAAGAAGAATACTGAGTTGCATCCCAAGAACACCATACCTACTGTGAAGCATGGGGGTGGAAACATCATGCTATGGGGCTGTTTTTCTGCCAAGGGGACAGGACGACTGATCCGTGTTAAGGACAGAATGAATGGGGCCATGTATCGTGAGATTTTGAGCCAAAACCTCCTTCCATCAGTGAGAACTTTGAAGATGAAACGAGGCTGGGTCTTCCAACATGACAATGATCCAAAACACACCGCCCGGGCAACAAAGGAGTGGCTCCGTAAGAAGCATTTGAAAGTCCTGGAGTGGCCTAGCCAGTCTCCAGACCTCAACCCCATAGAAAATCTGTGGCGGGAGTTGAAAGTCCGTGTTGCTCGGCGACAGCCCCAAAACATCACTGCTCTCGAGAAGATCTGCATGGAGGAATGGGCCAAAATACCAGCTACTGTGTGTGCAAACCTGGTAAAGACCTATAGTAAACGTTTGACCTCTGTTATTGCCAACAAAGGTTATGTTACAAAGTATTGAGTTGTATTTTTGTTATTGACCAAATACTTATTTTCCACCCTGATTTACGAATAAATTCTTTACAAATCCTACCATGTGAATTCATGGATTTTTTTTTCACATTCTGTCTCTCACAGTTGAAGTGTACCTCTGGTGCAAATTACTGACCTCTGTCATCATTTTAGGTGGGGGAACTTGCACAATCGGTGGCTGACTAAATACTTTTTTGCCCCACTGTATATACCAGCTAGCCCAACTTCAGTAACCCTACAAACGCCACTGCTGTTTATTTTTCAGTCTTCATTTATGTTGGAAGTGATAGCAGAGCTGTACATTTTATCTTTTGCTGTTGCGGTTAAGCTGCCGGAATTATAGCTTCACGACCCTCCTTTGTGGTTCATGCTTATCGAAGTTCAGTTTGCTCTCCATGACGTTTCAGCTGACAACATGAATTACTATCGTGTGGTGGCCTCGCTGGATCCGCTGTCCACCCGCTGTGTGATGACCCTCCATGATGATGATGGTGATCCCCCCCACCCAAGGGAAATACACCCCTCTCAAGGCACTGCTGCTGTGGTGCTACTCCCTCTCCGATGCAGAGCTTGCTGATAAACTCCCTCTCTCAGGCCTGGGTGATGGTACAGCTCTCAAGCTCATGGAGGGCATGCTGCCCTTGCTAGGAACGGATGACGTTGGATTCCTCTTTCTCAGACAGTTTCCGTTGCGAGGTGACCTCGCCAACTCCCCACTGCTGGCCGCAAAGGATTACCATTCACTCGCAGAAGAAGCAGGTTGCCTTCTCCTGGCTACCAAGAGCTTCGGCATCCAGGTGATAGTTCCCGACTCACCAACGGCATCTCCCGCGCCACGGATTCTCCAACTCATCGATTGTGGCTAGGATTGTGGCACTGCGGAAAAGGGCTGTGTTTTTACCATCAGTGCCGTTCCATCTTTGCAGTTTTAAGGCCCAGGGAAACGAGCCTGCCAGCGCTCTGTAGTTGCCGTGACCGCTGGCGATAAGGAAAGGCTGCTCTTCACACAGGACTCGCGGTTGGAGAGACGTTTTCTGGTTCACTCCGGCTCACAGAAGAGCCTCGGGAGTCAACCCGAAAACGTCGGGAGCCTCCACAATGGCACATTATTTAATCTTAAAAAAATTGGAGCTTTCCCATGTACCACCAGAGAGAACCCAAGTACTACTAGTGGTACGCATACCACAGTTTGAGAAAGACTGATCTAGACTATCTAAAATATACCCCGACATTCCTGACCTGTGTAACAGTGGCAACACATCCACCTCGTATTTAACTCATGTGTTTTTTACCTGCACAACACTTCAGTTATACAGGACTTTTTATTTTGCACTGCTCTCTCCTGTTTTGAGTGTTACACTCAAGCCTTGCCTATTTTTTATTTATTTATTTATTTTTTTGGATTGGACATTTGGATCAGGACTGGTTATCAGCTGTTCACTAGTTCTCAAAAATTGTAATTGCCTGAACTGTAATGAGGTATATCTTTGTATCATTTGGTACTTATTTTATTAGCCCTGATATGTCAAGCTACATGTAAAAATTCTATAAATAAAGAGGAAAAAATAATAAAAATGTAACAATTCAGATTATGTTTTTTAATTCATATACACATTCACAGGTACAAAGAAAATGCTATGCAGCTGTCCAGCATCCACCACGACAGACCCATGAGTGCTCTGGAAGAGGCAGTATTCTGGATTGAATTCACACTGAGAAATAAAGGGGCCAAGCACTTGAGGGTCCAGGCCCATGAGCTCACCTGGTACCAGTATCACAGCCTGGATGTCCTGGGCTTCTTCCTCACTATAGTTCTACTTCTCATATTCATCTTCATCAAGACCTGCAGTTTCTGTTTGAACAGGTGTTGTGTCAGGAAAGAAAAAAAGAAAAGGAAGGCTAAATAACAGACTGAACTGAAACAGAGATGTGGGACCAGTGCAGTATTTGTTACTTACATGAGATTTTCTTTCATGTATGTTTAGTTTCCCACCATCTTATTCTTTATGTATCACCACTGATTATTTTAACTAATTACAAGTGTGTTAATTTGCATAAATGTACCTGAATTTAATCTGACATTAAAAACCAAATGCTGATTGGCTGTTGAGTATATTTTTTTAAGAAAAGAAAATTCATTCTATGCCTTTAGCTGAGTAACACAAGTTTCTCTTTTAGTAATCTAGGCATACATCCATGCCATCAACAGTTATATAGATATAAAAGGTTCAAATTAAAATTTTACATAAATTATGTTATTATGAATTATGAGGAAAAACAAAAAAAACACTAAATCATGTTATGAAAGAGGTTGATACAAGCTGATACATTTGGATGACAAAACTTCGTAAACATTTCCTTTGTATGAACATGTTGAAAAGTACAGGAATAAGTTTTTACTTAAAGTGCTGCGGTGTCCTAAAACTCAATTTTCCATTTTTTTTGACGATAGTTCAGAATATGAAAAGGAAAAAAAATTAATATGAAAAAGCAACCACTACATCCTGGTGTCCTGAACACGATGTAATGTAATGTGGCTATATACAGTATCTCACAAAAGTGAGTACACCCCTCTCATTTTTTAAATTTTATTATATGTTTTCATGGGTACAACACTAAAGATATGACACTTTGACACAATGTAAAGTAGTCAGTGTACAGCTTGTATAACAGTATAAATTTGCTCAAAATAACTCAACATAGAGCCATTGATGTCTAAACCGGAACTAAACTGGAGTCCGCTTCCACTCCTCCATTATGACATCATGGAGCTGGTAGATGTTAGAGACCTTGTGCTCCTCCACCTCCCATTTGAGGATGCCCCACAGATGTTCAATAGGGTTTAAGATTGTAGACATGGTTGGGCAGTCAAGTACCTTTAACCTCAGTTTATTTAACAGGGCACTGTTTTGGGGGGGAATCATTCTCTGCTTCAGTATGTCACAGTACATTAGCATTCATGGTTACCTCAATTAACTGTAGCTCCTCAGTGCCAGCAGCACTCTTGCAGCCCCAAACAATGGCATCCCACCACCATGCTTGACTGGAGGCAAGCCACACTGTCTTTGTACTCCTCACCTGGTTTCTGCCACACACCCCTGACACCATCTGAACCAAATAAGTTTGTCTTGGTTTCATCAGATCACAGGTAATCCATGCTCTTAGCCTGCTTTTCTTCAGCAAACTGTTTGCAGGCTTTGTTGTGCATTATCTTTAGAAGAGGCTTCCTTCTCGGACAATGACCATTTGATGCAGTGTGTGGCATATGGTCTGAACACTGACAGGCTGACCCTCCATGCCTTCAACCTCTACAGCAATGCTGACAGCACTCATACAGCTATTTTCTAAAGGCAACCTCTAGATATGATGCTGAGCACGTGCACTCAACTTCTTTGGTTAACCATGGTGAGGTTTGTTCTGGGTGGAACCTGTACTCTTAAACTGCCTTATGGTCTTGACCACTGTGCTGCTTCTCAGTTTCAGGGTGTTGGAAATATTCTTATAGTCTAGGCCATCTTTATGTAGAGCAGTGTTGGGTAAGTTACTTTAAAATAGTAACTTAGTTACATTACTAGTTACTTCTCTCAAAAGTAACTCAGTTACTTCAAGTTACTCGTTACTTTCAAAGTAACTAGTTACTAGGGAAAGTAACTTTGGTTTTACTCATAATTCTCTTGTTAATGTATTGCTTCCATAACTTTGCCAGTCTTCTAGCTTGCTTACTTGCCACAAGTGCACTGTGCCACCTACCAATAGAAAGGAAAAGATAATGTGCATATTTCCACTAGAGAAATCCCACGCCTGGACCGTCATTGACTGCTGCCATGATTCTAGCCTACGTCACAGCGTCATGTGCGCCTTTTACATCAACACAAAAACTGCAGTCGTGGTGCTTTGATTGTACTCAGAACTCGGAAATTCTGCCTTCTGAATAGGAAGATGTAGGTAACACCAGACTGCAGATGAGCTGCATACAGGGCTGGACTGGGACAGAAAATTGTCCCGGGCATTTTGACTAGAGACCGGCCCACCATTATAGGAAAAATCATAAAGCCTTTGAATGAAAATAAACACTGTTGTGACAGTGATGTACACTGTTCTGATGGTATATATGCATCAATCTATCAATCGTTTGTTGTAAGATTCAGATAATTATTTTTTAAAAGATAGACATTTTAAATGAGAATAAGAAAGAAAAGTATTTCTTTGTGCCCCCCTCTCCCTGTTAATGCCCTACATGGCCCCCTGGCAACACTTTGCTAGACCCGCCCCTGCACAGTTACCAGCTGTCAGCTACGTAGAAAAGGATCCTGGTGTTATTTGTCTCTCAGAAACAGTTCATAACTTCAACTCATTCATGTTAACTAAAAGGTAAACCTGTTTCTCCATCACCTGTTCAGCTCTGATGATTCAGTAAGGACATCTCCTGGTTTCATCTTCATGTTTCCCTCTCACCAGATAACCAAACCGATATCATGACCAGCAGCTTTTTTGCAGCTGTGGCTCCAGCAAACATCAGCTGATACTAGAAATTAATATTAAATAAATTCTAACAACAGCTGATCAAGCTTAAAAGTGCTGCTGTTGTTTAGCGCGACATCCGCTGGTTTCCTCTTTCGGCGCAAAGTGAGTGATAAACAAACAAGAGAGCCGATCAGCTGATCACTGATCAGTTTTCATGATTGAAGTAGAAACGGGAGAGGGAGGGGGAGAATGAAAGAAGAAGAGGCAGCTGTGCAGCAAAGACACAGAATAACTCCAGCTTTGTGCCTTTTTCATTGCAGCTGAATTACGGGACAAACTGTTCCTTTTCACCTCAATAAGAAACGCGTAATATTTTCTCTGAATACCAGACGGGATGGTTGGCAACTCTAATAACTTATGAACAAAATAAAGTGCAACATCATTAACTTCATAGCACCATCCAGCTGTATAGAAACTCCGTCATGCTAGCTAGCACGCAGTACGGAAAAAGTCAGCACAACAAAAATAAACTCCACCTAAACTCGGTTTATATCTGACCCAGAGAGACTGCAGGTCATAACTTCTTACCTGAAGTTCAGTTCACACTTGGACCGGCGGCCGCCTCGGGTCTCTTTTCCTTCTGCGTCCCTTTTCCTTCATCCACCTGCTGCCTCCACCACTTGCTAATGTTACTGAATCTGTGGAAGCTCCGCGATAGCCACCACACGAAGTAACGAGTAACGAGCCAATCTAAATCCCAGTAACGAGTAACGCGTTCCTGATTTTGGCATAATAACTAGTTACCGTGCTCGTTACCACAATAATAACGTAGTTACTGTAACGCGTTACTTAATAACGCGTTAGTCCCAACACTGATGTAGAGTAACAATTCTTTTTTTTTCAGATCCTCAGAGAAGTCTTTGCCATGTTGTGCCATGTTAGACTTCCAGTGACCAGTATGAGAGAGTGTGAGAGCAATAACACCAAATTCAACACACATGTTCACCATTTGCACCTGAGACATTGTAACACTAACAGGTCACATGAAACCTGGAAAGGAAAATAGCTAATTGGGCACAACTTTTGTTGCCATGGGTTTAGGCAATAATGGCTGTGTGTTGAGTTATATAAAGGTGACAGCAAATTTACACTGTTGAACAAGCTCTACACTGACTACTTTGCATTGTATCGAAGTGTCATATCTTCAGTGTTTTGTTCCATTAAAAAAATATATACAGTGAGATACTGTCAGCTGAAGTTGAAATAGGGCCGGTGTTCTAGATTAATTGGCATTGTAAATTAACTGGTGACGGTCAAAGAAATGGGTTTATGTATTTATTTGTCGGGTGGTTTGCCATGTGTCTTTTTTTTTTAGTTTTGAGGTTAGAGATTTAGAGATTTTTAGTTTTAAAGCCAAGTTAAGAATATTCATAGTTTAATTTCCAAAATCTACTGACGTATCACATAGCAGCTGGGGCAGTCTCAAATGGAGTTTAGTCCACTACTACCACCTGTGGCCAAGTGCCATACTACTACCAGATTAACTAGTGACCATCTGCACCTGGTTCTATGACCACCTTGAGTAGAGGCTGAGTGGCTGCACTTAAACCTGGTGCATTCAGATCTACCCATAAACACGTTGAAAGATGCAATGCTAGCAATTTGGATTGTCAACACTTAAACCAATCATTGAGCAAAGACAACAGGGATAATTTTTTCTGTGTATTAAGCCTGGGTAACATTTGTAGTCGCCTTCTGTACAGGGGAAGTCCATGCACAGTCCTTGTACGACTTTCCACAGCAGGTGCATTCAATAAGAAAGAAAATTTAGATTGTCAGAATCATTCATCTAAAGTCGGGCTGTTGAGTGAAGCAACTAACGATGATCCTCTAATCGCCTGAGCCAAGATAGATGGCAGACCAACTGTCTGCCATCTATAATCCAGTTTTGAGTTCCCTCCCCAGACACCTTAACGCCCACTCACATCCTGGGCCATCTGACCTCAGGAATTTGCATGATAAGGTGGGGCCAGGTTTCACAATGAGCTCACCCGAAATCCTGGCTGATTGGGACCCACACCCAGTTTCACACCTTGGCTAAGGGGATTAGAGGATCATCAGGGGGTCCTTTTGTCCCTCTGTGGGGGGATACTCCCACTAGGTTTAAATCTGAGACTCTCCACCATTTGACCTTAGAATGGAAGAAGCTTCGTGGATGAGAGGTGAAACGTCTTCAAGCAACTTAAAGAAGTCCAGACACTTTTCTTTGCAAGCTCCTTTGACTACGATGACCTGGATGACTGAGAACCTTCAGAGACACAATCACAGACAGAATTGAGTAAATGTTCATCTTAACTGAGTTCAGAATTATCTTTCATAAAATACTTTCACCAAAGGATCAGACCACAGCTGATGATCTGCTGACATTCAGACACCATGGAGCTGCATCTCTCTGCCTGCATCCTGTTGGTACTTTGTGTGATATGGAGTGCAAACGGGGGAAATATTTTGGTCCTCCTCAGATTATGCAACAGTGTACAAGCCTATACAGTTGAAATGACCATTGTTTTGCATTACTTCACTCCGTCTCTACCCGACTAACGATAACATCGAGCTCTGACATTTTTAATAATTTCTTAGTGGATTTCTCATACCGGTTCAGTCCTGCTTTTTTCAGTCCTGTCAACTTTATTCCCATGAACTTTATTCCAATAAACTTTATTCCCATAAACGTGAAGTTTACCTTTGAGTTAATAATTATCTTTCCTGTGATACTTCTACAAAGGATCAGACCACAGCTGGTTATCCTGCTGACATTCAGACACCATGGAGCTGCGTCTCTCTGCCTGCGTCCTGATGGTACTTTGTGCAACATCGTGTGCAAATGGAGGAAATATTTTGGTGTGGTACGCCGATGCCAGCCACTGGATAAACATGAAACCTGTTCTGGAGACGCTGGTTGACAGGGGACACCAGGTAACTGTACTGATTCCGAGCTCGTCAGTATACATGAACACCAATGAACCCACCCGCTTTCACTATGAGCCCTTCAATGTCTCTTTCTCATTGGAGGCTTATAAGAAGCTTCTAGAAGACTTCCTCCAATTCTCCATATACGAGATTGATTATATGAATTACTGGAAGATCTACATCAGATACATTAACATTTCAAAGACAAACCTTCAGTACAATATCCAGTATTTGGACGGTGTGGTGAAATCAGAAGCCATTATGAAGAAGTTGAAAGAGGGAAATTATGACCTTCTCTTGGCTGACCCCTGGAAAGCTGGCAGTGACTTAGTAGCAGATATTTTGGGGATCCCACTCATCTTCTCCTTGCGCTTCTCCTTAGCTAATAACTGGGAGAGGCATTGTGGTCAGATGCCTGCTCCACCATCCTTTGTTCCCGGTGCCATGAGCAAACTCACAGATAAGATGGACTTCTCAGAGAGAGTGTGGAACTTTCTCTTCTACGCTCTCCAAGACATCGTGATTGATCACATTTTTTGGAACGTATTAGACAGATATTACTCTGATGTCAAAGGTGAGCAAATAGGCGTAAAGCACTGATTTAAAAAATATTTAAAATTTGCTAATAATGTACACACAGTGTTTTAAAATTTTCTGATTAAGAAAATATGATCTCTTGCATAAACTATTGGTGATATGTTAATGTTTTTGGAACGTATTAGACAGATATTACTCTGATGTCAAAGGTGAGCAAATAGGCTGATTTAAAAAAACTATTTGAAATCTGCTAATAATGCAAACGCAGTGTTTTAATATCCCATCAGATCTGATTAAGAAAACATGATGCCTTGTATAAACTATTGGTGATACATTGATGTCCATTACTTATGCATTGCAACAGGAACTCCCACCAGTGCCTGTGAGTTGATGAGTAAAGCAGATATCTGGTTAATCCGAACCTACTGGGATTTTGAATTCCCTCGTCCTTTCCTCCCCAACTTCAAATATGTTGGTGGGATCCACTGCAGACCTGCTAAACCTTTACCGGAGGTAAGGACACTCAACTATTACCATCTAATTAATCATTACAGAATAATTGTGCCAGGAGCAGTGAAACCATCAAAATGTTGAACAAAAATAATTTAAAAAAACAGCTGGTTGTTGGCTGTGGGATAATATTCGACTTGTTACAGGATCTGGAGGAATTTGTGCAGAGTTCTGGAGATGATGGCATTGTGATCTTCACTTTAGGATCCGTAATCTACAACGTCACCAAGAAGAAGGCAAACATGATAGCCTCAGGCCTCGCTCAGATCCCACAAAAGGTCAGAGGATAATCTTTGTTTCAGCTGTAATTAATTTTCTGCAAAGCATGGAGTCGTTTTTCATGTTTCAGAGTGCTCTACTTCTGACTACCAGAACTACCAAAACTACATGTTTTAATGAGATTGCAGACTTTGGACATTTTAGGCTGCATGTTTGTGAGAATCAGCCATCTCCAATTTTACATCCATCACGCACTGCCGCTCAAACTCCACTCACACTCGCTCCTCTTCGACCGCTCACTCTCAAATTCCACTCACGCTGCCACACACAGGAATCTCAGGAAGGGTCCACCAACAGGTCCGGGAAATCTATTTAAAGAAACAACGGTTAGTTAAAGACAGACAACTTTAAAACAGAGCAGAGAGCATGAACTATGCGGGTTCAACGTTTCAGCAATGAGGTGCTCAGAGCCCTACCCTTAAATAGCGCCAGAGTGATCAGGACAGATCAGCAGGAGGTGGTGGCAATAAACCCAGGTGTGAAAGGTGCGAGCCAAAGGCAAGAGCCCAGTAACTCTGAACTCTGCCCAGGCAAGCAGGAGACAGTAGGGAGGAAAGAGAGAGAGAAACAAAAACCCAACCTGTAACCAGTGTGGGCCAGCCAGAGAGACACCGGGACCGTGACAATTCCTTTGACTGTTCACAGCAAGCACCACCCTTAAATTTAACTCCAGGCCTTTTATCTGCTTAATTGATAATGACATAACAAAGGAATTGCCCACACCTCATGATGAAATGGCCCTTTAGTCCAATTACTTTTGGTCCCCTTAAAAAAAGAGCATGGCACATGTTAAGGAGCTAAACACTCCTAAAACCTTCATCCAATTTGAATGTAGATACCTATCTGAGAGTCTACAGATTATGTCGATGTAAATGATATAACTACAAATAGAACAGGTTTCAGTAAACAGGTAAAAAGAAAAAAAAACTTGCATCAATCTTGTAAATACATATATAAATCTAACTTTAAAATAAAATCTAAAATTAGCATTCAAAGAGTTTTATACCCAAATCACTCCGATTATGCAGCTTTAGATGACAGGTAGAAAACAGCTGACTAGAAACACATACTGCAGTTTTATTTTCCCATAATATTTTGTGATATATTGCCTAAAGTGTGGCTGTAAGTATACTACAGCAGAAAACAAACAAATCATGTAAGCTAAGAAATATGTTACCTTTTATAGGTGGTGTGGAGGTACATAGGAGAAAAACCAGAAACCTTGAGTGCCAACACTAGAATATATGACTGGATCCCTCAGAACGACCTCCTGGGTACGTAAACTTGGCACTAAACACAGATTTTCTTAAAACTGCAATGACATAAATTAAACGCACATTCAACATGAAATGCAAGCTGTGAGCATTCTGTTTATTAACAAAAGGAAAAATTGATCAATTATACTTTTCTAACAGACACCCTGTGCAAATCTAATCTGTTGCACTAAAAGATTAGTTGAATGCACATAAGTATTAGAACGTGCAAATCAATTTCAACTCAGCACTTATGCCGGGTTATTGAAATTCTCCTGTTGTTCACGTGAAAAACTAACTTTCAATGTCACATGGTTATTTGGCATGTGTTAGGTCACCCTAAAACTAGAGCTTTCATCACTCATGGAGGCACAAATGGGATTTATGAAGCCATCTACCACGGAGTACCCATGGTGGGCATACCCATGTTTCTTGACCAGCCAGACAACATGATCCATATGAAGGAAAAAGGAGCTGCAGTTATTCTCAATTTGAACTACGTGACAGCTGAGGATCTAAGAGATGCAGTCAACACAGTCATCGATGATAAATCGTGAGTTCTCTGAACTATCTGCACTTTAAATTAGGCACTGGAAACAGGCTTTAAAGGGAAAAAATGTAGCAGGGTCAGAGTATGAAACGTGAAGAATTTACCTTGAACCCCTTTTTCTTGGAGCCAGCTAACACAAGAAAGCCTTGCTGAGCTGAACTTTAATGACCTGTGTAAACAATTTTTTATGGTCTCATAGCTTTTTGATTAATACTGCATGATATTCATTTTTACAATTTTTTTTCTCATTTATATACACATTCACAGGTACAAAGAAAATGCTATGCGGTTGGCCAGCATCCACCACGACAGACCCATGAGTGCTTTGGAAGAGGCAGTATTCTGGATTGAGTTCACACTGAAAAACAAAGGGGCCAAGCACTTGAGGGTCCAGGCCCATGAGCTCACCTGGTACCAGTATCACAGCCTGGATGTCTTGGGCTTCATCCTCACTATAGCTCTACTCCTCATATTCATCTTCATAAAGACCTGCAGTTTCTGTCTGCACAGGTGCTGTGTCAGGAGAGGAAAGACCAAAAGGAAGGCTGAATAACAACTGAAAAAGGTGCTGAGTGTGTTGTGCCGGGGCAATATTTGTTACCTACATGAGACTTTCTTTCATGTATGTTGAGTTTCCCACCATCTTATTCTTTATGCATCACCACTGATTACTTTAACTGAAGACAGGTGTACCGATTTGCAGAAGTGTACCTGAAGTTAATCTCACATTAAAAACAGAATGCTGATTGGCTGTTGAGTTTTGCTTTTTTAAGAAAGGAAAACACAAAATTCATTCTATGCCTTTACTTGAGTACTGCTCATGAAAAGTCACCACTGTGGGTCCTCTTGGCACTACATGTGGTCAACATTTATACAAATATGGAAGATGGGCTCCAAATTGAACTTTAACATACAGAACTCATTAACATAAATGTTAATGTGATTGTGGCTCAAGAGTTGGGAGGTCATCTTGTAATTTGAAGGTTGCCGGTTCGAGCCCTGGCTGGGACAGTTTCGGTGTTTGTGTCTTTGGGCAAGACGCTTCACCCGTTGCCTACTGGTGGTGGTCAGAGGGCCCGGTGGCGCCAATGTCCGGCAGCCTCGCCCCTGTCAGTGCGCCCCAGGGTGGCTGTGGCTACAATGTAGTTTGCCATCACCAGTGTGTGAATGTGTGCGTGAAGGGGTGGATGACTGGATGTGTAAAGCGCTTTGGGGTCCTTAGGGACTAGTAAAGCGCTATACAAATACAGGCCATTTACCATTTATATTAACAAAAAACAAACTGCCCTCCGTGTCCTGAACGAGGTTTACACAAAATAATACATTTGAATCACAGCTAGTATTTGTTCCCCCTCCCCCCACATGAACTGTACAGGAATAATTTTATTTCCATAATTTTTTCAATTTTCCATCTTCTTTGACTTTCCACAACATCAGCTCCATACAGGCAGTAGCATCTTCTGCAGTGTCATGGCCACAAACTAAGGGGTATAAAAATAATCTTTTATTGGTGAGTGACTCAATGTAGCATGCTCTCTGCCCTGAAAGGTGTAGGAAATATAATGGAGAGTCAGAAGAAGTACTGGCCTTCTATTCAAAGGGACAGCAAACAGTGGATGAAACACCTTTATGGTAGCCCCGTCATCACCACTAGATCCTCCCAGAACGACACCATGTTCAGTTCAGGAGAAAATAACACTGGAGCAGCTTTCCATCACTGCACACAGCTCTTCAAGAATAAAATGAATCAATGATCCTTGAATAATAGATCTTTTTTGACTGCTACCTGTTAATAACTGTTCATATATGTTTTCTAAGGTAGCTTTTTGTGAGAGACTTTATATACAAAACAATTGCTGTATGTGATTTGCTTAATTAGGTCACAGCAAATAGTGACTTTTTATTTCTACTTCAAGACAGGGATTGGTAGTTACATTACACTGAGACTTTACGGTAATGTGCTGCCACCTGGTGGTAAAAGCTTTAGATAAAAATTTGGTTCAGGTAATTACAAATAGTATAATTAAGATGGAAAAAATAAAATACTTTTAGAGGACATCAGAGAGAAATAAAGTGAGATTACTGTATCATGACATTTCAACCCTTTTGTCCAAAAATGACTTATGACAAATTAAATTCAGGGTATACAAGACAAGACAAGCAGACCATGACGAATTTTCAATATCTGTTGGTCTCTGTCAACTATGTGTTTGAAATACACCATATGGAAAAGAAATAGTAAAAACTTATGATTTATATGTTATATTGGTTTAGTAAGTATCCAAAACATACAAGTTTCATTTATATAATTTTTCAAGGCATCTTATATCTGTTTTCACTCTTGTATGCTTTTCATACAAGTTTCACACAAGACAGATACAAACTTTATAAGATTTATATATATCTTTTCTATATGGGACACTACCCATCAAAAGTTTTGAAACACCTCAATTGTCCAGCTATTTATTCCAATTTATGTAATTCAAATCCAATGAATAGGTTGAAATGGTACAAAGGTAAGTGTTGAACTGCCAAAGGTTAAAAAAAAAAGGAAGAAAGGTTTCCCTTGATCTCTTTTTTGACTTCAATTGTTTGTTTCTACTATGCTTTCATTTCAGACTGCAATGTGACATTAAACAGCATGATTTTCAATAGAAAACTGGAATAATTGGGGTGTTCTAAAACTGGTAGTTTTTTAAGAAGACACAGTGGTGTATAGTATCTCATCAAATCGAATGCCTCAGAAGTTTGTATAGCTAACATTTTTGTATTTTCACAACAGCTGACCTCTGACCTTAATGCTGAGGGCACTGGGGTAAAAATGCGTGTTTTAAAAATCTTTCATTGATTAATCTAAAAAGACAAAGGAAGTCCTTGCAGTCCCCATGTGCTGCTCATAGGGGTCTGATTATTGGGATTCAATACCCGTTGCCGCGAACTTGTATAAGCTGCAAAATTTCTAGGCGAATCCTGTTGAATACTTTGAGTATATGATAAATAGAAAACATAACATTTAAAAAAATAAGTGTAACAAAAAACAAAAAGGTCCCAAATGGTATGTTCACAACCAATCAGATGTTTTGTACTTTATTTTACAAACGCCTTCCATGGTTCTGGTTCAAAACAGACATCCAGATGATTTTGTGTTAATTATTTGCACATTAAAGTCTACTGAGGACTGCAACTGGAAGATGTGAAATAAGCTGTGAAAAACTTAAAAAGAAAAAAGAATACATTTTTAAAAAAGGAAGTGAAGAAGTCACCTTGAGTAAACAGAGGTCTTTTTCCAGGCAGTGTCCAATTAGAATCGTGTCAGCATTTATGAAGCCCAACAGCATCTCCTGGACATCTCTTAGAGAACCATGGTGACCCTTCACACCCTCCTCACTAACACCTGAAAATCTGGCCAAGTAAGTTGTCACACGGGTTCTAAGCAGAGCTGCATAATATGCGTTATAAAGCAAAACCTTACCATCTTTGAAATACTGACTAAACCTTGCACTTGGTGTTGACCAAATTTTCAATAGACAGAAAGATTTTCAGACTTCTGCCACACTTCTGTAGTGACAGAGCGAGTTGGTATAGTTTATGTAGTGCACAGAGAAAGATGAGGGGTATATTATCACATTACCTGGTGCTATAGTCAATGACATCATTTTCAGGTTTAATCCAAGGTGTCATATAGAATTAGCTGACTCGAGTTGACCGTTACTCTGGATAACTCCAAACCATGAATGGTTTAAAACTACAAAGGTAAACATATGTTTTCATTGCAAACTGATTAAAACAAAAATCAAACTTCAGACATCTTTTTCCACACCAACAAGTTCTGACATAAAGCCCATGGGCACAAGAGTTAAAGGTAGAGTATATAATGAGGTGAGCTGAAGTGTCATACAGCAATCCTACACACATCAACAATCCTGCTGTGTTGTGCATGTGTCACAAGATATACTTAATATTATACTTAATTAATAATGCCTCCCGGAACCAGAGGCAGACAGAGAAAGACCTGGGTCATCCGCAGCCACCCTAGGGTACTAGGTTAGAAATCAGTCTTGTTTCTCAGTACAGTCAACTTTACTGTGACTACCTTTTAACCCATTGTGATAGCACAGACAGATATGAGTCAGAGTTCAGATTTATTGAGTTAATAATTATCTTTCCTGATATACTTTCACCAAAGAATCAGACCACGGGTAGTTTTCCTGCTGACATTCAGACACCATGGATCTGCGTCTCTCTGCCTGCATCCTGCTGGTACTTTGTGCAACATCGTGTGCAAATGGGGGAAATATTTTGGTGTGTACACTGATGGCAGCCACTGGATAAACATGAAGCCTGTTCTAGAGACGCTGGTTGACAGGGGACACCAGGTAACTGTACTGGTCCCAAGCTCATCAATGTACATGAAAACCAATGAACCTGCCCGCTTTCACTATGAGCCCTTCAACGCCTCTTTCTCATTGGAGACTATAGAAGATTTTTTGGAAGAGCTCCTCCAATTCGTATTATACGAGTTGGATTATATGAACTACTGGGAGATCTTCACCAGATCCGTTAAATATGTGAACACACACATTCAGATTTCTTTTCAGTATTTGGATGGTGTGGTGAAATCAGAAGTCATCATGAAGAAGTTGAAAGAGGGAAATTACGATCTTCTCTTGGCGGACCCCGTCAAAGCTGGCAGTGACTTAGTAGCAGATATTTTGGGGATCCCACTCATCTTGTCCTTTCGCAGCTCCCCAGTTAATAACTGGGAGAGGCATTGTGGTCAGATGCCTGCTCCACCATCCTTTGTTCCCGGTGCCATGAGCAAACTCACAGATAAGATGGACTTCTCAGAGAGAGTGTGGAACTTTCTCTTCTACGCTCTCCAAGACATCGTGATTGATCACACTTTTTGGAACGTATTAGACAGATATTACTCTGATGTCAAAGGTGAGCAAATAGGCGTGAAGCACTGATTTAAAAAAATATTTAAAATTTGCTAATAATGTAAACACAGTGTTTTAAAATTTTCTGATTAAGAAAATATGATCTCTTGCATAAACTATTGGTGATACATTGATGTCCATTACTTATGCACTGCAACAGGAACTCCCACCAGTGCCTGTGAGTTGATGAGTAAAGCAGACATCTGGTTAATCCGAACCTACTGGGATTTTGAATTCCCTCGTCCTTCCCCCCCCCCCAACTTCAAATATGTTGGTGGGATCCACTGCAGACCTGCTAAACCTTTACCGGAGGTAAGGACACTCAACTATTACCATCTGATTAATCATTACATCACAGAATATTCCTGCCAGGAGCAGTGAAGCCATCAAAATGTTGAACAAAAATGAGAAAACAGCTGATTGGCTGGCAGTGGGATAATATTTGACTTGTTACAGGATCTGGAGGAATTTGTGCAGAGTTCTGGAGAAGATTGCATTGTGATCTTCACTTTAGGATCTGATAGGTTTGTAGCTTGAACCTATTCGCTGGAACGTTGAAGACAATATAATTACACAGCAAAAGCATTGAACACCAAGTAGACAAAGTTCTTTGTGTTACTCAACAATACAAAACCTAATAGGATCCCTGATCAACAACATCACCAAGGAGAAGGCAAACATGATAGCCTCAGGCCTCGCTCAGATCCCACAAAAGGTCAGAGGATAATCTTTGTTTCAGCTGTAATAAACTTGTGCAAAGCATGGAGTAGTTTTACATGATTCAGATAACCAGTTTCAGAGTGCTCTACCTCTGACTACCAGAACTACAAAAACTAGTTTTTTTAAATTACATTGCAGACTGTGGACATTTCAACGTGCAAGTGTTCAATTTCCATGTTATTTCCACAATATTTATGTTCGTTTTCCTAATACAGAGTGCGAAAAATCAGATCAACAGCTGATGATTTCCAATGACAGGTCAACCCTGATGCACCCGCCAGGGGGGAGAGCGGCGGGGTCGGGGGATGCGGGTCCCCCGCGGAGGGAGGGAGGGGTGGAGGGAGGAGGTCGGGGTCGCGAGAGCCCCCCCGAGGGGATGGGACGGGATGGGAAGGGAGGGCGGGGCCGGGGGATGCGGGTCCCCCGCCGAGGGAGGGAGGGAGGGAGGGAGGAGGTCGGGGTCGTGAGATCCCCCGAGGGGATGGGACGGGATGGGAGAGAGAGAGAGAGAGAGAGAGAGAGAGAGAGAGACGTGAGTTTGACAGAGAGCACACGTGCAAGCGCGGACGATAAAGTCTTGTAAAAGGTGGCCGAGAAACACCCCAGCGAAAGCACAGCGCGTCGCGCGGCGAGATGGTAAGAGCGTGGATGGCGGGTACAAAGCGCGTCTGGGTTACAGGTTACAGAGGCGGTGTCCGGGCGCGTGCCGTACAACAACAACAACGACAACAACGGCGACAAGGTGCCAACGAGAAAGAAGAAGACGAAGAAGACAATGTCACGCACTAGACCGTGGGAGCCAAAGAGCACTAAGGTCGGTACAGGCGGATCGCAATCGCCGGCGGTGTCATCGTCGTCCTCCTCCTCCTCCTCCCGCTCACCATCACCATCGCCGTCGCAATCGCCATCGCCAGCGCGTTTGGCGTACGCGGCGTGGTCGGCTCCGGTGGCTCCGTTGTTGCGACCGGCCACGTTTCGCTATCGAGGGCTAGGGGTCGAGGATGACCAAGAGCAGCAGCGGCGGCAGCAGCGGCGGCAGCAGCGGCGGCAGCGGCGGCGGCAGCGGCGACGGCAGCGGCGACGGCGGCAGCAGCGGCGGCAGCAGCAGCAGCTACAGGAGAACTTGGAGGAGGACGAGAGCGAGGAAGAGGAGCAAGAGGCCGAGGGGGACGACAACGACGACCCGACGGCCTGAACGCTCGCAGACGAGGAGCGCCACTCGGAGGAGCAGGAGGACGAGAGCGAGGAAGAGGAGCAAGAGGCCAAGGGGGACGACGACGACGACCCGACGGCCCGAACGCTCGCAGACGAGGAGCGCCACTTGGAGGATCAGGAGGACGAGAGTGATGGGGTGGCGGACCATAGGTATTTCGCGGAAGAGGATCACGGTTACGAAATGGCGTCGCAACTCTGCCAGGACGGCGGCTCGCAAGGCGAGTCGAACCGCCGAGAGGGAGAGGAAGAAGCAGGCGCCGAACCGGGGCGTGGGACTCGGGAGGTTTGGCGAGAGGACGACACCGGCCATGCTGCAGTTGGCGTTCATGATCTTGGGCGCGATCGCGGCCGCGGCGCTGTCGGTGAAACTCGTGACGCAGATGTAGCCGACGATTATGACTACGACGATGACGAAGAAGACAAAGACTATGAAGAAGAAGAAGACGTCCTCGCCGATGATTATAACGATGACTATGAAGAAGAAGACAAAGATTATGAAGAAGAAGAAGAAGAAGAATTAGAAGAAGAAGAATTAGAAGAAGAAGAAGACGACAACGACGACCTCGACCCGCCAGGACGAGGCCCCACCGAAGAGGCCATGGCGGCGGCGCGAGACGAGGCCTCCGCGTTCATGGCCTACTTCCCGCCGGATGTAGAGGACTTGGTGATCGCCATGACCAACCTGGAAGCGGACAGGCGCGGGCCCGCCATCGACGGATGGAAGCCCATGGGCCGCGTCGAGTTCGAGCCTACGTGGGACTGCTCGTGCTCGCCGGCGTGTACAGGTCCCGGGGAGAGGCCTGCGAGAGCCTGTGGGACGCCGAGAGCGGCAGGTCCGTGTTCAGAGCCACGATGCCGCTCAAGACCTTTCGAGCCTACTCGAGCGCGCTGCGCTTCGACGACAGAGAGACCAGACAGGCCGGGCGAGGCGAGGGCAACGGCGTCGGCGATAGCTACGACAAACTGGCCCCCATCAGAGCCGTGTGGGACGAGTGGTGCGCGAGGTTGGCCGCCATGTACCGCCTGGGACCGGAGGTCACCGTCGACGAGAGACTGGTGCCGTTCAGAGGTACGTGGTGTGTGTGTGTGTGCGTGTGCGCGCGTGTGTGTGTGTGCGCGCATGCGTGTGTGTGTGTGTGTGTGGCTGTGGCGTGCGGATGAGAGGAGGAAGAGGAGCGGGAACAACGACAACACTAGCTTTCTGCTGTCGTCGTCGGGTTCTGCGGCTGTGCTTTTACACGACTTTATCGTCCACCACGCTTGCACGTGTTTGTGTTCCGGCTGTGCTTTTACACGACTTTATCGTCCACCACGGATCAAGATACGGGTGGCGTGCGACGCGCGTTCCAGCTAAGCGTGGAAGATGCAAGTCTACACCGGCAAGCCCGACAAGCGCGGCCCTCCCGAAAAGCACCTGGCCACTCGAGTGGTCATGGACCTCACCGAGGGATTGACACCGGGACGCAACGTCACGTGCGACAACTTTTTCACCTCGCACGAGCTCGCCGACAGGCTCTATCGCGAGAGAGGCCACACCGTGCTGGGCACTCTGCGATCGAACAGACCCGAGATCCCCAGAGAGCTGCGCTGCGTCAAGGGCAGGGCCGTGGGCTCCGTCGAATCCGTAGTACTCGGCGGCTCCGCGGGACGAGGAGGAGGACGAGGGCCCGACACGATCATCCTCTCCTACGTGGCCAAGAAGAACAAGAACGTGCTGCTCCTCACCACCGCTCCTCGCTACCACCACCACCGCCGCCATCGCTCCGGCCCCGAGCCCCGGCCTAGCCGCCGCATCAGCGACAGCAACAGCATCGGCATCAGCAGCGGCAGCGGCAGCAACAGAAGCAGCGCAAAACCGCCCTTGGTGCTGCATTACAACCGCACCAAGGGAGGCGTCGACAACCTGGACAAGGTCGTGAGCACGTACAGCTGCAGGAGAAAGACCCGCAGGTGGCCCGTGGCCCTTTTCCACAACATGGTCGACGTCGCGGCCTACAACGCGTTCGTGCTGTGGAGGGAAATTCACCCCAACTGGATGCCGGGCAAGCTCAACAAACGACGGCTCTTCCTCATCGTCATCATCATCATCATCATCATCACATATGCCCCGTGGGGGTCCTAGCGACCCCAACCCTATCATCATCATCATCATCATAACACATATATACCCCGAGGGGGTCGCTAGGACCCCCACCCTAATCATCATACAACACACATATGCCCCCCCCCCCAGGGGGGTTACCAAGACCCCCCATCACCACCACCACCCCCATCATCATCATCATCAATACCATCCTAATAACAACACACACGCCCCTCGGGGGGTCACCACGAGCCACGCCCCGAGAACAGGCGGGCGCACAAGGGTTAAGTCTAATATATACTCTGGTAAACTATAGTACTTTTTCTGTTCTGTTGAAGAAAGATGTTGAATCTATTTAATTATTGTAGAAAAATAATTGATTTCTGTGCTTTTTATTTTTTTACGCGTGCATTAAATTAAAGTTGATTAAACATCACGAGGCGGAGGGTAGTTCCCTATTTTTTTTGCTGGGAGTCGGCAACCCTATTAGTTAGGTTGTTTAATATTTCTGGTAAGTACTCTTTAAAATACAACAATAGGGAGGATGGAGTAGGTTTAAGTTTATTAGATTGATCAGTTTTGCTGAACTATGAAATGTTTTGGGTGCAGTGTATTTTTTGCATACAGGTATAACAGAATAGCTTTAGTGTTTTGTTATTTAAAACTTGAGTATGAACTTATACAAAATGCAGCGAGATATTAAAAAAACAGTTTTATTGATTAAAAAATACACTATATCGGATTCATATCGTATCAGCAGATATCCAAATTTATGATATCGGTATCAGACATAAAAAAGTGGTATGTGCGATCTCTGGTATATAATGAGGTAAGCTGAAGTGCCATACAGCAGTGCTACACACAACAATCCTGTTGTGTTGTGGATGTTGTTAGATTTGTATTGTTTATTGTCATTTATGCTTAGAAATATCTACTCATATATGCTTAGAGTTGTATAATCAATGCCATGTTGGTAGAGGGTTGATCCTTAATAGTCTGCAAAGACTTTGTGTGCAATCCAGAGTGTTCTGGCATTCACACCTACATCCTGGGAGCAGGGGAGAGGTCCTACCTTGTTTTATTGTTTTATGGTAGGATAAACGTAGCTATGTCAGTCTTAGTCTAAGTGCGTTTTATTTAGATGAACTTCCAGACCAGCAGGTTTAGGGAAGTCATTTATGGGGTCACACACTGACACCCCCCCCCCCCCCCCCCATACACACACACACAACGCACAGGCAAGGTACTCTTTGTGTGTATGTAGACATCATATGTTAATGAACCTATGTGAGCTCAATAAAAGAACAATGTTATGGGGGAGTGGACGAGAGCGACTGGGGTCAAGCGAAGGAACGGCGCTTGTCGTGGTCCTCTCCCTCATGCATGAGTAACACGAAGAACTTTGCCTACTTGTGTCTTGCTTTTGCTGCATAATTAAATTGTCTTGAACGTTCCAGTGAATAGGTTCAAACTACAAACCTATCAGATGTATCACAAAATATACTTAATTAATAATGCCCCCCTGGAATCTGAGGCAGACAGACAAATACCCAGAAGACCTGGGTCATCCACAGCCTCCCTAGCATACTGGTACAGGTTAGAAATCAGTCTTGTTCCTTCAGCACAGTGAACTTTGCTATCAATACCTTTTAACCTATTGTGATAGCACAGTTAATAATTATCTTTCCTGATATACTTTCACCAAAGAATCAGACCACGGGTAGTTTTCCTGCTGACATTCAGACACCATGAATCTGCGTCTCTCTGCCTGCATCCTGCTGGTACTTTGTGCGACATGGAGTGCAAATGGAGGAAATATTTTGGTGTGGTACACTGATGGTAGCCACTGGATAAACATGAAGCCTGTTCTGGAGACGCTGGTTGACAGGGGACACCAGGTAACTGTACTGGTCCCGAGCTCATCAATGTACATGAACACCAATGAACCTGCCCGCTTTCACTATGAGCCCTTCAATGCCTCTTTCTCATTGGAGACTATAGAAGATTTTTTGGAAGAGCTCCTCCAATTTGTATTATACGAGTTGGATTATTTGAACTACTGGGAGATCTTCACCAGATCCGTTAAATATGTGAACACACACATTCAGATTTCTTTTCAGTATTTGGACGGTGTGGTGAAATCAGAAGTCATCATGAAGAAGTTGAAAGAGGGAAATTACGATCTTCTCTTGGCGGACCCCATCAAAGCTGGCAGTGACTTAGTAGCAGATATTTTGGGGATCCCACTCATCTTGTCCTTTCGCAGCTCCCCAGTTAATAACTGGGAGAGGCATTGTGGTCAGATGCCTGCTCCACCATCCTTTGTTCCCGGTGCCATGAGCAAACTCACAGATAAGATGGACTTCTCAGAGAGAGTGTGGAACTTTCTCTTCTACGCTCTCCACGACATTGTGATTGATCACACTTTTTGGAACGTATTAGACAGATATTACTCTGATGTCAAAGGTGAGCAAATAGACATGAAGCACTGACTTAAACTATTTGAAATCTGCTAATAATACAAGCACAGTTTTTTAATATCCCATCAGATCTGATTAAGAAAATATGATGCCTTGCATAAACTATTGGTGATACATTGATGTCCATTACTTATGCACTGCAACAGGAACTCCCACCAGTGCCTGTGAGTTGATGAGTAAAGCAGACATCTGGTTAATCCGAACCTACTGGGATTTTGAATTCCCTCGTCCTTTCCCCCCCAACTTCAAATATGTTGGTGGGATCCACTGCAGACCTGCTAAACCTTTACCAGAGGTAAGGACACTCAACTATTACCATCTGATTAATCATTACATCACAGAATATTCCTGACAGGAGCAGTGAAGCCATCAAAATGTTGAACAAAAATGAGAAAACAGCTGGTTGGCTGGTGGTGGGATAATATTTGACTTGTTACAGGATCTGGAGGAATTTGTGCAGAGTTCTGGAGATGATGGCATTGTGATCTTCACTTTAGGATCCATGATCAACAACGTCACCAAGGAGAAGGCCAACATGATAGCCTCAGGCCTCGCTCAGATCCCACAAAAGGTCAGAGGATAATCTTTGTGTCAACTGTAATCAGTTTGTTCAAACCCTGAAAGCATGGAGTAGTTTTTCATGATTTAGATAACCAGTTTCAGAATGCTCTACTTCTGAAAACCAGAACTACCAAAACTAAAACATTTTAATGACATTGCAGAGTGTGGACATTTCAACGTGCAAGTGCCCAGTTTCCATGTTATTTCCACAATATTTATGTTTGTTTTCCTAATACAGAGTGTGAAAAATCTGACTTTGTCAACAGCTGATGATTTCTAATGACAAGTTAACCTCACGCTTCAATATACAGTTAGGTCTATTAATATTTGGACAGAGACATCTTTTTTCTAATTTGGCTTTTGTAATTTTAAATGATATAACTCGGATGCCATTGTAGTGCAGACTTTCAGCTTTAATGCAAATACCTTGCATGAAAATGTGAGGAACTAAAGCATTAAAAAAAAGGAAAAAGAAAAAGAAAACACACAATCCCTTCATTTCAGGGACTCAAAAGTAATTGGACAAATTACATTGAATAAAAATGAAAATAAAATGTTCATTTCTAATACCTGTTTGAAAACCATTTGCTGGCAATGACAGCCTGAAGTCTTGAAGTCAAGAAAATCACAAGATAGTAGTGGGTTACCTCCTTTTTAATGCTCTGTCAGGCCTAGGGATGGGTATTGATAAGATTTTCACGATTCCGATTCCATTTTCGATTCTGTTTAACGATTCGATTCTTTATCGATTCTCTTATCGATTCTTTTTAAAAAAGGAGAACACTAAGTTCGATTAGCTTAGAACTTTGTTTTATATCTTCTCTTTGAACAAGATAGAAATTTAGGAGTAACATGGCCTTACAAACCCAACAGTGAGATCTTAAGAGATCCAGCCTACGGCTCTTCAATGGGGTGTCACAGGGTCCCCAGGAAAAAAAATTGTAAATGTAAAATAATAAAATAAATATTCTTCTGTAGCAATAACAAAGCATAACATAAATTATTCAGTAGCAATTACACAAGAATATCCAGTAATGTCCCTGCCTACAATTAAACACATTCACTTACCTAAAATTGGGGGCATCTGCTGTGGCAAATGGGTTCAAGCCAGTGTTGCCAACTTAGCGACTTTGTCGCTATATTTAGCGAGTTTTCAGACCCCTTGGCGACTTTTTTTCTAAAAAAAGTCGCTAAAAAAAGACGTGAAAGCGCGTATCGCTTTTACTCTCAACAAGCAGTGGGTGCTGTAACGCAGTCAGTTCTTCTTTTACTCTTTTACTCTTATGCTGTTTTGTGGATCACAAGGTTTAAAACTACTTATAAACACACACACAAAGTAACTCCACCAGAGTGCCTATTTCAGGTCACTTTTGCCGGTCCAAGCCCGGGTAAAGGAGCAGGGTTGGAATTGTGACATTAAAAAAAACAATAATTGCTAAAATAAATTTAATTTGTAGTTCTAAATAAACTCTAAATGCATTTAGGACGTTTTTTACTCACTTTATGTCTCTTCCACGATGTTATTTCTCTCTCCAACAACATAGGTTACAATTAGATTAGCATGACCAATTATGCAAATTAGGCGATGACGTCATTTAGCGACTTCTAGCGACTTCTAGGACAACCAATAGCGATTTTCCTTACTGAGGAGTTGGCAACACTGGTTCAAGCCTTTTACCACAAACTTAGTCACTGCTCAGTGACATTCGTCTATCCTGGCCTGAAAGGAGACGCTACCGGTAGACTGCAGCGAGAACTGCCAGCATCTGAGCCAGCCAGACTCTGTCTGTCTGTCTCATCATGGTCACCTAAATGCACAGTAATAGCAGGTTTTGTAATAAGGTAGATCGCGCTAACATAATATGCACTGTTAGTTGATTATTTACCTGCCGCATTAACGGGAGAGGACGTGCAAACGTTACCGCTGCTGCTGGGTTGAGATTCACGAGTCCGGAGCGGAATTAAAAACATGACATTCATTTAAGGTTATCACGTGTTTTGTGACCCCTCCTTGAATCGCTACCTTATCGTGGTGGAGGGGTTTGTGTGTCACAGGGATCCCAGGGGCTATGTTGTCTGGGGGCTTTTGCCCCCTGGTAGGGTCTCCCATGGCAAATTGGCCCTGGGTGAGGGACCAGACAAAGAGCGATTCATAAGACCCTTATGAAAAGGACACCGAGGGAACAGTTTACCCTGCCCGGGATAGGGTTACCGGGGCCCCGCCCTGGAGCCAGGCCCGGGGAGGGTGCCCAAGGGCGAGCGTCTGGTGGCCGGGCCTTAGTCCATGGGGCCCGGCCGGGCACAGCCTGAAGAGGAGACATGGGCCCATCCTCCCGCAGGCCCACCACCCGCAGGAGGCGCCATAGGGGTCGGGTGCATTGTGTGCCGGGTGGCGGCCAGGAGCGGAGGCCCTGGAGGACTGACCCCCGGCTGCCAAGACTGGCAATAGGGACATGGAATGTCACCTCTCTGGTGGGGAAGGAGCCTGAGTTAGTGCGTGAGGTTGAGAGGTACCGGCTAGATATAGTCGGGCTCACCTCTACACATGGCTTGGGCTCTGGAACCAGTCTCCTGGAGAGGGGCTGGACTCTGTCTCAGTCTGGAGTTGCCCCTGGTGAGAGGCGGCGGGCTGGAGTGGGTATCCTAATATCCCCTCGGCTTGCTGCCGGTACGTTGGGGTTTTTCCCGGTGGACGAGAGGATTTGTTCCCTGCGCCTTAGGGTCGGGGAATGGGTCCTGACTGTTATCTGCGCTTATGCGCCGAGTGGCAGTTCAGAGTACCCAGCCTTCTTAGAGTCCCTGGGGGGGGGGGGGGGGGGGGGGGGGGTGCTGGAGGGTGCTCCACCTGGAGACTCTGTTGTCCTGCTGGGAGACTTCAATGCTCACGTGGGTAACGACAGCGAGACCTGGAGGGGCGTGATTGGGAGGAACGGCCTCCCTGATCTGAACCCGAGTGGTGCTCTGTTATTGGACTTCTGTGCTAATCACAGTTTGGCCATAACGAACACCCTGTTCGAACATAAGAGTGTCCATAAGTGCACGTGGCACCAGGACGCTCTAGGCCGTAGGTCGATGATCGATTTTGTAATCGTATCAGCAGATCTGCGACCATATGTTCTGGACACTCGGGTAAAGAGAGGGGCTGAGCTGTCAACTGATCACCACCTGGTGGTGAGTTGGATCAGGTGGCGGGGGAAGACGCTGGACAGACCTGGTGCACCTAAACGCGTAGTGAGGGTGTGCTGGGAACGTCTAGCAGAGGCCCCAGTCCGCGAGGTCTTCAACGCACACCTCCGGCAGAGCTTCAACAGCATTCCGAGGGAGACTGGGGACATTGAGTCCGAATGGACCATGTTCAGCGTCTCCATTGCCGAAGCTGCTGCATTGAGCTGCGGCCGCAAGGTGGTTGGTGCCTGCCGTGGTGGTAATCCCCGAACCAAATGGTGGACACCAGAGGTGAAGGGAGCCACCAGGCTGAAGAAGGAGTCCTATCGGGCTTGGTTAGCCTGTGGGACTCTGGAGGCAGCCGACAGGTATCGACAGGCCAAGCGGAATGCGGCTCGGGCAGTGGCTGAAGCAAAAACTCGGGTGTGGGAGGAGTTCGGAGAGGCCATGGAAAAAGACTTTCGGACTGCCTCGAAGAGATTCTGGCAAACCGTCAGACGTCTCAGGAGGGGAAAGCGGTGCTCTACCTGCACTGTGTATAGTGCTGGCGGAGCGCTGCTGACGTCGACTGAGAAAATTGTCAGGCGGTGGAAGGAATACTTCGAGGACCTCCTTAATCCCACTGACACGTCTTCCGAGGAGGAAGCAGAGTCTGAGGATGAGGGGAATGACCCGCCAATTTCCGGGGGCGAGGTCACTGAGGCAGTTAAACAACTCCTTGGTGGCAGAGCCCCTGGTGTTGATGAGGTCTGCCCCAAGTTCCTGAAGGCTCTGGACGTTGTAGGGCTGTCCTGGTTGACACGCCTCTGCAATGTTGCGTGGAGATCAGGGGCAGTACCTGTGGACTGGCAGACCGGGGTGGTGGTCCCCATCTTTAAGAAAGGGGACCGGAGGGTGTGTTCCAACTACAGGGGGATCACACTCCTCAGCCTCCCTGGGAAAGTCTATGCCAGGGTGCTGGAAAGGAGAGTTCGTCCGTTAGTCGAACCTCGGATACAGGAGGAACAATGCGGTTTTCGTCCTGGTCGCGGAGCACTGGACCAGCTCTTTATCCTCTCCAGGATACTTGAGGGTTCATGGGAGTTTGCCCAACCAGTCTACATGTGTTTTGTGGACTTGGAGAAGGCATTCGACCGTGTCCCTCGGGGTGTCCTGTGGGAGGTGTTGCGGGAATATGGGGTGTCTGGCCCATTGCTACGGGCCATTCGATCCCTATACAACCGTTGCAAGAGCTTGGTTCGCATTGCCGGCAATAAGTCGGACTCGTTCCTGGTGGGTGATGGGCTCCGCCAGGGCTGCCCTTTGTCTCCGGTTCTGTTCATAATTTTTATGGACAGGATTTCTAGGCGCAGCCAAGTGGCGGAGGGCTTTCGCTTTGGTGGCCTCAGAATCTCATCTCTGATTTTTGCAGATGATGTGGTTCTGTTGGCTTCATCGGGTGAAGGCCTCCAGCTCGCACTGGAACGGTTCGCAGCCGAGTGTGAGGCAGCGGGAATGAGGATCAGCACCTCCAAATCTGAGGCCATGGTTCTCAGCCGGAAAAGGGTGGAGTGCCCACTCCGGGTCGGGGATGAGTTCCTGCCCCAAGTGGAGGAGTTCAAGTATCTCGGGGTCTTGTTCGCGAGTGATGGGAGAAGGGAGCCGGAGATCGACAGACGGATTGGGGCTGCAGCTGCAGTAATGCGGACGCTGCACCGGTCCGTCGTGGTGAAGAGGGAGCTGAGTGTAAAAGCGAAGCTCTCAATTTACCGGTCGATCTACGTCCCTACCCTCACCTATGGCCACGAGCTGTGGGTAGTGACCGAAAGAACGAGATCGCGGATACAAGCGGCAGAAATGAGCTTCCTCCGAAGGGTGGCTGGCCTCTCCCTTAGAGATAGGGTGAGAAGTTCGGCCATCCGGGAGGGGCTCAGAGTAGAGCAGCTGCTGCTCCACATCGAAAGGAGCCAGCTGAGGTGGTTCGGGCATCTGACAAGGATGCCCCCTGGGCGCCTCCTGGGTGAGGTGTTCCAGGCATGTCCCACCGGGAGGAGGCCCCGGGGCAGACCCAGGACACGCTGGAGAGATTATATCTCTCGGCTGGCCTGGGAACGCCTTGGTATTCCCCCGGATAAGCTGGAGGAGGTGGCTGAGGAGAGGGAGGTCTGGGCCTCTTTGCTTAGGCTGCTGCCCCCGCGACCCGGCCCCGGACAAAGCGGATGAAGATGGATGGATGGCTGGATGTGTTTTGTGAGCAAATGCTTTTGCATATTCGTAGTGTTTCCTCCCTTAAATTAAGTATCTACTTTGCAAGTATTGCAAGTTGCCCTGTTGTCATCCGTTCTCGTAAACTTTTGAGCGTTTGAGCCGCTTACGCGCCGTGTTTCCTGCCAGGTAAATGACGCTCCGCAACGTGGTGACGTCATTCGGGGCGACTGGAATCGATAAGGGAATCGTTTGCAAAAATGTCAAACTGTCAAGGAATTGAAACAGTGGGAACCGGTTCTCAACAAGAACCGGTTTTTGATACCCATCCCTAGTCAGGCCTTTACTGCAGCGACTTTCAGTTACTATTTGTGGGCTTTTCTGTCCAAAGTAAGAAATTAATCAGTCTGTCAGAAATTTGTATCAACAGCAGGAATGACCCCACTTTTTAAATTGCTCCTGTGAACCCATTTTTGACACCAGGAACATAAAAACACACTGTTGTGTAGACATGTCCTCACGGTTCAAAGGGTCTTTTTGATAGGAGTTACGGTTTTGGATTTAGAAGCAGTTTTTCAACAGGTGCGGTCAGGGAGATTTGACTTGGTTTTGCTATAGAGTAATAGTATTCCAGTAATTAGTGCAGGCCAACTGGATAGAGCATTCTGATTGGCCTGTTAAATCCAAGCTTGTTGTTCATTGGAGGATTTCTTTACAGCAGACAGGTGGTTCAAATCTGGGCAGTTGGAGTCAGTTGATCGAGTTTAGAATCATCTTTTCTGACTGGATGATCAGACATGAAACTATTTACCTGTCTGTAGTGGATTCACCCACAATTAAACTCATCTAACCTAATTTAATATCTCTGTTATTACTTTGACACACGTGCATAAACGCACACAGACACACACGAACACAGAGACAGATATGTGCACAGATGCAGAAACATTTTTTGCCATTTGTGATTCTTGATTTTAGACATTTAAAATACATAATTCCACTCTTCTACTTTTTAAGGAATATAAGCTGTCAACACTCATCTAGATTTGTTCTGATTCAATTTTTTTTTACATTTCACATATGTACTTCCAAGTCATTTAAAGAATATCAGATTTCAATATTCATTCAGATGTTTTCTGACTCTAAATTTTCTTTTGTCATTACTCAGCTTTTTCTAATGTGTATTTAAACATGTTGAGCTACCTTTCAATTTTGAAACTTCTTCTGTGTCAGCTTTCAACTGTTTAGCACTTTTATTTTCAGGTGAAAAATTCTCTTCTTCAGCTCATTCAGCATTTTTAACTTAACATTCAGGAATCATCACAATCCAGCTCAAAACATTCAACTATCAGCATTCACACTGCATTTTCTTCAGGAAATGCATTCTGTAGCGAACCCCCCCGAATGAAGGATGACACTTTACTGATGACGTTTTGAAGGTTTAATGGCAGTAAACCATCAATCTCACCGTAAGAGCTGGGGATGTATACATAGAAACAGCGTGTAAGCAAAAATAATCCACACTCTTACAATCGTAAACCTTATAACATGAAGTTCGTTTCAACGTAACATTTAACAAATGTAGCGACTGTCACAAAAACATCTAAATGTGTCCTTATTTATATCATAACCATACCTTGTGCCTCTATCAAGGGGGCTGCTAATGACAAAAGAAATCTCCATAGGCTCCGTTAAGCCATCACATTTCAAAACTCCCGCGACTACCGCTGAAAACTGCGCCAAAAACATTTTACAGGAAATCGTCCCATCAAAATAAAAGCTTCTACACCCGAACAGGAAGTTGGTAGTAGAAGACAGCAATGAGTGCCAAAATAAGTTGCAAGGAAAGGCATTCAGGGTTATTTACACATTCTCTAGTTTTTCTATAATACGTTGTGATATATTACTTAAATATACTGGGCTGTGAGTATACTACAAAAGAAAAAATGTAAAGTAAGAAATGTTATTTTTACAGGTGCTGTGGAGGTACAAAGGAGAAAAACCAGAAACCTTGAGTGCCAACACTAGAATATATGACTGGATCCCTCAGAATGACCTCCTAGGTACGCAAACGTGGTACCAAACACAGACTTTCTTAAATCTGCAATGACATAAATTAAACATGCATTCAACATTAAATGCAGGTTGTTAGCATTCTGTTTATTAACAAAAGGAAATTATATTATATTATATACTTTTCTAGCAGATGTGATCTTGATTACATATTGCACCCTGTGCAAATCTACCCTGGCTAATTCTTTTTCTCCAAGAGGTTGCACTAAAGATTAGTTGAATGCACAGAGGTATTAGAACGTGCAAATCAATCTTGGCTCAAAAAACTTGTTCCAGGTTCTTGAAATTCTCCTTTTTATCACATGTGAAAAACTAACTTTCAATGTCACACGGTTATTTGGCATGTGTTAGGTCACCCTAAAACTAGAGCTTTCATCACTCACGGAGGCACAAATGGGATTTATGAAGCCATCTACCACGGAGTTCCCATGGTGGGCATACCCGTGTTCAGTGACCAGCCAGACAACATGATCCACATGAAGGAAAAAGGAACTGCAGTTATTCTCAATTTGAACTTCATGACAGCTGAGGACCTAAGAGATGCAGTCAACACCGTCATCGATGACAAATCGTGAGTTCTCTGAACTATCTGCACTTTAAATTAGGCACTGAAAACAGGCTTTAAAAGGAAAAAAATGGAGCAGGCTCAGAGTATGAAACGTGAAGAATCTACCTTAAACTATTTTTTCTTGAAGCCAGCTAACACAAAAAAGCCCTGCTGAGCTGAACTTTCAATTCAATTTTATTTATATAGCGCCAAGTCACAACAGCAGTCGCCTCAAGGCGCTTTATATTGTACAATAGATCGTACAATAATAGATACAGAGAAAACAACAACAACAATCATATGACCCCCTATGAGCAAGCACTTTGGCGACAGTGGGAAGGAAAAACTCCCTTTTAACAGGAAGAAACCTCCGGCAGAACCAGGTCCAGGGAGGGGCGGAGCCATCTGCTGCGAGAGAAGAACTTTAATGACCTCTGTATACAAATTTCTGGAGTTTTTATGGTCTGGAGTTTTATGGCTTTTTCATTAATGAAAAAGCAAAGAAATGGTAAATAGCCTGTATTTATATAGCGCTTTACTAGTCCCTAAGGACCCCAAAGCGCCAACGAGCAAAATACAAGAATGGCCAACCTGAAACTAATAAATATATGTACAATATATAATAGTGTATGCATTTCTGGATGTGTATACTAAATATTTTCCTACGTGTGTGTGTGTGTGTGTGTGTGTGTATACACATTTTTACAAATTAAATAGTAAAATAATAATAATAATAATAATAATAATAATAATAATAAAATATATAAAATATACAGAGTTGAATATGTGCAAAACAAGTGGCATTTATATACAGTGTGGAGTGCATAATGTTGAAGTTCCAGTAGTGAAGCTGAGGTGTCTATGACGTGTTCAGCAGTCTGATGGCCTGATGGAAAAAGCTGTCTCTCAGTCTGCTGGTACGGGACCGGATGCTGCAGAACCTCCTTCCTGATGGAAGCAGTCTGAACAGTTTATGGCTGGGGTGACTGGAGTCCTTGATGATCCTCCCCGCTTTCCTCAGGCAGCGCTTCCTGTAGATGTCTTGGAGGGAGGGAAGCTCACCTCCAATTATCCGTTCAGAGCACCGCACTACTCGCTGGAGAGCTTTGCAGTTGTAGGCGGTGCTGTTGCCATACCAGGTGGTGATGCATCCAGTGAGGATGCTCTCAATGGCACAGTGATAGAAGGTCCTGAGGATGCGGGGGCTCATGCCGAATCTTTTCAGTCTCCTGAGAAAGAAGAGGCGCTGCTGCGCCTTCTTCACTGTTTTGTTTGTGTGTACTGACCACGTAAGATCCTCAGCCAGATGTACACCAAGGAACCGGAAGCTGCTCACTCTCTCCACAGCAGCGCCGTTGATGGTGATGGGGGTGTGTACTTCTCTGCACCTCCGGAAGTCCACTATCAACTCCTTTGTCTTTGCGACGTTGAGGGTGAGATGGTTGTCTTGACACCAGTGGGTCAGGGCGCTGACCTCCTCCCTGTAAGCCGTCTCATCACCGTTGGTGATAAGACCCACCACTGTAGTGTCGTCCGCAAACTTCACAATGATGTTGGAGCTGTTAGTGGCTGTGCAGTCGTAGGTGTAGAGTGAGTACAGGAGAGGGCTCAGTACACACCCCTGTGGAGCACCAGTGTTCAGTGTGATGGGGGATGAGGTGATGCTGCCCAGTCTGACCACCTGGCGTCTGTCAGACAGGAAGCTAAGGATCCAGCTGCAGAGGGAGCTGCTCAGTCCTAGATCCTGCAGTTTCCTGTCCAGCTTCGAGGGAACGATGGTATTGAATGCTGAGCTGTAATCTACAAACAGCATCCTCACATACGTGTCTCTCTTCTCCAGGTGTGACAGGGCAGTGTGTAGTGTCAGGGCTATGGCATCATCAGTGGACCTGTTGTGGCGGTATGCAAACTGTAGAGGGTCCAGTGAGTCGGGTAGTGCAGAGCAGATGAAGTCCCTGACCAGCTTCTCGAAGCATTTGCTTACGATGGGGGTCAGGGCTACAGGTCGCCAGTCGTTCAATGAGGAGATGGTGGAGGATTTGGGTACAGGGACGATGGTGGCCATTTTGAAGCAGGCTGGGACTACAGACAGAGAGAGGGAAAGGTTGAAGATGTGCGTGAACACTCCAGCCAGCTGAGCCGCGCATGACCTGAGGACGCGGCCGGGAATCCCGTCCGGACCAGTAGCTTTGCGTGCGTTCACCTTCCTGAAGCACTTCCGCACATCCTCCTCAGACACAGTGTGCGCACTGACGTCATCCACGGTGCGCACACTGTCCGGTCTCATGGTGTTCGCTGTGTCGAATCTAGCGTAGAATACGTTTAGATCCTCACACAGAGAGGCCGTGGTCTGCGGTGTGCTGGTTTTCCCTCTAAAGTCTGTGATCGTGTTTAGTCCCTGCCACATACTCCGAGGGTTGTCAAACTGTTGCTCCACCCTGTCCCTGTACTCACGTTTGGCTGCTTTGTTCGTCTTCCGGAGTTGGTAATGTGCGTGTTTGTAGTCCGATGTGTTCGCGGAGGCAAAGGCGGTGTTCCGTGCCGCCAGTGCCGCGCGAACATCTCCGTTAATCCAGGGTTTTTGATTTGGGAAGGATTTGACTGTTCTGGATGGGACGACATCTTCCACGCATTTCCTGATAAATCCACAGATTGAGTCTGTGTATTCATCAATGTCTCTGGCGGCCACGTGAAACATTTCCCAGTCCGCGTGATCAAAACAGTCCCGCAGCGCAGACTCCGATTGGTCCGTCCAACAGTGCACCGCCCTCCGGGTTGGAGCTTCCTGTTTCAGCTTCTGCCTGTAGGCGGGCAGGAGCAGGATGGAGCAGTGATCTGATTGGCCGAATGGGGCGCGGGGGAGGGCTTTGTACGCATCCCGGAAAGAGGTGTAACAGTGGTCGAGTAGCCGGTTTCCACGTGTGTTGAAAAGGATGTGTTGATGGAGTTTTGGTGAGACTTTCTTCAGGTTTCCCTTATTAAAGTCTCCGGCTGTGATAAACGCTGCCTCTGGGTGTGCGGTTTCCTCGCTGCTGATCGCGCTGTACAGTTCCCTGAGTGCACGGTCAGTGTCGGCTTGTGGGGGAATGTAAACAGCCGTAATAATCACTGCTGTAAATTCCCTCGGTAGCCAGAATGGCCGGCACTTAATCATCAGGTACTCCAGGTCCGGTGAGCAGAAGGATTTGACCGGGTGCACGTTCGCATAATCACACCAGCTGTTGTTGATCATGAAACACACACCACCGCCTCTGCTTTTCCCAGTAAGATCCTGTGACCTGTCCGCGTGGTGCACAGAGAACCCCGGCAGTTGTATTGCGGAGTCCGGTACTTTGTCCGATAGCCAGGTTTCTGTGAGGCAGATCACGCAGCAGTCCCGCATCTCTCGCTGGAATGAGATCCGTGCCCGAAGCTCGCACAGCTTGTTCTCCAGAGACTGCATATTAGCCAGTAATAAACTGGGTAACGGTGGTCTGTAAGTGCGCCGTCTCAGTCGAACCAGAACGCCAGATCTTCTCCCTCTGAGTCGGCGTTTGCGGCCTCCAGGGCCAGAGAACAAAGGCGTCTCAGGTGAGATGAATGGGGGGTCTGCAAACGGAGCGTCCGTGTTGCAAAACTTGAACTCCGGAAAGTTATAAGAAAGACCGTCTTTTATGTCCAGTAAGGTTTGTCGGTCGTACACAAGGAGACAAGTGCTGCTCGTGAAAAAATAAAGGAAAAGTAAAATTAAACACAGAAGAAAGCCGTTGCTTGGGGGAGCTCGCGACGAGGCTGCCATACTCGGCGCCATCTTGAAATCTTGCCCAAGGACACAACGACCGAGAATGTCCGAGCCGGGGCTCGAACTGGCAACCTTCCAATTACTAGGCGAACGCCCAACTCTTGAGCCACGATCGCCCCATAATGAATGATATTCATTTTTACAATGTTTTTTCTAATTTATACACATTCACAGGTACAAAGAAAATGCTATGCGGTTGGCCAGCATCCACCACGACAGACCCATGAGTGCTTTGGATGAGGCAGTATTCTGGATCGAGTTCACACTGAAAAACAAAGGGGCCAAGCACTTGAGGGTCCAGGCCCATGAGCTCACCTGGTACCAGTATCACAGCCTGGATGTCCTGGGCTTCATCCTCACTATAGTTTTACTCCTCATATTCATCTTCATCAAGACCTGCAGTTTCTGTCTGCACAAGTGCTGTGTCGGGAGAGGAAAGACCAAAAGGAAGGCTGAATAACAACTGAAAAAGGTGCTGTGAGTGTTGTGCCGGGGCAATATTTGTTACCTACATGAGACTTTCTTTCATGTATGTTGAGTTTCCCACCATCTTATTCTTTATGCATCACCACTGATTACTTTAATTGAAGACAGGTGTACCGATTTGCAGAAGTGTACCTGAAGTTAATCTCACATTAAAAACAGAATGCTGATTGGCTGTTGAGTTTTGCTTTTTTAAGAAAGGAAAACACAAAATTCATTCTATGCCTTTACTTGAGTACTGCTCATGAAAAGTCACCACTGTGGGTCCTCTTGGCACTACATGTGGTCAACATTTATACATATATGGAAGATGGGTTCCAAATTGAAATTTTACATACAGAACACATTAACATAAATCACACTAACAAAAAACAAACTGCCCTCCGTGTCCTGAACGAGGTTTACACAAAATAATACATTTGAGTCACAGCTAGTATTTGTCCCCCCTCCCCCCACATGAAGTGTACAGGAATAATTTTATTTCCATCATTTTTTCAATTTTCCATCTTCTTTGACTTTCCACAGCATCAGCTCCATACAGGCAGTAGCATCTTCTGCAGTGTCATGGCCACAAACTAAGGGGGGAAAAAAAAAAAAAATCTTTTAAAAAAAAATCAATGCAACTGAAGTCAGTATCTTCAGGAATAAATCTGATATCTGCTGCATGAGTCTGTGGCATTTAATGTTATAATAAGTCATATTAATAAGTCATCTTTATTTGGAATGTAATGATATTATAGTGACAGAAACCATTTGCATAGTGGTAACCCACCACTCTCTTGAATGATCCTTCTGAGGTATTCAGCTGTGAGCTTGTTGAGGGTCAGTTTGTGAGGGGGGCCCAGGCGGTGGGGAAAGACTACCGATGTATCCACCACCATCCCGTGGAGCAGCTGCAGTAAACAGGAAGATATCTCAAGCTTTTCTTATAGGTTCAAACTTGATAAATTACTCTGTTTTACTTTCAACATGAACTATAGCTACAGCATATGAACAAAATCTGGAGAAGTAACCAGTGAATCTTACTGCCCAAAACACTTAAAGAGGATATATAAGCTGAAGCTGAAATGGGGCCCAGCAGTACTTTCATGTAATACCACTTTGTGCCATAAAATGGTGCAGTGACTCAATGTAGCATGCTCTCTGCCCTGAAAGATGTAGGAAATATAATGGAGAGTCAGAGGAAGTACTGGCCTTCTAGTCAAAGGGACAGGTTGGTGGCCCCGTCATCACCACTAGATCCTCCCAGAACAACACCATGCTTCGTTCAGGAGAAAATAACTCTGGAGCAGCTTTCAGAGCAGCTTTACAGAGTTTGTCGTTTTTGTTTTGTTTTTTTAATGAGACTACTTCCCGTTTCTACCAGTTCATATATGTTTGCTAAGGTAGCTTTTTGTGAGAAACTTTTCATACAAAAACAATTCCTTTATGTGATTTGCTTAAGTCAGGGCAAATGGTGACTTTTTTTGTATGTAGCTCCCAACTTGAGAGGGGTTGGGAACTACATTACATTAAGACTTTCCAGTAATGTGCTGCCACCTGCTGGTGAAAACTAGATAAAAATTTGGTTTGGGTAATTAGAAATACAGTGGTCCCTCGCTATAACACCTGTTTTGCTGATTTTTTGTGTGTGCAATTTTGCGGGCTTTTTTTATTTTATTTTATTTTTTATTAAATTTAAACAGCACTTTGTGTTCCGCGTCCTGATTAGCTGTAGACCATTGTCAATCCCGTGCCGTGTCTGCTGTCCAGTAGAGAATGCGTTCAGCTTGTCAAATTTACATAAATCTTCAATTTCTACCAGTGTGACTAAAGTGCTGTACTTTGTTGTTTGCTGGGGAGAAAACTTACAAACATAATATCAATGAAATGTTTTGCACTGTCAAAGGCACCTGCAGGGGCCGTTGGTTTCATTCTATAATACTGGACTTATTTTTCTACAAAGGTTTTAAGTTTGAGAGTGTTTAAACAAGAGGAAAAAGTGAAAATGTTCATGCCTGTCTAAGAAAAGTGTATAAAGTGTGTAGTGAGGGGTTTTACAGCCTTAAAACATCTATAATAATTGTAAAAATTAAAGTTGGCTACGTCGCAGATTTCACCTATAATGTAACTGCCGCGATAAATGAGGGACCACTATAGTGCAATTAAGATGGTCAAAATAAAATACTTTTGGAGGACATCTGAGAGAAATGAAGTGAAATTACTGTATTATGACATTTGGACCCTTTTGTCCAAATGTCATACAAAAAATTAAATCTAGGGTATACAAGACAACCAGACCATGATGTAGTTTCAATATCAGTTGGTCTCTGTCAATTATGTGTTTGAAATAAGTTGCCGGTCAAAAGTTTAGAACACCCAAATTTCTCTATTATTTACTGCAATTTATGTTGTTCAAGTTCAATGAACAGGTTGAAATGGTACAAAGGTAAGTGTTGAACTGCCAAAGGTTTTAAATAAAAAAATTAAAAAAAAATTAAAAAAAAGGAAGAAAGGTTTCCCAAAACTGAAAAATAATGTCCATTTCAGAATTCTACAAAAAGGCCTTTTTCAGGGAACACAAAATGGGTTAATAATTTAAAGCGGTTCTACAGCAGTGGAGGTTGATCAGGCCTTGAAAGCTAGAGGTGTTCCAACTTTTCTGGATTAGTTACAACTATCCTGTCTGCATAAAAGCAGTGTTGGAACACACTGTGATACCATACCCTCATGAGCATCAGCTGAACAGTTTTGTGCTGCAGAAAGTACTGTGTTCCTACAAAAATGGTGAGAAAAAGGCAATTAACAATGGAAGAGGGACAGACCATCATAACACTTAAAAATGTAGGTCTTTCCTACAGAGAAGTTGCAAGGAAAGTCAAAATGTCAGTGCGTACAGTTTCCTTTACCATCAAAAGGCACTCAGAAACTGGAGAAAAACTGGCAGAAAGAGGTCTAGCAGACCCAAAGCCACAACTGAATCAGAGGACAAGTTTCTGAGTGTTAACAGCTGATAGGCTGCTCAAAGGACATCAGCTTCAAACACAGCTTAATAGTGGTCGTAGTATTTAAGTCTCAGTTGCAACTGTGAAGAGAAGACTTCAAGCTGCACGTTTGACAGGACCAATTGCAGCAAGAAAGCCATTGCTGAGATTTCAGAATAAGACAAAGAGGCTTGGCTGGACCATGAAACACTGCCATTGGACTACTGAAGACTGGAAGAAAGTATAATGGATTGATGAAAATGGATTTGAAATCTTGGCTTCATCACACAGGATCTTTGTACACCATTAAGTAGGTGCAAGGATCGTTCCACAGTGGTGGCATCAACTGTCAAACATGGAGGAAGTGTGAAGGTCTGGGACTTTTTGCACCCAGAACCAAAACAGCTACCACAGGGTTTTGCAGCACCATGCAGTACCCTCTGGTATGCGCCTAGTTGGTCAGAGGTTCATCCTACAGCAAGATAATGACCCAAAACATAGTTCCAAGCTACGCTAGAAGTACCTCAGGAGAACGAACAGGGTTGTAAGCTTGAAGACATGGAGTGGCCAGCACAGCCTCCAGATTTAAACCCCATCAAGCTGGTTTGGGATGAACTGGACAAAAGGGTGAAAGCAAAGCAACCTACAAGTGCCACACATTTATGGGACAATACCACTTTTTTTTTTTTTTTAATGTCCGATACCGATATCATAAATTTGAATATCTGCCGATACCGATATGAATCCAATAGTGTATTTCTTAATCAATAAAACTATTTTTTTAATATCTTGCTGCATTTTGTATAAGTTCATACTCAAGTTTTAACTAAAGCTATTCTGTTAAACCTGTATGCAAAACATACACTGCACCCCAAATATTTCATAGTTCAGCAAAACTGATCAATCTAATACACTTAAACCTGCAACCACCTCCCTATTCTGGTATTTTAAAGAGTACTCAGAAATATTAAGCACCCTCCGTCTCGTGATGCTTAATCGACATAATCAACTTTAATTTAACTCACGCATAAAAAAAAAAAAAAAAGCTCAGAAATCGATTATTTTTCCACAATAATTAAATAGCTTCAACATCTTACTTCAACAGAATTGCAGACTGCACAGATGGTACATTTCTGAAGGAAAAAGTACTAGCTTACTAGGGTATATTAGACTTATTAGTTACTATATACAGTAATGGACTTCTATACATTTTACATCAGATTAAAACTTTGGTTGTAAGATTCAGATAATTATTTATTAAAGCGAGACATTTTAAATGAGAATAAGAAAGAAAAGTATTTCTTTGTGCCCTTTCCCTGTTAATGCCCTACCTGGCCCCCCCGGCTAAACTTTGCTAGACCCGCCCCTGCACAGTAGAAAAGGATCCTGGTGCTGGTTTCCTCTTTCTGGTACAAAGTGGGCGATAAACTTACAAGAGAGACGAACTCGCGACAGAAAAGCCGATCAGCTGATTATTGATCAGTTTCATGATTGAAGAGAGGCAGTCGCTCCATATTTCGGTTGTTAAGCTTAACGTGGGAATGCTTTACAAACATCCAGAGATGAACTTACACACTTGCTTTACTTCTCTCTGGGATAACTTTCTCGGAGATGAAATGCCGGTTTGGTAGCGAGGCTCCAAATGCTCAACCTGACCACAGACAGGTCTCACACGCCACAGCCGCTCTATCACGTGACGCATACTGCTCCGACGAGTTACGCCATGTCGCAAGTTTTCTGAGGTGCTTTTGTGATATTTAATGGATCGGATTACATTTTTTATTTCTCTCCGATATCCGATCCAGTAATTTAGGTACCGATACGCAATATCGGATCGGTCCATCTCTAGAAAGAACGCAATGGGTGTGTTCAGCTGTTATATCTCCCAAAAGTGGCTACTTTGATGAGTCAAAAATTTAGAATACATTTGGGTCTAATAATTTATTCCTTGATTTCTTTTTTGACTCCAATTGTTTGTTTCTACTATGCTTTCATTTCAGACGGCAATGAGACATTAAATTGCATAATTGTCAATAAAAAATTTTTTTTTTTTTTTAAAAAACCCTGAAATTAGTATTGTAAAACCAATAGGTTTTTTTTTTTGTTTTTTTAAGAACACCCAGTAGTGTATAGCATCTTATCCAATCGAATAGCTCGGAAGGTTGTAAAGGTAACATTTTTCTAAAAACTTGAAAATCCTAGGTCTTTTCATAATAGCTGACCTCTGACCTTAATGTTGAGGCCACGGGGTTTCAAAGTCTTAAAATATTATTAACAAATTCACCTATGCATGTATTTGAAAACCCTAGGTGACTTCTTTCTTGATTTATAACATTTACAAGATTTTCAGAAAATCTGATGTTAAGGTCACTGGGATTCAAACATTCAGATTTTTAATAGCTACACCTAGGGTATCAATTTCAAACTCCTACGTTGCCTCAATCTCGAATTACTCAATTCACAAACTGTGTCCACGCTGCCTGTCCAGCAGGGTGTTGAAAATACCCCATCACTTTTTTTATTTTTATAAAACCGCCTGGGTGGTAAGAAATGCCTTATGTAGTTACAGAGTTGTTCATTCAATAAGTGTTCTAAAAATCTTTCATTGATTAATCTAAAGAGACAAAGGGAGTCCTTGCAGTCCCCATGTGCTGCACAAAGGGGAATCTAATTGAGATTCTCTCAATAACAGTTGCTACAAACTTCTTCCATGGTTCTAGTTTAAAACAAAAAGCTATCCAGATGAACCCTCAATGAACTCACTAGAACCATTACATCAGTGTCTCGGTGAAGTTAAATCCTGGATGGCCTCTAACTTTCTTAACTTCAATGAGAACAAAACCGAAGTGATAATTTTTGGACCAAGTGGCAATCCCTTTTATCAAATCGCATGCCAAAAATTTGGTCTTTTATTTGACAGCAATTTCACCTTTGAAAAACAGATTAGCTCAGTTGTACAGCAGTCCTTCTTCAAACTGAGGCTTTTATCTAAGGTGAGATCACTTTTATGTTTTAAAAGCTTTGAACTGGCGATTCATGCTTTTATTACATCCCAGCTGGACTATTGTAACTCCTTATAAGCTGGAGTTAGCCAGACCTGCCTGGCAAGACTGCAGTTGGTCCAGAATGCTGCAGCTCGTCTTCTGACACGCACTAAAAGACGTGAACATATTTCCCCCGTACTTGCCTCTCTTCATTGGCTCCCTGTCCACTTCAGAATTGATTTTAAAATTTTATTGTTGACTTACAAAGCCCTGAATGGACAGGCTCCCGGGTATGACCTCTTGCAGCCTTATGCGCCCTTTAGATCTCTTAGGATCAAGTGATCTTTTGTTTTAGCCATACCAAGGTCGAGGCTGGTTCATAGAGGCGATTGAGCATTTGCAGTCGTAGCGCCTAAGCTGTGGAATAATTTACCCCTACACATCAGACAGGCTCCTACTGTCAATCTTTTTAAATCTTATCTTAAAACTCATGCTGTATTAAAAGCCAGTAAATACAAATGTGAGTTATTTGTTCATTTATATTTGATGTTTGGTATCAATATTATCAGGTATTTTACTAGGCATTTTGTATTCTTGTACAGGACTTTAGTCAACATTCCTGTTGTAATTAAATGTGCTATATAAATAAATAAATAAACTATAACTATAAGGACTGCAGCTGTAAAATGTGGAATACGCTGTGCACTTAAAAAAATAAAAATAAACAAGAATATGTGTGAAAAGGGAAGTCAAGAAGTCACCTTGAGTAAACAGAGGTCTGTTTCCAGGCAGTGTCCAACCAGAACGGTGTCAGCATTTATGAAGCTCAACAAGGTCTCCTGGACATCTCTTAGAGAAGCATGGTGACCCTTCACATCTTCCTCACTAACACCTGAAAATCTGGACAAGTAATGTGTCACATGGGCTCTAAGCACAGCTGCACTGGTCTTGTTAGCTTCATTCCATCATCCTCATCATGTGTGTCATAAAGCAAAAAATCTTCCCCATCTTTGAAATAATGGCTAAACCTTGAACTTAGCATTGACTAAATTTCCATTATACAGAACAATTTTCAGACTGCTGCCACACTTCTGTAATAACAGAGCGAGTTCGTATAGTTTATGTAGTGCACAGAGATATATTATCACATTACCTGGTGTTATAGTCAATGACCTCATTTTCAGGTTTAACAAAGGTGTCGTATACAACTTCCAGACTCGAGTTGACCACTGTCACTCTGGATAACTCCAAACCATGAACGGTGTAGCACTACAAAAGCAAACACATGTTTTCATTGCAAACTGATTAAAAACAAAAATCAAACTTCAGAAATCTTTTTCCACACCAACAAATTCTGACATAAAGCCCATGGGCACAAGAGTTAAAGGTAGAGTATATAGTGAGGTGAGGCTGTTTATTCTGTTAGTGTAGCTTATAAAACTATCTATTTAACTGCACATTTTAATAAAGCCACATGTAAATCCCCAAATCCAACATCACCATTTCACAATCCAAGGAATAGACACCAGGACAGCTCCTGTCTGAGGGACCCCGGGAGATGGTAGACACAAACCCATCTAGGCTGAGGGCATCATGGACATGTAACTGGTTGACAAAACAAAGTGGTCCTGGTACATATGAAATATTTGACAAGAATTCCTTTAACTCAGAGGACTTTTCCTTCCCCTTTTTACCTTAAACACTTGACATCCAGGGGCTCCCATGACTCCCTGACAGCAGCTGTAGCGAGTTTCCACTCCACCGGGCACTGGAAAATTTTATTAAAGTTTTAAAAATGTACCAATGCTTAAAAACTGTTACTGCACAGCCCTCAAGTCTTCAGGTTGCTTTGAGGCTGCTGCTTACAAAAGGAGAGCTTTGAACTAGTATCAGTATGGTGCTCCTAAAAAGATGGTCTACTAGGACGGTGCGCACCTTCAAGCATGTTTATATAGCACATAGATTTAACATTTAGATGGTGAAAAGACACCAGTCAAAATATTTTATAAAATAGTCAAGAATAACCTGGTAATGGTTTCTAACCTCTATTCTCAACTCCTTTCCCATAATGGTAGTTGCATTCCTCCTTGCGAATGTGTTTGCCACTTTGGCTCACAGAGTATGTAGCACCACAGCGACAACAGATCCTCTTCAGTGCTTTTAACAAATAAAATACAACACTTAACAGAGAGAACCAACCCAGAGTCCAAATACTTTAGTCAAGCATGCCCTCTAGTGAAATAATATAGAAATACCAGGGAGCATGGTTGGATATTTCCACTTACCATCTGGACTAACTTTCTTTTCAGCAAAAAGAACTGCAGAACCACATTTCTCTGGGTGTTGAACAGGATAGTTACTCTCAATTAGCTTTTCATCAGTCAAAATATAATCCTTCAGACTCTCATACAATGCCATGTCATCTGCTGGAATAATAAAAACACTCATAAACTGTCAAAATATTTAATAATTATAAAGTCTACATTTGTACAAAGGAAACTAATGCTCACAATTTCCTTTAAACTTTGTTGGGTTAAGAGGCATGTTCCCTTTCCGTTTTTGACTGTAGACTTTGTTTTCATCTGCAAAACAAATATTTAAATGTCCGTTATATACCAGATCAAAACATCTGTTTATTATTATCTTTTTTTAAGTCAAAAAAACTCAAGATATATCAAAAACAATAAGCACAAAATTACAATTACGAGATATTCATACCAATTATAATGTGGTTTATCTAGTAGCCCATTCATCCCTTTTAACACTCTAATCAGACAGGTAATTGATTTCTGAAAGACCCTACTTGAGGAACTGTATCCAGTCCCCCCCGTAGTACATGTCCTTATTCCGAGGCCACCTATCAAATGTTTCAAGTATTTTTAGATTTCAGGAGTGTAGTATAATTTTCTTGCTAGTACTGTGAATGGGGAGATGTCGGTCCATCTGCTCTAAACAAGTACAGTTAGAAAGCAACAGGGAATTTCCTTATTTAAAGCCCTGGATAAGAATTTAAAATAAATTATCCCAAAAAGTCTGTAACACTGAATGAATTATCAATGAGTTGAACATTTTGACTATTTTATGTAATTCGGTGAACAAAAAGTACAATAATTGTACAGTGAATGAATTGTATGCCCAACATCTACAGAGATTCTGGAGATATTTTACAAACAGGTAATTTCCTACAGCTTTTTCCATGAAGTGCTCACCTTTAGCAGCAACAGTGCTTTGACTCTTCAGCCTCTTGAGTGCATTCACTGCAACACTCATATACTTGAGCTTGTTCACACTCCGATTGTACACGGTCTTCTCTTCAGCAAGAGCCTATCAACAGAAAGATCAGAGAAAAAAAAAAATACATACATATGTCTCTCTCTTTCCACACTAGAGTTTGTTACTGAGGAGGATTGTGACATATGCTCACCTTTTCAAAGGCATCATTAACATTGGGTGTCGTTTTGAGGAACTCCTCCGTAAACATGTTGACATACCGCTGTCTGACATCATGGGGCACTTTGTCTTTGGCAGCCTCACACTGCTGCTTCAGTTTTCGTTTAGCAGGCAACGGCTGTGGGGACAGAACCACATAATATTTATTAAGTGGGTTAAGCATTTCTAACTTGTACTGACGATCCAGGTTTAGTTGAAGTTCTTACCTTTGCAGAAGCTTGACCAGAATTTTGAGGAACAGTAGAAATAGTTGAACTTGAACGTAAAGATGCAGATGTAAAAGTAGAGTTTAGTAAAGGTTTGCGTGCAACAGCAGGAATGAGCACTGGTGCTGCCAGGCGGCATCGCTGCATAGGATGCATAGGAGTAACTGCATGTGGATGGTATGTTTGTTTTATAGCAAGGGCCCTTGTGTGAACCTGATTTATTGGAGTTAAAACTGGAGTAACTGGATTGGAATTGGAAGAAATGGGCACAGGGAAGGCACCGTCTGGAAGGATCAAATGCAAGTTGTTGCCCACTTCAATAACAGCTGGTCCCAAAGGTATATAGTTCACAAAAGCTATGGAACAGAAAAAATGTGTACTGAGGAAAAGCTAGTAAGAGCATACTCATACTAGACATGGTTTACTTGTACTGTGCCAATAATTTAAAAAAAAAATACACAACTTTCACAGAAGTTTAAGAAAGGATGATAGAGCTACACAGAGCAATGCAAGTATGCTTTAGTGATAAAACTTTCTATATCAAACACAAAAATACAATTTCAATGAAGTGCTTTCATTTGTTTATTGGAATGGTTTTTGTATACATTATTGTATATACATATGTACCTACATTGTTTGCACTTCAGATTAGATGCCAAACTGCATTTCATCTTTTGAGTTATACTATCTCAATGACAGTAATCTGGATCTAATCTAATTTACACGTTATCATGCTCTTGCATTTTTTATTCTTAATGTGTCTAAGAACTAAACAATCATCACTACTACTGCCAACAGATACTTACCATTGCGCACAGGCTGGAGGGTTGCAGGGTTTTGAGTTAAAACAGAAGGTGTAAACTGGGTCTCTGGTTTCTTCTGAGAGGTGGAGGAAACAAAAGCCTGCCCACCTTTAACTGAAGCAGTCGGAGTGGAGGCTCTCTGCTGAACCTGCTGGGTTTTGGAACTGACAGAGGGTCTAGAGCCATATCCTGAAGTTACTGGCTCACAGAGTGGAACCAAAACCTGCGGCTGAGGCCTGCTCTTAGCTACTGGCTGCTGCACAGAGGAGGTCATTCAAAACACATGCTTAACTTTGATTATGCAATCCTTGGTAAAGATTAGTCAACTTACATCATGTCACAACAGATCTTAAGAAAAAGGCCACGACTTCTAGTGAGTCATTATGGACATAAATGGCCAACCCTACTTTTTAATGTTCCTGAGTGTGACCTTTCATCTGCCAAGCATGGTGATTTTTTTCCCCCACATTTCTGTCATATTATTTTTAATACGTTATTCAATTAAAATTTGTTATCATTATTAAAAACTACTAGGTTAGGCTTGGGTATTAAAATACTGTTTAGGCAATAAAAACAGTGTTTTGGATTTTAAAAAAGACATCTCCTGTCTTTAAAAAACACATTTTGCTATGAGACTGGACTGTACCTACCTCTGTTTGTTTGGCTTCATGAGCCACTCTTTTCCTTCCTGGTAATCCCTTGGGTGTGACATTTACCTCCATCTTCTCTGCATCCACAGCCCCTAACTAAGAAATACAAGGGGAGAGAAAAAAATCTTTATATTCTCAAAAGAATTTCTTCATAATGAATTTGCAGTCTCTACAGGCTACTTACATGTGCACCAGGAGTCTCTTCAGTTCCCTTTTCCTCATTGTTTGCCTCCATGAAGATCCTGTAGCATTCCTCCATTGGGTCGCTGTCTGAGAGCTCCATTCCTGAATGGTTGAGCCCTTCCTCCTCCTCTTCATCAGAGCTGGAGTTGATTAATATGATCTCTTCAGTATTTACCGTCACCAAATTCTGCTCAGAACACGGTTCGGCTCCGAGTTGTGAGCTGACAGAAGTTGACAAAACATGCCGACCCTCAAACTCGCTGTTCTCCGACCCTTGTTCTGCTTGCTCTAGAGGCAGGTTAGGACCGTCAGCAGCTATTCCCTGTGTCTGTCCTGACATTTTGCTTGACTTTTTCTGGTTTCCTATCACTGCTGAGGGTGTACTTTTTTCAGAACAGCTGTGACTTTGAACTCTGTCCTGAGGCACTTGCCTGCGTGATGAGTTAGAGGCTGGAGATTTACAAAAAAGTAAATTCCTGGGTGTCTCCTGCTGATTAATTTTCTCAAAGATACTGAGCAGGTCACACTGAGGATTGTTCAGGTTGTGATCTTGTTGTTCGGGGATCTTCTCCAATACAGATTTGGTAATTTTTTGACATTCATTTACAAGGTCTTCTGGACTTTCTGCTAAGTCCACTACATTGCCACCATTTTTTAGATCTTCAGACTCTTTGTCAGCAAGTATAGTTAGTAAATCTTGACTGTTTTCAACATAATGATGAGTTTTATTTGAATCTGATGAAGACAGAGGTATTTTATAGTGTCGTGATGGAGAATCAGGTAAATTAGGTTCTTTTTTTTCCTCCGTTACCTCCACTGCTGTCACCTGAGAGGATTTACCTGCTACAGACTTAGCAGTTCTCTGACCAGTTTTGTCAGGAGAAGGAGGAACATCAATAATTAGGTCTTCACCTTCAGAAGAAACATCAAGTGCCTCCGGAGATGGTGATCGGGAAATCGGAGCCTGATACGCAAATGGTTCTTTATCAATACATGGGGCAGTGTTTTTTGGACTTTTGTCTTTTACTTGTCTACTTTTCAACTTCTGGTCCTTTGTCAATGAGCTGAAAGAGAGCAAGTCTGCAGAAAAGTTAGACAGTGGGTCATACTCCAAATCAGTCCTCGGTTTTGAGTTGTCAACCACATACTTCTTTCCTCGCTGGTGTGCTTTAGTAAAATCTGTGCGAGACGATGGCCCATAAGCTTTTCTGTCTACAGTTTTACTCTCACGCTTGGAAGCAGGCCTGTTGTTTATGCGGTCTGCTTGTACAGTCTGGTAACGTGACAGTCGCATCCGCTCTTGCTCCACCTCATGCCTTACAGATTCAATCTCCTTGTTGATCCGCTCCAGCTCATGAAGGCAGTCATCTCCACAGCCCGTATAAGGCCTCTGTTCTTCTGTTCAACGTGAATATGAAACAGGATAAGTATTTACTTAAATGTAAGTGACAGCTTGATAATTTGCCATTTAGTTTTTGTGCTATTTGATGTGTGAAGATCCTATCGTGCCCCTTTAGTGACAAAATAGAACTTTTAAAGAACACAAGGTAGATGGTAGAAGTTGTTTTTTTTTTTTAAGAAAACACTTGTCCTTACACCTGTAACGTTAAAACCCTTTTAATCGATTTAAAAGCTTCTTATAATTCCCAGGGTTTATGGGGTTTTTCTTAAACAATTAAACCTTTTTAACAGGTAAAACGGCAAGCTAATGCACAAGCTGTTCGAAGTCAGTTGGCATAGTTGAAGCACTGACCTGTGAAGTCCACTTTGGATGATTCAAATGAGACAGCAAACCAGTCCCGCGCCTGCTTTGTAGGATGTTTGTATAAACAGTGAGGCCGCTCACAACGCCCATGTTGTGAGAAGGGACAGTTTATATCAGCAAAAAAGCCCGAAGAAGGAAACATTAGCTACTTTCCGCACTTTTTTTCCTCAGATTTTTTTTATAATTAACAAACGGACGTTAGCAGTTGAAGCCTCCGACATCAGGTGACGTCAGCCTTGTTTATATACGTTGTGGTCAGGTCGCGTGACGACTGTCGAAAAACCTATTTTAATACCTTCAAATAACACAGTATTCCGTAACATTTAAAATTTTGATTTTATTTATTGTGTTTGTAAATTTAAAAAAAATGCATTTATAGAAACTTTTTTTGGTAGTTGCTGCGTTGCAGTAACCCCTCCATGTCGAGAGATGGCAACGTTGCACGTAACTGAATTGGGACCTACAATGAAAGAACTATTACGACAACAACAGCAGCAGTAGTTGTAGCAGTCTATATTTCAGCAAAATGTATTACATTTACGAGCTTTGAGATGGAAAACAGCGAGGATGAGGAGGATGAAAACGAGTGGAGGAACAGTTTCGTGGATTCACCGACACATAGCCCCCCTGCTGCTGCTGCTTCAGGTAAACTTGGAAACTTAAGCTAGGCAGTCTGTAACTGAAATCTGACAGTTGCTCTTTGCTTTCATATGACTTTCAGAGTTCGAGATATGGTAACTGTTGTACATATAATGTGTGTTTCAGGACCAAGCATCAGTAAAACGCGAGTACCTGCACACAAAGTCATTTTGCATTTTGACCTGGACTGCTTCTATGCTCAGGTGGAAATGATCAGAAACCCTGCACTGAGAGAAGTCCCGTTAGGTAAACTTGCATGCTATAAAAGCTGCAAAAGAAAAAAGTGTAAAAAAACATTTGTGCCAAAGCTTCCAAATGACTCTCATATCATCAGGTATACAGCAGAAGTACATCATAGTCACCTGTAACTATGTGGCAAGGGAGAGGGGTGTCAACAAGCTGATGTCTGTGACTGATGCTAAGGAGAAATGTCCTGAGCTGGTGCTGGTTAAAGGAGAAGACCTCACACACTACAGAGAGATGTCATATAAAATGACAGGTAAGCAGTGTATCACACCAGTGTGACATGAAAATAGTGCTCTGTAGTAAATAAAGTAATTTTTGTCGTAGTGTGCAGTATGATATTAAAGTGTACTCTGAGAAAATGAAATTGTAGTTGCTGCAATAAAAGAAGCTTGGAAGGTCAGGCTAAACATGGAGATTAAGGTCGCACCATAGCAATCAGGTTGGACTTTGGTCCACTGCAGCATCTTAATTCTTTTCTTTTTCAGCCATTCTGCTGTAGATTTGTGCTTGGAATTATTATGATGTTGATAACCCAGTTTTAGCCAGGCTTTTGCTGTATTTTGCTGTGTATGCTATATTTTACTCTAAAATACTTTGGTATACAGAGATGTTCGTGGTCAGCTCAGTGACTCCAAGATGTCCAGGTTCTGTGGCTGCAAAACAAGCCCAGATTAGCACCATGCTTGACAGCTGGTATAAGATGTTTGTGCTAATATGCTGTTTCTGTGATTTACAGCCAAATATTTCCGCTTTGGAAAAAAATAGTCATCCTTGATTTGTGCCGAATGCTTTTTATAGAGGTTGTCACACTTAGTGATGAAAAAATAATCAGCTGCATTTGATTTGCAGTCCTGTAAAAACCTTTCACATGACTGAAAGATGTGGGTAACAAGAGGGCCTTGCTGTAACTTCTTTTGACTAGCCATTTATGCCAGATGGTGACGTGACCCTTAAAGTTTATCTGGGATGCCGTTTTTCTCCGGTGACTAGTGTTTGTTTCTATGACATGGATTTATTTTCAGCTTGTAGCAAGCAAATTAGATAGTGAGCTGCTTAAAGCAACAAGATATCAAATTTTGGAGTCGGTCTCTTAAAGAAAATCATGATTTGGTCAACTTTTAAATTCCACAATTCATAATGAAAACAACCCTTTTTGACTAAACTGCTAAAATCTCTAATTCCTACATTTCAGCAATTGTTTTACTCAAGAATGTAAACTGTTTTTAACCCACTGTTTGGTTCACCACCCTGCTGGTGTTCCTTGTTGGTTATTAGAAACTAAATGGAATTGATGTTTTCATCTGATAACCGTTTGTATATATTTACCTTTTCTTGTTTGCCATCCAGAGCTGCTGATGTCTTATTGTCCTCTCGTGGAAAGGCTTGGATTTGATGAAAACTTCATGGACGTCACTGAGATGGTAGAACAAAGGCTTGCACAGCTAGTGAAGTCTGAAGACTTTTCATTTAAAGGACACGTCTACAATCATCCAAGTAAGTCACATTTGTGCTTCTCAAGTGTAGATGTACATCTGGCCCACTGAAACTGGGAAATGGCTCGTAAAAATAGCTCAAACTCGTGAGATATTTGCATAGTGCTTTCAGTTTTGTTCTTCATGAACAACTCACCTGCAGATCCTAAACTGTATCGCGTGTGCTCATACCCACAGTTTTTCCCCTTCCTGTTCAGGTGCAGATGTTAAAGCCAGTAACTACCCAAGGTTGGCTTTAGGTTCACACATTGCAGCAGAGCTCAGAGAAGCCGTCCACAGCAAACTGGGCCTGACCGGCTGTGCTGGCATCGCCACAAACAAGCTGCTAGCCAAACTGGTTTCAGGCACCTTCAAACCCAACCAGCAAACCACTCTGCTCCCAGAAAACATCAGTGACATCATGGGCTGCCTAAGCAGTGTCCGCAAAGTGCCAGGTATAGATGCTCTAAAAGATAGTTAATCATCAGTAGATGGCAGGTAGGTGAACAGAAATGCATAACATGATATGCATCGAGATTGAGTTTTAATGAAGTATAGTTGTTACACTGTTGTCCTTAACATTTGGAGCATTTTTAATTAAAGATGCTTTTATCCAAAACTCACTGATGCATTTTTGTTGTGTGTCACATGTGTTAAATATGCCTGACAATATATTTTGTGGTGCCATCTTGTATTCTCAGGGGTGGGTCACCAAACTGCTAAGAGACTTCAAGCCCTGGGATTGGTCAGCGTAAAAGACTTGCAGCTGTGTCCTCTGAATGACCTGGCGAAGGAGTTTGGAAGTCCCACTGCTCAGCGTTTGAAGAATCTGTCCCTCGGTGTTGATGACTCACCTGTTACTTGTACTGGGGCCCCTCAGGTAGGATGCGACATCTGAGATTCCCGGTATCTAAGAAAGCTAAGGTCGGGAAGCTAAATGAGTTTTTCTTTTTTGTAGCTACAACCTGCATTTTTTCTGATGATCAGCAGGGAGCGGCTGCAGTATAAAGATTTATGAATAAATGGGTGTTTGCTCCATTTATTCAGGCCCCCATTTTTGCTGTGCAGAAACTCTTGCAGTACTACAAGATAAGAAACTATTGGAACTTAATTACTGCTATCTACAGCTTATATAGTGTGAGGTTGTATGTTTTTAAACACTTCACTGATAAATAAGTTTTAGTAGTATTCAAACAAAACATCAGTGACTTGGTTTTAATTTGGCGTTTTGAGTTTAAGCAATCCAGTTCAGTTTAGTGAACCATAGTTATTTAGTTTTAAAATATAGGGAAAAAATCCAGAAGTGACCTTTAAGGAAGCAGATGAAGAGTAAAAATGGAAGTTCATAAATAATATTGATTCCTGTGTTTTTAATATGTAAATTGCCTTAGAAATCCTTTAATTCTAGTCATGTTTGATGGGAAACGATTTTACATTTCTTGGCTGCATTGCTCTCCTCTTTATGTTTCAGTCTCTCAGTGATGAAGACTCTTTCAAAAAAATGTCCTCAACAAAAGAAGTTTCAGAGAAGACACAACAACTTCTGAGCAGTCTGGTTGAAAGGTCTGTTTTACCAGCTCAAAGCTGAATCGCCACAGGGGGATGGCTTCCTTAATCTTACCTTTGGTTTTATATTTGAAAGCAGGATGCGCAAAGACGGCAGGCAGCCTCAAACCTTCAGGCTCACAATCCGTAAATACACAACGACCAACAAGTGGTTCAGTCGGGAGAGCCGGCAGTGTCCGATCCCCAACCACATTGGACAGAAGATCAGCTCTGGTATGCTCACGTGTCAGGGAGAGCTCAGAATGATATCTGTAGAGGTTTTATCAGGTTTTTAATTTTCTGTGTGTATAAATTTTTGAAAAATGTGCTTCCACACTATAGTGGTTTACACATTTGCCTAAAGAGCAAGAGTTACCCACTCTGTCTATCCCTTGTCAATAATTAAATTTTGTTTTTTCAAAAATCTTCTCTCATAAATGTTTTACAGATCCTTTTCTTATGTTCTGTCACACATGTACTGCTAAATGGTAGATCCTCAAAATAAGATCATTTCTAGATGAGCCCTTTGATCCAACATTTCAGATTTCAGATTGCTCCAAATGCTCTGTTAAAAGCTGTTTATCATCCACTTAGAGTTTTACAATGTCACTCTGAGCAGATATCTCTATAAATGGTCATCACACAGGAGGCTCCTCCTCCTTCTGCTTAACAAAGCGCCTCCTTTTAGAGGAAAAAATAAGGTTTAGTTTGAACTGTGAAGCATGCAAAACTTCTCTAATAGAGTCAAAAAATAAAACGTAGCCAAAATATTAAACAATGTATACATTTTTTAAAAATATATTTGTCCTGGCTCTCTGCCTTTGAAAACTACATCCTTTTCCCCGAGATTTTGTCAGCATTCAGCAGTTTCCCCTCAGGCTAACTATAAATGAATATTCCTAGTTTCAGACAAAAATGTCAAGCACTCACTGTGCGCCTTTACCCAACACAAACAGGCTACGCTGGGAAGGAGCTTAACCTTGCAGACTTTAGTTGCTAAAGTTGATTTCTCAAGTCAAAATCAGAGCATAAATAAACTTTTTTGATTTTGAGTTTAAGTCGGTTTACAGTGATTTCTTGCTTTTTCGCTAAACAAAAACATAATGAAAAGCTTTAGTCATCCAGGTCTGACTATAACTAGAAGTCTAGATGTACCATATCTACTGAGCCTTTGTAATATCTGGTAATGTCTTCAATCACGTTAATTTAAATTAATCAGTTAATTAGTTGGTTAATGAAAGCAGTTAAAATCAGCTCAGTTAGGAAAACTTTCCATTAAAACAGTTTTTCTCTAATGCGTCTATAGGCAGCAGTGATGATGCTGTGATGCAGCTGCTCCCGTTGGCCATGAAACTCTTCTACAGGATGGTGGACTGCGGCGCCCCCTTCCACCTCACCCTCATTAACGTCTGCTTCAGTAATCTGCAGACCAGAGCAGCTGCCGTCACCGGGAAGGGCTCGATAACATCGTTCTTTTCACAGAGCACATCTCCCAAAAAATCCCAGGCCGTCTTATCGCAGTGCCAGGTAAAATGTAACGTGGCTTGTCAACACTGTTAGATAATCTTAGTTTGATTTTTCCATAAAAAGGAAAATGAAAGGGGTTGTAATAAAAAACATAGTAAAATCTTTTAACTGTAGCCTATAAAAGTGAATTTTTTTGGATTGCCCGCTAAGGCCTTCAGAATCACTCATAAAAACTGTTGGATCTGATTTCTGTCTGATTAGGGCTGCAAATAACTTTATTTTCTATCATATTAGTATATGAATTAATTAATTAATTATAAAATGTCAAACCATAATGGAAAAAAAACAAATCAGTCACTCTTAATATGTCTTATTTTGTCTCAACAGCCCAAAGAAATTAATTTTACCTTTCTTTGTGACAAGGAGAAGCTAGGACTTGACCATTTGTACAGTTTCTTAATTTTGTCTGAATGGCAGGAATTATTTATCATTTTCTTTCATTCCTATTACTAAGCGCCATTAGAGTTGCACTCGACAATTTCAATACTACGATTTGCAGTAGCTGGATCACTGAGGATCCACTGCCAGCATCCTAATGTTATAGACACCCAGAGGATTTTTGTCCATACTCTGATGGGTCAGAGATATTGAGCCAGCCATGGAAACCATGGCACATCACTATAGGCAAATTGATGTAATGAAATCATTGGATTTCCTGTTCTAAAAATATGCTACTGTAACCTGATTACCACCATTGGCAGTACTCCTCTTTCTTATTTGGCTGTTAGGGGCAAATATTTGTGGGTTTCTAAAAACACTCCAGAGCAACTTCAGGAGTTTTTCCTGACTTAAAATTAGCCTTTCAGGGTCAAGTATGGACGTAAGCACAACTAGTCATCATATTCTTGAGGCAATAAGTGTGTGTAACCATACGTAAGAGAGGTCCGCACATTATTTCTGGCCATGCTTGAGGAAATGAAAGCCCACTTAAAATATTACAACCCCTGCGATTTTCTTTTTAGGTAGCAACAAAACGTCTTTGTTAGGTGCCAAATTTATTATTCCGAAGAAAAACTGAACTGTGTTTAAATAAGTAATGACAGCTGAAACTTTCCTTCATGTTCTGCCTCAAAATGTCATTAAAGACATAATTTATCCAGATCATGTGGTCTGAGCTGATGGGCTTTCATGAAACATGTTTAACTTGAGTGGACTTCATATGTAACCAAACTCCATGAAAACGCTGCTTTGTGTTAGCAGTGGGAAGTCCTGAAAAATGTATTTAAGGCCATATTGGCTCTACTTTAAACATCATGATCATGAAATAGGTATTAAATTAAAGTCAAAGTGGTATTAGAAGGGTTCTTAAGAAATAATTAATGTTGGTCAGTAGAAAGGCTGTTCTTTCACACTGCCCAGTGACCTAATGCAGGATTTTTCTTTCCTGGAAGGAATGTGCTAGTACTCTGAATTTCCTCACTTCACTTTTGTTCCTCTTTCATTCTCCAGTGTGTTGATTCCTCTCAGGGTATTGATATGGATCATCAGTTTGGCACAGATGGCATGATTACTCAACACAATAAACAACCCGCCATACAAAGCTCTTCTAGTTCTTCTAGCTCTGAGGCACCATTACACGGGTTAAGATGGAAACAGAACTCTGCTGTCATTGTAGAAGAGACTCGAAATGCATCCTGCAGTACAGCTGGGTGCGACCCTGACGAAACTGCTAACGCTGTGACACGGTTGCCACCCAATGTTGACCCGGAGGTGTTCAAGCTTCTTCCAGAGGACATCCAGAAGGAGCTGTTATCTCCTGCTTATGTGAGCTCCCTGTACAGCACTTCTAGCAGCCAGTCAGGCACTGATGTCCCCAGCACATCAAAAAGCAAACTTCCTGAGACACTTACAGACTCAGAAAGTATTAGTGACACAAAAGATGCTGCAAACAAGTTGAACTCTTCCAACAGAGTGACCACCGTCAATCACCAGGGGAAGGCAGGTACAAGCGCATTCCCAGAAGAAGAAGTCATGGAAGAAGGGGGTCTGTCATTCCCCCGGTTATCTGACTGCGAGTTCCCGGGAAATGTGGACCCTAAGGTGTTTTCTGAGCTTCCGCCAGATGTTCAAAGGGAGCTGATGTCTGAGTGGAAACAGCAGAAGCCAATTCTGAAGACTTCCTCATCTAAGAAACCAGGAAAAAGCTTGATGTCCAAAGACAGAAAGGCTCCAGGAAAAGGCAGCCAGGCCAACAACTTGTTCAAGTATTTCAAACCCAGTTAGAAACTATGTCACGAAGATAAATGAAAGTTTTCTTGATGTTGGGTTGTTGAACAAACTGAGCAACTTTTCTTAAGTAATTTATAACCTAAATTGACTCAGATGACCTTGAATGTCAGAAAGTTTGTTTTTCTTAAGCATTAAATAATTGATATCTAATACTGTGTGATATCTTTACCGTGTGTATAAAATATATTTTCTATCATACAACATATTATAATGGTAGATGTTCATATTAAACATGGTCAAACCATTTTTTGTGAGAGGCAACCAATCTGTATGTAGTTCACGTAAAGGAAGGGGGACTTTAAAAGGAGGGGTATACTAAGCTTTTAATCCTGCTTTTAACTGTTTAAGTATATATAGAAAAGATACAGAACCTGCCCAGCAATAAAGGAGGAAATTAACTGATTCCATCAATGATCAGTAGTTAAGCTCAATAATGGAATAACTAAACTATAACCTTAAAAATGAGTATGAGCAGAAAGCCTCACTTCAGACATTACTGATTAACCTGACAGTGCTGACAATTGATATATATTTAAAGTTCTTTTTTTTGTACCACAGCACATATAAGTGACATAGTTTTCCTTTTTAGAAATAAAACCTTTTATAGAACTTAAAAACGTCTACAGGCCGCTTTGTTTTTAGAAGCAGGATTACTTCACTGAGCCTCCAGACGTGAGGCCCGTTTTTTTGCTTGGACCATTTCCACTTAAATCCACAGACGATCCAGTGTTCAAAGAGCCCTTTTTCCTCGTAAATAACAGCGGAAAACACAAGGGTCTGTAAACACAGCAGAAGCTGGTATTAAACTCCTCCCTGGATCACATGTAGCACAGGGGAAAGGTTCAGGCTATGCAATGTACCATCGAATGATGATAGTGGTTATTTAATAAGAACAAGCGGTGCAACTTGTGAACGGATGTTTTCATTTTCTCCACGTAGACTGGTAAGATTTTAAAGTTTTAATGGTTTGTGTGTGCTGAGGGTGTAGTATTGATGTTTGGACTATTTAGAAAATTACTAAAGTAATGTTTTGTGTTAATCTAGTCAGTCTTTTTGTTAATCATTAGAGGGTTAATTAAGCAGCATCCTTGTCACTTGATTGCACAGAGTAAGATATAGTAATATCTCTTTTAATGTAGTTTTTTTTAAGTACATAAGGGAGTAAGAAAAATACTTTTAACTATTTGGCATCATTAAATGGGATTTCCCATCCTGCCTTTACTGGACTAGCCCCAGCTGACAGTGTAAGCAAAGCATTGCGATGACATAGTTGCGTCATGCACTGCTGAGCTGTCTGCCCATAGCTCTTTAAGTCAATAAAAGGACTTCTGTGTGCCAAACAAGCTGGGTTTTGCTAAGCAAAGTTAGAGAAAACTCTGGAGAGGCATTTGACTGCTCATGTGGAAGCCAGCTCCAGTCATGTGCTAGTCCTTCTCTGATCAGTGCCTAATGAGTGGGGAGTTATGACGTCCTGCTAAGCCTGTGTGATGGTCCTACAGCCTCAGACTGAGAACTGCAGCTTAGGTTGAAGAATTTAACCTTATAAGTTGTTATTTTCCCACATGTGTCTCAGCTCTCATGGTTTGGGACATGTGAAAACCAGCAAAGTGTTGTACTGTGAGCTAAACTCTGTGGCAGGTTCGGCACTCAGCTGTACAATGGCTAACTGGGACTATGACTATCTGATCAAGCTGCTGGCTCTGGGGGACTCAGGAGTGGGAAAGACCACCTTCCTCTACAGGTACACTGACAACAAGTTCAACCGCAAATTCACAACCACAGTGGGCATCGACTTCAGGGAAAAGAGAGTGGTGAGTACATGTTAATGGTATTTAAATTATAGGGAAAAAAACATTTCAAAAACTCAGTAAGGCCAGGTAAGCCTTTTACACATTTATCTTTTTAAGTATTTTATAATAATTGGCAGATAATGTTTGATACAGAAATAAGTGGCCATTAACTTTTAATAGAGTACACAACAAATTATTATTTGTCAGGTTAATGTGGGATCACTAGAGTCAAGAAAGCATTCTAGTGGAGATATATTGTAGGAAATATAAAAGAAGCAAAGATATGTTTGAAGGGATGACCCCCAGACTCCCTCCAATATTGATCCCCACCAGTGAAATCTGCATCTTTAATATCAAATGTTATTTAAAATGTTTTTGTTGTCTTTGTGTTAACAGTCATATGTGGTCTTTTTTTGTTAGTTAGTTTGTTTGTTTGTTTCACTGACTTCTTGCAGCAAGTCACAATAAATTGAGGCGTTCAGGTTGCTCTATTTTAGTAGAACTTTTCACATTTATTGAAACTATTTTAAATTTTACAAGAAAGACAAAGAAAAATCTGCAAATACTCACTGGACTAAAAAACTATCTCAATCTGAGAGTGTTCTTCTTACTTAAAACAATAATAAAGAAAAAGTATGCATATAGAGGGTAAAATTATTTTCTGGCTTCATCGTCTGTTAGAAAAAATGTGTTAACTCAGGTTGTTAGTAACATGGTAATAATCTATTGAAGAAAATCTAACTAAATGTCTAATAAACACTTAGACATGCCAAACTCGTCTTAGGGAAATAATTAAAACAAAGTAGAGAATTACAGACCAAAAGTTTAATACTTTCTTCTTGAAAAAATATAACAAAGAACAAAATGAAATCCTGTAAATCCTTAGTGAGTAAAACCACGATTTTGAAGCTGAAGTAGCAACCCTAAATGTATTTTTCCTGATGTAATCAGCTATACTGAAAATGCTAGGTTTTTATGTTATATGAAAATCTCTGTAGTCAAGTCTGTAGCCAAGAGAAAAAAGACGTCTCTATTAGCTGCTTATATGAAACTAAAACATTAGTGTGGTATTATGTTGCCAGTACAGCTATGGTCACGTTGAGTTTTGTCCATAAAGTAGACCTGTTATATCAAATTATCTATTTTGCTTGATCCCTATCATAAGTGTAACTGTGTTGCATCCGTCCACGCATCCTGCTAATCCAAAGAAATGACACAAAACGTAAAATAGAAATCGTGTAATTTGGTTTGCATGTGGAGCATTTTGAACTTTTTGAGTTGATTACTGGGCTCTGTGTATTGCTTTAGGTTTATACGGGGACAGGTGTAGATGGGGCAACTGAGAAGAACTTCAAAGTTCACCTTCAGCTCTGGGACACAGCAGGACAAGAGAGGTAATCATGAAATTTTTCTTTGTTTCATAATTCATAGTTAATATTTCATAAATAAGTGTGTGTGTGTGGAGGATCGAAGCATTATTTATCATTTTAAAACTCTTTGCACCTGATAATTAATTCCTCACACCTGGTTTATGTAGTCCGGAATGTCCAAATTTAGCTGTCAGGCACATGATACATGATGTGGTTGCAAAACCAGCTTAATTCTTCACCCTCCACTAACAGTCTTGACAGGTGGTATAAGGTGTTTGCCTTGATATACTGTGTTTGGTTTCCTCCAAGCTAAACACTATATTGTGCATTATGGACAAACATCTCTGCTTTGGTGTCATCTGTCCAAAAGATATTGTTCCTGACATCTTGTCATTTGTTCTGACATGTTCTTTTTAGAGAGAACAACTCTTGTTCAGTCTTTTGCTAATTGTATTGTCACAAACTTTCAGTGTTGGGGAGTAACGGAATACATGTGCCGGTATTCAGAATACAGTTACTTTGTTGAAATAAATGGATTACACAGCGGTCTTTTCCTGCTTTATATGTTAAGCTATGCCCTCTCTATTTTTGGTAATTCCACACTGGTGGGAACCCAAACAAATCACATTAAGAGACTCTGTCTGTGTCTCAATCTCACGACCCATGTCACCCCTACTTGCAGCCCCATACAACGATGTGAAGGAATATCTTTATTATTCAAAACATTATTTAATATGAAGGCAACAGGCAGAGTGTTACTTGCATAGCCCTAAAGAATGTAGCCTCATGGGCAGTGTAGTCCGTGCTGCAGGGAGAATGGACTGCCATACTCATTATCTGTCTGTGTGCAAGGGAGGGAGAAAAAGAAGAGTGGAAAAGTACAAGTTGTCACCGACCAGAAACGGGAGCTGGAAGCATGTAAATATAAAAATAACCACTGCAGCCAAATAGAGTGCCTGACGAGCCCAGTTGTAAGTAAGCTATTAAGGCTCGACTGTACACAGTGTTCGTGTTTTCCTTCAAAACAACAATAAGTTCAGTTGGAGCAGCCTTTCAACGCCTCTCTCTGTCTCTTGCAAAGTTGACCCAGAAAACAAAGTAAAGCTAGTTTTCGGCTATGAGCCCGACACAGAACCCGACGTATTAGCCAGAGGTCCCTTTACTACGGTTCGGAGCTGCTGACCTGTTTTATAGTTCGCTACAAAAAATGCAGCCTTACCTAATGTCCACCCTACTGTTTCTCATTTTATATTAAGATTTAAAAATCTAGTTAGTATTGGTATGGCGAGTAGCCTTCAGTAATAGTAATAAATCACACAGCAATAGTACATTCATGTAGTTGTAAAAAGCATGATAATATATTAAGTAATCCAAAGTATTCCGAATACGTTACTCTCATTGAGTAATGAAACGGAATACGTTACAATATACATTTTGGGGCTGGTATTCCGTAATCTGTTGTGGAATACATTTTAAAAGTAACCTTCCCAACGCTGTAAACCTTAGCATGCTAACTGAGGCCTGTAGAGTCTGAAATTTGGCGCTTGTCTGAATTTGTTGTTTGATCTGAGAAAGGTTGTAGGATTGTGCTAACTCACCCTTCAATGCTCCAGACAAGCAAAATGCAATAGATTCTGCATTTAAAGAGATCCTCACACTTGCTGATGATCAGTTGATTAAATGTATTTGATTAGCAGCCCCCTGCTGCTACTTACCTTCCTGTAGAAGCACTAAAGGTGTAATCAGGACTGCATAGTTCTTACTTTAGTGTAGCCACTCTGATGTCACCCACTTGTTACTGAAGTCCTATTTCTTTGAGCGCTCTCCATCATAGCTTTATGAAACCAGACACCATGTGTACAAGGTGGCACAGACTTTATCAAGTAACCCACACGTTCATAAGGTAGTGGCTAAAGCATACTCTGCTTTTATCATCATACTTAATGTTACGCTAAGACTTGAAACTAGTGATAAAGACCATAAACTGGAATAACTTTTGCTGAGGCCACTGAAAAACCAAACTGAAAGCTATTTTCTCTTCTTGGAACCAGAGTAGTTACCTCCTAGAAACAATGCAAGTAACATCTTCCATCCTTTATATACAGTCTGTGCTAAGAAAAAACAATTTTAGCCTTGTGGGTCTGCTGGGGATGCAGTTACAGAAATCCCAAACGCCAGTAGGATTCTTGGGACCATGAATGTTGTATTGTATTTAAATCCATTCAGCAGGTGCTTAGACATGTCAGTTTGACATCTGCTTTCTAAAAAATCTGCTTTTTCTTTAGGTTCCGCAGCCTCACCACAGCTTTCTTCCGAGATGCCATGGGCTTCCTGTTGATGTTTGACTTGACCAATCAGCAAAGTTTCCTCAATGTCAGAAACTGGATGAGTATGTTTCCACTGAGCCCCCTGTTCTGCTTCCAATCAATGTATTTAGTTTTATGTTGCTGCACAGATAATAATCTCGACTGATTCTGAGTTTCTTCTCATGTATGCTGAGGCTTTACGTGACTTCCTCTGTGTTTCAGGTCAGCTGCAGGCCAACGCGTACTGTGAGAGTCCAGATGTGGTGTTGGTGGGTACCAAGGCAGACGTCAGAGACATGAGAAGTGTTCACGCCAGGCAAGCCAGAGATCTGGCAGACAGATATGGGTAAGGCCTTACAAACACTGTATTAATCATAAAAATATGTCTGTACCCATAAAGAGACATAGTAGTGTACTTTCATACTTGTTTTTTCATTTTTCTTTCCTCTGCGCAAACATAATTATGGCTGCTGTTTGTTTGTTTATCAATACTGCCATGGTATTAAATTAATAACCAAACTTCATGTGACAACAGTTTACAGTTTTGTGTATGACTTTTATTGATCTTATGTCCTGTTTTATTTTTTTAATATTCAGAAGACTTATTAAACCTGACGTTCTACCACATTAAATATAAGGTTACTGTAACCTTTTTATTGCTATTGTTTTGTGGTAAATTATTCTTTTATGAATTGTTTTTACTCATTTTAGCTTCTCCAATTTTAGTAGGTCTCTCAAAAAACTTTCTCTTGGCCTTCATACATTATCACCTGATTCTAGTAACGATGCCAAGTGTACAACATAAAAAAGACATCCAGTGTGTCCTACTAGATTTCCTACAGATTTATAAATGACAGATGAGAAGGGGATAACTTTTGGACTTTTTGCTGATTTGTACACAATATCCATTATTATGAATAGATGAAAGTGGTTGCCTGAACTGATGAGTTCATTTGAGCCAGAAGTGTGAATTATCCCAAACGAGACCCCATTTTCCAAGCTGGAGCCCAAAGGGGCTTTTCAGCATGACCTACAAATACAAACTGACAGTGGGATCATTATATTTTCATAGCCTAATTGCTGAGAAAGACATTATTAGCCAAACCAAAACGAAATGACACTTTATTAAAATTGTTTTCTATCACTACTCTGGTGCCATTTTAAATTTTAAATTTAATATCATTTTATATTTATATAGCTTCATCTGGTAACTGTGACTTAGAAGTTTGTGTTTTCCACAGGTTCATGATGAGTTAATGAGTTCGGATTAGAAATTATTTTCTCTTTTCCTTGAAGATGATGGAAATCTAGTTTTAATTCTGTCACCATAAGATGGTGCTGGTCAACAGTTTTCCCTGATCTTGGATCTGTAAAAAAAACTTTTACAGCAAAGACTTATTTTGGATTGTAAAACAATCATTTTTAAGATCAGCTAATGTTTTTGGGTTTTTTTGTTCCACATTCTCCTAAGCATCCCGTACTTTGAGACGAGTGCAGTGACGGGTGCTGATGTGGACCTGGCGGTGACCACCCTGCTGAATTTGGTGATGAAGAGGATGGAGCAGAGCACATACGGGGGCCAAGGCTCAGAACCCAATGGCAGCCCCGTCTCCAGCCATGAAGTGGAGGAGGCATCTGTGAGGAGCAGGTGTGCCTGCTGATGTTGCAACCATCAGCTCCTCTTTTCTCTTTTACACCATATATCACTGCATTTTGAGATCCTACCATTTTCTCGAGATCTACAACAGCCTGTGAAATGAGACATTTGAGATCCTAAAACCAAGAAAAATATAAGCCCATACTGTACATGAAAGGAGAAGAGCTTTGGAAAGTTTCATTTAAAGCGTTATTATTGTTACAGTATAAATTCGTCTTCTAGTGTTATTTATTCACACACTTTGTATTGTCAGAAACAACATAAAAGAAAACTGCAAAATGAAACAACTGTATGTCCACTTATAAAAAACTGCAGTACTATGTAAAAGTCTTGAACCCCTTATTTCTTTATATTTTGCATCCAAGGAGCCAAACTTTCTTATTATGTTGGTCTTTACTTTCTGAAGGTCATTCAAAGTTTTTCTTTGGACACTGGCTGTTTTTAACACATTATCTGAAGAATGTTTATTTAAGCCACTTTAGCCTGACTTATAATCATTCACTGGAAAATATGCAACTCAACAGATGAGCCAGTATTGTGTCTACACATAGGAAACAACTTGGCAAATAACCAGTCAATACCCGTGTCTTTCAAGTTCTTTCTTTACGATTGAAAACTCAATTTCTTACTTTTTAAACTGCATTTCCATATATGTCTGTTTGAAAAACATTCCTGGCCCTTATTCCCATTTTCAAGTAAAGTAGTGGTCCAAAGACTTACACAGCTCTGTGAACAGGTCGAATATTGGCTCTTTTGACATGTTTGTACAAACACACCACAGATAAAGATATGGGTTCAAACAAATGCCCCAGAGTAATTTTTATAATTCAAAAAAATGATTAAAAATATAGATAGATACAAGACAGATAGAAAAAGTAAGTACACACTGATACATTTATCTTTCTTTAAGTGTAAAATTAGGTGGTTGGGTTGCTAGTGTTTTGAAGAACTTTATGCAGTGATATTTAAACATGTGGTCTGTCTTATTTAAACCTTTGACATCTTGGGTGTGTTGTTCTTTTTGTCATTGAAATGTGCGGTGTGAGTATCTGAAGAACTCTCAGACTTTCTACAGAATCCTGTGAAATCTTTTGAAATAATCATTCCACTGTAAAGTAAATCATATACCAGTGGCAAATATAGTCCCCAAAACTCAGTCGTAGTATGTGCAGGTAACTGTTGGTGCCAGTGCGTACATGTCTACTCTCCAAAGAGGCTCAGAATGCTGATAAAGACAAAAGCCTTCTCTGGGCATACAAAATCTAGGAAAGAGAAGACCAAAGGGTGCTTTCCAGAGGAAAGTCATACCAAGTGTGATGCATGATGTTGGAAATTATCTGGTCTGGGGTTGCTTTGCTGCCTCAGGTAGCTGGTAGTCAATGATTCCACTCAGTCACAGATAATATGAGGAAAGTTGTCTAAAAGTGGAAGTTAAAATTATCCAAATCCACTAACTGTATATAAAAGATGGACATAGTCTCTGGCTCTGAATGCCAATTCCAAAAGACTTCCCGTTCCAAAGACGTTTTGGGGGGAAAAGGCCCTTGGCTTTCAATAAACATTTTTTTGATTAATTTATGGGCTTGTGGCAGTTTCCAGTTATATTAAACACACCCAGAAGTTCATATGTTAAAATGTAACATTTGTGATTAAAGATTTTTGATTTACAAACTGTAGATCCTGTTGTAGTCAGATCCAACACTGGGCTGGTAAGGTGTAGTTTTAAAAAGGTGTGATGGCAATGGTGAAAATACCCAGTGTGGGGCTTCACAAGAGGACTTCACTAGCCACTTACATACAGTCTATGTGTGTCCTAAGCACCACTGCAAATCCACTCAGGAACAGTTGGAGGGTTAATAACAGTGTGAAATAGTCTATGCAATAAAACCTTTGAGCATTTTAGCATCTTGCAAATAGAGGAATCTTGCATGGAACAGTAGTAAAAACGCAAGAAGCTGAAATTCGGGGACAATAAAAATGTCTCTACATGTAAAGTATATGTGACTTTATGTGTAGCCACTATTTCAAGCAGAATAAGATTTTTGTGTGTGTAAATATATTGCAAAGCCAGCAATTTCATTTAGTTTATGTAGTTGTTGTTAGTTTACTTTTTAAAAAAATATTTTAATCTCCAAATGGGTCATACCAGAGAAAAATACTGTTTATTTGACACGTTGAGGCATTGATGGAAGGAATATGCAGGCACATAATGTATATTTATCATGGAATATAATCAAAAAACATTTACTGTAGGACATGGTTTCTTACTTGGATGATTGCTGTTGATCGAACAACCAGGATAGTACAGTCACTTACATGATTTATGACTTTTATACAACATGTACATAAGCAGCATAATGGAACAAAATCGCCATGCAGATCAAACACAAGTACAGAAATGTTAAAGGGTTGTTAAAGAACAAATCCTGTATAGTGCTCAATTTGGAATAAACACATTTAATGTTTAGGTAATGCACATCACTGTCTGGTCATTTAAACATACTGTAATGCACAAAAAATATATATTACTCTGACTGGAATACAATCATCACAGAGTTTCTTGGCATCAGCATATTTTACACACATTCTGCACATTGATTTTTAATGTTACGAGAAATTTTCTTAGAGGAGGAAGTGCCCAGCAGTATACCACTGGATATTTCCAACAAATAACTCTGAAGGAGGACATTCATAGCTTTACAAGGAAATTCTACAAATGTAGTTAATTAGGGAAATCTCCGCAAAACAGTGGCCATTAGGCAAGTGTCAGCCCTAAAAACCTCAAATGTTTGTGGGGTTACCCTAGTGTTCTGAAGCCAAAGTGCCTCAAACTTGTATTCCTTTTGCATCCAGCAGGGGGCGACTCCCTTGACTTCCTGTCCTATTACATAGAAATATGGAAAAACACCCTTCGCTCCTTCAGTCTGTGACATTTATAAACATTTTTATCATTACTTAATCAACTCAATAGTTTAGTTTTGTAAGTCATGATCAGGATATTGCAAGTCGTTAGCCAATGAAAATACATGTACGCAGCCAGATCCAGCCCTCACTTGCCACAGGCAGTCTCAAAACACCAAGGTGGTCACGGCGAAAACACTTAGCTTGAGGCTTCGTATTCAGACTTTACAAATCAGTGGAGGTGTGCAGGGCTGCCACTTTCATTTTTTATACTGTCTACTGCCATTAGTTTTCATAGAGCTTTCACAAATCAGTTTCCATTATTTCTTTTAAGCACATGGTCTTTGGTGTACCTACAAAACATTCAGTGAAGGGACTGCTTAAATTATTCTTACACATCTATAACAATCAAAGTCCTAAAATTTGGCTGTCTTTTTACAAGATGTGCAGTTTCATGGTTGTTGCTTTTAATGTCGTGACTGCACTGTGATTTAAAGGTTAGACACACAAGTTAACGATTTGAATTAGTTCGTTTGAACAAGACGAAAGAACAGACACTACATATGGTAAATGTGCATGACTGCATTTCTCTGTGTGTTAAACCTCAGCCTAAGCTGGAATTTGCAACAAGGAGCACATGTTGCAGAGTCATGGGATGGTCATGTGGCCAGCTTTTATTGTTTGGGTCCAGTCTTCCTCACCCCCATATCCACCAGTCTGTTTCAGTCTGGCACGATAAGGTGGACTGTTTAAGACCCCAGGACTATCTACAGTTATAAAAAATAAAGCTTGTTCATTTTTAAGTTGATCTGTAGAAGTTTGGTCCCATGTGGAATACAGCGTTCTTTTTAGCCTTCAAACAGCTCTCATACAAAGACACCAGTGATATTCTTAAGGAATACACCACCAGGAATACAAACAATAGCAAATGACTAAATTTTACCCTTCAAAAAGGTTGTATAAAACTAGCCTAAAAGATCTGTTAGTGCCTCACATGCATTACCACTTAAATATTTCATGCTGTTTGTACAAGATGCAATAAGCCATATAACATTCATTCATTTTATCTTGCATCACGAATATTGAATTTGATACAGTTACGGTCGGAATAAAGAAAATTTCTTCAGTCAACAAAATAGTGAAGTTCAATCGGACATAGTGGGAAACCTCAAGATCGGTTATTATTTAAAAAAGTTCTATTTCCTGATGTTTTAAGCCACACTTGAGCCATGATTTACATCACAAGGTGGTCCGAGTCTGGTAGCCCCTGGTCAAAAATGATTTTTGACATTTGTTTGTATGCTTAAACCAAGCTTGTGTTTACTAAGTGAGAATTTAAGCATACATATTGAAGCATGTTGCATAAATATGTTGTTAGTAAATAATAAATATCATAACCCACTTAGACTCTCTCATGTAACTAGCTAGCTAACATTAGCTCCCTAATGTTTCCATTTAGGCAGGAGAAAAAGAAACAATCTGAATGTGTAAACATAAACTTACAAGATCTGAAATTATATCATGTAAAAGCAAAACTACATTCCACTAAACAGCATTAAGTAGGCTAGCATAATCAACTGTGCACAACTCCCTTTAAGCTAACAGTGTGCTAACCACGAAACCGTTCAGATTTGGAAGATATGTTACAGCTCAATAATAAAGTCTTTACTAATGATGATTTGGGGTTTTTCTGTTTGGAAACGACCAACATTTTCACATATTTCCACAAGGTTGCTAGGTCAGTGCTTTCTATTTTGGCCTAGGACACCCTCGCAAAAGCGATTCTTAATCTCAAGAGTTCAATTCCTGGTACACTTAAGGTAGACATACAACTTCCTCACTGAGCATTTTTTTAGCAGTTGGTTGGTTGCTCATGAACACTTCAGGCATTTGGTTGTGTAGGTCAGTGGTCCCCAACCTTTTTTGCGCCATGGACCGGTTTATGGCCGACAATATTTTCACGGACCAGTCTTTCAGGGGTTGCGGATAAATACAACAAAATAAAACCAGTACTGGTACCAAAAAAACAAGAAGATTTATTCATAACACACGGGAAAAGACCCAGGGAAACCGAGTTAACAATAAAACCGATAAAAAACCCTGAAAACCATAAATTCCATAAATCACACCCAAGCCTCAACTTTTGCGGCCCGATACCAAACGACTCGGAGACCGGTCCGTGGCCCAAAGGTTGCGAACCGCTGGTGTAATTAACCCTCTGAAGTATTTACCAAGTACTCATTTATCCACTTAGAAGTCAGCAGGGCTCCTGAACAGGGGTAATTAACCTTGTTTCACTAAAATCTCACCAATACTCTGGGAGTAAGTAGCAATCCAACACTGCACTGCACCACATTCAAGAGCAATGCATGCTGGTGCCCAATGGCTCCCAACAGAAATCCTTATATCAACACACAAACGCAAACAAGAGAGTGTGAGGGAGAGAAGCAGAAGCCTCTTTTACTATTCTTCCTGTCAGTTTGCAGGGAAACACTTACTGTCAACCACAAACAATTATCACGTATCACTTAAAACCAACCAAAGTAACAATCCATGCACATCTGTGCTCCATTTTGCACATACCCATAGTCAATTTAGCGCACCCAGGCATCCACACACTCTACCCACTTATATAGTAGGTGCATTTATACTTACTTTATATTTCAGACTGTTTATTTAAAAATAGCATGACTGACTATTTTTCATATAAGCTTTGATTTAGATGCTTCACCTCACTCTCCCACTCCTTTCTGTAGTTTACATATGTATACATTTAACCCACTGTGGCAGCATCTTCTCACTGATATCTGACATAACATAGCAGCAACTGGAACATACAGTCTTAGTATTTCACGTCATGGCAGACAGTCCGCCATGACAATTTCGGATTAGGTCAAATACGTACACTCTTGGGTTTTGTTGTGAACTATCACTTAAAATGCATATTTTTTAAATCATCAAAAAGGATCCCAAAACAGCCTAAATTTTGTCCGACATTATTTTAACCATCAAGGTTAAGCTTAAAACTGTGTGGAAAACCCACTCTGGCAACACTCGTGCCTTTAACTGTGAAATAAATATTTTTACCTAATAACTTAGGTTTGATTAAGAGTGGTGAAAGAGCGGAAATAAATAGCTTGGCTCTTCTGAAGGATCATAAATTTTGGTTGGCAGATCTTTTAAAACTCACAAAATAGCATCTTGCATCTGCACGGGTAAATATTTTTAGACAATGTGTGAAAGATTTGCAGTTTTACAGAGTGGTTAGGTCAGGGATTACCATGTTTTGGGTTTGACCAGTGGCTTCCTGAGGTCCCAATTTAGTAAGCTAAGTTTTAAACTAGCTTAGGTACGATATTCAAACTTGGTAATAGAATAGAATAAACCTAGAATAAACCTTTATTATCCCACAAATGAGAAATCTGGGATTTAATCATGAATTGGCAAAACGATGGAGCTGTTGCTCCAGTCTGTCATGTATTTTGATAATATTTTAATTGTAAACATTGGTTCTTTTATACATGATGATAACAAAACTTGATGATCTCTTATCAGAAATTACTTGGCTAAATTTGATCCTAAATCAAGTAAGTTTACCATTACATACAGTGGGGCAAAAAAGTATTTAGTCAGCCACCGATTGTGCAAGTTCCCCCACTTAAAATGATGACAGAGGTCAGTAATTTGCACCAGAGGTACACTTCAACTGTGAGAGACAGAATGTGAAAAAAAAATCCATGAATCCACATGGTAGGATTTGTAAAGAATTTATTCGTAAATTAGGGTGGAAAATAAGTATTTGGTCACCTCAAACAAGGAAAATCTCTGGCTCTCACAGACCTGTAACGTCTTCTGTAAGAAGCTTTTCTGTCCCCCACTCGTTACCTGTATGAATGGCACCTGTTTGAACTCATCATCTGTATAAAAGACACCTGTCCACAGCCTCAAACAGTCAGACTCCAAACTCCGCCATGGCCAAGACCAAAGAGCTTTCGAAGGACACCAGGAAAAGTATTGTAGACCTGCACCAGACTGGGAAGAGTGAATCTACAATAGGCAAGCAGCTTGGTGTGAAAAAATCAACTGTGGGAGCAATCATCAGAAAATGGAAGACATACAAGACCACTGATAATCTCCCTCGATCTGGGGCTCCACGCAAGATCTCATCCCGTGGGGTCAAAATGATCATGAGAACGGTGAGCAAAGATCCCAGAACCACACGGGGGGACCTGGTGAATGACCTGCAGAGAGCTGGGACCAAAGTAACAAAGGTCACCATCAGTAACACACTACAACGGCAGGGAATCAAATCCCGCAGTGCCAGACGTGTTCCGCTGCTGAAGCCAGTGCATGTCCAGGCCCGTCTGAAGTTTGCCAGAGAGCACATGGATGATACAGCAGAGGATTGGGAGAATGTCATGTGGTCAGATGAAACCAAAGTAGAACTTTTTGGTATAAACTCAACTCGTCGTGTTTGGAGGAAGAAGAATACTGAGTTGCATCCCAAGAACACCATACCTACTGTGAAGCATGGGGGTGGAAACATCATGCTATGGGGCTGTTTTTCTGCCAAGGGGACAGGACGACTGATCCGTGTTAAGGACAGAATGAATGGGGCCATGTATCGTGAGAGTTTGAGCCAAAACCTCCTTCCATCAGTGAGAACTTTGACGATGAAACGAGGCTGGGTCTTCCAACATGACAATGATCCAAAACACACCGCCCGGGCAACAAAGGAGTGGCTCCGTAAGAAGCATTTGAAAGTCCTGGAGTGGCCTAGCCAGTCTCCAGACCTCAACCCCATAGAAAATCTGTGGCGGGAGTTGAAAGTCTGTGTTGCTCGGCGACAGCCCCAAAACATCACTGCTCTCGAGAAGATCTGCATGGAGGAATGGGCCAAAATACCAGCTACTGTGTGTGCAAACCTGGTAAAGACCTATAGTAAACGTTTGACCTCTGTTATTGCCAACAAAGGTTATGTTACAAAGTATTGAGTTGTATTTTTCTTATTGACCAAGTACTTATTTTCCACCCTGATTTACGAATAAATTCTTTACAAATCCTACCATGTGGATTCATGGATTTTTTTTTTTCACATTCTGTCTCTCACAGTTGAAGTGTACCTCTGGTGCAAATTACTGACCTCTGTCATCATTTTAGGTGGGGGGAACTTGCACAATCGGTGGCTGACTAAATACTTTTTTGCCCCACTGTATATTTTCATTGTTACTGATGGAAAATTATCCTCCTAGTCTTTTTGGTAGATTTTGGAAATGTCTCATTTTCTCAACACCTACGTAATGAAGGCCGGTAACACGTTCTGCAGTTCTGATCTAATGATCACAAAACACCTCTCCATGAATTTATGGCTTATTGTTGGAATGTTGATTATTATTCCAAAAATTTTGAAGTGGACAGTCAGGCTGTCTACAGAGAAAAAAGACACACATATATTTATATAGAGTACAATCTTGTAAACAAATACCATCTTCTAGAGCAGTGCAGATTGTCTGACACCTCGTGGGGGAAAAGGCCTGAAAACAGGAACTGCACCTCTCTGGAGGCATTAAATCTGATTACAAAAAACACTGATCTAACTCCTTCCCTGAGATTAGGCAGTGATTTCAGTGTACAGAATTGGTATACTGTTGTAAAGGTGATTAATCGATCTGTTTCAAGCAGAATTGGAAATTTACTGCGTCCCCACAGCTGAATCCCCCGTAGACTCCAGTTAAAATAGATGTCTGTTTGGCTCAAACTATTTAGCCAGCAGTCATGCAAAGGAGAATAATGAAAGCAACTGAGCTGCATGAAAGCCCCTAACTGTGGTGCTGAACACAACAGGTTGAATGAATAACAACGCTGGGATCTGCAGCTCGAGTGAGCCTGACATCTTCATGTAAAATTACAACGTGACACGAGTGTGTGTTTGCAGGATGATCATAAACTGCCTAAACACTTATCATGCTTATCATGTGTGCCACAACAGAAGTTTGAACTGAGCTGATGTATGTTGGTAATGGTCTCTGGAGTCACGTCTTAAACCATCCCGGACTCATCGAATGTCTAAGAGCAGTGCGTCAAGCTGAGTTTGATCACGCCTTCCCTGTGCAGCTTGTAGAGCAGCTTGAACTCGCTGGGCAGCTGGTGGGTTTCCTGCCACTTAGTGGTGAATTTGGTCCCTTTCTTGTCGTAGTAGTGGTACGGCAGATCCTTGCCTGTGTTGGGGTCCCAGCCAAAGGGCCAGAAGCCGTAGAGGTGGATCTCGTCACATATTGCTGAGGCCAGGGTGTACATGAGAATACCAGTGCTGAGACGCTTGGGAGAGAGGTTTTTAGTCTTCCAGTATCTGAGAAGAAAACAAATAGATCACAAATTGACTGTAACTTTGTGTTGTCTGTTCAACATTTTATCATGTGATGTACAATTAAGCACATACATGTTTGGATGGTGATACAATTTTTGTGATTTTGTGTCTGTTCACCACCACAATGAGTTTTAAATCAAATAGTCAAGATGTGATGGAGGTGCAGATTTTCCATTTTAAATCAAGCGGTTTAACAAAAGTATTGATGTAACTAAAGTACAACCAGTCATTCACCAACTAATTATAGGCCTGTGTGGTCATGGTTTTAGTGTTTGCCACACTTTAAATAAAACTATCATGTTGGTGACACCAGGGTTTCAGAAATACTCCCACAATATGCCCACATTTACATCAGTCGGTGGTGTCATATCAATGCTTTCATATTAGCGGTGGATTAAATTGGTCTTTGTACTGCCTGTGGTTCAGTTTTACTTGTTACATATTAACAAGACATCCAATAATTCTCTGATTTTTAGCTCATCTGGCCAAAGGACAGCGGCCAGGTGTCTTTCCATCTGTCCATTTCATAGTTCATAATAATTATTATTCCTTCAAGATTACCACGCAGGTTTTTGTGAGATTGCGCAATGATCAACAATTGAATGTGATCAAGGTCAAGATCACATGCATTTTCAAAGAATCACTTACTTGCTCCCAGAGTATTGGTCACATTTTAGTGAAACACGATTCATTTGTCCTGTTTAGGAGCCTCCCTGACTTCTCAGTGGATTTCAGTTCTCATTAGTTTGTGTAATACAGCCAAACAATAACAACAAAACTTATAGGTTCTGTGATTCACATATTACAATAACCTGTCAATTGTGATGGATCATGAGTCGGATGAGCTAAAACATCACTGGCATTCCAGTTATTGTTATCCTGTTTTTTCCTTTTGCATGTGCATCCTGTGTTCCTGTGTGCACTTCTTTGTCTGCATGAGTTTTGTCCTGGTCCCTCCTTCACTTATTTCTTGTTTTATTTTGAAGGTCATATCCTCAGGTGGTTGTCTGTGTCTGTGTGTGTGTGTGTGTGTGTGTGTGTGTGTGTGTGTGTGTGTGTGTGTGTGTGTGTGTGTGTTTTTTACTGCCTTCCTCTGTTCTTTTCCCAGCTTTGTTAGTGTCCCTTCACTCGTACTGTGTATTTAGTTGCTGTCTTTCCTTTTGGTTTTAGTAAGATTATAGTTTTTGCAAACCCTGTGTTTTCTCTGCTAGATTTCTGTGTTTGGGATTTATGTTAGTTTCTCATTTTGAGATGTTTCTTCATGGATTTAAGTTGTTTTTAGGCTTTTTGGCTGCCAATAGAAGCAGCCTGTTTTATTTTGTTTTGTTTCTTTTTCTTCAGTGTGACATAAACCTCTCTGTTCAGTCAATAAAGTTAGAAAGCATTTCTACACCTAACCGATAAACATTTCTCTGAGCAACAGGTGGAGAGCAGAAACTGGGTGACAAGGAATGTGAATATAAAGAGCTGCAGGAACCTGGAACTGATTGAGGATTTTGCATGACTGGTTGACCTGGGATTTTTCAGTGGATGTGTGGTTTGAAATAAGGAAATAAGGTTTTTGGTTAACAGAAGCTTTAGCTATTTTAACATTGTGTCCCATAGTATAAAATTTAAAACTACAGACCTATGATAGGTCTATAGTCTACTGTCATTTATTCATAGACTTACAGTACAGTATTGCAGTACAGTAGCATGATAGTCTTTATAAAGGCTGCAGTAAATTGTGAATTCTGATGATTATTAAGCATAATAAAAAATTCTTTATTGCGGAAATGTTTCATTTTCTGTGATAATTAAAAAGCCTATGGAAAAATCACATTGGTTTCCAGGTTTGCCTAAAAAATCCTCCATCCCTGCAAAGCTCAACAGAATCAGATCTTACTTGTTCACGTCGTGCATGATATTTCCTGGCCAGGCCAGTTCAATCTTCAGCTGTCCCTTGTGCTCCACAAAGAAATCCACCAAGGTCCGAGTTACTGTAGCTGAGGTATGAAGGAAGAAGGCAGGGATCCACAGGATGGCTCCCTCCAGTTTCTTTAGGTTGAGGAAGAAATTATTTCTGTCTTGAATGGTCAGCAGGTTATTGTAATACCTCTCCAGGATGCTGGGGTTAAAGGTGGTCAGGTTGGTCTTCTTGCCTACATCCTTGGAGTAGATGTCGGTGGGGGCAAAGTTGCAGCGGAAGACAAAATCGGCTTGGTCAATTTCAGGGCCACAGTGGCTGCCGGTAAGAATGCCACTATTTCCCACCACGGCACACATGCTGTAGTGCTTATTGAGGATGGGAGAGGTGTCGGGAAGCAGGGATTTGAAGTTGTTACTGATGGAGAAAACATACTTGTGGCTGGAGTAGTCAAAGTGCATCAGCTGGCCAACACGCACGCTGTTCTTCGTAAGGGAAAAGTTGTTGGGAATGTCGATGTAGTTGAAGATATCTTTCCTGAAAAAAAAAAAGATGTTAAAAAAAAGTCCAAAACCAATCACAGCGACTACATCCCTTTTTTTATTTACAGAATGTTACAGGCACATACATACATACATACATGCATACATGCATACATATATATGTGTACACATATATCCCATATAACAAATATGCAAAATTAGACACACAAACAATTCACTTGTTGGTTTTGAATGTTGGTTGGACAACACAAGCAAACAGAAGACAAAATGAAGAGGAAGGATGTTTTATGCTGTCTGATTTCCAGACCAGAAAATACTCAAGTTTCACAAAGAAGACAAGCAGAATTCAGTTAGGAGTCAAATCTTTTACCTCTGATGATAAAAAGCTGTCTTGTTGAACTTCCATTTGGACGGTTTTCCTTGGAGCTCTTCGTTTAGGGCATTAGTTAAGGGGATGAAAGAGGGGTCCAGGAAATTCATGGCGAACTGAGACCTGAAATTAATGTCCACAAAACATTGGAAGCTGAGTCATCATGTAATAACAGCAGCAGCTATACTGGCTGCGGTTTAGAAAGATCCAATCAGATCTGCTCCTGGCACACTTTGGTCAATCTGCTTTTCATATCAGTCCCTCAAAAGACTTTCATGTTTAGAATAATTACAGTTAAAAATGTTCAAATGATTCAACTGTTTTTTTGTTTTTTCTCTTTAAAGAGGAGAGTGGGAAAAATGAAAATATTTAGATATTTTTCTAGTTAAAACTTGGATTCATGTTAAGACTTGGGCACTAGTTTTGTATTAATAAAGGAAATGTGGAAATCACACTTAATACATTTCCATTCCCTTTATGTAAGTTACCTTGAGTTATTTTTCTGTATACGTAGTATATGGTCAACAAGTCCAGCACCTTGGACAGCTTTATGTTTGATTTAAAGGAGGCATAAATGAGTTTAGACCCCTTTGGGTTTTTATTTTATTTATTTATTTTGTAGACAGCCCCTAAAAACTATTATTAGTATTAATTGTGGTGTATTTTATTATTATTTTCTGGAATTATCTTCTAATGGTTTGTTTTCCTAACTTTTCTATTGACAGCAGTACAGGAAAGAATGAAAACAGGTTTTATGTCCAGTGTTGTTGATGTCATGATGTTACAGAGCGCTCACACACAGGCGTGGCTCGTGGCTTCTCAAGAATAATAAGACTTTTGTTGCTGCAGCAGAAAGAACACGAAGAGATAATTACGTGACACAAATCAGTGATGCAGAATTAAAACACACTTTAACTGAAATACAACAAAACATTGCCATGACTTATAAAACCCATGTGCATTATTATTTTAGTTTGTTAAAAATTTCGATTCCTATTCTGATTAAATTGGGTTTCAGTGTTTGTTTACGATATGCTCCAGATCCAGGTGGCAGCAAGTCAAAAGGATGTTACCTGTCTATGTCCTGCAGCAGCCTGTATTCAGTTTGAATATTGCTATAAAATGATATGGATCAGTTTGTCTTTCATTCACTATAACAATTCACCAAAAATGATAAAGCTGTAGCTTCTGTTTTACCCACATTCGCATAACTAAGCAGTGTGTTGTCTTTTTGTCGACAACTAACCCTAACCCCCTAACCCTCTTATAATAATTATTATATTATTATATTTTTGTCATTTTCCAGTTTCTATTTGAGTGAGGAGGATGGAGAGCGAGGGGGAGGACAGAGAGATCCTACAAGAAAAGTAAAAAGGAGGGAGCAAATAGTCAAGGTAGCTGGAAAAACAAAAGTTATTTTTCATATGCAGTTTTTCATGTAAATGGTAAATGGCCTGTATTTGTATAGCGCTTTACTAGTCCCTAAGGACCCCAAAGTGCTTTACACAACCAGTCATCCACCCCTTCACGCACACATTCACACACTGCTGATGGCAAGCTACATTGTAGCCACAGCCACCCTTGGGCGCACTGGCAGAGGCGAGGCTGCCGGACACTGGCGCCACCGGGCCCTCTGACCACCACCAGTACGCAACGAGTGAAGTGTCTTGCCAAGGACACAACGACCAAGACTGTCCAAGCTGGGGCTTGAACCGGCAACCTTCCGATTACAAGGCGAACTCCCAGCTCTTCATGGAGGCTGTTGTGCTTTCCAGTAGCACACTTAAAAAAGAGAGTTTGTATTGTATGAATTCAGAAACCTTTACATAAAAGAACTCTATTATCAGTTTGTTTTGTGTGATTTTCTAGTGTCTGTACTGAATAATGATACTTTAAATGCTTGATGATTTGGTGAACTGAAATAATGTTGTGCATGTTTCTCCGTTATTGAGTGTGTCATGAATCTCTGTGTACAGGCAGGAGATTGGACCCAAAATGCAGGACCCACAACACACAAAATACAGCTTTATTTACTGACTCAAAGGAAAGATATCAAACTAAACTAGACTGGGAAAATATAAACTAAACTTTACCGAAAGGCACACAAGGGATCACACAGCATGAGGGACGGTGCGACATGGAACATAGGGAGATTCTGACATAAATACACAGAAGGTAATGAGGGACGTGGGAACACACGGGGAGCACAGATGATGAGGGTTACACATAACAAGACAGGGAGGACACGGAACTGACAATACTGACCCAAGACGCGGACCTTAAACGCAACACAGGAAGGACACAGAGACGCAGACAGGAGGGGGGAGAGAGATCACGGGGAGATCACAGACATAACAGGCTGGGGAAACACGATAAACATGATGGAATAAAACACAAGGGGAAAAGGGCACACGAATTCACAATTAAATAAACACAAACACACAAAGGGAGACAGAGGGCAAAGACATAAGGGGAAATCTGATCAACCATAGGCTGCTGAACAGACAACTTAGGGATCTTAAGAATGCAAATGAACTTAATACAGAATGACAAAACTCACAAAACTCAAAACACTGGGTCAGAAGTCCCGGGACCATGACAGAGCCTTTGCCTGAGTTTGATAACTAAAGAGTCCGCCTTAAAAACGGGTGGATTCGATTAAAATCTGATCAATAACTCTAAATTATTCATTCTTAGACACTACACTTAGACACTATAATAGGTCATCCAATTAATTGGGTTGCTTTTGAAAGTAACGTTGTAATGTTTATTCAATTAAATGGAGGTTTGCAAATGTGAAAAGGATTGATTACATTTGGAAACAGCATACTCTATTAACATTAATTACAAGGTACTGCGTGAATGACATTATGATTGGAAGCTGAGGCCCACTTAAAGTTTGAACCTAGACAGCAAGTATATATAGAAGGTAAAGTATGAAGTCTGGAGTCGTGCACAAAAGGCCACACTGTTTACATCAACCCAATTCTGCATCTGATCATCCATCCTCATTGTGATGAAAAAAAAAATCTCACTCACCGAAAGCCTGCATGAAACATAATCCTCGGGCCTCCCATGTAGTATTTGGAGGAGGAGAAGAGGCTGTCTTTTCTCAGAGACACGTAGCTGATGAGGGATAAAATGAGCACGGCGACGCACAGAATAACCAAACCCAGGGCCTTGGCGATGCGGACCATCTTGGGAGCGTTTTCATTCCTTGTATGTAGCTGCAGCGAGGTGTTGGCCTGTGTTGTTATTCCCGGGTCTGCACAGCGCTGCCGCCCGTCTGAAAAGCACACATAAACTGGCGCTCATCGGCTCATATAATCGTGTAAAATGGACGGGTGGTGATTTTCTGCGGCTGCATGATAAGGATGCCGCTGCTCGGTCCGCGCTCATTCCTCTTCCTCTCCTCTGCGGCTCGAAACCATCCAGGCTGCCGGGTTAATCAAGGAGATGGGAGCAGAAATGCGTGTCAACACATCCCAGACAGCTCCACCGCAAGCCGCGTACTTCAGCAGCACCAGCTGCACCAGCAGCATCACCACCTCCAATCCCACCCCCTCACACTCACGCTGATGCAGCTTTCGGCACAAAGAGACGCTTGTTCGGTAATTAGTTGAATGGGGCTGGCAGAAGATTTAAAAGTTCCGAGCATCAGTCTAATATGTTAAGTCATGCGCACTGGAATTTAATCTCGATATCCCGGCAGGGCATACATTTTAGTATTTAACTGTATTTTCGTTTTATGGAGTTTTCTTACTGTACAAGACTTTCTGGGCCACCTGTGTTACTTCATCAATTCACTTACTATGTACAGGTATTGCTGTCAGATGGTAAATGCCTAACAGCCTCTAAATAAATAGAGCGGTAAATAGACTGCAGCATGCATTTAACACAGGGGGCATCCGGACTTAAACCAGAGACCTCTTGATCTGCAGTCAAATGCTCTACCAGTGAGCTATACCCCCTATTCCCTTTCACGTGTTTAAATTGTTTGTTTATATACATATATACAGTTTATCCAGTCTAACGTATTCCTGTAGTACAAACCTGATACTGTGGATTTTGATTGTTTGTTAAACAGTAACACAAACAACAGCATCTGGATTTGAACTGGAGACAATCTAAGCTGCAGTGCTCTTCCACTGAGTTATCCCCCCTGTGTATGACTGCACACAGTGTGGAACTTGAGGTCTCATCTTTCAGTTGTGGCGCTCTGGGCTTGTTTTCTAATGCATTCTGATATTTAATCTCAACACTGAAGCTCAAATGAAAAGCAGGTAAAAGCTGAGTAATTTATTAGGGTGAAAACAATCTGCGGTCATACAAATAAAGTTAATGGGTTTTATATACTGGGTTTTAACTGATTGAATTTCCTTTACTGTCTTTTTGGGGCTGAAAAGTACACAAAACAAAAGCAAGCACAGGTCAGAATTTAGAACAAAAAATAAATGCTAAAATGTGTGGGAGGAGCAGATCACCTGCTCACATCTCATCATATCCTTATTGTCACAATAAAGCCTCTGCATGTCCTGCTTCTTTAGCCAGTGTTAGCACACTGGCACACTGTTGGACGGCAGCTGACATTAAGAATTTTATCTGCCTTTCAGAGATGTTTTTACAGGTTGACAGGCAGGAAGGATTTACTTTTACTCTTTTATAGAGAGATCTAAGTGCTATTAGATTAATGAATCTGCAGAGTGTGATTTTGTCATCTAGGCAGTCTTCTAAAGGAGAACTCTTGATCTGCAGTGACCTATAGTGTGTGCCTCTCAATGACTCTCTACAATAGCAGTGCTTAACAGGGATTTTGGGGGTATATCTCAGTGGTAGAGCATTTGACTGCAGATCAAGAGGTCTCTGGTTCAAGTCCAGATGCCCCCTTTTTTTTAATATCAGAATTGCGTTTATTGACCATGTATATGCACCATGTATCACTGTTTAACAAACAGTATCAGATTTGTACTACAGGAACTATATAGATAAATACATAGATAGATATAGATATATAGTTTAAGCTAAAGAGTTCCTGTAGTACCAACCTAATACTTAAAAAGTGATATTAAAAAAAAAGGTGGCATCCAGATTTGAACCGGAGACCTCTTGACCTATAGTCAAATGCTCTACCACTGAGCTACACCCCCTACAGCAAGTAGCTCTGCATCATTAAGACTGGTTCTCAAGCGATCTACATACCGCAAAGAATGACGGCCCTTTGGTGGCCCAGACCTGGTTTGCCAGAGGTGGCCCACACATGGGCCAGCACAAGGCCAGTTTCAGACACACTGGTGGTCCTTTGCTAGCCCATGTGTGGATTACCTCTGGCAAACCTGATCTGGGCCACCAAAGGGCCATCATTCATTGCGGTATGTGGGCCATGTGTAGGTGGTGTGCAGCCACGGGCCAGTTGTTGACACACTGCTTGCCCTGTGCTGGCCCAGAACAGACAGTTGTTCTGTTCAGACAGTGAATAGACTGATTTTTATATAGCGCTTTTGTACTCTCCCAGATTACTTAAAGTGCTCTATACAACATGTCACATTCACCGACTTTCGCTTAACTGAGTGCTTCCTAACTACATTCATACACATTCACACTCTTGACATGCAGACTGGAGGAGCCAGGGATCAAACCACTAACCTTCAATCAGTTTGTAACCTGCTCTACCACCTGAGATATGGCATGCCATCGCATAAACAGTGGCATCATTGCCAGACCTGGCACACATCTGGTTGATATACACTCAGCCAAAACACCAGTCAGTCAGAAATGCCAGCTTGATGCCAGATCTGAGCCAGACCTGTTTTCTGTAGGCCTGGGCCTCATAAACCAAACCACAACCAAGCCAGATATGGCATGCCATCACATAGACAGTGCCATCTATGCCAGGCCTGGCCCATATGTGGATGATATACGTCTTATCATGCCAGAAGTCAGCCAGCAGTGCCACTTGATACTAGATCCGGGCCAGACCTGCTTGCCATGTGGCCACTAACACACACACAGACACAGTTACTTTACCAACGGACCCCTGAGCTCCTAAGTGTCCCTCAAACCTCATTCAGGGATCCACTCCTTTACTTCACTGTCACTCCCTGAAAGCTCACTGTCCTCACTTTCTGAGGACAGAAAGTGCACATTCCCTTGGTTTCCTTCCATAAAAGGTATTCACATCCATGTCCTGTAATTATGAGTAGATTGTAAAGTAAAAAACATTGACTATGATCATATAAATGCACACAAACACATCTCTACACACATATGCAAATGCATTATATTGCCTGAAAAAATTGGGCTAACTGCGCAGTGTTGCCTTGAGGCAACGAATGAAAATTAACATTTTCACAGTATAAATACATTTTAAAAAGTAGAACAAACAATCAAATATGGTTCTTTACATATTCATGCACATACAAGTATTTTTTAATATACATTTATTTCACTATAAACATGTAAAATAGTGATCTTTATCTTTGCCTCCTAATAGAGATGTCTCTCATCAGAATCAGAATCAGAATCAGAATACTTTATTCATCCCGAGGGAAATTAGGGGTTACAGCAGGCAGCACGCTAATGGCGCATGCGCACTCACAAAGGAACCTTCTGACCAACTTTACACAAACATCACATTGGGCAGACATGTCAGAAGGTAGGCTGATAGGAAAAAAACAACGAAAATACACTACATGAGGTAAGAGGAGGAGAAAAAAAACTCCACTCAGACTGAGCTCCTAGTGGGAGAACAGTTTGATAAAAGAAAAAACACCTCAGCACAAAAGCACATGACTATCAATACACCATAGAAACACGAGACAAGCAACAGGGCGGGTAAAGGGTAAGAGAGAGCCGGCGTAGACAGCGCATCCGGTCCTGCAGCATCTGTGCTGGTCCAGTTGACTGCTATCATCCCCGGTAGGGCACAAGCATCGAAGGCGTTGGAAAGGGAGGGGGATGAGTGAGTGCTTATCAGTGTAAGTGTGTGTGTGTGCGTGTCCATAGTTTAGCTGAGACAGTGTCCTTCGGCCTATCAGGCTAAGTAAACAGTCCTCCAGCCAATCCAGGTGTCCTTCATGGGGCGGGAAGAATAGTCATCACACAGTCGTTATCAGGGAGTTGTTTTGGTGGGCTCCAGCCTTGGGCCTGCAGCTGGGGCCGTGGTGTCCAAATGTTGAATATTGTTGATTTCTCCTTTGTGAGCAGCTCGAATTCTAGCACTCCGAGGCTGGTCTCTCGATCTCCCGTTGAAGAGCTGCGAGCCTCCCCATGATGGTATCAAACTTCTGTTCCGTGGTGTTGTCAGTCTTTTGATTCTGAGACCTCACAACTGCAGTGATCCGTTCCGCGATGTTTTCCAACTGTCGCTCAAGGGTCTCATTTTGAGCAGGCCTCTCTCTGATGTTTCCCCTCATACGCTCAATGTTGTTGCTTTGAGCCTTCACAGCAGCTGTAAGCGTCTCCAAGGTGTTGACCATATTACGTTCGTTGTGAGAGGTCGCACCTCGTCCCGTCGCTTCGAATCCAGCGGGCAGCCTTGTGGGGGTTTGAACAGCCGGTTCCGCTTTCATGTAGTGCAGCTTGCCCCCCCCCCCAATTAAAAGTCACACCACCTTCAACTCATCATTTTATTGGAAAGACATGTGCCTGGTGGCATTATTTGAAAAAAAGAAGGGTTTTTTTGAAGGGCCAGTGTAAAGCATGAAAATGTGGTTTGTTGCCTCAGGGCAACGCTGTGCAGTAGAGGGATAGCATGGGTTTCATACTATTTGAAGCTCCTCAAGGTACATACTTCTAAAATTAATCTTAAATTACTTTTAACGTCAGTGGTAAGAAGGACAAAACTCCATGTCAAATTCAAGCTTTAAAGAACATAATTCTAAATTTGGAGGTGTTGAACTGTCTTGATGCATTCTCAATCATCCAGGTAAGTAAATCTCCAAAGGTTGATTCTGTTCATCTGGACGTAGCGTTTTCAGTGGGAGAAACGTTTCGTCACTCATCCAAGTGACTTCATCAGTCTCAGCTGACTGCAGGTGCCCCCAACCTTATAAACAGTACCTTTGCACAATGACTGAAACTAGCTGTGAGGTCAGTTTCTTGATCATTCTGTGGGCTAGTTTCAGTCATGCCAGCTAAACAGAATTAACTTTTTGGGGTGCTCAGGCTAAGTTTTGTAGTGCATTATTATTTATAATAGATATATCTATTTGTAATATCAGCAAGCCAAAATACTAATTCGTCACAGATTATTTCCCATAGCAACATCTATTTTGCTAGAAGAAGGGGGCATCCGGATTTGAACCGGAGACCTCTTGATCTGCAGTCAAATGCTCTACCACTGAGCTATACCCCCTTATTGATGTCACCCTAAACTATGGAATCTGAAGGCATCACGTGATTCTGTGACACAAAACACAGTAAACACAAAATAAAAAGAAAAAAAAGCTAAAAATACAGAAAACTCCCCTCAAGGGCCGTGATTCCACTTTTAAACACGCAAATAAACAAACCAGCAGTTCAGGGTTACGTCTAAATTTGGACAATACTGAGCCTGTTCCCGGTGTAGAATCTTCACATCCACATTAAACAAATATGTAGAACTGCTTTCTTTCAATATTCTTAAAAATTTAAAAGATTAAATTAAAACCCTTTTCTCAGTCTTTCAGTTATCTGCCACTTCTCCATGTCATGCGTTGCATGTCTACTCTCTCCTATAGCTTTGTTCTTCTATTTTGTCTCTTCTCTTTCCCCTCACCTACTAGCCCAAGACAGCAGCTCTCTTCCTGTTAAAAGAGAGTTCTTCTTCCCCACTGTCCGAAAGTGCTGCTCAAAGGTGATCATTTGAATGTTGGGTTGGGGGATTTTTTTTTTTTGCCATTATAAGGGTTGTAGGGTCTTCATAATACACTTTGAGACAAAAACAAATCTAACTGAATTAATCTTAGAGGTCAAAATGATAAGACTTGACAAAACCTCAAAAAGTAAGAAAATAAAAACAGAACAAAACACTTAAAAAGTATTTTTTTAATTGGAGGGATTATTACTGACCTTCCAACATATTTCACATTATATCTTAATACAATACACATTGAGCACCATGTTTTTTTCTTATTTTTTTACATGTTATGTACATTTTTTTAAAATGTTTTTTTCAGTAAGCTTATCTTGGTAAACATGAAAACATTCACTGTCACATATTAAAAATCATCCATGCATTTACAGGCTGGTATTTTCCCACCACAACGTCATATATTTCACATTAGAATAACATTTGTTAGTTAGCACACTGACATCTGCAGAATACTGTGAGTATGTGTGGCATATAATATATATTAAGAAACAATAAAAGGATGTGGATGTGCTAGTGTGTTAGCTGGTACTCAACAGTGAAGGTGTCTAATTACTGACATCCTAAAGTTGTTACTTGTGCCTCACTAGTTTTCCTGGAATGTGTCGAGTTTAGACACAAACAGAAGACATTCACATGTATTGCCATTGAGCTGCCGAGATATTGCAAATTTCTATTTTGCACTATTATGATATGTTTTTGTTTTTTAGTTTGTTTTACATCAGAATAACAGTAAAATGAATTAACACAGGCACTTAATAATCCAAACCCGTCACTTGGCATACATACGATACACGATACACAAGTGAAACACACAGGTCTGCCCTGAAATCTGTTACAGTTCAGGGGACAAATACACATCTGGTGTTACTGCACAACTGGGAGTCGTTATTCTCTGCAGTTGAGAAAAGTGGAAGGGAAGAAGGCTCCTTCACCGTCGCTTCCTAACGAGCCGCATGGGCTGTCCTCTTCGCAGCTCATGTCCTCACAGGAGTCCTCGCTATGAGACAAGACAGCATTAATACTCAATGTTTCCTTTGTTTAATCGTTACAACCCTACTTACAGTCATTTTGAATGGGATTTAAGCAAAGTCCCACTCGAAACAGCACCAGCACCGTTATTTTTATAGCATTTTCCAAATTGACTTTGATTTCATTGGTTACTGCTAGATAAAATCTTAATCTTGAACAGAATCTGTTATATCTGATAGAAAAACACCTAGAAGCTTTCCTGATTTGACCTAAAATAAGGTTTTAAACAAGCAGCAACCTCCGCAGCAGAAAAACTGAAGTGCCTCTCGTGGCTGCGTGAAGCTGATGGTGGAATTATGGGTGTGGCTGCCTCACACAATAGGACAGTGTCCCATCATAAGCAGCTTTAGCCAATCGCTCTGCCTCACTTTGGTTAATGTGACTCAGTGAAGTGGAGTCTTCACTGTTCAATTTTAGTGAGTAATGTTCTACATTTTGATGCATGCTCAGCCAGTCAGATAAAGCAATCCCAGAAAGTTGAATCTGTTCATCTGGACACGGCGTCAGAAAACATTACGTCCAGATGAACAGAATTAACTTTCTGGGACTGATGTTTTATCATATTTGTAGGTGACCTTCTACTAATAATAAGATTTTTGGGTGTGTGTTTCTGTCTACAGTTTGTAGATGTAGCTTCCCTGCTAGTGTGAGCAAAAAACATTCAAAAAGGAATAAAAGAGAAAACATATTTGATACAGCGGTTGCTAAAACCCTTAGAATTCAGGTTCAAAATGCAGAGTCCTAACTCACAGAGTAAAGTTAGTCTTTGTTTTTATTTTCCTCTGGAAGTTTCTACATTTCTACCACCATCTTTGCTCTCCAAGAGCCACGCCTCACTCTTTTAATGTTTCTGGTTTTGGTTTAGTAGTGAAATCAACTAAGGGAATAATGAGTCCAGAGTTCTATTAATGCTAACCATAACCTAATTGAAAGTTAATTGAGAATAATTCTTCTTCAGCACATATTTAACCAATCATTTTTACAATTCTGCTGTAAAATTAGAACTTGAAAAATGACGTTTTGACTTTTCTTAAGCCATTTGTACACAGCGGTTCTGCAGGCTCTAACCTGCTGGATCTTGAAAAAACAAAACAAAACACACACACACACAAAGTATGCATGTTAGTACTAATATGTGAAGGACAAATTTGTGTTATCTGAATGCAGCTTTACAGATCCTCTTACAAAGTAAATACAATAAGCATGTATGGAGGCTAGGTGGAAAAATAAAAGGCGAATCTATTTTTTCACCTGCTGATCCAGCTTATCATCACTTTTTAATACAGTTGCATCCATAGAGCACACATCTCTTTTTTAGGGCATGTTTTATTGTGAGAATTGTGTGTCAAATTATGTACACTAGAGAGAGTCAATATGCAGGACAGAGGATCAAAGGATAAACATAGCAGTCTAACATAAACTGTATCCTAGTATAAAGTCCGTGCGATGTTAGATTGCACTGATATGAGAAGAGATCGGCTAAAACTCCTAAGCGTTCATTGCTATCGACTGTGCTGTTTCCTGTAGTTACCTCTTCTAAACCACTGCATTCCATTAATGTGAATACATTTGCTGTGTGCTACACATGAGCTGTGGAAAATATTCTGACCTGATTTTACCATAATTATCCCATTTAGTTTTCCAAGGAGCCCAGCACACCCGAGAAATCATTATAACACAAAGAAGGTAGAAAAGATTAACTATTAACCTCTCGCTTTCATCCCAGCTTCTCTCGGGAATAGTTGGCAGACCGGGCACACTGAAGTGACTAGTTTGGAGATTCTGAGCCGTCCTCCTTGACACGATCCAAACAAGCTTTTTGTTGTCTGGTTTGTTGCATTCGCTCGAGCGGTACTCCACCATGCACTTGGCCACATGTTCCTTCCAGTGGAGTAGCTCACTGTCACTGATCTGAAGAGAAGAAGAAAAACAGGAAACATCTGAGAGGTTACAAACAGGAATGGCCTTAAAATATATATTTTTTAACAGTTTTCCCATGCACTCTACATGCATTTGGCCAGGCAACAATAAGTAATTTTACACATTTTACAGTCTCCGCGGGATTACACCGGCCAAACTGCAAACAAGTTTTCTGAACACAATTATCTTTAAAAATATAACAGGCTACGTTTACACACCAGATACAGGTGCTTCATCTGGGGGAGTAACATTTACTCTTGACTTTTGTTTATAGGTTAGACTGGATTTTTAAGGGTTTTAAAAGCATATTAGTGGTCACCATGTCTCTAAGGGAGAGACTTTGTCTGCTGCTTGTAAATTTTTCAGTTTTAATAAAAATTAGACTTGTTTTGCAGTCATGTCTGGTCGCACCGTTTCTGTTTGGACTTTCATGTTGAGTGGGGTGAGACAGCTCCTCCAAACACAGGGATAGGTGAAACAAAGACAACATGTTTTTGGCTGGAGACAGAAAAGTTGGTGCCAAACGAGTTGGAAGAAAAAGTCTAAATATAAATAGCTTCAAATTCTCATTTCACAGCTATGATAAGACTACAGTGAAACTGCCAAAACATTAAAAACCACAACATCAGGGATGTGGAAGCTCATCTGGCTCCATCACAATTCCCGAGTTGCTTCCCATTGAAAGAAAAAGAAAGAAAGAAAAGAATTAAAAATGTGACCTTGACCTTGGGCAAAAGTTGGGTGAAGACGCATTAGGTGATAATTATGTGCAATCCTGATTAAATAATGACCAATATTGTAGCAGGAGTCGCAATTCTTGTGAACTGTGAACAGATGCATGGATGGATGACGGACTCCTGACTCATAAGTACATTAAACCTTCAGCTCGATGAGCTAAAATATCATCAAACAAAATTTTTCTTGTGAAAAGTACACTATAAAAACTAAAAACTAATATGATAATACCCTGATAATACCCTTGTTACTAATATATTATGATGGAATAATACTGACTGTTTGAGAGAGGATTTAGCTGCCGCACCCTATTCTCTTCATACCTTTACATGTCTTTGGAACTGCTGGACAGTCTTCAACAACATGACTGACTGGGGGGCTTCAAATTCCTGAGCAATGAGGGCCAGCGCCAGCACGGATGGCTGTGAAGAAGAACAGATTAATTAGTCCTGATACTCCAAACTAATGCTGCTATGCTGTAAAAGTGTCACCTTGCTTACTTTTGCTTTAGAGAAAACAAGCCGGCATAAGCAGGCTTTTAGCTGGGCTTCCAGTCTCCCAATGCTTGGGATCTCCTCCCTTAAAATATAGAGGGAATCCTAATGTGATCTGCTAGTACAAGCCTCAGTCAGCAGTAACTATTTGACCAGCTCCAATCAGTCTGGAGCAGCATTAGCAACAAGAAAAAGTAAATACAAAAAAATATTTACCTTCCAGCAGACAGGGATGTGAAGGCGGAGTAGTAGAGGTGTAGAAAGGTTAAGGCTGTCACTGCTTTGGGCTCCACACTGAGCTTCTCTGAGATGATCTTCTCCATACGACACAGGTCTGACACGGTGAACTTGCTTTGGCTGATGCGAATAAGCTCATGAGTGGGTGAGACATTGCTTTCCTCCTCAACCATTTTGGCAGCAATGTGAAGACAGCAAACTCCAATACAGGGCAAATGCTTAGGCTGCACCTATCATCAACAGAAATGAGCCAAAATCCAATGAATCAAAGTCAAAGGAGACTAAAGGGCATTAAACATGCACAGTTGCAGTCTTGGCGTTTAACTTGGAATTCTTACTTTCATAATGGTGAGAAATCTATCAAGTAAATTGACAGCTTGAACAAAAGTTTGGGTGCAGTAGCCAAAGAAGCTGGTCAGGCTCCACAGTTCTTCCACTCTGGTGTCTCTGCATTTTGCAGATACTCCGCTGTGATTCTACAAATGTACCACTATATATTAGAAAGGCATCACTGAAAATAGCAGTCATTTTAGCAAACACATATGCCTGCAAACACAGCTTTAAAAAAAACTCCACAAAAACAAAAGTAGGTCAGTGGGCTACCTCTGTGGAGGCAGACTCCATCAACTTCAGGCCAGTCTCCCTGGGAAGAAAGTTGTACTCTGTCGCACAGCATGACTTCAACTCTTTCAAGAGCAAACTGTCAACGTCCTGAAGATCCCTCATCTGGAAAACAACACAGTGTAATATTTGTATCCAAAAGACTGTCAGAGTAACCCTATGTTGACTGTAACTGTTGCCTCCTAAACCACACCTACAGGCTGTCCGGTATCCCTACGAAAAAATAAATAAATAACTAATCTGGTATATAACCTGACGATCGTTACAATATTATAAGTGATTTATTAAGTGAATGCATAAAATATGCCGAAGCACAACTACTAAACCACCACCAAATCGAAGTAGATGTAGATATTTGAGCTAAATGACCACTGACCTGAAACTAGGTCACCGGGCTAATCCAAACAGGGAGATGATTTCATATTACAGAGTTAATAGAGCTAGGCTATTTCCTTCTTTTGGGTTTTAGAAATTGTGTTTTGAAAAACAAAAACATCAATAATTGCCAAAAAAAAAACCCAAAAAACATTCGGGGGCGTCACCCACACAAAGTACTCCAGCGTAAGCTAACTTAGCTAGCGCTAATCAAGCAGTCGTTTTACCTTGCCCAGGAGCGGAAGGCGTGCAGGATAGTAACAGCTCCGTGACTTCAATTTAGATTTCACTCCTCCATGTTTCCATTTTGATTGGGATGATTGACGAGAAATAATAAAATAAGACCTCGATCACCGTCGAAGAGCGACGACCCCCTCCCCGCCGCCCGTAATAAACAAGCAGCTCCGGACCTGCTGGGGAAAACTACTTTAACCATCATGCATCTCTAGAAACGCAACGTCTTGCCTGTTGGCGTCACAAAGTGGCACAAAAAGGCGCCTGTTGGCGGTGACAGTCGTCGGCAGTACTTATGTTTACGGTTTACGGTCACTTAACCGATAAACTTGCAGTTCATCGGTTCTGACTTTCACATACAAGTCTGTCATTATATTTTAACGGTTACACTCAAAGACCGCTCAACTACGTCGGCCAAATTAGCTACGGATTAGTGATGGCTCTTGTGGCACGGCTCCCAAAGAAGAGCTGGCTCTTTTGGCTCCCAATTGCTCTTAATATATTACCATCTGTAGCCTCATATTTTATCTTTATTTGGCAAATATGATGGGAGTTGGCTCTTCCAATTAGAGCCGATGCTTTTGCGCATGACACGTCACTACCACCGATGCTGTTTCCATGGTGATGAAACTGCGCGCTCTAGCAACTCGTTAGCAGTTGTCATTTCCAGGTTCTTGTAAATGTCTTAATCAATGACTTGACATAAAAAATGAGATGTCTTCCACGGGGTCCCAGCCCTCTGAGCCCCAGAGCTATAGGCTTTCCATCAATAGTGGCACTAACGTTTTACGATACCATTACACAGCGAAAGATAGAACAGCAACAGCGGCAGGAACTGGAACCGCTGGTAAACTAAATAAGCAAAGTATTGCCTGTTAGTATGCTAAACTTTGTTTCAGTAACTTGGACGGTTCCTATTTACTTTACAGATCCCCATGATGGCCCTCTTCCGTTGAGATTCAACAGTGTGACACTGGAGGAGCTGAGGTAAGGTTCCTCACCATAACTTAACAGCTTTTGCACTGAAAAAATGACGCGCACTACGTTTTTTGTCCCAAAGATGCTAAAGGACAGACCCAATGAAAGATAAACATTAAAAAAAAGAACTTAGACTTGCTTCTTTCACTCTATTGCACTGTATTGAACTGAAAGGTAGATCATGCATGTGCCACTCTTGGATGGACTGTTATAATTCCTATTAATCCGGCTGTTCTAAAAGCTCCCTGAAAAAGCATCCAAATCATCAAATCGTCATCCAAGTCACAGCAGCAAGAGTATTAACAGGGACTGGAAAGAGAGATCGCATTTGTCCCGTGTTGGCTCCCTGTTGAAGCCAAAATTGAATAGGGAACGGTTCTGGCTCCGTTCCTCTTCACCATCTACACTGCAGACTTCTCCCACAATTCCACCCAGTGCTTCCTGCAGAAGTTCTCTGATGACTCTGCAATAGTCGGCCTCATCACTGATGGGGACGACAAGGAGTACAGAGGTCTGACCCAAGACTTTGTGGACTGGTGCCAGCTGAACTACCTCCAGATCAACGCCAGTAAAACCAAGGAACTGGTGGTAGACTTCCGCAGGCACAAGCATTCTCCACTGCAACCACTGAACATCCAAGGTATGGACATTGAGGCTGTGGACAGCTACAGGTACCTTGGTGTTCATCTGAACAATAGACTGGACTGGACTCATAACTCAGACGCCCTCTACAGGAAAGGGCAGAGCAGGCTGTACCTGCTGCGGAGACTCAGGTCGTTTGGAGTGGAGGGCCCACTCCTGAAGAAATTCTATGACTCTGTTGTGGCTTCTGCTATCTTTTATGGCGTGGTCTGCTGGGGCGGCAGCATCTCTGCTGGGGACAGGAAGAGACTGAACAGGGTGATCCGAAGGGCCAGCTCTGTTCTAGGATGCCCTCTGGACCCAGTGGAGGTGGTGAGTGACAGGAGAACGGCGGCTAAGCTGTCATCCCTGATGGACAACATCTCCCACCCCATGCAGCAGACTGTGACAGCACTGAGCAGCTCCTTCAGTGGGAGACTGCGGCACCCACGGTGTGGGACGGAGAGATTTCGCAGGTCTTTCCTCCCCACTGCTGTCAGACTCCATAATAAAGACTTTAACTGATCAAGCACACACATCCATACATATGCAATAATACTAAGTGCAATAATCCTTTCTGTCATCGTTGTATTTTTACTCAGTTGTATATAGTATTTGTATTTGTATTCTATTTTTATCTTATTGTATATTTATTTTATTTTATTCTACTGTATATAGTATTTTATTTTATTCTATTCTGTACAGTTGTGTACTGTATTTATTCTTATTGTATTCTAATTTTTGCCTCATAACTTTTGCACTGTCCACTTCCTGCTGTGACAAAACAAATTTCCCACGTGTGGGACTAATAAAGGTTATCTTATCTTATCTTATCTTAATATCTTAGAGACCTCATAGTACCATATTATCCTAACAGAGCACTTCATTGTAAGACTGCCCTGTCAGGCTTACTTGTGGTTCACTGTGCTTTAAGTAAAGTGGGAGGCAGAGCCTTCAGCTATCCTCTCCTGTGGAGCCAGGTCCTGGTTTTGATGCATGGCAGTCTTCCTCACAGCTTTAACGATTAGGCTTAAAACATTCTGTTTTGATCAAAGAAAATAAATCAGGCTGTGCTGCAGTGGGTACCATTAGTAAACAAATCTGAACTGAATTCACTGTATGAGTTAGTCTAAGCCTGAGCTTCTATGTATTGACAGTGATGAGCTTGATCGCCGCACCAAAGAAACCCAGAGACTACAAGAAGAGGTGGAAAATGCAACTAAGGTGGTTCTGGAGAGATTTGGCGGCAGCTGTAGGTCACCTGGACAAAGCTGCCATGATATTAAACCTCATATCTGTAAGTACAAGTGTTTCCACACATCTTGTTTATGCCGCTCTAACTTGAAAGATGGGGGGGAAATGTGTTATCTAATGGCTTATTTATTATTGTTTTACAAAATCCAGAGTAGAATAAAATGGCTGAAAACTAAAGGCACAGAAGTACTGAAGCTCAAATTCTTCTAAGCTATTTGGGTCTCAGAAAATGTTTAAATCCAAATAACTAGCATGCATACACAGATATGAAGGGAAAGAATTCAACATAAACAAACACCCTAGCTTAACAGTGACAGTGTACGCTCTGAGTGTTTTAAACATCTGTTGCTGTTTTGGCAGATGACTCTCCTGGAGATTCCTCCTTTCTTCCAACCCACCAGCAGGCAGTGACTCAGCCTTTGGTCTTTGGTCTAGCCCAAAGGGACATCAGCTCTCCTGGAAAGCAGGTGTTAGAAAATGCAATGGATGACTGCCTTCAGCAGCTGTCAGACTTGCAGCTCAACAAGGTTCATATTTTATTGCAGCCATGAAATCTTATGTAATAGTTTGGTCATGTGTGATGTTAATAGCAGAGGAGGGTAGTGCACTCTCTGCATTATGTATCTTTTATGTTTCATCTCCCCAAACACAGACAGTTAATCAAGCTGAACAAGAAACATGCTGTCCTCAGAAAGCCATCACAAACCTGAAAACTGAGCTGCATAAAGTCCAGATGGAGAATGATGCCCTGTCTGACCTGAGGTGAAAACACAGATACAGTTCTACATATATAAAATAAAATGCCTGAATCACTTTGACCCACAAATCTTTTGATTTATAGATTAAAGGATTCGAGGAAACACGTTGATCAGATGGAAAAGATGCTGTGCTTGTTGGAAGAGCTTCAGAAACTCAAAAGGTCGAGGGACAAGAAGCTGCAGGAGATGGAGAATGAGGCGGTCGCGCTTAATAGGAAAGTTGAAACATTGGAGCAGACCATAAAGGAGGTGTATCATACATTGGATGGGAAACAATCTGAGCACTCAGTTACCAGCACTAAACATGAGAATCGCAAAACGCAGCAATTTATTCCTAATAAGGCAAATGTGGATCTCAATGACAAGCTACAGGGGAGGCCTTTTTTGGTAAGTGATAGCATTCAGTAGAGTACAATAATGGGTGTATTTTGCAAAAAAAAATATGACTCTCATGATTTATTTCTTTCTGTTTCATATCAGTCAGAAGAACAGATGGGGAACAAGGAATACAGTGGAGCAATTGAACAAGAAAGGTATATCATTTTCCTAACTAATCAGTGAATTCTGTCATTTACTGAATGTCAACAACTGCCCATCACAGATTCTTAGAGCTGGGTTTGTCAAACCTGTTGTACAAAAGCTAAAGATTTTCCATTCACTCACACGAAGTACAAAGTAAAGCAGCAAATTTACATCAAAGAAACAAAGTAAACTTAAAAAGTTGCTGTGCCCTACCTTAACCGTGTAAATAAACCCTGTGCAAAATGTGTCGACTTAGACTGGAACACCTCATTTCAACTCTTGGCCAGGAGATGGCGATGTTGACTGATATACTGAGCTCATCGAAAGACAACAGCTTCAACTTGTGTGCCAAAGTGGAATTGCTCAAGTAAGTGGCTGTGAAAAAATGTCTTCTTTTTATTATTCATCAGATAGTTTGCAGTGATAACTCCCTGCTGGTTTCTGTATTACTGTAAACCTGTCAGACAATATGAGAAGTATTCACTCATGATTTGTATACCCAGAAAACTCACCGTGAGACCGCCCTCACTGCACGAGTATCAGGCCAGAGAATTGGAGTCAACCTTTTCCAGCCTTAAAGATAAGGTAAAGATGATGTTGAAAAGATGAAGTTATTAAGTAAGGCACATATAAATTCGCTTCTCTGAACTGTGCTGCTTGGATGTGGAGAAGCAGCACCAGTAAATGGCCAGTATGTGCGTCTTTTTTATGTGGTTTGTGAATGTGTTTTGTCATGTTGTAGGTTTGTGGTCTGGAGCAGCAGCTAAGTGAGGCTCAGACGCAGCTCTTGAGTGCTCAGCAGCAAGAAAAAGACAAATCATTGCAACAGGCAATGGAACTTCATTCTCAGCTTAAACAACATAAGGTGTGGTACCACAGTTTTGCTTCTGTGCATAAACTGTTATGTCGGTGTATTAAAGTACAGTGGTTATGCCGGATTAAACTTTGTGTCAAGTTTAGGTAAAATTATGTAATTTATTTAATCTGCTTGTGAAAATTCTTTAGCTGTAGGTGGGAGTGGTCAAAGACAATTAGCAAAACCAGAAGGAGGCTTTTTATAAATGGATGGGTTTTAAGGTTACTAGGGCAGTATAAACTGAGCCTGTACCACCCCTCTTGTAATAACTAATATTTTCATACTGTTCTTATGTACTGCACCGCCATCTATACAATAGGGCAACAATTTCCTTTATAGCAACTGAAGTTTGAACATCCTGACTGATCAGGTCTTTCTGTAATGCCAACACTAGAAGGCTGGAGTTCATTGTTGCTGTGAGGCAATATGTAAAAAACAATGTAACTGGGCATGCAAATTACAAAGCAACAACACTATCCAAGAGACCTGGGTTTTTTTCTGTCTTAAAGTTAGCCTTTGGGCATTAGCTAAGGATGGAAGCATGATCATTGAGGTAATGAGCCTGTGTTACCTCAGTTAAAAGAAGTCTGTGTATTTTCCTGTTATTTGATAAATAAAATGTGTTGCCAAAGGCTGAGGAAAGGAAATACAGTGTTTTTTATACAACTCTGGTGATTTTTCAGTCACCCAAACAAGCTATTTAGGCATACACTGGTCATACACTGGGCAACTGCTATCTCCCGCTTGGCATTAGTGTTGTGTAACGAATAAAGTTTTTTCCCACATGCCATCTAAAGACACAAAAGCTAATTGGACTCAGTAGTTATCATTTCCAGTTGGCTATTTAGCCCATGTGGATTCAACAAGGTTGCTGTTAATTTTGGCCTCATGATTTACTATACTCACAATCTTACTATGTAAGGAGCAGTTCTCACCACCATAATCCCTGTCCCCAAGAAACCTAGGATCACTGGACTAAATGACTACAGACCCGTGGCTCTGACATCTGTGGTCATGAAGTCATTTGAGCGCCTAGTTCTCTCCCATCTCAGGACCCTCACGGCCCCCCTCCTGGACCCCCTGCAGTTTGCATATAGAGCCAACAGGTCTGTAGACGACGCCATCAACATGGCCCTACACTTCATCCTGCAGCATCTGGACTCCCCAGGAACCTACGCCAGGATCCTGTTTGTGGACTTCAGCTCTGCCTTCAACACCATCCTTCCAGACCATCTCCGAGACAAGCTTTCCCAGATGAATGTGCCTGATCCCATCTGCCGGTGGATCACTGACTTCCTGACGGACAGGAAGCAGCATGTGAGGCTGGGAAAGAATGTCTCGGACTCCCGGACCATCAGCACCGGCTCCCCTCAGGGCTGTGTTCTTTCTCCTCTGCTCTTCTCCCTGTACACCAACTGCTGCACCTCCACCCACCAGTCTGTCAAGCTAATCAAGTTTGCAGATGACACCACCGTTATTGGACTCATCTCGGACGGGGACGAGTCTGCCTACAGGAGAGAGGTTGAACGTCTGGTGTCCTGGTGCAGCCACAACAACCTGGTGCTGAATGCCCAGAAGACAGTGGAGATTATTGTGGACTTCAGGAAGCACACAGCTCCACTCCCCCCCATCATCCTGACTGACACCCCCATCACCTCTGTGGACTCATTCCGCTTCCTGGGTACCACCATCACCCAGGACCTGAAGTGGGAGCCCACCATCACCTCCGTCATCAAGAAAGCCCAGCAGAGGATGTACTTCCTGAGGCAGCTGAAGAAATTCAACCTGCCAACACGGACGATGATGCAGTTCTACACTGCAATCATCGAGTCCATCCTCACCTCCTCCATCACCGTGTGGTACGCTGGAGCCACTATCAGGGACAAACAGAGACTGCAGCGTGTTGTGCGCTCTGCTGAGAAGGTGATTGGCTGCAGACTCCCATCTTTGCAGGACCTGTACACCTCCAGGACATTGCGGCGTGCAGCTCGGATCTCAGCTGACCCTTCTCACCCTGGACACAGTCTGTTTGACCTGCTCCCCTCAGGCAGGAGGCTCCGGTCCATTCGCACCAGAACCTCTCGCCATAAGAACAGTTTCTTCCCCTCTGCTGTTGGACACATGAACAATAACCATATGACTGTTCCCACCACTAACACATGACCCTACGCTGTGTTCACTGCATCATTCCATGTTTGGCACTGATCACCACCTGCACTCATGTATATATCTTTCAACGTAGCACTCTTAATTCTTATTCTCATGTATATATCTCATGTATATCTCATGCACATATCTTTCCACGTAGCACTTTTAATTCTTATCCCTACTTTTATTTTTTTCCATGTCTATTTAAGTGCTATTTATGACACTATGTTTGCACTGAAGCACCGCAGCAATTTCCTAATGTTGTAAACCTGCTCAACATTTGGCAATAAACCCCATTCTGATTCTGATTCTGATTCAACGTTCAGAGAGGGTTGCCTTAATGTGTAAAATTCCAAAAGATTATAATTTTTGCCCATTCCAGTGCAGGCAACTCACTGTGCTTCCTGCTTTATCCAGAGGTGCTGTGACCAGCAGCAGTGTGAGCTCCAGGAGGGATTAAAGGTCCTTCGAGGGCAGCTGAAGGTGACTAAGGAGCAGCTTCACCAAGCTGGGGAGGAGAAAACCCGCCTAGAGGCCCTGCTGGAGCAGAGGGACCACGAGGGAAGGAAATCCCAGGAACTCCTGTGGGAGAAAGACAAAGAATTCCACTTAAAGCAACAAGAAACTCATCAAGTAATACACTTAAGAAAATGTGTTTGTGTCAGGTGCTTTTTTTTCTTTAGAGAGAATATTTTTTAATTTTTTTTATAAATTTTTTTGTGGGGGGAGAGATCACCATTTTCAGTGAATTCAGGCTTAAATATTTTTTTTAGCATCTTAACAGGTTAAAAGAGGCTCAGAGTCAGTGCCAGACCCTGCAGATAGAACAAGAGACATTGAAGCTGAAGCTGAGTGACAGAGAGAAGACGATAGATCTTCTAAAGTTCCAGATCGAGAGCAGCATCCAGATGACAGTCCAACAAAGCTGCACCATCGATGATCTTCAACAGGAGAACAGCCTCCTCAGCAACCAGCTCAACCAGCACAAGCTGGAGATGCAGCAGCTAAGGGTCAGAAGCAAGTATTAGGTCAAAACACATTTTTCCCTTTCTTTTTTCCTGTTGACATGTCCTAATGCAGGGGTGGGCAATTCCAGGCCCCGAGGGCCAGTGTCCTGCAGGTTTTAGATCTCACTTTGGGTCAACACACCTGAATCACATGATTAGTTTGTTACCAGGCCTCTGGAGAACTTCAGGACATGTTGAGGAGCTAATTTAGCCATTTAAATCAGCTGTGTTGGTTCAAGGACACATCTAAAACCTGCAGGGACACCGGCCCTCAAGGCCTGGAGTTGCCCACCCCTGTCCTAATGCCACCTTTTCTCTTTTTTCTATTACCATTTGCCGGTAAGGCTGAGGTAGATCGCCATAAGTCCCACCTGGCTGCTGTAGAGCATGAGAGACGACAGCTCGAGGCCTCTGTGGCTGAGCAGAGCCAGCGCATCCGGGAGGAGACTCTGGAGAAACAGCAGCTTACCACCCAGCTGGAACTGCGACGTGTGCAGTTAGTTAGCCTTACTAGTGAGTTGAATGTACCCTGTTTCACAATCAGTGAAATAAGGTGACTGGTTAAAGCGTAGTCTGATGAAAGTTTAAAGATGCTGTTCAGCTGATTAATGATGATTCTGTTGACAGTAATGTTTAAGTGATCTGTGGTTAACACAAATCTGCCATTTCTCTTGTTATTCATTCCCTTTAAAGAAAACTGTGTAATTAACCAAATTGTGGTTTAGGAGAATTGTTTACACCCTTACTGTATGTGACATGCAGTTTGTCTCACACTATGCAATAGAATATCTTAAAAAAGGCTTTAGGTTTTGTAAGAGAGGCATTCCACTCAGACTTTGAGGAGAATTTAGCAAAAGCATTGTAATCTTGGTAAGAGTCTGATTTCCAGGGAGAAAAAAAGCTGTTTAAAAACTTCTCTTTGGGAAAAGCCAGCAAATAGATTAAAGTTATTACAGTTACATTCAGGTGTTAACCAATGAAATTGAATTTAATTTAGATAACACTCAAAAATACCTTCATAGTAAGCACAGAGAAGTGTTTGAAGTTTTGTGCTTGATTACCTTGAATGATAGACCCTGACTCTGTTCTGTTACTGAGTGGAGACATGGATAGTTATTTATGTGTTTGTTTGTTTTTATCTTTCATTTTAAGAGGAATTCCTGTTGAAATTAAATCTCTTTTACCAGGGTGACCTTGTTCCCTTGCCCTCATTACAGTACTAACCTAAGTATCAGTGTCCAGGTTAATATAGACATGTCTGAAATGTGCTGCCTAGAATAGTAAGCTGGCAAAGTACATTTTTACTGTATTCAGGGTTTTCCTGCACATATCAACGACCCTCACTGAAGACAGCTTAATTTTCTCAATTTTAAAACACATTATTTCTTATCAAATGGACAACAACGACAGGAGAATGCAAAACGTTTTGTTAAGTGTAAGAACACTGTGTAAACCCTGTATAACATAAGCTAAGCATCCATCTTTGGGTCGTCTGATACCTCTAATCAATAAACTGCTGAAGTCAAGCCTTCCATTTACCAGGAATTACTGTGTAGACCATGGAGGCGTTTCTCGAAAAACTTTAGCTCTCCTGGCTTTTAGTCTAATCAAATTATCTTCTTGTCCTGCTGTGTTAAGAAAGCAAAGAATTATGTTTGGTATGTTTACACTGTTAACCAAGCCCTTCTGTTGTGGTGTGTGTTTGCTTATGTGTTACCGTCTATTTCTCTCTCTGGACGTAACACGTGTTTGTCCGGGCACGATTTCAGAGGAGCACAAGGAGCTGCAACGGCTGCACAGCTGTAAGAACGAGGAGCATGAGGGTGTGGTGCTGAATCTTCAGAGTCAGATAAGGAACGCCCACGATGAGCTAGATCAGATCCAGAGCACCTTGGGGACCCTCAAAGGGGCTGACAGACATGGTTTGATCAATGTTTATAATTTAAAATGCAACTTAATTAAAAGTCTTCATGAACAAATAAAACTCTGAGGAACTGCTTGTGATTTTCATATATATTTGGTCAGGTGCACAGATTACAGTGAAGTACTTTCACGTTAGCGACCTTTAGTATCACAGAGACATTTTGCATTTCAGAGAACAAAAAATTTAATATTAGTGAAATGTATTCAATTCACTTTCTGACCTCCTGTGCTTCATTTCAGTCTGAGAGATGTAATCTGTAATTCCCTACCCTGTAATCCATCCTAAAGAAGAGCTCTGTGATTATTTATGTTGCCATCTTTCTGTCCCATGGTTTGACTCCACTTCAGGCCTCCAGGTAGCCTTGGACATGCAGAAGGAGATCACTGGCAGGAGAGAGCAGGTGGACTTGATGCAGAGCAAAATTCAACATCTGGAGGAGAAAGTGGAGAAGCTGCATCACGTGAGCTTTTACCATGTTAACTTTTGACAAGTTAGCTCTTGATGACATAGCAGTCAAAATGTCTTAATCAGTAGTCTTCAAATATGCAACACTATACAACTGTTTTTTTGGGGGGTTTTTTGTTGCTTTTTTGGCAGTTAATTTTTCATACTTTTTCCAGTTCTTCACATTCATCTGAAGTGAGATAGGCATTACTCCATGTTCTCTTCTTGTCCAGGAGAAAGACTGCCAGAACTTGGAGACCGAGCGTCAGCTCCAGGAACTAACCTTCGTCAGGGAGGAGAAGAGACAACTTGCTAACGAGCTGGAGGTGCTTCGCTCCAAAGATCAGCAGTTAACAGATAGGATCAGTGAGCTGGAGGCAATCCTTCACAAGGTGGCATTCATTTACACTTCATTTTAGTCATGACACAATTTTTGACACCTGCAATTTTTAGAAGCGTGAATATGTTGGTGACTGCCTGAAACATGCAGAGGTTTGCGTGTAAGCAGTGTGCGGTGAAGAATAAATGTTTTAAAATACACTTTCTCCTCAGGGGGTAACTGTTTTCTTTTTTAACAGTTTCCCCTGTTTGCTTTTTTTTCCTTTGCTGACACTGTTTAATAAAATCATAAAATGCTCTTTACTCTTCTAATTATGGCCTGAACTTTACTGGACCATTGTAACACCTTGATTCTTTTCTTTTCGGCCATCCTGATGTAGATTTGCTGCTGTGCTTGTGATCATTGTCCTGTTCCGTGACACAGTTACGGCCAAGCGTCAGCTGACACATATATGACCACATATTTGATTTTAGAATACTTTAACATACAGAGGAGTTCATGGTCGACTTAATGACTACAGGTCCCATGGCTGCAAAACAAGCCCATTTCATCCCTTTGACTTGGCATGAAGTATTTAAGCTGATAATGCTCTGTTTGGTTTTGTGGCTGTGCATTATGGCCAAATGTTTCCACTTTGACTTTGAAGAACATCGTTCTAGAGGTCCTGTGGTTTGTTCAGATTTCACTTAAGCTGTGTAGCCTGTTCTTTTTAGAGAGAGAGGAAGCTTTCTCCTGGAAACCCTTCCAAGCAAGCCATACTTGTTCAGCTTTCTTCAATAGTCATGCACCGGAACATTTAACATGCTAACTGGCCTGTAGAGTTGGAGAGGTAGCTTTTGGGTTTTTTCCTAATTCTCTGAGCAATGCGCAGTCTGATGTTGCTGGGGTATCCATTCATGGGACGATTTTGGCATTGTGTTAATTAAACAGCTGAATGCACCAGACCAAGCTGCCAAAATTCTGGTTTTATACAGGTGTTCAAGTCTGATGATTAGAAAATCCAGTGCATTTTGATTAGTAGCACCTGGCTGACTCTTATGGAAGCAGTACATAATCTTCCCCATTTACATGATGGGCCCACATGCTTCTGTTAATGTTCATTATCCTTTTTAAATAAAAATTAATTAAAAGATTCTACAATTGGTAGCATCATACTTTCCTGTTTCCCAAAGAATAATTGTGTTCCTTTTGAATTAAAAGTTCAAAATTTTATAGAGACAAGTATAAAAAGGAACTTTGTCAGTCCTCTTGTATCTCTGTTTGTGTCCCAGTGTGACCGCAGTTTCTTTTTGTATTTCAAAAGATGTCGGAGAGCTTTGCAAACTGTCAGGATTTTATCCAGCTGCGGGAGCAGGAATATTTCCGCTTAAAACTCCACCATGCCCTCCACTTGAAGGTAAAGCTGTTCTACATAATTAGTAGGACAGAGCTTTTTTATAATCAAGAATATGCTGTATTCTATGTCTGTGTATAGAAAAAAACACAATAAGTGCTCAATGCTAAGGTTCTCAGCTGTGTGTTAGGCTAGGCTATAATTTTTAAATATTGCACATCTTTCAGTGGGAGACATGACCACATTTGTTTTCTGTAGGAGCTCCAAGGTCAAAATCTGCACACAGCTCTGAAAGTGTGTCCACCTGATCTGGACTCCCTGATCCCATCTGCACACACTGCTCCACCTTCCTCCCAGCATGCCTTCAACGCCAAGATCAAGGTACAGTGAGAAACTCCCTATATCTCGCCTATCCCTCCTGCTTTCAGTCTGTCAAGTGCTTGTGTGAATCATTTTATTTGGCTGTACAGACACGAGACATCTGCTCAGCCTTTGAATTGCATTCCTGGAGCTGGGAAAGAAAACAGACTGTAAATAATTTCAACACAGGGTTGAAATGCTATTTGTGTTGGACTGCGGAGACAGTTTTATGTGTTTTTATTGATTTAATTCAGATAAAAGAAGACTGTCCCATATATTTTGATTTCACTGTTAAAAATGAACATTTTAATAAATATATTACCAAATATCACTTCATTTACATTGTCATGCACATCTTTTTGGCTGCTGAAGTCAAGGAGGCAGCTGGAGAGCCCCACTTGTGAGCTCAGATCTCTTGACAAAATCCTGAGAGGAGGGATTTTGGAGAACCCTGGACCACACACCGATAACAGCACCACTGGCAGCAGCTTCCACAGGAGGAGGTCTGCACCAGAGAGAGTACACAGAACCGCATTGTACGTCTGGCTCAGTTCCCACACACCCCAAGCATTAGCTTTATTCTTAGGCTGACTTAGGTCACATATGGAAATCATGTGATATTTCTAAGTGAGCAAGAAATCATAGATGAGCCCTGCGTGGTGAGTGCTTTCACTGACCACACAGTTTCAAAGTCTATGTTGTAATATAAAATGTAAAAAAATTGCCTTTTATCATTCAAATGCTTGTATGTACCCAAATTTCTGCTGTACTCTCATACGCTCTTGTTATATCTCACTTTACCCATATTGTAATATTTCTTTTGTCTGTGACGCAGAACTGATCATTGCGATACTGGCTACAAACTGAGGAGAAATACCTTCAGCAGGTAGGGAAAGTGCCCCTTGTTTTTGTTTTTCTAAATATTTTGCATGACTTTGTGAGTGTGACTTGCCCTAAGGCTGTGAGATGATCCCACCATATAGCCATGTGACCTGTTACCTCTCATGAAAGGTCCTGCAGTGTGCTACAGGCCTGTAAAGCAATGTAATGAATCTCTGTTTGCACACACACTGTGTACAGCGAGCTATGTTTCCTGAAGACAGCTGAACCAGATGAGAAAATAATCAAGTCCTTCAGTCAGAGTGAGTTTCATAAGCAGTTTTTATTTAATATATCTAATTTCTTATTACTAAGCATTAATTTATTTTATTTTAATTTAATTTTAGACCTGCAACAGTTTCTTATCACTATTAATTGGTCTTGGTTGTTGTTTGGTTAAATACGCAGGTTTTTTTAAGTTACTGAACAAGAAAATCATCAAGAAAATATTTAATAGATAGTTTAATAGATAACTCTAGATAATGCAAGATAGAGCAGTTTAATAAAATAAGATTTGGTTTAAATCTGTAACAGACACTCTGCTTTTTAGGCAATTTTATATTAATACCAGAGACTGCAGTGAGGGATACTTCCTCACCACCGCTACTCTCACTGGGTCGCAGGTCACCAGTCCACTCTCTCCTGACCTCTGACCCCAACAACTAACAGAGACACGTCAAAATGCTTCTGAACCCCTCTTCTTTTATCAGTAAGTTCTTAAAGTTCTTAATGATCACAACTGAGCAAAACTGAGGTCATTCAGACAGTAGTCAGGAACAAACCAAACTGATTTGAACACTTTTACTTTGAAAACTGTTTCCTGCTGTTGATGATAGTTACAGTTACATTGTTTTAAAAAACATGTTACAAGCATTGTTCACTCTACATCGATATCATGACATGAGTCAACTGTTTGTACAGATTGAGTCATTTATAGTTTATTCTTTTACTGGAGAGATCAAGGCAACCATTTCAGAGTCTTTGAATGTGTAGGAAAGGCTGAATAACATCAACAAGAAGAGTCATGTAGTTAAAGGTAAGTCAGTAACAGATGAAAAGACTTTTAGGTGTGACAGCAGCTGAAATCCAGTTCTGCGTTAAAGGCTATTACACTTGTCCTTTAGCATCTCACAGCATCTCATGCTTAACATTCCATTGTGTTTCTGATTGATCATAATCTGTCAAATATCATACCTTTATGTTTTTTTCTTTTTTGTCTTACAGATGCCTCATTTTTCAAAGGTCACAAGAATGAACTCTGACAGCAGAAAGTTTTGAAAAAACAAGAATTTCACTCACATGTACTGTACCAGTGTACCTCCACATGTGATGTGACAATAAAAGTGATTTGATTTGATTTGATTGATTTGAAAAAACAATCAGCTGTATTATCATGTTTAAATAAAGTGCTTGAAAAATGTGAAGTCTCTTAATAATTATTTTATTCATAGCATAGATTTATAATAAATTTACAATAAAAGCTGTGATTCAAGTAGTTGGGACACATGCTGCCCATACAGTACATCTAGTACAGTTGCGGCTGCTTTTAGGGACTCTGGAAATCTTCTGCCATCCTTTGTTTATAAGCACTACTTAATTATCCATATTTCCTTTATATGATAACAAATATACACACCTCTTGTTATTGATCTTTATCTTACTCTTCAAAAAAAGGAGATTCTTTAGAAATAAAGTCATACTTAAACACCCTTGTCCTTTGTATCCTCTTGAGCTTTTTCCATATACAAACGATGTGGACCTACCACACAGAGGTCTTTAAATCCAAATATTTTGTATCCTCTTCACTCTTGATGGTTTGTGTTACTTGCCATGAAACCAGCTGTTTGTTACGTTAGACGGGAAAGGACGATGGGTTTTCTTGAGATTTGTGCCAGATCCAAGTCCCCATTCTATCTCTTGTTTACATTTTAGTTCAGCTACTTGGACCTGTTGCCAGACTCTTGAATTTGTTTATTTTTGCACATAACTGTTTTTTTCCTCCCCAAGTAAAAGATATCAAAATTTATATTTCACTTATATTTGTGATCTGTACTGAATTTTGTTCTTGCTTTGGAAATATGAATAGCCTTCCTGGTTGGGATTTTATACAAAAACCTGAGAAGTTGCTGTGTGCTTGAATGGGCACAATTGGTGGCAAACAGACTTGAAGGAGGAGCACCATCAGAAGCATTCATCCTGCAAAAGTCAAACATAAGTATCATGTCATTATAATAGTTATTTTGTAACTTCTGCGAAACAGTAATGTGCTCTCTTGTTAGTTTGTTATCTCAAACTGAAAAGTTTGAGATAACAAACCTTTTACCAGGAATCTCCTGAAAACTATACTTTGATGTCCTTACTTGTGTTCAGTTTTACTGAGACCAACTGGTCTCTCTTGATACTCTTTATATGTGTTTTTTTATTATATAGAAGGGTTTCTTGGAGTTGGATTTTGGACATCGTGACTTCTCTGCATTTAAGCAGAGAAGTCATGTTGGGCATTACTAAAATAGCCAGGTATTTCTAAGCTGCGTGTGTACCTACATTTTAAGTTTGGCTGTTTCCTGTTTTGACCTCCTCCTCTGCGAGGTCTTCTGAAGGTGCAGGAAGTGCAGAGGCATTGCTCACACTCAAATCTGGGTCCAAAACAGCCACCACCCGATTAAATAACTAGAGAACAATAAGACCATGTAAATATGTTTTAACACAGTGTGAAGGTATTTGCCTTCATTCAGGCATCATTTATCTGCCTAACCTGAAGCTATGTCATTCTGGCATAGAGGAGCTTACTTCAGGAGTCAGGTGATCCTTATAGTGAGGGTACATAGCCAGAGGGTGCTGCTTGAGTTTTTCCTCTACAGAAGCGACATACGTACTGCGAATCTGCTTCTGGATCATCTGCTTTGAGAAGCAGGCATGCTCTTTAGAGATGCTCTTTCTAGGCGTTTGACTGGAGTTGTGCTCTTGAGTCCCCGGGAAAATAAGAGGTGAGACTCCTGTGTAGACCCCAGGTGTCACTGATGAGCAGAGACTGGTGTTTGTGAAACGCCAACACCTGATAGATGACAGCTTGTTATCCGGGGCTTTAAGATACTTTGCTTGCAACCTTTCCCTGTACCTGGGGATTTAGAGAAACGTAAAAACTTTGTGAAACAACATGAATACAACCCAGTAAAAGCGAATTTGTGTTGTTCAGAGAAACAAAAGCAGATATATCAAAGCAGACACTCATTGTGCATTTCCTGCTGAACAACACAGATATTTTTCTAGAAGCTGTTTTTCATATTCTGTTAAGAAGAAGGTTGAAAATGTGCAATTTATATATATCACAACAGCAGTTGTGACAGAAGTGTTTGCCCCTTTCCTATTTTTTTGTATGTTTGTCACAATTAAATGTTTCAAATTATAGAATTTAAATATTGGACAAAGATAGCACAAGTAAACACAAAATGCAGTTTCTAAATCGCGGTGTTTATCATTAACCTCCTATGACCTGGTGTCCACATAGGTGGACATCACATTTTGGGTTGTCTAGAACAAAATACTAAATTTTGCTCTACAAGGGCCTGATATCCACTTACAAGGACATTATACTGCCAATGTCCTATCGAAATTTAAAGCGAATGTCCTCATATGTGGATCTTATTTTTCTCAGAAACAAAAATCAGGTAAAAAAAAAAAAAAAATCGCGTAACTCTTTGTTTTTATATTCATCAGGTCCCAGTCAGCCCAAATAGCAAAGAGAAATTAAAGTCAAAGTCCTGACCTGAATGCAACTGAGATACTGTGGCATGACCTTAAAAAGGCGGTTCATGCTTGAAAACCCTCCATCATGGCTGAATTACAACAATTCTGCAGAGATAAGTGGGCCAAAATTCCTTCTCAGTGCTGAAAAAGACTCTTTCACAGTTGTTGCTGCTAAGTTGGCCCAACCAGTTACTAGATTTGGGGGGCATGTAGGTTTAGATATTGTTTTCTCCCTTAATACTGTCATTCAGAAATTGAATATTTTAATTACGGTACTTGTGTTGTCTTTGTCTAATATTTAAATATTTTGGATAATTTGAAACATTTTTGTGTGACAAACATACAAAAAATAGGAAATCAGGAAGTGATGGTGGAGAGGAAGATGCTCTTTTTAACAGGAAGAAACATCAAGCAGAAGGAGGAAGTGAATGGAAAGACACAATGTATTAAACACTCTCATAGTTTATGAGAGAATGCTGTAGTGGGAGTGGAGAATAAAAGACATGCAGTGCATCGTGGGAAATCTCCCAGCAGCCTGACTGTATAGAAGCCTAACTAAGGCATGGTTCAGACTCACTTAATCTAGCCCTACCTATAAGCTTTAAAACAAAAACTAAAAGTAGGTAACGTCTGTCTCCTGATCATAGACAGATAGCTCGTTCCACAGGAAAGGAGCGTGGCAAGTGAAGGCTCTGCCTCCCATTCTACTTTTAGGAGCTTTTCTAAAGTTTGGTAATGTGAAGTCTTTAATATGTCATGGAGCCTGGTCCTTCAGGAATGAAACTTTTTTTTTTTTTTAATTAAAGTGTCTCATCATGTAAGCAGACACTTTTTGTGTATTTGAAAAGGTAACATGCTTCTGCTTCACATACTTGCACTCTGTTCTCTGAGTTGTCTTTATATTTACCTCTGCCAGCTAGACACTTATGTAGTCTGTACTAACTCCCATGTCCTTCTTTATCTGCTCAAATGATAAAATGGTTTATTTTTTAAAAAGGCTTGATAGTTTATTTATTTATTTAATTATTATTATTATTTGCTGGAATGGAATTCAACAAAATGTTCTTGTGTTTAGACTTTTTGATACTGCAAAAACATTCTCCTACATGAACACCCTTATCTGTCTTTCCAAACTTTTGGCAGTAGCAATATCATATTTTGTAGCATAGCGCAGTTTAAAGCAAGTTCAAGTTTCAGATTCTTACTGAGGGAAATTGGAGTAGTCTGGTGTATGACTTTTACCAGTTTCAGATATATTATGCTACAGTCTGCAAAGAAAGCAATGTTTACTTCTGGTAGTGTGACCTTTATAAGCTTTCCAAGGGTATTATTAGTTGTATGACAACTGTATTCATCACCTTTGTTAACTAAGAGTCTCCTTGGTTGTTCAGATCTTTATGAAAAATTCAGGTGAGGAGTGTCCGAGTTAATGTGCCATAACATTTGCATGATGTCTACAGAGACAATATATGCGAAAATCTATCAACAAAGACGGTGTTAGTATATCTTGTTGGGGATTAAAAATCTTATTTTGGGACATAGCCAGCAAACTTTTCAAGCACTCTCTATCTAACTTGAAAAAATGTTATTGTTTATTTATTAATTCTTGTGGCATGCCAGCATTTAATCCTTTTACCCGCTTAAGAACAGTGGCATTATATTTTGTTATTTGTGTTTCTCTAGTTCCCTTAGATTACCTGCAGACTGGTGTTGTCTTATTATTTATTCTGTACTGTGTTCTCAATCTCAGAGATATTGAAATTCTTAACCAGGGTAAAGCGTCCAGCTGTGTCGCCTCTCTCTCAGCAGCATAATGGCATACATCAACCCCCCCCCCACTTACATGCACATCTCTCATCCTTTAGAATATAAATAAAGATATAAATAAAGCAGCTCAGTGACAATTTTAAATAGCACTCTTTCCATGTGTGCGGTGATGTAGAGTACCATGTTTGTCTTCTCTAGTCCTGCCTCTCCCTTTTCCTCTTCCTCATCTGAATTCTATGTATTTCTCAAGTCTCCTCATCCCTGCCCTCATACTTGTTCAGGTTAGGTGGGCAAACACAGGAAGTAGGTCTAAGAGGCAGCATCAGTGATGGTGAACAATATGTGGACATCATATTTTGGGTTGTCTAGACCAAAATACTAAATTTTGCTCTACAAGGACCTGATATCCACTTACAAGGACCGTATACTGCTACTGTTCTATCAAAATTTAAAACGAATGTCCTCATATGTGGATCAAATTTTTCTCAGATACAAAAATCAGGTTAAAAAAGAATCTGGTAATTCTTTGTTTTTACATTCATCAGGTCCCAATCAACCCAAATAGCAAAGAGAAATTAGGAGGTTAAACCAGTGCAATGGTCTGAAAAGTAAAAATGAAATAGGTATTAGAAATGCATACATAAAATACTGCCAATAATACAACTAGGAAAAATGCTCTTTGAAGCAAATTGTCCCTCAAGCGTAGAAGCAAAATATGAGTAGGAAATTAGTATTTTATGTAACTGTCCTATTGTAGCCATTTTATAATATTATATTTTATTGTTGAACCTATGTGAGATGGAGTTAAATTCATTAGATAAGCCCTTATGTTACTTATACGGTGTTTTATACGCATAAGGTTACTCAGCATATAAATTAACTGGAGCATGCAGGCCTGCTGCACTGCAATACAACATTAGCATAAAGCTGAAATAATTTTACTTGTAGATGAGTAAATGCATTTATTGCTGTTTGCCAGAAATAAAGCAGTCTGAAAGGGGATGTTATGTATTAGTTCGATTTCTATTTACAAGTAACATTAGTTAACACTATTACATTACAAGTACATCTTTTTAGACAGTGCAATGACACTTCTCTTAGCAGTGGTTAAAAAGGGCGAATGCAAATATTTTCTTGTAAATAAAAGAAAAAGTACAGTAAAAAAAAAATTAAGTGACTTACCAAGGAAAAACTGGTTGTTTGGTTTTAGACTCCATCTTCGTAAATATTATCTGTTAATGAGTTTTGGAAAACCCCACGAAAAACAAGCGTTACGTTTGCTGACTCGTGACGTTCGACGGCGGTTTGTTACTCAGTAACTATGGTAACAGCGGAAGCCGCAAAAACTCTAGTTAATTTGCTAAAACTGCTAATTTTCATATGAAAGGAACCCAGGTTAAAATAACTTTTGCTTTCATTATGTCTCCGCTGTGTCACATTTAAGGTGTACAGCAAACAAGTACCGACGAGTATTTGTTTATTTTACCGCCAAATCCAAATACCCAACCTATGTGTTTAATTTGCAGTGAGCGTGTTGCGGTGTTCAAAGGGAGGAGATCACAACTTTGTTCCCCAGTAGCAGGCAAAAAAAAGATAAAAATCAGAAACACTTGAATCACATTCTGGACAACAGCTTTATGGCCAATGTCTGCTTTCTGTACGACAGAAATAATAACTGAATAACCTAAATGTTTTACTACAGAGCCAAAACTGTCATTAACACTGTGTACATCTAAAGTCAAGCTTAACCTTCTTTTCGACTGAGTTGAGCAGAGGGTGCATTTTCCGACACTCCGCAAATGCATCTCATCACCGGCCCAAGTCGTGGATGTGATGACTGATTTCATAGCGAAGTTGAAAGAGAAGCTTTCTGGTCGGTTACATGGACTCGTGGTGTTGTAACAGTGGGGGGCTTTGCGGTGAGCCCTTCCACTGACGAGTTTTGGACTGATGTCAACACCCACCAGTTTCCTAACATTAAGAAAGTAGTAGTCGTCATGCTCGTTATGTTTGGGTCGACATACACATGTGAATCAAGCTTTTCACGTACAAACTCGATAAAAAAAAAAGCAGCTGTCATTGTTCACTGATTGACAGTCCTCTTCACCATTGTCTTCAGTTTGCACTGACATCTTATAAGCCAAGTCGCTGCCTTATTCAGAAAAAGAAATGTCACTTGTCCCAGTAAGAATGCCAGTGTAACTAATCTACATATCAACATAATGTGGGTGTGTAACAAGCCATGCCTAATCAAAGGTGTTGATTTAAAACAAACCTATGTCCCCTCAGTGTGGATCAGTAGATGTTGTTTTCATATGTGCTACTGCAACTACAAAGTCAAACATATCTTTAGATACAACACACATCTCCAGTAGAGATAAGTTGCCTAAAATCCTTCTGTGTTTCCCAGGATACATTTGTACTTGACTCTTAAAGCATACTTTCCATATTTTTCTGCTAATGTGAGAAATTGTTCAGATTGTATAGAAATTAATGACAAAACCTGTTGTTTAGAAACATGGCTGTTGCTGCCGACTGCATTAAATCACATGTTGCTCCCTTCAGGCCTCATGAATTAGCTAATTAGCTCCAGTTTAGGTCCCCGGACTCTCCTGCTGTTTAAACATCAGGGAAAAGACTGCTGGGACAGAGAGACTTCTGTTTCCCCTCTTTGAGCTCTGATGATCCCTATTTATAGAAACAAACTGAGTTAGTAAGCTGTTCAAATGCAGTCAGTGAACTGTCTAATGCGCAGTTTCAGTTTTCTTTGCCAGCAACACAGTCCGCTTGAATGCAGCCATGTGACAGTGACACCAGAAACCTGCCTATGTTAAAATGTACACAGGTGCATACAGTACATGGCCCCTTTGCTGATGGAGCAGCACCTGGTGTGCTCATACTAAATTAAATTTGGTGCTGAAAGCAAGTACTTCTCCATAGACCTTTTGGCTGGAGCTATGTACCATCAGCTGATGGAAAAGGCAACCACTAGACTGGAACAAATTCTTAGCATTTAAAAAATGTGCTGGAATTTAAATGTCAGCAAGTATAGCGTTCAGTAAGACCAGTGTTGGAGCTGATACAGACTGTGAATGGGTTGTTTGTCACTTTAGACACGATGCATCAGCAGCAACACTGATCAGTAAGTGGTTGGTCATAAACATCTTATGCCTAGAGTTATAGCCGTAGGTAAAGTTTCACTTTTGCAACTCTGCTCCACCCAGAAGGTGTCCTAAAAGCTTTTTCTGCATACATCAGTCAGATTGAGTGGCATTCAGTGGACTGCAAAGGTCAAGTGTCAGGTCAGAGTGTCCTCTTCCTTCGTGCTTATGACCTGAGTTTTCTGTTGCATCAAGGGCGTAGATTTGGTTTTGGCATTGGTGGGGACGGACGATTCAACCACCGAACCCTGCCCTGTTTCTTTTTTTTTTCCTTTTCGTCTTTGCTTTTTGATAATAAAAAAAAAGGAGAAATATACTTGCCTACATATGCTATTCTACGTGCTTTTAAACCATTTAAAATTACAATTCATAGTTTTATATGTGAATTATATAATGTTAAGTTACTATTAAACAAATGACTAAGTATTTTATACTTTAGTTTACTTCAACCATATTTCATATAAATCAGATATCATACAAAAATAAAAATAGCTTAAAATACAGTCATGACAATAAAAGAATATGACTTTAAGGACTTAACAACATTACTTCAGTTATATTACACCAACATCTCTGATACATTAGCACTAAGGGAACACTGAATGACCTGGTGGTTTTTGTCCATAAAACTACTCATCTAAGATTAACACAGAGTAAAAGATCTCTTAGCAAAATTATGCAACATTTTAGGCACACTATTGCCCCTATCAAGTCAGTGAGCTGGGGTGTTTTACTCTAAACATGAACTACTGTTACAGCAACAGACATGGACTACTGGTGTCCCATACAACAACTCAATGTCCACTATGTGAAGGAGCCAAACACATGCCTTCTCCTCTCATTAACTGAGATAAACTGCTGGCATATTTGTTTTACATCTATACTGTCCAGTCTCTCCTGGTGCACATGGTAACACGTTATTCATGGTTACATACAATTTTAGACTGATGTGGGCCAAAGCCTAAAACGATGTGCCGGAAGTTTGCTGTTCTCCCCGGTTCAGATATTTGAAGTTTGCACAGCTACATTCTCGCCTGAAAATTTTTTAAAGTTTATTTTGCAACCCAGAAAGAGTAATAAGAGGGGCACTGAAAAACGGGAGGGTTGGCATGTATTGCCTTGCATTGCCTGTAACGTTATTATGATGGACAGGTTTTATGAGTGAACTTGACTTTAAGTGACTTACAGGTTTCTTTGAAAAATACTTTCTTATATCCAGGTTCTTTTTGCTGCCATCCTCCTCCCCTGCTCGCAGCGCAGGATTGCCGCTGCTAAAACTAAACAGAGCTCCCTGAAAGGCACAGCCAATCACATTGGCCATATTTGTCACATGATATAGGACTCCAGTAGAGAACGTAATTTAACTCTTTCTGCACCGCTGGGTGAATGAGACGTTGACAGATCGCCTTTTTTTTTTTTTTTAATTTCTATCTGTTTTCTTTTTCTTTACTCGAAGAGATTAAATTATTGGTGGGGACATGTCCCTTCCGTCCATGCCAAATCTACGCCCTTGTGTTGCATACAACAAAATTGTCACCCTTACTAATTTTTAGCATAGTTGTTGACTTTTGAACTTTCCAGTTTGTGTGTGGCATCACTGTGACACTGACAGCTTTGACCTGCTGTTGGCATTTACCTAAAATGTGTTTTTTACTTTTGTCTGTAAGTGCAACCAAGCTAACTGTAGTTGGCATCAGAATATTTTCCATGTTCCTATCTCAGACTTGAAGCACTACCTGTCTGTCTCAAGGGCAGGAAAATTCAGTCATCTCTGCCTTTTTAGGCTGCCTTTTACTTCTTTGAAAGTTTTATGTCTTATTTAGTTTCTAGTGCTGCTTTTAGGGGCTGCAAAGTCACTGAATACTGATTTCTTTCTTTCTTTCTTTCTTTCTTTCTTTCTTTCTTTCTTTCTTTCTTTCTTTCTTAACTGGGAACATATTTTCTTGTTTAATCTTTTGCCGGCAGTGAGGAAATTCTTGAAACCATATGCACTCTAAGTTTTACATGCTGCACCTTTATTCTCCAGAAGAATTTCCTTCCCATGCACTCGAACTTATCAAGTTGTTTGACAATGACCAATTGCACTGGCGTGAGTGGACATTGTCTGCAAAGAGCTCTCTAAATGGTTGGACGGAGATGGCCTGACTTTAGAAAGTTCAGCCCCATTTGGAAAAAAAACAAAACGTCTTGGAGCAAACACTGGGATGTGGACCAGTGTGTCTACAGTATTTACACATTCAATCTTTAAGATACTGTGTGTGCTGTGATCTGTGAAAGAGTCATTTGTTATTACATTACTGAAACAAATCCTACTTTCATAAATTTATCTATAAACAAATCCAATACAATGGTGAAGTAATAATTCAGATGAATTGCTTAATTTTCTTTATTTTTTGGGAGGAGGGGGGTTATCTTGGCCAGATATGTCAAAAGTAAAAAGAACTGATTTTATTATTTGTTCGATTGCATGCATTTATATTTATTTTGTTTATTGCACAAATGCACAATAAAATAAAATTTAAAAAACAACAGGTCAACATTAACTTTCCTCCAGAGAGTTTCTATCTTTCATCAACGGGAATCGGAAAAGTACAATTGAGGGAAACTATTACAATAAATAGGAAATGTTGTTGTTTACAGTGAAATCAGAGGGGTTGCCAGCATGCTGGCTTTCCAGTTATAAAGTCTTTGCTGCCAATTTTAACAATGTTTTACAGCCTTTAGGATGTTGAGCAACCGTACAAAACAATACACCAAAGAGGATGTGCAAACCTCCCAACATGCTCTTTGTAAGGAGTACAATACATCTGTTGCACGATAGGTCATCGCTCATCTTCAGGGTCCTGTGGTCAAGGTCCTGTCAGCCTTTGAGGGAGTGAATTTCTCTGAACTTTACTCACACTTTGTCATATAACCACCTCCACATCTAAAGTAATGCTTTTAAAGCAGTGGTTACTGCTTTTTAATGGGAAAAAAACACTGACCATGCTATTTTTCTATATAAATATTTTTGTATTCATTTTTATATTGTTTTTAATGACACCTGTTTCCAGTTAGGCTGTATCTAAGAGAATACATAATTCAGGGTGCAAATGACAGTTAGTTTCAGCATGGATAAACACTGGAATTCACTTTCCATAAGTTGCTAATAAATTCATAAATTCAGTCAATAAATTGTAATAGGACAATTATTCATCACAGTCCCAAATCGCAGAGAGGCATTAGCAAATTGCTGATCAACAAGCTGAAATAATAAATGTCCTTATATTAATCAAGTTGTTCATTTTGCCTGGTATTAAATAATTTCTTATCACCCCTACAAAACAACTATCATTTTCCGCTGCCTTTCCAAGCCATCCTGCAGTCCCGCAACTTTTACTGAGTGAAACAGATTGTGGGCTGGATTTGTCAGACTATGCCTAAAGCACAATGCATACATTGTTGCATGACTTTCCTCTAAAGCCCAGAGACTAAGCCGGGTCAACTCAGTATATGTTTAAACCAGGTGAAAACTCACTGATTATTTCTCAGCCATTGTGATGTAATGTGAGAGAAGCGCCACCTTGAATTCTTAAATTAACGCTCTGGAACAAAGAGTCACTGGCTCCAGTTAACAAAACACATTAAGCTGAATGGTGGGAAATTAGCCACACCTAGGCAGACAAAGAAATACTGTGGTCAGTCCATCACTTAAACTCAGATGAGAACACGCATTCATACAGTGAGAAAGGAAGATTGTCTCTTAGGTTGCACTACCTAGTAAAGTAAAAGTACTTTCATTACATTTTTTTTTAATTACTTTAAAAAAAAATGTAAAACTGCATTAATTTGTCACTTTTTAAGGTGGAGCTAGTCCTGTGGTTTTTAACCTAGAAGTGTGGCGCTCTTCAGAGACTCAAAAACTACTCACTTAATCAATAGACTATTGATGTTTGATTGGAATTGTGTTGCCTGACCTTTCCTGCTGTGAACATGAAATCTCATGAGAAGTTTAAATGAAACTGAGTCTTTGGTGGAATTGCTAAAGCTGTATACTCACCAGTACACACATTTAGGAACTACTAGGTCCATGTTGAACAGTATTTCTATCTGAAAAATAGTCGAGTCAGAGTATTAAGTTGCAGAAAGCACCTAAAATACTTCAAAATTGTGTGCTTTCACTGCTGTACAGGACATTGTCTTTGATCTCTGTGTTGCTTCTTCAGCAGTTATTGGATTTCTTCTCCGATTACCTAACATTTATTTTTCCTGATACAGCGCACTTTCAGTCACTGTGAGTCCGTACAAAGAGAACGAGGAATGGATGAAATAAATTTAGTGTTCAGTCCTCTTCCCATAGTACTTTATGGCTCTGTTTGCATTAAATTACCTCCAGTGAAATTTTCCCAGCACTCCTCACAAGACCCCATGCCCACAACTATGCCTGTATATCACGGCTCGAGCCTTACAAAGGCTGTCTCTGCCTCGCTAGTATCGTGACTTAATGTTTGGTACCAGGCTCCACTATGGTGCGGCCCTATGTCAGCTTATGTCAAGCAGTATTTACAGAAGGAGTTAATGGTGTTTCTGTTGTGTAGTTTTAAGGAGGGAGGTGCAGAATACAGATGATAAGATGTGCCTGGTGGATGGTGTGGTTGGTTTTTACTTTTTGAATCTACAGAAAGTACATCGTTTCTGTCAAGTAAAACTATACCGTGCTTCTATTTTTTTTAATAATTAAGAAAAGCTGCCTTCATTTTGTTTTATTACCAAGCAGCTTTAACATTGCCTGGGTTAAGTAAACGGTTAACCATCTAACCATCTAAAAGCTCAAGTTATCTTTTTTTTTTTTTAAGATTATGTTTAAAGGGTGATGTAGACCATGCTGCTGTAGTGTTTAAGAAGTCCCTGATGGTTCTCACAGCGTAACAATATTGTGTTTTTAAACAAACTGCCACAGCTTTGTTTACAGTTATTATAACGGAGTTTATCATTTTAGATTTGACATTTTACTCCATTCCAAATGAGAGTCTGGGGGATATTACTCCATCTTCTGAGAGGAAAACTGAAGATGAATAAAAACAAGGAAAGCAAATAAGATTCCTTTAAAATTCTTTCCAAACTCAAAATCACACTTTCTCAAATGTTGCATATGAAGCAAATTAAACCTAAAGTCTTTAGACCTTCAAGTATTCTAAAACATTTAGATTACTTGAACAGTTAAACTGTCATTTTACTCATGCTAGCATGACTAGTTTAGAGACTTCAGTGTATGGTAGACTGAAATATCCCAGCAATTTAATTAAGTTTACATTCGTGGCACCCATAGCATAAATAGCTTTGGTAATCTCCCCCAGTTTTCCTAGTTTTATTCGGTACAATATACTGACAACTACTGGTCCTCTGATTTCACATCAAGCTCAATCATCAAGTCACATTTCCATTTTTTTTCCCAATGTGTAATATCTGCAACATAACCAAAAGCATTTACATCAGCTCAATTCATCCATCCGCCCATTGTCTTAGCTGCATATCAAGTTCAGGGTTGCAAGACGCAATAATTAGCACATAAAACCATACAAGGCTACCATACTGAACTAACAGGAACACAGTAAACGTCAGCATGTTAGCTAAAGTTATGAGGATGTTAGCATGCTGATGTTGGCATTTAGGACAGTCTTAGTTTTCCATTTACAACGGTCTTAGTTCAGACACACCTCTTTGTCCCTGTTTACACGTGAAGATATAACCTGCAGCTACTTTTGTGAAGTTGTGAGGGTGTTGGCTGTATTATTCGTACAGTGCTGCTGATGAATACACTGAAAATAAAATTCAGTCTAAAGACGTGAATCATTGTTTGCATACCGCCTGTGTTATCTGACACCTTCTTTATCGGCTAAGATGTGTTTACAATTGGCCTGTGAACAAATATGAGACAGGATTTACTCTTCAGCGGTGCCCATACTTGCAATAGAACCACACTTAATAACAACTTTCTGTTCACAATATGAGACTAAACAGGGGCCAAAGAGTGACTGACTCTAAACTGACTGACTCATTATAATTGTTGGGCGTGTGAGGTTGGTGACCTGAAGTTGTTCCCAGGAAACAATGTGAAGTGAAGTCCCGTTTCACCATGTAATCACGGACCAAGCTGCCTCTGCAGAATGACAGATACGTTCATAGAAGACTTTCTTTTCCAAAGTCATGAATGGCCATTTGTTTAAAAATAATAGGGCTTGCTGTTCAACCACATTTGAACTTTAGCCATGTCTTCAAAGCACAAACCAGAAGCTATTGGTGTAGCCCTGTGGATTGGGGGGGGGGGGGGGGGGCTCAAAAATGTGTCAGAATACAGTGAATGATCTATGTGGGCAACAGACACTAGTTTGAAGAACTTGTCTGAAATTATTTACCCTACAGATAAGAGGCTTCTTGTTGGGGCATGTATAAATAGTTTCCTTTATCTCACCATAAGCCCCATTATTTGCATAAAACAGTTTTTTGTCAGCTTTCAAAGTTTGATGTCTTCTGCCTCCAACAAGTCCAGCAAGAAAAAAATAAAGACATCAGTGTCGCTCTGCTGACCGAACATAAAAAGAGACCATTACAAAGGTTGAACTGTTTTACCCCGCTTCACCCTCCCAGCCTTTCTTTTGGCAGAAACAATGTTGCAGCATTACTTGTTATCCTTCCCCCCTGATGATTTTCTGTAGCATTTTTTACTCCGCTTGTTTGAACAGATGCTGCCCCCTCCTGTAGCCCCCATCCTCTGGGATTGCCATGAGGCTCAGCACAATGAGGTAACACTCAATTTCATTAATGGTGAGAGTCCGGTCCAGTAAGTTCCTTCCACTAACAAACATCAAACAATGTATATCTCTTCCTAAGAAAAACCTGTGCTCTTTTGTCCTGTTTTATTTATGAATGGATTATGAAAAAGGCCGCTGCATGACCTTGCTCACCTTACAGGCTGTCCATTACTGCATAGACAGCCTTTTATAGCAGGGTGAATCCTAACCTGTTGGCCACCGACCAAACATCAAATAACATCTAATCAATAACAAACAGATTACTCAAGAGATTGGATCTCTTTCACAGGGGTCATTCAGATTTCACATTTATTGCAGAGAAGAGCTGCAACCACTGGGATAAATTTGTGAATGGGTGATTGAGCTGGGAAGCAGAGTCAGATTTAGCCAGGTTTTTCTTTTTAATGTGTAAACTGGTGTCTGCACTGGTATCTCCTTTACAGCTGGTGTTGCCTGTAAATAAGGGTGATGGTGGCTCACACTGGCCAGTCCTGTTTCAGCCTCATGCTGTTTTCATACTAAAGAAATGTCATCTCTGACCTTTTCTGATTAAAAACATCATCACATTTCATACAGACTCTGCTAGCACAAGGTCCATTTTGAGAAGAACGTTGTAAAATACCAAAAGACAAACATTAGAAAAACTACAGAAAACTTCAGGAAAACGTTGAGAAGAATCTTATTTTCACGAATTTCATCTGGTCATAACACATGGCTGAAAGTTTAACATATTTAAAGTGAGATTAGTCAACCCTCCTGGCATTGTTTTGCAACAAGTGCTACCTGTTTATCTCTGTCCCTACTTCCAGGACTAATTCATACATACATACAGAATCAGCATTCACATGAACAGATGTCATGTGAATACATGTACAGCAGTAGAAAAGGGTTTTAAAGTGCTGACCCAAATTATTCAAGTGCAGCTGCAAAGTTCATGGCCCTGGAAAGTGATCAGTGTCCCCACAAATGTCATCATATTTTGAATGTTTAAAAATAGTAATTGGTGCAAAGCCCTGCATACTTAAAAACAACATGACCTTGTGTAAAACCAACTAAAAATGTATTCTGTAAAATACCAGTACATGTAGTGTGCCTTTACTGGAAGGAGCTTACTGAGAAAATAGGCCTTCAGGGCCTTTTGATGAAAAGTTGCTCAATTACCCTGTTTGTGGAACTGCACACACGTAAGCATAAGTATAATGTCATGGTCCCCTTACATTCCTGTTCAGAGAAAAAGGGTGTGACAATAAACTTCACATGTACGAGGCTGATCACAGAGTGTAAACAGTACTACATTAGGTAAATAGCAAGAGAGCATGCCAGGACAGCTTCTCATGATGGGTGGTTATCGAGCTCTAACATCTTAACTGTTAGAACAAGCATGAAGTGGGCCTGCACATTTATAAAATGGGCAATAATCCATTATGCATCAAGAAGGAGGTATGAAGAAATAACTCTTTAATTTTTTACTTCCACACAGCTATTTTTTCAAACATTTTATTACTTTTAATTAGTTAAACTACACAAATAAACTTACAAACAAGGAACTTCAGGGAACACATTTTTAAATCATTAAAAAAAAAACAACTTGTATAGTCCTGGTGTTGTTATGTTTAATGAAACATGTCTACAAACAAAAAATACCAAACAAAACTGATGTGTTTCCTCGGGAAGTTAAAACTGACAATGGCTTGCATGCCAGTCATTTTAATTGTTCGTTTTCAAGTCTCTATATATAGATATATAACTTACAAGAAGAACCTCAGACAAAAAACAATATGAATCCAGGAAGCTCCTACTCAAATAATTTCCCAACTACACAAATACACTGATCTATTTAGATGCCCCAGTGTGTGTGAAATCAAGGCTTTACAGCTCTTGCACATCCGCATGTAACTAAACCAAACATTATTCATTGTTTTGTTTTAAAAACAGCTGTACTTTCCTGTACGTGCTCTATAAAGGTCATTCATACGTGCTTTTAGTGTAGTTAATAAAGTAAAAACATAAATTTTTCAACACGATCTTTTTTTGCTTGTATAAAAGACCTAAAATATTACACTTTTGCCGGTACTTTGCCTCACGATAACTGTGCAATACAAGCAATAAATCTTCCACATTCTTCTTGTTCTCCACAGCATCATGCGTGGGCTCAGCCGTGTCCTCACAAGCCGCTGAGAATCCACTTTCCTCCCGGCGGAGAGCGTCACATCGTCCGGTTCCCCCTTTATAGAAGCCCCGCCCAGAAATCAGTCGATGAATTCAACATCGTACTCACCAGCGTCTGACCAATCAGCGCCTCGAGGGGGTGGTCTCGAGACGGTGGTCCGGGAGGACGATAACCAATGAAAACGTGTGCTGGTCGGACAAAGGGCTCGCGTCAACAATCGTTGGTTGCTTGAATGGGACATTATTCATGTCCACGCGGTTCGTATTTAAGGAGGTAAGATGAGGCGAGCTAGCGGTTTCCGTATAAAAAGTAACGGGTCCTAGCTGTCTGCACAGTTGATGTGATGTGCCACGAAGCGAGCTGAAGGTGTTTCCTTCCCAACGTCACTTTTCCCAAAAACGGTTACCGCCAGTATGTGCGGTGCAGCTCGGTCCCAGTAAGCTTGTTAAAAAGTCACCGGGTGTCACACTACCGGCGGCGTGTGGATGTGCACGCTGCTGCCAAATCATTCATAACCCTGGTAGCACTGGGTGTACTACTGCCAGCTCATGTTTCACTGTGACTTAAAATATAATCACAGTTGTTAAGCATTAACTCAAAGACAAGCTGTCTGGGGTCATCTGGCTACAACAAAAGCAAACAAAGTGTGCGCAAAGACGCACAAAAAAATCGATATATAGAGAAATATAAAAACATAAAAAAGAAAGACAAAATAGACTGTTTTTGGTGTGTACGTGTTTTGCTGTGTTTTTATGTGACTTCGGTCTTGTAAGAAAAACATCATCACCGCTGTTTCTTTCTCTTTGCACACGCCCACCGCCCCTGCAGCCTACCCAAACGACGCTGTTCGCCTGTCGCCTGACCGGGTACATTAATACGTAGAGCAAGGGGAGGAGGAGGTCAGCTCCTTTTCTGTGTCCCGGTGTACCGAGAGCTGCCGTTTCATTTCATCACCGCCTCCGAGCAGCTCCGTTTTCTCTCTTTCTAGGTACCAGATTTTAGTAGTATCTGGTATTTTAATGAAGAAGTGCCAACATTTTTGATACATATTTCCACCTCGCCTCTGCCTGACTGGAGCTCACGCCGGAGCCGTTAAGAGAGAAGTTTAAACCCTAGCTGCTGCTCAGGAGACTGGGGTTACACCGTCCCACACCTCCCCTTCGCCGTCTCTAGTTGAAGATTTTTGGAGAATACCGTCCAAAAGTTTTCGTTTCTTTTTTTTTTCCTGTGTGCCAAGAGGACAGCAAAAGACGCCCGGCAGCATGACTCGGAGATCCTGTGCCATTTACGCCACCGGCTTCATCTGCGCTCATCTCCTGATAGTGGGAATCGCCCTGGTCGTGGCTCAAGTCTTCCAAACCATGATCCACAGCCGCTTAAAAAAGGTGAGTTGAATCTCTTAAAAAAGAAGATTTCTTTACGTTTTCGGTTCATTTGCCACTCTTCACATATGTCACACACGAGGGGTTCAAATGTTAGCGTTTCGTCTGCAGTAGCCAATCATGCACCTACAGCATCTCACCTGTGATGGCACATGCAGGGTCACACGACCGAGTAAATTGTATAGATTCAACTGTTCACGTTATTATGGGCTGTTTTTTGCTGCATTCTGTCCCTCCAGCGATGCGGGATGAACCCAGAGCCTGCCCACCTTCACGAATCCGCAGGATCCGAGGCTTATACTTTGTTTAAGTCTCCTTATAATGCTCTGTGATTTCGAGGGTTTTGTTTTTTACAAGCTTCAATTAAGACAGGCCATTTAACGTGTTTCGGTTTGTTTTAACGTTTTCCACAAAGACCGCTGTAGGTAGAAATCCCCTGTAACTCTCACAGTGAGGGGGAATATGATGAGGTGAGCTTGTCATGACCTTATCTCATTTCATAATGATTCCTCTTATTTGTTGGCTACCTTGAACAGTTTTTTTTTTCTTTTTTTTTTTTTTTTTTGCATCAGTTTGCTTATATTAGATGCGGCTGATTTTGGGGTGAAATGAGAGAAATATATAATCTATCATCAGTATATCATTTCATAACCTTTCCAGTACCAGTCAATGACCTGATGGCACATTTCTATTCATACAGGCACCATGCACTGTCTTTTTCAGGTGTTAGGTTTCTGAGAGGGATCATCAGTGGTGGTGGTAGTAGTAGTAGTAGTAGTAGTAGTAGTAGTAGTAGTAGTAGTAGTAGTAGTAGTAGTAGTAGTAGAAATCTAGTTTTGGGGGGTGGTCTGCAGGTCTGGAGGGATATGGGGGGAAGGGAGTCGAGTGAGCGGGCAGGAGAGACTGAGAGTGGTGGATCTATATCTCTCTTTGCATATTGTAGAACTTGTCATTCTTTCTGAAAATCAAGCATCCAACTTGTATAAATCAGGCAAATCTGCATCTATTTGATTGATAAATCCTCACATCTTGCCAAAGATAATTGGCTCTTTGGTGAAGTAGGTCCTTAAAATACAGCTGCACGCAGTCCAATCCTGTACATTTCTTAAATTGCAGCACTGCTTTATTTTGTGTCTTTGCTGTGAGCAAAATTTTTCTTGTGCAATTTTATCTGGGTAAAAATTACTCAACATAAATGCTTAATTTTAGTGGGTTTCAGTTTTGTGTAGTTCACTTGAGAAATAACTCAGGCTAAACATTTGTGTTTTACTGTATTTGGATTCAAATTTAGACAGAAACAGCTTTTGCTTCAAAAACCTGCTTTCACCATTGCACTTTTGCAGTTAAGTGTCTGCATGCTTGCGGACTGGTGGGGCATTAGGGGTGGGTCAGCCTGAACCATGAATGTCTGCTTTTTATTGTAGTTTAGGACATGGATGGGGTGATGGAGCAGGGGTGCTGCCAGTTGACACCCTCTCTCAGATAAACCTGCTGCTCTCTGCCCTTTAAAATGCCTCACATTCCTCTTACTGACACAAATTGTGTTGAATGCCATCTGCAAATCCTCATCAGTACTTTAAAACCTTTCTGCCTTTTCTTTCCTGCTTCAAAAAAAATTGCATCTTCATGTTAAGGAGGAAAAGGCTAAAATCAGCTCAGCAGAAAGGTTTAACATTCTATTTGTTTCAAGTTGGTGGCTCAATAACAGCTGCCTCACTGACATGGTTTCCCCTTCCTGGGGTTAAATTTAGGTTGGGGTCGCATTTTTTTTCTCTCATTCGCAGTCACGGTACCATCCCAGGGGACCCAAATTAAGAGAGTTAGTCAAAGTTCATCAACAGGGGACCTAATTCTGATGTGGCTGGCGATTACATGAAATGACAGCATAGCTAATCCTCTTTCACCACAGTCTTCCCGTTGAGTTAGGCTGTCTTGTACGCGTTGAACCAACTCCAAACAAATCTATCTAATCTGACTTTAAATTCGTCTCTTTGTAATAAGAAGCAGCCGATGTGTTTGGGGCAAGTCTGCGTTACCTCCAGGCACAAACTCTTGAGTTAAGCCGGATGTGGAGGAAGAGTCATAAAAGCCATGTGAGGAATTTGACAGACGTCTTGCCCCCAGGGGTATGATTTTTGTTTAGGAGCAACCTCTCCTAATTCCTTGCTGTTGTTCCGGGCTTGGCCTAGCCCAAGTCGTTGAGCTCAGATGACGAAACTGAAAAGAAGAGAACACCCACTCACGCCACTCCTCAGCTGTGTTTTCACTGTAGCATAAAAGCCTCCAAGACCAAGGTCGTGTTGGTAAAACTCAAAATGTGGCACAGTTTAAATGTTAAAGCTTCAACATTGTGGAAGCACAAAGAGAAATTTGCAAAAGCTTTTATTTTCACAATGCCTACAATGTTTGTTTTTCTTCTTTTGCTGATCAAAGCAGGAGCTTGTGACGCCACACCTTAGTTGTACCTGAAGTTGCTTGGCAAAGGTCCAGTTCATTTCAATTTTTCCACTAGCAAATTCCACCGCAGTGTGTCTGTGTGCACTGAAAAACCTCCCTGCTTTGTCCCTTGGCTATCTTTTTTTTTTTTATTTTTTATTTCAAGGTTTTTCTGGAGATAAATTATGTTAATACAACTTTCATGAAGGACTTTCCAAAGACCTTTGTTCAAGGTTTGGCAAACACAGGGAGCCATGCGGGCTGTCACACAGAAAAAGCCCGACGTTGACTCAAACCTGTTTCGAAAGTGAGACGCTTTCTTTTAAAAGGGAACAAATTGGGTCATTTTTGCTTGTTGTTTAGCGCGTGGACACATCTTATGATGGTAGCACTCTTTCTCACTTCATGCAGTGTTATTCGAGCTCTTAATTAAGAAACAGGATCTTCAAAACTCAAGAGAGTCTCACTTCTTAAGTACCTCAAGTTCTGTTCTTCCACATACTGGATAGTCATCTGCCTGGGATGTCAGGCTGAAAGTAATTATTCACAATTTCGGTCTCTGAATAATTTACATTGCACTATTTTTCACAGAATAAATACTAATCGGCAAAGAAACTAATTGCTGATTGTAGTCAGGTATGAACAGAAGACAAAAAGGGTAAAATCTTTAATCTCATCAACACTAAATCAGCTAAATTTGTCTTTTTCACTCAGTTGTAGTTTGCTTTAATCTTATGTTCCCCTCTTTAATCAGTTGTCTAACTTGATCAAAGTAGATATTTTAGCTGACCCCTGTGATAATCTGATATGTGGTTTTCTTAAGCAGGAAAAGAGGAACTGATGTAAAAAAGCTCGGAAAACAATAGCTTTAAGTAAAACAAGATGTTAACCCAAACAGGAAGTGCAGCCACACCTTAAGCTATAGTTTCACAACAGTAAGTGCCCGTGAGAAGCCATAGAGGACTATGTATAGGATCTCTAAAGAGCACCGCTCAGCCGACAAATCATTTGAGGAATGAAAGACACAGACGGAAGAGGGTCGTTTCTCCACACTAAGTTTAGAAAACTGGCAGGAATGGGAGGGGAAAAAAAGTGTTTTCTTGTTTTTTCTGGTCAACGAACGGTCAACATACTTGAAGGTCTTTAATTTTCTTTTTACAGCTGGCAGTTCAAGTTAATTGTTACCGTTCCTCATGTTCAGCCATGTGGTGTCCAGGTTAATCTTACAGATGGTTTATGTACTAGAGACCTTCATTTTTGTTTAGGTTTTTTCCCATAGGAGTTTAGCCAAAGAATCTGGGAAATGTCTGAAGCTGTTTTCAGCATTTTTGTGGTCATTTTGTTTTTCTGTATTTTGGCTACAAATCTTACCTGACATCCTGCATCCAGTATGATGGCTAACGCCACTAAGTGCAATGTTTTCTCATTCCAATATGCGAGTACCGTGGGCGGACTGAAAACCCACTGTCAGATTCTTGCCTAGGCTTGCTGAAGTTGGAAGACTGTGCTCAGTTTTTGCTAAGACTGGCTGGCTGTGCTGATGGTTTTTCAGCTGTGAAGGACTTTCCTCTGCTTCCCTCTGGGTTTTGAGGTGTTGGCCCGTCACCAGCTCCTTGCTGAAAAGTGCCGTGTGTTCTTTCAGATGGCCCTCTTTGAGACTAGAAAAAGAAAGCACTCCTAATATCAAATGCAGCGCAGCAACATTCTCATCACTTCATGCTTTGGGAGATATTATTCCTGTTTTTTGAATGTTTTTTTTCTTTTCTTTTGTTGATAGGAAATTACTTTAACAGAGAAGAGCCAAGTGTTCGAGTCATGGAAGAATCCACCTCCACCTGTTTATATGGAGTATTACTTCTTCAACGTCACCAATCCAGAGGTGTTCATGGCAGGTGGGAAGGCATCTGTTAAACAGATCGGACCTTATACTTACAGGTTAGTTTGTGAAGAAATTTAAATGCGTCTGTAATATGTAATGTTGGAAAAGTGAAATATTTTAGCCATGTTTGCAAAAGCCCTGTTTAAGGAAACTCATCTGAAGTTATTTTGATGTGTGAAATCAAAACAAAAGAAACTTGGAATAACTGACAAATGTCCTGTCCACACCAGGGAGTACAGGCCACGGGAAAATGTAACCTTCCTGGAAAATGGCACCAAGGTTTACGCCTTGAACCCAAAGACTTTTGTCTTTGTGCCTGAGAAGTCCGTCGGAGACCCACAGGTTGACATCGTCAGGACTGTCAACATCCCGTTTGTGGTGAGCGAATGGATTTCTATGACTAGAAGCAGAAAGGTCATATAGATTTTGGATGACATCCAAACGCATTTTCATTTTTTTGAACGGATAAACAGAAGGCAGCAGGCCAAGGAAGATGCAACTAATGACTCAGTGATCTTTTCCACTGTGTGTGATGGGAGCACTCTCACCTTTTGCCTCCAGCCTTCTGATGGTAGCATTGTTCTCTTTGTCCGTCTTCCTTAGGCAATAATGAACGAGCTGAACTCCTACTCCTTCTTCTTGCGAACTATTGTTTCCATGTACATAAACAGCCTGGGTATTGAACTGTTCATGACCCGCACTGTGCACGAGGTTCTGTGGGGCTTTAAAGACCCTCTTCTCACAAAAGTCCACTCCATGAAGCCTGAAGTAGATGAATATTTTGGGCTAATGTGGAAGGTAAGCTCAGCTGCCATTTAAGTTTTACTCACTTTGTTTCCAGAGATTTTTTTGTTTCTCTTGTTCTTAGGGGTTAGTCACACAAGAGGAAGTCTGTGGTAATGTCATGTAAGAAAATTCTGAATGCTCACATGCTGATGGATGACATTTTTATTTCCTGTTTATAGAGTATTGTTCGCATCTTAGCGACACCACAACCACGTGATCCTGAGTGTAGCATTTAGAGTGACTTAAAGACAATTACTAATTTGTTAGTCTGTTTGTTTGTTTGTTTTTTTTGGTAACAGAAAATTTATGTATTTGGCCTTTTTGTGTTTGAACTGATTTCTGATCAGTTTGTTGTTCAAAATATTGATTTAAACTGAAGTTTAATCTTCACTTGGTTACTTGTGGTTGCGCTGACAAATACAAAAGCTGAATCACATTTTTTTTGCTGATGTTCTTATAGCAGCAGAATATCTGTTTACCATCCCGCACAGTTTTCTATCACAGCAGCTGACAGCAGTTTTATTGTCTGTTCAACAGAAAAACGGCACCCATGAAGGAGAGTTTGTGTTCCACACCGGTGAGCAGAATTACTTGGATTATGGGAAGATCGACACGTGGAACGGCCTGAGGTAAAAACTCATACAGGCCACTTTCAATTGTCTTTATATAAACTCTTTTATTTTCATTGTTTCTTGAATGGTAGGAAACACTTTCTAGCCGGCAAATGGCTTCCTCTTCCTTCCACGCACCTTAATAGCATTTACTACGTTATGCAATGTTCATCCGAAAGTCCAGAGGGGAAAGTCTTTGCTCCCTGGCTTTAGGGGGAGAGGGGTTGCAAAATGGATATTTGGATATGTACATCAACCTTGCACTTTGAATGTGTGTTTAGAGTACTGTGTGTGCTGAAAAAAGTACTCACTTTGATGAAGCAATACAGAAATACTCGGTTTCTGACACAAAAACGGTCAAACTATACTGAAATTCCTTGTTCGTACAAAATGGCTGCTGTTGTAGTGACTCTGTAGCACAGTGGCGGTATGGGTGTAATCGCAGTCAGCAGTTTGATTTTTCAGCTTGAGAGACCTTGATAATTCCCTGCTTTCTATTCACTTGTCGTATAATACCGGAAATGTGAGTAAGGCCAAATGCCAAAAACATAATGTCTCTCAGCTGTGAGAGATGTGAAATATTTATGGGTTTCCCCTGTTTATTTCAGCTTTCAGGAAGATTGTATTGTTGTAGAAGGTGAAGGCTGAGAACGAGTTGCAAAATAATTCTGAGGGAGAATTGGGGGGTGGGGTGGGGGGTTAAATGAGTATAATTTCTTTTAATATTTGCTTTTTTGTGGAATTGCAAACTAGAGCAGTACTAATACTTGTTTGTTTGTTTTTTTGTACAAATTAATATCTGGTTCTTCTTGATCAACAGGGAAATGTCGTGGTGGTCATCCAATCAGAGCAACATGATCAACGGCACCGATGGCGCAGTTTTCCACCCGCTGATAAACAGGAACGAGTTGCTCTACATCTTCGCTGCTGATCTCTGCAGGTGTGCATCCTTATGTGGCTTTAAATTTGTTTACAGGCAAAGCACCCGGTGGGGTGAGGACAAGAACTTCAACCGAGGTTAATGAAAGGAAATGCCAACTGAGTCGCACAGTGTGTGCTTACAAACACACTGATAAGGGCAACTTCTGAGAAGGCATCCAGTAGAAACTCAGTTGGAAAGAGTTAGGCCCAGACATGCCAAGATTGAACAGGAAATGAGCGTTGTCATTCTTTATTCTGTTTAGAAGATTTATAAATATAAAGAGAACTATTTCCTTCTTGAATGGCACTTGAGGTCTTTATTAAACCCATCCTGAAGTCCTTAAGTGATGAGTGCTTTCTTTCTCTCCTCAGGTCTATTCATTTAGCCTATGTGGAAGACGTGGAGGTGAAAGGGATTCAAGCGTACCGCTTTGCACCCCCTAATGACGTCCTCATGAGCCCCAAAAACAACCCCGCCAACGCGGGCTTCTGTGTGCCAGCTGGTGACTGTCTCGGCACCGGAGTGCTTAAAGTCAGCGTTTGTCGAGAAGGTAGGAGCACCGAGCCATCCCACCGTCAGCCTCTCCCTTGCCCCAATTACCCAATTCCCCCACACACTGGCCCCATGACACATTTTTGTTTTTCTCCTCTTTTCCCCTCAAAAAAAAATTCCTTCCACTCAGCAACCCTGTGCCCTGGCTGCTATCTGACATTCCCACTGTTTGAGCAGGCCAGATTTTACTCAGTGGTTCAATAATTAACTGTGCCGACTGAGATTGCAGTCGGCACAGTTAAAATATTGAACTATTTTATGGTGGTTATTAAGGGAAGTACAGTTGTTCTGATAACATGATCTTAACTGGGCTTTAAGGAAAGATGCTATACCGTAACCTCTAAACTTTCCTGTTTGTTCATTTGATTAATTACTTTTATAGTTTTATTACATTTGAGTGAAAAAATCCACACTGTAAGAGTCTTAAATAGGAAATGTTTTATGGTTTTATATTAGGCTGCTGCTGATTAAACTCAGCCGTAATCAAACACAATTGGCTGTTGGCATCACTTCCTGCAATTCAAATGTAAAGGAAACTCTGTTGTGGTGTGACATTTCAGCAAATCAACATCAAGGCCTGCTGTGATATGCAAAGTGGTGTCATCCTGAAACTGAGTGCTGTAACCACAAGAAAAAAAACATTATTCACTGTAGCAGTGATGTGACAGTTACAACCTGCACCCACCTTTTTTCTTTTTTCTTTTTTTTTTTTTTTTAGAAACAGCAGCTTTCAAAGGTTGAATTAATATAATTAAAGGAAATTTGTTTAGGCTACAATCAAATGAGATTAAATTCTCAAATCAAATCTTTAGCACAGACTGTCCATGCTGCAAGTGTTCAAGATTTGTGCATGCAGACTTCACCGACCCATCTCCATAATTGGAGACTCGGCTTTCCAACGTGACTTTTCTTCCAGCATTTCTTGTACCGACACTTTGTCTGCCAGAGGGTCCAGACTAAGACGAAAAGATGAGGATGTTGCATTTCAAACCACATCTAAATGTTTTTTTTGATCTGATGTGGAGAAATATTTAGTGCTCAACACTTTCTAAAATCTAAATATGTTTTAAAGAAAAAAGGGGAAAAAAATCAAAGTTTCGTTTTGATTGACTAAATGAAAACTACTATTTATACTTTACTCCTATGACAGAGCATCTTCGTGTTTCTGTTTTGCTAATGCGTCATTTTAAGGAGTAACGTCTTCTTTGCTAAACGACTGATCACATTAGTTTTCTTGTTTTTAAAGAAAAGCAGCGTTCTCAGCTAATCATTACCAACGCTCAATAAAACCTAAAACACACATTCATTAGCTATCATTTCTATTATATCGTTTAGTCACGAGTGCATGTTTCCGTCACACAAAGCACTGGCTGTTATCTTAAGTTACTACTTTTATCGTTTTTTCCTTGACCCTTGCTGTTTTAATCTTTAGATAGAAATATGACTCTGATTTGTTTCCCTCAAGGCGCTCCCATCGTGGTGTCCTTCCCACACTTTTATCAGGCTGACCCCGCTTACATCAACGCCATTGATGGCCTTAACCCCAACAAGGAGGAGCACGAGACGTATCTTGATCTGCAGCCGGTATGTTGAACACTCAGTGCTGTTATCATGACTAATGGGTGTGTAATGGACTTCGATCTGTCCTTCCAAATTAGAGTGGTTGCTTTATAAATGTTTTTTTTTGTTTTTTTTTTTTTGAGGGGGGGGTTAATCCCTCTATTTGTTTTTGTTCGGACTTCATTTTATTTTGTGTCCGGCTCATTGTAAGTATTTTTACTGATCAGTGCTCAACACGCATGCAACATTATTTTTTTGTTTTTCACTCCTATGAAAAATAATAATAATAATAATGTTCAGCTATATTATTATTATTATTATTATTATTATTATTATTATTATAATAGTCTGAATTGTTATTGCTATTGTACTGATCATCCCTACCACATAAACAGGGCATCACTTTAACATTGAGTGAGTTAAATTAAGTCTTTTACTTGAGTGTTTGCACAAGTCACTTTTCAAATTGCACGTGATGTTAAAATAACAGATTTAGCTTTTTTTTTTTTTTTTGTGATCTACTTTTGCATCAGAATGGTCCCACCACCCTCCTTGTTTCTGCTGAGAAATGCTCAGAGCACATACTTGCGGTAGCATTGTGACTTGGTGGCTAAGAGTTTCACTTCCTGGTTAAATAAAGATTCAAATAATACACAAAGATGGAAAGACGACAGCGATCGCATTCTTCTGACGATGGGGGGAGAAGAATATCTATGTGATATCATGCGTACAGTAATCCAAACAAGGAAAAGAAAGTTTTCAAACAATAGCTAAAGTATCTCATAGTTTGGGAATTATAAACACATATTTCTCTGATACTGTCTAACTTGGCCTCTAAATTCTGTTGTTTAGTTTTTCGGGGGTTTTCATGCTTGTTGCTGCAGTTTTTCTTAAAAGAAAGAGAAAATTAAACTTCTTCCCCAATTTTTGTCTTTGCTCTCCTCTTCGTAGACGGCAGGAGTTCCCATTCGTGCCTGTAAGAGAGCTCAGCTCAACATCATTCTGAAGAGAGTCCAAGGCTTTCCGTAAGTCAGGCTTTGTTGAACTCTGATCCACTGTTTACTGTTGCCACATGCACTGTGACACCATTTCAGCCACATGTTGAAGCCACATGTTGAGCCAGATGTCTCCCCCTGACCTCGCCGTGCTTGTCTTTCTGCCCCCGCAGCAAAACGAAGAACATCACCGAGACCATTTTCCCCATCATGTTCGTCAATGAGGTGAGGATCTAATCTTTTAGCACAGCTTAACGTGTTTGACTAACCGTGGGTGAACTGCTTAGTCAGTACTGTCATCTTTCACAACTCTAGACGGCGACTATTGACGATGAGTCAGCAGCCCAGATGAGGTCACTGCTCCTCATCGTGACTCTTGTGTCCAACTTCCCCGTCCTCATCGTGGGCTTGGGCATCATCCTGCTGCTCGTGTTTCTCGTCTTGTTCTGCCGAAACCGCCAGAAGAAGGTAGGGACTGCCACATTCTGCCGTGAACTAATCTGCAGTAATGATAGTTACTCTGTTTTGAGGTGTGTTTGCTGCCCACTGACATTATCTCACAGTATAACTAAGTCTGGTAGTTAGACGTTAGTCATAAGTTGCAGTAAACACTAGTCTTAAAGGTTTTGATCATTTGGTTCTTGCATGGACAACAACTTCCTCTACCATTGACCCTGAGGAGCTGCAAGTTTAACCCACAGCTGCGTGCATGTTAACTAACACATTGCATGATATCTGTGCAGCAAAGTCAGCATGAGCAGTTTTCCACAATACGAATGGATCACGTGATGCGGGTTGGGATTTTTTTTTTTTCCCCTTGTTGAACGTTCCCTAACAGCTGATGCATGTTTGAATTCAGGAAGCAAAAGTTGTCCAACATTTCCTTTCAGTCAGACCAGACACGAATGTAGCGTAGTAGCTCCAGTTCATTGAACGATAGTAGCCTAGAGATGATGTACAACACATGTTCCCCCTGTTATCTCTAACAGTGCAGGACTGCTAGTTTGAAGCCCCAGCTCTCAGATTATTACAGTTTGCTATTCTGTGTGCAGAAGGAGGCCTGCTACATGTTACAGGAATAGCTTGAAGAACTATTTGCTTCTGTTGCTGATCTCTTAAATGAGATTGATACCACTGTGTGCGTCTCTGCGTGGCCACATATGAAACTTAATCATGAGGACAGCTTGCCTAGCTTAGCAGAAAAAAATAGAAGCAGAAATTTACCTGCAGGCACCTACTTCTCTGGCTTTTGATTACACAATATAAATGATCTGAGAGATTTGGAGATGGAGCCAGGCCAGCTGTGCACCCCTGTGCTAAGCCGAGCACTGTCTCATCTACAAAAGCAAATATTTCCAAGAGCTGTTCCTGAACATGCGCATGTGCATCCAAGTTTATATGTCGGCACAAAGAGGATGTTGATGCTTAATTGCAATGTGAAGAAATGTTGTATTAACCATGTTCTAATTTTAATTTTCTGTAACCCCCCTTTTTTCCTTTTCTGTTTTAGAATGAAGTAAAACGTATTGATTTTGCTGAAGCTTTTCATTCTTTTGCTGTAAGTCTTCAGTTTTGCCTTGTTTTCTGTTCTCCTTTTTAATTTGTTATCCACCATCTCTCATTGTTATCATTTTAATTATCATTATGGGACATTTTCTCACCTCACAGTAGTTGTCATTGTCGTCATTATTATTATTATTATTATTAATATTATTATCCCTAATTTAAGTTAATGTTTCTGTGGTGGCTTTGTTTTTGTACTACTGGTGCACATTTGCATTGTAGTGTAAACATTTCAGAGCATTTATTCATATCTTTAATGTTAATGAGCAGACTTTTTGCCACTTCTGTTGTTTGTACTGACGACGTCTATCCTCGATTCTCCACGCGCAGACGGCGAAAGATGACACGGCCTACACTCCGGTCAGCGACAAAACAGACGAATCGTCAGAGACGCCGGCCAGCCAGCCAATGAAGAACGGTTCCTACATTGCCATGTCTCCAGTGGAGGCACAGAAGTGTTGATCGAGGATCCCCTCAGGAAGGGGGCTGAGGAAGCAGAACGAGGGTTTCACGTTATAACGGGCGGGCGGGGGGTTGCATAAACAGTGGGCTCATTTTCACTTCACTTTGGGGGTTGGGGAAAGCAGTTGGACACAAACCCCAGTAATTGTTTAGTCAACAAAGACATTGCTCCTCTCACTGAGCCTTCTTAAGACTGTCTGTCCTCCTCCACTCTACCTGCTGAGCATGGCCCTCTATGCCTGCTGCAGCACAACCAACAACCCTGCACTCTAATCCTCATTTCTGTCCTGGTTGGCCCTAAAAGGTAAAGGGACTGGCCGGGTGGGCTCAGCCAGGACGCGGCTTTCTTTATTTCCTGTAATTCTTCTGAGGGAACATGGTAGCATACATAGGTGTCACTCTAGCACTCTGATGCATGACCTTCTGAGCAAAAATTTAACGGTTAACAAGACACGCAGAGCATTTTGCATACACGCGAACAACAGTGGGGGTGTTGCTACTGTCGCATTCCTTCTCTATCCTGTCAGTCAGTGTTGTCCGAGGAGAAAACTTTAAGCCAACAGATTAGAAAATCCCTGCAGAGTAAAGTCTGAGCTCAGAAGACTTGACGGTTTTCCTAGCCTGGTATTTTCTTTTATACGTGGAACAGACTGAGCCAAACCATTTGCCTTTTTTCCTAAGATAATGGAATAGTACAGAGACACACGAACACACACACACACAGGACTTCTAGTATCAGTCAGTGAACGTGTGTGTGGACCTTATCTTACACTTCAGTGTCCTGTTTTCATGGACAACGTGCAAATATTTTTTTTCCCCCTAACATAAGCGTGATAAAGTGAAACACCGGAAATGGTTTTTTTTGTAATTGCTTCCTCCTTGACTCATTTTTATTTGTCTTTCCCAGAAGAAAAAACACTGGTTTAAAAATGGAATTATTCAGACGTCAGCTATATCCGAGTCCTCGGTTGAGACCTTCACTCGTTAGCTGTAAAACCGATAGGACAAATGGCACTGAGCATTACTGAACACTTCAAAACAAAAAGGAAGAAAAAAATGAACACCCACAGAACTTACGAGGGAGTCTTGAACCAGTTTTCTGCCTTACAATGGTTCAGCGTGTTCTTTATTTTCGTGCATCGTTCAAATAAGCTGGAAAAATCTTGTACATATGTAAAGGGGAACTGATGAAATACCTCTGACCAAATCCAGCAAGCAGTCCTTCTCGGTGTGCTGAAAGACACTAATCTTGCTCTGGTGTTCGCGCTCCTGCACGTCTACACTGTTACATATTAGAGAAAGCACAATTTGGATTGCTAAAACCAGTCCTCACACAAGCCTACCGTTTTGGGGTTTTTTTTGGGAGGGGGAGGGTTGTATTTTTTTCCCCTTTGGTCCTGTTATGTAAATGTATTTACAGCTGATCTGTCAAAGACACTGTCGTGTGCCGTGACCACTCGCTGTTCATTCAGTTTGCCAAGGAGCTATAGACACGGAAGGCAAACTCGGCACGCAGCGCTCGAATCACTGTCTGTCTTACATTTCACGTTTCACGTCAGGCACGCCTTCCAGCCCACAGGCGATGGAAGCCAGTGGGGAAGTGAATTTAAGGCCATAATACTGTCTGCGTGGAAAAGTTCCCTGCACTTTGCCTGGAAATTGTGCCCTGTATATTTTCACTTCTTGTCTTTTTGTTTGTGTTTTTTGTCATGTTTTGTCCTGACAATGCAAAGTGGTCCATATGTTAAGAACATTTCAACAGTTTGTCCTGGCTAGTATTGTTTTTGATGGATGTTGTTGTAAATGAACAGCGGACATCCATGCCTCTGTGTTACTTGTGTTCAGCACAAGGAGTGTCTTCTTTTTTTGATATACTTTTGTATTTGTTATTGCTGCTAAAAATGCCATAACCTATGAACATGTATCTGTATGTGGGGTCCACATGTGCTCACATGAAATTTCGGGTTGAACCACAGGGGCTTTTTTTTTTTTTTTTTTTTTTTTTTAACCGACCCTCTGACACCTGAGCACAGTTTGCTGCCATTTATTGGAATTAGAGCAGTTACAGTTATGAGTACAGATATTTTGTAACCTCTCTTTCATCTATTGGCAGGTGATATGACCATATCACATGTATCTTTGAGGGTTTTATTAGCAGACAGTTCGCTGGAGGTTCTCAAAAGGGCCGAGCCACTTCATTGTCACCTGGAAGGGGGCCGGAGTCGGAGTTTGGGTTTAATAACACTGTGGTCGAGAGTCCTTTAATGCAAGTTTGGAAAAGACACACATTTGCTTTCTGGTGAACATTTAAATGCCACTCTGTCCTTTCAGACTATGGCCTGCTGCCAGTTAGCATAACTTAGCTTGAAGCTAGGAAACAGAAAAAAGCTTGTCTTGCTTTTCCAGCAGTAACAAAACCAATTCAGCATTTCTAAGACGGTGATCCATTTCGGTCATTATTTAGATAACACAGACTGAATATCTACTCTAAGAGCACTTAAGCCCTCAGTTGGTCCTTTCTGCGCTGTCCAATGAAGAAAAGCCACATTAGTTATAATCCATGCTTGTTGCTATTTAGTTGTGTAATCTTTCTTGGTCATGCTTTCTGAATAGCTGTAGCCTTCTAAGTCTCCAGAAAAGTTGTCCAAGGTAACTACTTACAATGCTGATGGGCTGATTTAGTATATAAAACACCTGTATCCAGCTTTAATTTGTGGTATCCAAGATTTACCTTGCAAAAGTAATTTAAAAAATTAAAATAATTCGGCAAATGTCAGGATCCTTCGCATGCCAGCTTTTTCCCTTTATTTTCAGTTTCGGCACCGAGTCAGACTAACCATCTTTCTCGCTATAGACTCAATGGACAGATAGTGGTATCAGTTCACAAAAGCAAATATTTCCAACAGTGTTGAAGTCTCATTCTGAAGTGAAATCAATTCACTCAAGGCCTTTAAGAAAAAAAAAAAAGTCCACACGCATGCGACCTCCACCCTGTGCAAACTCGCGGTTCATCGTTGTTCAGCTTTTTAAAAATGTATCGACTTGAACCTGAAAGACCTTAATCCAGAGGATCGCGTTTGTGTGTTTGACCCATCACTCTCATTCCACTGTACTATACTGACCTTTGAGTCCGGTCCTTTAAGCCCATTGGCTCATTCCAACTTGACCAAAGATAACCCCTATAGATCTGCCCCGGCACTGTGTTTACTCTCCGCGATAATGTTACAAAACCTACTTTTTTTTTTTTTTTTTTCCTCCCCTCCTTCCTTAAACATGTGCCACAACTTTTGTGAAAGTATCTGAGCATTGTTGCAGGAGCTTGAATGAGTGTATGTGCCTTTTACATCAAGGCAAGAGTAAAGAGAGGGGGGGAAAAAGGAAATTTTTCATGTTTAATGGTATTAGTTTTATTTTCACCCAGTGCGATACAAACAAAAGTGATCAATGCTCTTTGTGGGCAGAGAAAAAAAAATCTCAGTATTATAAGACAAAGCAATACAAAGCTGTGTAAAATAAACTGGATGTTTGCAAGTGGCCACAGAATATTTCAATATTTATGTTTTTTTCCTTTTCTTTTTTTATTAGTATTGTAATATAGTAATTCATTTTGTATTTAGCCTTTTTTTTTTTTTTTTTTTTTTTTTTCCCTTCCCCACACTGAAAAACACTTAGGTATAAAAGATGGCCCAGTATGCCATACTGGGAACAAAGAGTCTGTAACGATGTTGGGCGTGGTTTAAGTTTTGGGTGTTTGTGTTTGATGAGTATGAGAACTTGTGCTTGTGGAATAATGAATTATTTCTGTCAAACTGGAGTGATTTTTACTGGAAGGCTGATTATCTTGACCTAGTAAAGCGGCGATATTTTGTAACATATCTAGATGAATGAAGCCCTCCTTCAGGGATGAGCACTAGTGCCATACCATCCTTTTTGTTGTTACAGGTTTTTGTTTTTTTCCCCATTTCAATATCCTGAAGTCACTAACAGACACTTCCTTTATAGATATACTAATTTGTTTTGCTGCTGAAAATGACAATCTCCCTTGTCATGTTAGGTGCAAAATGATTTCAAAGTAATATTCATTTTTAGTTTTTGATAATTTACACTGCACAGATGTTTCTACAGTGCTTTTGTAAACATTTCTAGTGTATTTCCAAAAAAAATAAAAGTATAAAGTTTACACTGTCTTATGTCTTTTGTTTAAACGTCTAAGATGAAGCAGTATAGCTATGAGGCTCATCTTTGTGTTGATGCAGTTTGGATTTGGCTCAAATATTCAGATTTTAAATTAAGCCTAAATATTGAATTTCTCAAATTTATTGATCAGAATTTAAGACTGAGAACAAAACCTGAATATTGGTTAATTTAATAGTGACAAAAACTCTTTGCTGCTTCTCAGAATCAAAGATTGCACTCATGTACATGCCACTTGTGCTTATTAGCAAAAACATAGTTGTGAACTACTACTGCAAGCCAGGATGGATCTGTGTTTTTGATTTTAGTGGCAAATTTGAGGCCTCCTGTCTGACAGCTAAAGCCTGGCTGAAACTAGGTTAGGCAACAGGACAATGATCCCAAGCACATCAGCAAATCTATAACAGGATGGCTTAAAAAGAAAATCAAAGTGTTGCAACGGTCCAGTCAAAGTCCGGACTTCAACCTGATTGAAATGCTGGATTTTTAGCAGAGCTGTGCATAAATGAATGCTCAAACTTCAATGAACTGAAGCAACGCTGTAAAGAAGAGCAGGTCGAAACTCGACCATAATGTTGTGAGAGACAGTCATGCAAAAACATTTAAAGTTATTGCAGATTAAAATAATAAGGACCAGGGTTTTTTTCTCTTTTCTTATATCCTAATACAGAAAATATTGAACTGAACTTAAAACTGAAGTTATGAGTTAGCCCTCAATCATTGTTTTAAAAAGGAATTTCCACATTTCCCTACCTCTAGAACAAGTTTAGTGTTGCGTGTCTGAATAAACCAGGTTAAAGTCTTGAGATGTCTCCTTATTAATATTTAAGTAGTGGCCTAAAGTTGGAGTTTCATGTTGTTTTACTGTGATAATAGACAAAAACAAAAAAACTGTAATAACTTATGACTTAACTAGTCAGTTGTTCTTTTTTCACAAGCAAATGGTTTTATTTAAATAACAAATAAGCCAGTAAGCACTTTATGCTCTCAGTAACTACTTTTAAGCTAAAACACACACAGAGACATGTTTTTGTGGGTTGTTTATCAATTGGAATTTCGAACTTTTTCTATTCATAAAGCTTATAGTTGGGGCTGGATCAGGTAACCCTGAATCCTTTACCAGTACTGTCTTACTTGTAAACACATACACAAACACACACACAACACAGAGTGCTGCAAAAATAATAGCATACACCAATAATCTTTAATATCAACAGCAGCCTTCCAGCTTTTGATCAGCACCATGGACAACGACTGCAGTCAAAATTCGGAGAAAAGAACACATTCATCATAACCTCACACCATTTTCTTCAACTAGGCGACCACAAGCTTGAAACAAATGTAGCCTTGCTAAATAAAGACAACTGTAATATCTATAAGCATAGATCAAAAGCAAGAAGTCAATTAAACGTCCTCACAGACTGACATTTACAACCATTTCCAGAGGACCAGCTTCCACACATAACACACATATGCTAGAATATGAGTAAAGATTTTGAACATATAGGTGGTAACAATGTTTCAATTCTTTACAAAAAGTTAAATACAATGAACAATTATTGACAACACCTTTTCCCCCTAAAACTAGCTAATGTGTTCCCAAAACATTTTCTTTTAAAAATTTACCTGCAAATAATGCTTTTTAAATTATTGCTAATGTTTGGTCTGAATCACCATTAAATTCCAAATAATTACATGCCCTGGAGAGTCCACAAAAGCATGCAAAAATCATAAATGTGTTGACCTAAAAGGAAGAAAAGGGAAGATTAATTTCAGTTTAACTGGACCTGTGTTTTTTTCCAAACAAAACTTGATCATAAACTGCAGCAATAAACTAAATCCCAGCTGCAAAAACGATCACACAACCTGTTTCCTCTTAAAATGATGTTTTAAACTTTTAATCTTCTAAAAATCTTTTGAAAATCTCCAACTTGGAGCTTTCTACTTTTCTGTTTAGCGTAACTTCGAATTAAATGCAGCAGCACTCATTAAAGAAATATTGTTACATGTTTATCCTTCATGTCAACCTGTATCACAGACAAATCTACAAATCCGCGAGGACATGGCATGTGTACACACAGCAGCCTTGTGTTGACGGCCTCGGGGCGGCTCCCTCTCCCTGAGCTCTTCTGAGAATTTACATCATATATTTCTGCCTTCAAGGGGATCATTTCAGGGTCCGCAGGGTCAGCGCATTTTCTCTTTCAGCGGGTAAATTAAATGTTAATTATTTACATTTTTAAGACTTGACTGACCTTCAGTAGAGTTGAGATTATCCTCTGGACTCCTGATTAAGTGATGCCGTTGTTTAGCTCCAAATACATAAAGCAACTGAGTGTAAAACCTACACTTCTTGTCTCTTTATCAACCCAAAATATAAGAAACCACAGTTTCTTTACTTGTACTCTGATTTTATTCCAAATTATGTACGTTTCTGTGATTCCAAATTACTTTTAAAGTTTCCTTGTTTTGTTTTTGAACTATATAGCCTGTAAAAATAGTTCCAACAATTGGCTATAACAAAAACATGCATGTTTTCATTGAACTTCAAAGAAAAGTGATAACAGTTTTCACTATTTGTTAAAAACATCAATTAAGATAAAGGTTAGCGAGCAGAGCAAAGACACATTTTAAAAAGAAAGTAAGAAAGTGAACCACGAGAGAACATCAATATAAAAGAAGATACTTTTAAGTGACAGTTTGCACATCTAGAGTTTAAAAAGTTGCTAGTGTACGTTTAATTTTACTTGTGTGGTGTTTTTTTTTTTTTTTTTTTTACTTCATTGAAGAATAAAAAGAATGAAATTTTAAACACTCCAGAGATTAAACACCAGTGAGACATCAAGGACAAACCATGAAATGTTCTGTGTAGAAACAGTCTACACTGGCAAAATCTGATGAATACTCCGATTGTGGAATTGGTGAATTGAGTTTTGGTTTTGACTCTAAAATTTCTTTCTGAATTAAAACAAAAGCTGTGAGCCGCTGAATTACAGTTACACTCGGTGTTTTTGATTAAAGTGTTTATTTGGTGACTCATTTCTTGGAAACCCACAAAACTGGGTCTATCTGTTATCTGTTAATCCATTTGGGCAAGTAGACATGGTCAAGACGGCCTCCTGAGTTCAAACTGAGCAGAAAGAGAAGGGAAAGTGATCGGGAATTTTCCTACATGATCATTTAGAAAAAGAGAAAATATCCAATGAGCGACAACTGTCTGGGTGAAAACGCCTTGTTGATGAAGAGAATGGTTTTACTGCTTTGAGTTTATAGGAAGGTAACAGTAACTCAAATTACCAATAGTGACAACCAAAGTATGCAGACGAGCATTTCTGAACACACAGAAGCAGAGGACCACACCTGGTGCCACTACTGATGCTACAATTCACACAGTCTCGCCAAAACTGGACACTGTTTGTGAAAAATCTCAACTTCTGCCGCAACATTCAGACGGTAGGGTCAGAGTTTTTGTGCTGGTGGTGGCGTAATGGTGTGGGGGTTTAGACAGATATATTAGGATTACTTGAAACTACACCGAAGTGTCCGTTACTAACTATTACTTAAAAGTATAGTCAACCACCTGCAAATCTGTCATGCCGACCTCACCCGTCACTACATGCTCCATCAAACTGTGAGTCTTTCTTTCACATGGTGCATTAGGCCAGAGCTCCAGAAGCTTTTCAACTGTAAGACCACCTGCAGACTGTGAACAATACTCTGGGAAAACTGGGTCTAACTGCTTTCTGCTTTGTCCCATTAGTTAGAGGGTCTCTGTGTTGGGATTGGTGGTGGTACCATTCAGTCTCAGTCTCTGGGGGAGTGGATAATGTTTTAAAATGTTTAAAATTGCGATTACAGGATAACGTCATCACTCACATGTTTTTACAGTGAAAACCAAAGTTAACCAATACTGGGCGTGACCATCCTTTAAAACAGGAGAAGCTTTTGTAGGCTCCTCTGTCCTCGAGAACTTCTACAGTTCTTCATGTGATTGGAGAAAGTGCGGACTGTACAGACTGTAAACAAGCTCCACAACCAGCTGCATGACTTTCAATCACATGTTCAGCATTTGCCACAATCGCTCATGGTGGTCAAGATCATCCCTTAAAACTACACAAGGAATATAAGCGTTGAGTGCTGAACATCTATTTCTCCCATTTTAAGATTTTACTATTCACAGTATGAACCTAATACAACGCTTCATAGGACTTTTAAAGATGCTTACACATTTAAAAAACAGAAATATATTATTCTAACGCTACGTTTGTTTTCTAATTAACAAAATATATTCCATACATTTTTATTATGAGTTATTTCTATGAAAAATCAGAATCAGAATACTTTATTGATCCCTTGTGGAAATGATGTAAATCGATCACAAAATCATTCTGTGACTCCCACCTCAGCTGATTTCTTTTCTTTCTTTCTTTTTTTTTGTACAATTTTTCCAGCCCAGAGGTGAAAGCAAACCAGTTTCCCGTTCTTTCATTTTAATGTTTACCCAGAGAACTGCTGCTCATTGGATATTTCCTCTTTTTCGTGATCATTTCCTGTAAACCGTAGTGACGGTTGTGCAGGAAAATCCCAGAAGTCACTTAAATCGCCTTTCTGCCTCACTTTCATGCTCATTTTGAACTTCTCGACGATGACTGCAGTCTTTACCTGAATGCACCGAGTTGAACAGGTGTGTCTAATTACCAGCAACATTGTGCAAAAAAGGCAAAAAACAAAACCAAATTGTCCTCCTCCAGGTAAAACGTGTACACTTTGTTTTGTGAAACTTCAGGCAGCTCTGGACCTGTTTGAAAATCCACCCACTTAAAAGAGCAGAAAGCTACAGCCCTGGCTTTAAGGGCTCAGGGAGATAATGCGAGTGAAACCACTAAAATTCACTGTTTGCTGCTGCAGCTCAACTTCAGGGTGTGTTAGCTTTTAATCCCAACATTGTTTGCTTTCCCAACTAATGACTCCTACTCTTGTGTTAATCACCTGTCTCTTAAATAGTGACCACTTTTCTTCAGTCCTGAGAAGCCGAGCAGTGCAGGAAAAGCTGTACTCTAGTCTGTTGTGCCCCCTGCTGGTGATTCTGTGAACTCAGTCAATCGTTTAAAAACTATAATATGATTTGACTATTTTTACTTTCTTGTATGCAAGTAAAAAAAATAAAGTGTATTAAATTATACAAGAACTTTATCTTAGTGGACTAGAGACATGAGACCCATCCTTTTCATTGTGTCCTTTCTATTGGTTCTTAGGAAGATAAGAAGATAAAAGATCTGGAGTGGATTCCATGTGTTGAAGTTTCATTTAGTAGCTTTTCACTGGAATCCTCAGTATGAGGACCAAGTAATGGAGGCCACCATTAGGCTGGAAAAACAAAACTAACCTAACAGGGTAAATGTAAAAATTTGAGGAGTGGCGAAATTAGCTACTTGGTAAAGTCTTAAAAAGAAGAAATAATAACTGAATTCTTTCCAGGTTTAAAATCAGCTTCACAACTCAAGAAAACTCTTGTGGAGTTAGGTATGTTATTATAAAATCGACAGTCATCTAAGGAGCCAGTTTTCAAAAAGGTGCAAACCACAAGAACAAGAAGGTCAAATTGGACTTTGCCAGAAAACATCTAGAAGAAACTGCAGAACTCTGGAAAAAACAAAAAAACAAAAAACAGTGTTTGGACAGAAGAAATCAAAGTTACCTTGTACCTTTATGATGGAAAAAGGAAAGAGGGGGAGGAGAAAAAACAGCCCATGATCCGAAGAAAAGCATGTTGTCTGTCAAACATTGTAGAGGTAATGTTATGGCATGGGCACGTATGGCTGCCAGTGGAACCAGTGGAAACTGGTGTTTACTGATAATGTGACAGCTGATAGGTATACATGGACAATAACCCAAACAATGCAGAAAATGAGATATTCTTCAATGGCAAAGTCAATCACCTGAACTCAACCCAATGAAGCTGTTTTTTCAGGTATTAAATACAAAACTGAAAGCAGAGAGACCCACAAGCAAACAGCAACTATAGGCCGAGCAGAAAGAAAATAAAGCATTTAGTAATGACAAAGGTTTCTAGAATTGCCATTGATTGCAAGGGAAATTTTGAGTTTTATGTTTGCTCTTAAATAATAAGGATGAGAAATAAATGAATAAAAAACTGCTACCTTAATTAAACAAATTAGAAACTAATTACATACCTTCAACTGCAACAACTGAACATTTTTTCCACATACGTCTTATGAAAGTAAGACATGACTCACTTTTTTTATTTACAGGAAAGGTTTTACATGGTCAACATACTAGAAAAAAAGACAGTAAAATTCACATTCACACGGACTCACTGACTCTTTTAGTTGCAATTGATAATACTCAGAAATGTGGAACAACAGATTAAACTAAAAAATACATCACGCCTTGACGGAACAAGTCCTGCACAATGTTGGATTTACTGTTAAAAAATGATCAATCATTTAAACACTACTACTATTTGGATGCTTAGCTTACCATGAAGATTGAAAACAGCTGTCCTGCTCTGTATGCTCTCTCAGGGCTCAACAGTTATCTTGAAATGCCTCTGGCCACCTGTTCATGCAGTTATTGCAATGCAAAATTAAAATGAGCTTTAATTTTAAAGGTAGTGGCGGGATTAAAAACTACATGTTTGCAATCAGCAGTCCAATCTGATGAAAATGGGTTAAAAAGCTTTCCTTAAAAAGCTTTTTCCTTTCCCGGAAGTTAAGTTTCTGATGCCATATTTGCTGTTGTAGAATTTTCCTGTAATTCAGGATTCATTTCAGGATTCACCCAGGACCATATTTCTTACTTTAATTCTCACCGATGAAATAAATTACTCCCGTCTGCAACAGGCCTAGAAATGTTTATCTTTTACACTGTATAAAAGAAACAAATGTGTTACTGATCTTCAGAAGATATCACCCACACAGATAACATCTTACATCTGCTGAAATATCAAGTCACTTATTTCTAACCCACACTGAGTCACTGCAGTGTTACAGAACAATGTTGTGTATATGTTACACTTACAATGTAAAAATGTTACTTTTGATAAAGTAACATTACACTACTTTGAATTTAACATGTTAGTAGTATTAGTAACTGGTTATTCTGTGAACATGTAGCTGTAATGATGTCATAACTTACAAAATTGTGACCATCTTCAGCTTTGGCATTACAGAGTGTGTTTTTAGGGTGAATTTAGGTGATTTTGGTTTCCTTATAGCGAGACCAGGCGAGCTGTTACTTTCCATTTCCTGTCTTTATGCTCAGCTGAGATAACATAATAAGCATAACTCCCAAATTCTCAGACTACACCTTTAAACTTCAGAAACTGGAGGTAGATATACATCCTATGAGTCAAATGAATAAAATCATGAGTTCTCCATTCTGGACGGGTTGGGGGCTCGTTTGCTGCCCGACAGGAGGAGCAATCCCACCACGCTCACAGAAAATATTATCAGTCCACGCGACATTTCAAGTGCTGCTGCTGCTAAGGCACCAGTAAGTTGCAGATATTTAAAAAAAATTCTCCAGGATTCCTCCTAGATGCAACTCCTTCTGACCTCCTGTATACATCTCAATCAACACTCTCAAAGCAAAAATCACTGACAGTCACCCCAGAGTCTTTCCCACATCTTCATGGTCTCCAATAACCTTATCCCACTGTGGTTACTGCAGCTCCCCTGTTCTTTAATAACTTGTACCGGTACACTTGATCTCCATTCCCTCCATCCTCTTCTTACTCTCCGAGACTCCTTTAGCGAGTCTGTTCTTTCCCAATCATCTGGTAACTGTTCCCCACCATCCAGACCCTGTCTCGTTCTCAGCTGGCACCACCATGAGATAACATCCATCCATATGATGTGTTACCCTATCTTCCTCCTTTTCTTGAAATACCTCTTCACTACATCCAACAAATTCATAAAAAAAATATGTAGATGATGTGAAAAATTATTTCAATAAGCTACCTCCCAAAAACCTTTGGCAAGCACTTTTTATATATTTAACACATTTCTTCATATATTTGAAGGATTCTTATTTCTGTGCTCCTTCCCATCTTTTACTCAGTTTTAACTGTTAATCATCACACGAGTAGGATCATTACATGTCCATTTTAACACATCTGGAGTGTGAGAATCTTTTTATGTTGACATGAGTCACATTTGAAGCTGTTAAACGTAAATTCAGTGAATATTAAATGCAAAAATCACCCATTTTTGCATTTAATTAAATTGTTATTTTCTATAAGATGCCTTTTGTTTTTCAGTTTTGGACTATTTTAGGAATATAAAGGAGACGTGAGTTGCTCAAGCTGCTGCGTTTTGCCCAGACTTCCACCGCTTCGAACGAGCATTCGCCGTCAAACACCCTGACCTCTAACCTCCTCCTAATCCCCTGTGATCCAGGCGGCTGTTGCTCAGCATCATCCTGCATCTTTATGTGCGTCATTAAAAGCAGCTTGCGTTGGCTGCAGCTCCCTCTCCTCCCCTCTGCTGGACGCCGAGCTATCTGTTTAACACGCTTTTTCATCAAATGTTGGGATCTCCCTCCAGCTTGGTGAGGTCGGAGGCCGTGCCCATGAACATGCTGCGTCCTCGTTCCAGCCGGCTCTTCTTGTCCGTGAGCCGAAAGGCCTCCATGAACTCGTCAATGTCTATGCTGCCGTCATGGTTGCTGTCAATTGTGACGGCCAGGTCGGAGATGGCCTCGTCGGTGATCTCCATTTTCAGGTAGACGCTCAGCAGCTTCCAGGTCTGACGGAAGTCCTGCATGCTGATGAACCCTGAGGTGGAGGAGAAGGAGGAGGAGATTAGAGGTTCAAAAAGGAGTAATAGGCAGAAACTGTTAAAGAAAAGTGTTGCTGTCTGTGTTTGCATGTGATCAGAGAGGCGGGATGAAAAGACTAGTAGATCAGTGGGTTAGTCATCGTTAGGAATCAGGCGACTGTAACCTCCTGCTGCCTGTTTCGCACACTACAGGTGGATTAACAGAGGCTAAGCTCAGCAGACGTCTCCCACAGACACATCAGAGCCCTGACACACTTTACTCCGTCTCTCAATCATCTATGTAGATTATAAAAGTTAAGTAATTCCTTTTTCCTTTGGCAGCAGTTAAAAATTAAGTTAAACATAACTAATATATAACAAATAAATCAAGAGAAAAGTGTGCAGAGTAAATATGACAAAACAATTATCTCAATAAGGTAAAAATCCAAAGCCACAATACATACAGAGACATTTTAGTTATTTAATGAAGAAAAGTATTTCTTTCATGTCTTTTGAAATTAAATCTGGCACCTGTTATATATTAATATTAGGCACATATTACTATGTAATTAGTAAATTAAATGTTTTAAGGCAAAAACTGACATTTAATTGAAGTTATATAATCACTATATTTCTGACTGAGTGCATTTGGTTGCAGCTCAGGAGGTAGAGTAGGTCATCTACTAATCAGAAAGTTGGTGGGTTGATCACTGGCTGCTCCAGTCTGCTTGCCAAATATCCTTGGGCGAGATACAAACCCCAAGTTGCTCATCCATTGGAGTGTGAATGTGTGTGATAGAAAGGACTTAAACATGTATTTTTTCTCTGTGCTGTTACTTGGGAATGATGCAAAACTGAGCAATCTAAGGGTAATATATTCCATTAGCAGATTTGCTTCTGCATCGAACAGCAATAAACAGTGGGTGTTTTACCTGAGTTGTCCGTGTCTACAATCCTGAAGATTGTCTCCAAAGTGGAGCGGTGGCGATACAACGTTTCCAGCAGACTCTGGTCAATATGCTGCAAAGACCAAAAGAAGAAAGTCTCATATTCATAAAACAACACAAATAAAGTACAAAAAGGAACATCTGCAGCATTCTGGTGATATTTTATATGCAGCATCTTTCAGATTGGTCAGAAAAATAATGTTGTTTAAGCAGCAAAACTCTGTTTGAATACAACCTGGCAACTGAAAAGATTTATTCCCACGCAGATGTTAATTTTAGGATTCTGGTAAAGATGTTCTTAGTCATCTTTAGGGAGGTTTTCACCTTTTCCCAAAAGGCAAAACAAAAACAAAGGTCAATCCTAGAGTGTTCTGAAAGAGGTCACGTTACTTAATTGACTTCTGACATTTATTGTCTCAAGTTGGTGTCAAGGGGCGTCTCATTTCCCTATTTTGTCCATCCTCGCCTCCCCTGTTTTCCTGCCTGTGACCTGGAAATCTATCTCACTGTGCCATCTTGAAGCAACTCATTCCTAACTCATTCTACTTGGGTAGACAGGAAGGTTACAAGGAAACCTGTAATCGATGATACACAGGTGTATCCTTTACAAATAATTTAAGTCAACAACACATGACAGCAGCATGACGCCACGGAATACACACCGTGCCAGGAAAAGGACACAAATCAATGTTCCTTTGTATCCATTTAACCAATTTCAAGGGTGGAAGGGCAATTTATCTTTTCTACTTCTCTACAACTCCCTGAATCTCGGTATAAAGATCCCTTTTCTAAAGTTTCTCCATATTACATTATTGCATTTTCATGTAAACATTGCTACATCAGCTAAGACAGAGCCGGTGAGTTCTTACATCTGTTTTGGATCCTGTGATGGCAAGCTCGTTGAACCACTCGTAGTAGTCTATCGTGCCTTCGCTGTTCTTGCAGGTGACCAGCTGAGAGCGAAGCATCCTCCAGGGCAGATCCAGATGCATCACACTCTCCACTGCAGAGGCCCAGTCGTTCAGAGACAGCAGACCTAATAGAGGTGAAAGGTCATACTAATTATAAGAGCGCAAAGCTCTAATCCAAGTTTGATCACTGTCTACCTTGTCTAGATTATATCTAAGAAGTATTTTGCCACACAGTTTGAAAACATTCACACTAAAATATTATACTTTGTTATTTTGTGACACATTAAAGCCCAGAAAATGTAAACAGCAGGCTTTTTCTCTGCATCAGGAAGACTGTGAGAGCTAACCAAAAGCTAACTCAGTTCTGTTTTCAAGTTTTTCCAATTCTGTGTGTAAAATAATTAATAAACTACCTTTACTTGTAGGCTGTGTTTCAAAGAGAATCAAATGTTTGCTTATCCAAAAATATGTTGAAAAGTCCAACAACATCCATCCAAGTACCTTTTTTTTCACACTATTTTGTGTTAGGCAAAGCTGTTTGTCTATTGTAAGTGAAATTAAATCCCTGAAACAGAAGTTTCTGTGAAACTCTGAAATCTTCTGAGCTAGACTTTCACCCAGCCCACACGTTGTTTTCATCCTGCACAGGGATCATTATGTTCCACACAAACACAAAGGTGTGGGCTCATATTTCTTTCCAGCAAGTGAATATCTCTTGAGAACTACATGGGAAAAAAAGAAGGAAAGATCTGCAACAAAAAGTAAAGACTGATCTGATGAGGAATGAATCAGTTTATGAAACTCAAACTACACACACCTTTGTTCTCGCTGTCAAACTTTCTGAAGGCACAGAGGAGGTCAGACTTGTGCGCAAACAGCTGCTCCCTCAGGACTCTGAGAGCTGAGCGCTCGGTTCGCCCAACACTGCAGGTGACGAACGGCAAACACAACAGCGTGGCAAACAATGGTTATCAAAGAAAGAGGCAAAAACGGTTTCTCATCAACGTCAGAAACATTTCAGGTGCTTAATTTGTGAATTTTTAAAGTTAATAATGTAGATAAGCTGTGTAGACATGCGGAAACCACTAGTTTCATAAAGCTTCCTTATTGTCTGTTTAAAGGGAGCCTATTGTACTTCCCCTTATTATCTGGCCTGTGTATTCTGTTATAATGGATGCTAGTCATATTAAATGTGGCCAAAGTCTGACATTAGAAAGTTAGTGTATCTCAGGCTTCAGTCTGCTTTAACGGGTCCATAGCAAACAGTTTTTTCTACTCTCTCTACTCTTGGCTCTGGCACACATCTCTGACTGTGGACAGAGGTCTGAAGGTCTGCTTCAGACTATGGATGAACTGAGGTTCTGCACCAAGGCCCTGCATAATCAATATAAGGATTATTTTGATCAGTGAATTATGCAAAGCTACTCTAGCCTTTTAAGACTAAACCAAGTTTGAATTAAGTGAAGAGATGATCTGATAATGAAGAATTTATCTAATGAAGTGAGTGTTAGTAGTACCTCTGTCTCACAGTGAGCTCTCTCGTCATGCTGCTGGCCTGATATTGAATCAAATAAGGCACAAGGTCAGGGCCCAGCTTCACGTAAGCCCCCCTATTGCTCCCCACGTCATAGTAATTGGAGGCAGAGAACAGAGTGAGGACCTGGGTGAATGAAAGAAAGGACAAACCTGTCACTGAAGAGGAAGGAAACACTGATGCTGATCAGGGGAGAGGTTTATGGTACATATGATACTTTAGAGTGAGGCTGATTTTGGTTTTAAAGTACTGAATTTAGACAGCGAGCTGTAGGATTACTGAGCTGACCTTACGGTTGTGGCAGAACTCATAGCCCTCCTGTTTGCACTCATGGGAGCGAATGATGAGCTGCAGATTGTGTCTGTTCAGGAAGTCCTCGGTGACATCAGGGCCCCAGTAGCAGCCTCCACCCCTCACCTCGTTGGGTATGCATCCATCCTGAGTCATCGGGTCACTCCACAGCAGGTCCAGGATCTGGTAGGACAAAGAACTCAAAGTCTTAAAGTTTCTCTACTATATTTAATAACCATTTCTAGCATTGGTGCGTAGTCCAACTTTACTGTCTGCTATTCAGTAAAAGATAAACATTAAATAAGATAAAAAATAAAACAGAAGAGTCAGAAAAAAACCTGTGGAAACACCAGCTGGGGAAAAAGCTAGCCAGTTTTTAAGAGTAGACTGAAGTCAGAGCAGAGAGATTAGTGACGTGGGGGATTACAGCCTCTGAAGTCTTACGCAGGCAACACACAGCACCTCCTGTTAGGTGAGCGTTGATTACTGTCTGTTTGTCTTTCAGGCTATAACTTGAGCAGGAGTGAGGTGAAAGGTCACGACTTCTGACAAATAGTAAGTCAGTATAAAAATATGTGAAGAGTGTGAGTTTGTGGTCAGGTTAGACTGGTGGGAATTTATTTCATTGTTTAATATACATGGGAGTAAAACTACTGAAATCTTACTACAATTTGTCACAGTTACATGCTTCACATCATACGAATTGTAATATTAGACAAAGGCAACAAGAGTAAATAGAGTAATATTTATTAAGGAAAAAAAAAAGCTATCCAAACCTACCAACCTAACATGAAAAAGTAGTTGTCCCCTAAATCTAATCTAATCTAACGTCCTCACCAGCATGACCTGCAATCAAGGAAACAAGTTTTTCAGATTGCTGTGGAGGAATTTTGGCCCACTCTTCTTTGCAGAATTTTTGAAATTCTGCCAAATTGGAAAGTTTAAGGCTATGCCAAAGCATTTCAATGTAAGTCCAGACTTTGACGAGGCCACTCTAAAACCTTCATTTTGGCAGTAATGAGGCCTGAGTGTGGCTAGTGAATGTGAAAAATGTGGTTAATCACAGTTACTTCATGATTTAATCAGGGTGGGAGTCTGGTAGATTTGGTTAGCTTTTTCTCTTCCCATCATCATTTTAAAAAAGACATATTTTTATTAAATTGGGTTTTTTTTGTCTGTTTTTTAAAAGAATTTGAAGCATGCACATGTGACAAATACACAAAGAAAGTGGATTTTGTAGTGGATTGTTTTTTTCCCCCTGTTTCAGCTGTCTCCCGTTAAACATCTGGCTTGTTTACATTTTTCTAGTTTGGGAATAATAAAACTGATTTCGTTCTAACACCGACACAAAAGACTCATTGTTTACTTAGCAGCTTCTAAGAAAACATCTCTGCTCCATACTCGCCTGTTTCCACTCATCCACGGTGTTGTCACTGCTGACAGAGTCGGTGGACAAACACAGAGATTCTTGCTCCGGTTTGTTGATCTGGGCGTTCAGAGTTGGCTCTTCCCTCCTGCTGAGCTCCAGCTGGTTCTCCATGTTCACTCTGATCCGATCCGAGAAGTCCTGCAGCGAACGATTTTGGAAGCAATATCGGGTTCCCATGGGTTTGGGATACGTGAAAGAGGCCCGGCGCTGGAAGACCCTGCTGATGGCTGCGGTGTCCACATCTGCGTCCGAGTCGATGGATATTCCCGCCAAGCTGTGGTGTCTCTTCTTCGGAGGTCTCAGAGCCGAGATGTACTGAAGGAAAACAGGAAAACACAGATTACACACATTGCAAGGATAGTGATGAGTAAATAACAGCTTTACTCATCACATGCTGGTTCCTCACAATGTGTCTGTCAACTCTGGCGAGGACGCCGAGGTCCATGGAGTCAGAGATCCCCCCGTGGAGGACCAGCACCTTCTGGTCGATCACTGTTGCTAATGGCAACCAGCTGAAAATCTTCTGCAGCAGCTTCAGGATCCTCTTCCCGTGCATCTGATGTAAAACACAATCAGCAAAAGTTACTCAGTTAGTGCTTTTTTATTTCTCTCCTTTGTTTTTGCTCTCCTTGCAGACAGAAAGTCAGTTTGCTAAGCGGTAACATGTTTGTGAAGAGTTTATAAAGTTACATTAACAAGGAGATGCTTAAAAATAATGAAATTTTCAGTTTTAGTTTACAAAAATTAAACTCCATTTGTTGATAAGATTGAATGAACCCACAGTATCTGTCTAACTTTAGCATCAAATCACAACCTTAATCATCTCAAAGTGCTTTATATATAGAAACCCAACCATCTACCGTTGGTTAATCCACCTGCAACTGGGAACAGTGGGAACAAAGAACCCTTAGACAAAACTAGTTTATTTCTGTGTGTGACTGAGATGTTGCACTGTAACTTAAGACAGCATGCAGTAAGGAAACCAGTAAGGAGGACACTTTTTGTATTCCTTCTGTCAGTCTTTGGACCAGCTCAGTCCCCCTGACTCAACAGAGACCAGATGTCACCTTCTTTAATGACCGTAAATCCTCTTAGCAACGTGGAGGAGTGACTGGTCTTATGTACATAAGACACTGGTTTAGATTGAGCTTTCCTGGGAAGGCATGGGTAAAGGTAACCACGTAAGTTTTGATTTGCTGCTGCCTAGAAAAGCAGCGATAAGGAGGTGCAGGTTTGCATGAGATGAACCTACCTTGTACTTATTCAACACCTCCTTGGTGAAGCCGTACCTAAACCATCCAGAGGAGTAAAGAAATAAAAGTTTGAATGACAACAGATGAATTTGTGTATACATACACGTGGTGTATGTTTATTAATTTCACCTGAGGTTGACTATGTGGTCCTCGTGGTTTCCTCTGTTCAGGTAGACATTACTTGGGTAAACGAGCAGGAATGCAAACAAGATGAGGAGGATCTCAATAGAGTCCCTGCCTCTGTCCACAAAGTCTCCATTAAACACATAGGGCTTCTCTAAGGACGGCATGCCGTTCTGTCACGTAAACAAGATCGAAGGAGTGCACAGTTAAAGGGACAAGCCGCAGTTTAAGTGTAAACAAATCAACCACATACAAACAAACCAAACAGTAGATTAAACCACTGATGCAAAAAAAGCTGCAGGTAAACTGAAACTAAAACCACCTGATTAACTGACAAAGAAGTTAATCAAAGAAGCACATCAAATACTCTGATTACAGCACCTCAATGCAAAACATGAAAATCATTAGATTCTCAGGAGTTTAAAATTATATATATTAATCTTTTTTAAATTATTTAACTACACAAAAACATTTTTTAAGGACATTTTTGGAAAATTATCCTTAAATTATCTTGAACATATGTAGCAGGTTTGAAGATGAAGCAGTGATAGCAATGAAAATGATGAATTTTTATTGATTTTAATAATCGTGATTTGTAAATTCCATTTTTTAAAATGGTATCTAAAGCTCATCAGATGAAAAAAATCATTATTCTGGGTTCAAAGATGGGATTAATTCAGCACATTCAAAATGTTTAAGTTTTCATACCTTATAGAAAATCAGCAGCAGGTCTTCCAGCTGTCCGTGCAAATCACCTGTAACAACAGGACAGAAGGGGCTGGCTTAAAAATGACTGGAATTTACAGCACACTTAATTTGTATCTATACTTTAATTTAAATTCTGCAACTTTAATGTTTCACTCTCTTCCACTATGAAACAATGGTTTCTGTTGGCCAGCAGAATTGACCAAAGTCCAGTTTCTTATAATAAAACAAGACTAACATTTTAACGCTTCTTTGATTTTTCATTGTCTTTACTAAATATTTCCAAATTTCATCAGTTCCATGTGCTTTACCACCACTATCAAAGAATATCTTTATCATACCACAAATCGTGATTTCTTTGCTGTGGCAGGTGGAGATACGGTTGATATTTGGCAACATGCGGAGCAGTTTCCACGTCTCCAAGAGGAGCTGAAGGACGTAGCGTGAGTGCAGCTGCTGCTGGGAGAGAAACGTGTTAGCAAGAAGGCCTCCAAAACAGAGAAAGCAAAGTCATAAGCATATAGGAAATAACTAGGACCACTGCAAATAAAGCTTTTTACATTACAATGCAGTCAATTAATGGCACGTGCTGAACTTGGATGTAGAACATTTTCTCCAAAAAGACCTACTTTCTTATTCCTGAAAGCCTCCACCAGACCGACTGCTTCCTCTACCGTCAGAGGAAAGGTGAGATGAGGTCCCGAGTAAATCTCCGGCACCTCGATGTTCTTGTAGCAGAAGTACCTCTCCCACTCTGCGTCCCGGCAGACCTCGTTCTCTCTGAAGATGTGCGAGATCAAATTTCCTGCAAGGTGGAGATGGTTCAAACTCAGAGATTTGATTTATAGAGGAAAAAAACAAAAACAAACTCAGAATAAATGCAGAAGTCTTACGTTCATTGCTCGATGGTGTGAAATTGTCCATGAGGTAGCCAAGGAAATTATAAAGCTGCACAGGAAAGAGACAAAAAGGTTGTAGTTTTTTTGTTAATTGCTTTTTATTAAACACTCAGGTCTCGACTGGTTTGTGGCAGCAGTTTCTCACCTTGATCTGGGCCTGCTCTCCAGAGTATTCGATGGACTGGAAGATGTTCCAGGTGTATCTCCGCCTCATCTCTGTGCGGGCGACGTACTGACGGTACCATCGCTGAATCAGGATGGCAGCTCTTATGGCTGAAACACAGAACACATGTGATCAAGAAAAACCTCACATTTTAATCATTTTTTTTCACATGCTACTATTGACACACACAGTATAAGAGGCGCTGCAACACAAAAATCTGCTGTTTTTAAAACCTTTTTAAAGCAAAGCAGGCAAAATTTCAAAACACTTTTGTATTATTAGACTTGACTACCAATTCTAAGACTTTTATTTCCTGATGTGCATTCAAGTTACAAGAGAAAGCTTTAAACTGACTTCTCAAATAGTGCTTGGAGGATAAACCAAGAGGCCAAACAAGGGTATTTATACTATAGCGGTACTATAGTGGATGTGGTGTCATCACCTTTAGATGGGGCTGAATTCAGCGCATTAGATACCCAGAAAATGTCTCTTTCTGAATTAGTTTAACATTGAAAAAGGTTTAATTTTAACACAAGTTAGGATCTTTTTCTCCTCTGAAACAAATATTTTTCTTCCTAACTGTAACTAAGTATTGGCACCAAAACCCAACCAAATGTGAGTTAAAGCTGGAGTTGTAGGTGTCCGATACCCTGTTCTTCCAATTATCTCAGATCCTTTTTTTTTTTTTTTTTACCTTGAAATACTCTTAAAGGACTTCAGGAACACTTTTATTTCCATTCAGATTGGAGGAACAAACAGTTTAGCTGGATAACTTGTTCCTAACTTCCCTGAACCAACACTTAGCAATGAATTTCTACAAGTAATCTAAGAGTAAAGTTACTGTTAAATTTTAAAAAAGGCATAGTGGCAGTTTTATATCTGTATGGTTGACTTTAAAACCATCATCAGAAACAGATACAGGTGTTTACTTTCTCCACTTTTCAATTAAAGCTACATCCTATCTGCAACTTTTAGTAAAAATATTTCCACCTTGACCCAGATACCAGAGGTCTGAGTTTATGTCCAACATCTGCCAAACAGAAACATCAACAAGACAAAAAAAGGTCAAGCAGATGTGGCTTACTTGTAACAGCTGCAGGCAGCAGAGAAAAAAGAAACACCAAAGGACAAACACAAAGACAACACGTAAGAGCCAGAATAAGGAAAAACAGGAAAGAGTAAAACTTTTGCAATCAGCGTGATTGGTCATCGACCATGTATGTCAGTGTATGCGTATCACCTCTTCCACTGGATGTGGTGTGTTTGTGGAGATGGTTAGACTTTGTGACGCCACATCCCATGACTGTTCCTGTTCAAAGGACCAATCAATCATCTCATCAGTGCAAAAGGATTCAGAGTACATTCGGGTAATTCATCTGCTAGATATAATACTTGAGCACATATTTACACGGGACTGCTTAAGTACTAAAGAGTTTTAGGCTTTGAAGCCACTACATTGTTCTCAGGCTGAGATAGAAGTTCATTACTCTGCTTCGTGCACGTTTTTTAATAGCTCTGCTTCTTCTTTTTTTAACTCTAAGGCACCCCTTCATTGACACTGAGAAATGCTGAGCATGGCTCAGAAGCAGCAGCAGTAGGCAGAGAGCTGGAGGACACTGAACTCGTTCAACTTTGTGGCCTTTTAATCTCATTATCCGCTGGTTGGCCTCAATCCTGCCACACAGGACTGTTTTGTCTGAATTCTACGAAGGGTTATATAAAGCAATCTATGGAAAAAAGGAGGCAGAAATACCTTCACAGCTGGAAACCATTTGGCACAAATCAGCATTGAGAATTTGGAAAAAATCTAATAAAACAATGAGCATTGAATTCTGAATGGTTTGGTTTGTTTGATTATTTCATATTGTATCACATTTCAGGAACAAATTAAAGTCTTGTTCTATGCCAAACGTGGATACAAAATTTAGTAATATATGACCATAAGAAAAGAACCAAAACTGTGATGTTTAGCATCTTTTTTCCCAGTTTGAACCTGCTTTTTAGTTAGCTGCTGTAGAAATCCATCTATACAGACTTACTCAACTATTACATCTTGAAATCCGTTGCTTACTTACGCAGTCACCTTCTTTATCCAGTCACCACTTCCCAGGTTATTTGGCTGTCAGCTTTCAGTTCATTTGAGTGTTTAAAAAGCCCTTTGCTGTGTTGCATCCTTCACCAGAATAGCAGCAAGATGTCAGTTAGACCGGTCATTGTACAGAAGCTTCATGTATGAAGCAACCCCGACCATGCAGCTCTCCTGGAATGTGGCTGAAGCTGCTTTAGTCTTTAGTCCCTTGGTGTGATCACATAATCAAAGCACAAAGCCACAAGTGGATAATCTGATCTAATGACCTGATAGGTCCAAATGGGTCTTCATGTAGGGAGATGGAAAGGTTTCAGCGGTAAACATTGGTGGCAAGAGGAGACCAAGTCTGTGTTTACATGTGAGCACCTACTGATGATATGTCTGTAGATAAAAACAAATTCAAATATTCTTCACCATTGACTTGATTTTATTTTGGATTTCACTGACCGTTTTCTTGAATACTCAACCCCCAAGCGCAACAGTTTCTTCAACTCGGATCCTTTTTTTATGATCGCTAAAATTTTGGTGTGTGGGATGTTAAATTTTTTTTAAACCTTTGAAGTGGTGACAAAACATATCTCCAAAAGTTGATTCTGTTCATCTGGACGTAGCGTCATCACTTGGATGAGTGACGAAACGTTTCGTTTTACTTACCTGGATGATTGAGTATGCATCAAGAACATAAAGGCTAAATTTATACACCATCCATACCCAACGCATAGATTTAACCTAGAATAAATAGCATCAGCATAGAGCACCGAAGAATAAATTAGTTTTTCAAAAATCATTTCTGGTTCAAATTTCTGCTGACTTTATAGCTTTTGTTTTTCACAAGAAAATATCTTAAAGTCGAAGATGTTTGATTTGGGTTTTAAAAAACCAAGCAGACGTTACATTTTAGAAGTATTTACTGCGAAATTTGTACTTGTAGTCATTGGAAATATTTACACTAACTTTCTAACTATAACTTCGACATTAGCTTTGAGGGGGTCATGTTATCTCCCTCTATATAACGTCAAAACAAAACATTTAAATCTGGGTTGAGGATAAACAATTACAACGCAGCTGAACGCTTTCGCTCTTGAACGCCTCCCTCACGGGACGCTTTCATAATGACGCAGGTGAGTGAGGAGCTAAACGTCCTTTTCTGCATGCTGCATGACAACAGACTAATAATTTGGGTTAATTTGGCTCATGGTGTTTTGCGCTAAATCTTTTTCTTCTTTTTTTGCCTCTAAATGAATAAATGAAGAAAACAAAGACATAGCAAAAGCGGAAATGCAGCTTCTGGTTTGTGTAACATTAGAGATCATAAAGGTTCAGGGTGGCAGTTATTCCCTGAGTTTCCGGTTTAATAGGCATTTAAAGACATTGAATACAAAAGCCCCGCAGTCCCAACATGTTTCTGAAAGTCACAGCCGCGTAGGCTGTTTCCCACTTTTTTTTTAGCTTTATGTAAGAGGTTATATTGCCCTGGTGCTATCAGCATGGTTGAGTCAAACATTAAAGAGTTTACAGCGTGTGGACTCTTAAAAAGTTAATCCACTGAAAAGGGCTTAAGAATAAAAGATCATAAAAGTAATCACGTGTCCCGATGTTTTTGGTAGTGTAGGTATCATTTTCTCAGCACCTGGATCGCTGTTTCTGTTGTAAGCGCCTTGAGGCGACGTTTGTTGTGATTTGGCGCTATATAAATAAAATTGAATTGAGTTGTTTGTGTCTTTGAAGACAAGGAAGCTTTTTATAACGCTGTATTGTTGTTAAGGGAGGTCAACATATCAGAATTTAATGTAGGAGCTGCTGTTTTTAGGATTGTTATTCAATTTTGGGCGTGTAGCATGATTTCATAATCCACTTCACTACTGAGCGACGGGACAAAGGCAAACTGTAGATGTGAGCTGATTAATGAACTTGTTAATTTAGCGGCGTAGGGTTAAGGTGTTTAGCAGGAGAAGCAGTGCCCCACAGCGTCATTGCAGCTACTGCAGTGGGAAACTGTTGTGGTTTATGAAAAAATTACAAAGTGACTTTAGGACTCACACACAGGCAAAACTCTACAGGCTGTTCAGTCCATTAAGCCCAACCAGTCATGGCATATGACCTGAGCCCTGTTCTGCTGGAAGTTTCTTCCTGTTAACAGGGAGTTTTTCGTTCCCACTGTCACCTACTGCTTCCTTAAAGGTTTTTTTTTTTATTATTTTTTTTATTGCTGGGCTTTCCTGTCTGTTTCTCTTTCTCTCTATAGCCATTGTTTGGCTGTTTATATATTGATTGATTGATAATACTTTATTCATCCCAAGGGAAATTGTTTTAAAGGCTGCCAGGCGATCCAGCGCCATATGTCTGTGTTAACAAGCAGTTGGAGTGGTGTACATATTAAAGTCACTGATGAATGTTTATATAGAACAGTCACTACTGATATAAAACTGTTGAATGAGGGAAAATGGTAAAATTAGAGTCTGCATGGGTGGGTCGCCTGTTTGAGCTGCAGAGTTACACAACTGCAGAGAGGCTGTGGTCCTGATCAGTCCTACTGGAGGTAATTAATAATTGTAATGGTAATAATTAGAATATAAGAGTTACTGCAGGTGTGCTTCATGCAAAAAATGCACTCTCCATTTGGAGTCGCTCATATGGATCTTGCTGCTGCATACTCGATAAAGATTTTTTTGACTTGCGACTCCTACAAAGGGTAAGCAATACACCAAAACTGGATTGCATTTGTACTGACCATTAATAGAGCCAAATGGCTGGTGTTTTTTAAAAAAAATTTTAAAGCTCTGTGAACAAATTTGTCATCTCCAGGTTTTTGTGGTGTTGATGCACTGGTGTTGGTATGAGTGTTACTTACAGTAAAATTGATGTGGACACAGTTAAAGCTAGATCACTAGATGTCTCATACCACTAACAACACATAAGCACGGGATGTAACCTAACCCCTAAAGCTCTGTGTTGTGGCCACCAGTTAAATCTTTTTTCTTTTAAATACTTCTACTTAATTTCTGAGAGAATCCAGTTATTCCATCATTTTGGGATGCCACGTGGCTTTAAAACTGAAATCACTTTTAAGTCTCAGCCTCAGGTGCAGTTATAAAAGTTGAATTCTTGAGTACAGTTCTGTTTTGTAATTGTCTCTAATGTTAAAAACCAAAGAACTAATTCTTAGTGGCAGCGGCATGGTGTTTGACGTCACCATTACCCACAAATGAAAGGACTGCCAACAATCTGAGGACAGACGGTTCACTGCAAAAATGCCTGTGTTGTCCGCAAACAGTGCTCATTTAACATAGCTTCAAGGAATCAGCTCAGAGATGCTTGTCATGATCTTCTAAACAACATCAGTTGAAATTCAGTCAACAATATTGGCTTAGTTTCTGCAGCGAGCATCTGACCAACAACCTCATCATCATCCTCTGCAGTGGAGATGATCCATTTACCCCAGTCTGGATAAAACAAAGGGAACCAATGTGCAGTTTTGTTTGACTGATAGAATGAAAGTTTTCATCTCTCTTCATCATCATATCATCGTTTTCATCCAACCAGATTTAATAATTTTTAAAAATTATGCTTTCTTTTCTTTCTCACACACATCCATGTTTCCAGGCTGGAGATGTGATTTCACAATCTTCTGCTCTGACTTCAGGTGCCAGATTGTCTTTACTGCACATTCATTTTAGCTCTTAAGAGATCAAGAATTGTAGTAATTCATTCATTCATTCATTTTTTGGGGGGTTAGTGATGCACAAGGACAAGCTGTTACATGACAAACCTAAATTTCTCTGAAAGGACATTTTTATTGCACGATAAAAGTAGTTTTATTACGCTTGTGAAAGGGGGAGGGAACTTCAGTGCTGTTAGTTTGAGCGATCAGAGCATTCACAACGTTGTGTTCTGCTTTAGTTGCAGTCTTGACTTGGCTCCAAGCGTTAGAGGATGAAGATCGCTGTGGTGGGAGCCACTGGGCAGACTGGACAGTATCTGGTCAACCAGGCCCTGCTGCAAGGCCACGTGGTCACAGCCCTCGTCAGGAACCCGGGGAAGCTCACCGTGACTCATGAGAATCTCAAGGCAATTATCTGTTTTAAGCTCTGTTACGTGCAATCAACAAAAGTAATCATGCACATTTTAACAGTCAGTCTTGTAACTGTTTTCCAGGTGGTGACGGCTGATATTTTCTCGGCAGACAGTATGAAGACTCATTTCAAAGACCAGGATGTTGTCATGTCCTGCCTCGGCTTCCCAGCCTCCTTCTTCACCGGGGTGACAGGCTACACTCGGTCCATGACTGCTATGGTCAGTGCGATGCAAGAGACCCAGGTGAACAGGATCATCACCATGACCTCCTGGTACACAGAGCGTAAGTGCATCACACAGATGTGGCCCTTTAGATTTGTTTTTTAATGTAACTGATATTTCTGAACTTGCTTTCCCAAAATGTGAAGGACAGGTGTCAAGGTTTGGCTTTGAGTCAAATGATTAAAAGCTTCTTTTTTAGCTGATTTATGAACATAGGCTACGTTGAGTCATGAGCCTGAACTGAATATGTCACTAAGAAAACGGATGGAGGCACTTTCAAAAACTTGGGCTTTGAAGGTTATTTGGCTTTTGTGGCTCAGGCTGTTCACTGTTTTTGATTTACTTTTTTCAGCAAACTCTGGAACTCAGTCATCATACCTGATCAGATTCCTCCTGCTGCCATTAATCCGAAGTGTCCTCAGCAACATGTATGAGATGGAGCAGCTTCTGCAGAAGACGGAGGACATCAACTGGACTGTGGTGCGTCCACCTGGCCTCAAGAACCTTCCGGCCACAGGTAAAAGCAGACGGATTGCATCATGGGTAGGGGGTGTCAACAGAGAATGGCGGAGCTTAATTCAGTGGAAGCTTTCTGACTTAGTGGGATCTATTTTGCCTTAGTGCATAGTCTCACTTTGCTTTGTATAATTTCTCTGAGATCAGCAAATCATGGAGTTCAAGCATGTAACTGGACAAACTGTTAGGTTTTTTACTATCTGGCTGTTGTATTCTTTTTGTCCTTTACAGCTCAAGAGTTTCTAACCCATGAGGGATACTTTGTGCCTGACAACAATGGTCAACCTCCAGGCAGCGCAGTAGGAAGAGGAGACGTGGCTCGCTTCATGCTCTCTCTGCTCAACAGCAACGCCTGGGTCAAGAAGGGAGTCGCCATCACTACTAAATAACAAAGAAGAAGCCAGGCTCTGTGCTCCAACATATTGGCTGTATCCATGCAGGGAGACATTTTTCGGGGATATTAATCTTGCAATATTTACAGTGAAGCATTCAGCGTCTGGTGCATTAAATAATTAAAGTTGTAGTCCTCAGTTTTTTAATGCAGTTGAATCTATTGTTTTGTATTTGCGTTTTACAAATTTAGTGCTTTTATTCAGTCATATAAAGCAACGATCTATAGGCACAACTCTTAATGAAGCTTTGCTTCATAAGATGGGAGTATGTTTATAGTTTATGTGGGTAAAGTATCGTGATTGATTTCTCCTATAATCAAACAGCACTATGTTTACAGCTTGGCTTAAACTTAGCTTTAATAAAATAGCAAGTCCCCCTGAAATCTAGTAAGAACAACCCATCTGAAATTGTTTTTTTTTTTAAGCCTCCAAGCATGGCAATGTATCCATTGTAAACACAGCCAGAGCTATCTTCATGGTGAGATTCCGCTGAAGCTGGAATAACTGGTCTAACTGGGGTGAAGTGCCTATTAGGAAAAAAGAGTTGCTAGTAGAAATAACTGTCTAACTGATCAATGTTATTTTATTTACTTTTTAAAAAAAAAAGTGTGTGTGTGTGTGCGCGTGCGTGCGTGCGTGTGTGTGTGTGTGTGTGTGTGTGAAAACCAGTGACTAACTGTGAGTGCCTTCCCATGCATATTGCACTGTCAGACACATGATGGCAGTGCTGTGCCACATCTAGTAGTTTTAAGTAAAGCAAAGTTACTTGACTCTTACAGGTCGTGTCCATAAAAAAAAAAAAGTAATGACAGGTTATCACCAAGTGCTCTGCATGTGTTAAAAAAAAGAAAGAAAAAAAAGTACTGTACAAGTTGTGTGAAATGAACAGTTCTGAAAAGGGTGAAGGAATATTTGTGCTAGAAGTTCAAATACAAGGAGCAAATTTAGGAAATATCAGGTTAAATGAAATCCTGAGTTGAGAATTCTTATCAGAGAAAATTATTTGTTGCTTGTATGAGTTTTAGTTGCAGAGTCGCACCCAGCGTCGTGTTTTTGAAGAAGTTGATTCCAGCGAAAGTTTTCACTACTGCTTTTTTTTTTTTTTTAAGTGAGGATGTGGCTGTGAGCTGTATGCAGGAGTAAGAGAGTGTTTCATATTCGGCCACTCACATGAGGTGGGGGTTTTTTTTGTTTTGTTTTTTTTACCTGCTTACATAAAAGCAAACTGGCAAGTTACCAGAAACCTTAAGGAAAAGAATTCCAGAGTTTCCAACCCAGTCACAAGCAATCGTTCAAATGCTTTTCATAGCTAAGCACCTGGTCCAGAATCCAGACACACCTTCTCACTCTGGTGGTTACTGTATCTTGTCCAGGCACACTTTCACATGTAGACCGGACCCACTCTACTTACCGAAGTAGAAAAAGAAAAGCCTCACTTCATTTTTTTGTTTTTGAATGATGATATAACTTCCCAGTGTCAAGTTCGTGTTAAGGTTTGTTTTTCATTTTCACATTTACCTATTAAAAGTAATTATTAACACAGTGTGACTACAATGTAAAAAAAAAAAGTAAAGAGATGTAAACCTTCTCTGTGGTATTACTCTTTTCCTCCCATCTGGCAGCTCCATCCTCAACATCCTTTGTCCAGTCTATCCACCATCGCTCCTCTCCAGATGTCTGAATCACTGACTCCACAGTCATTGGTTCTAACCATCAATCTCTTTTCAAACAACTCAACCTGAGCTGTTTCTCTGACATACTTATTTCTAATCTTGTCCATTGTGGTCACTCTCAACAAAAGCAAGAATCTTAGCATCTTCAACTATGTAAATTCACATGAGTAAAAACCTTCCTCTTGCAGATAAAAAACAAAACAGTTATCAGTACTGGAGACTGCGTTGCTGATTCAGCTGATAAATGAAAAAAACTGAGTCAGTTTGGCTCTGACTCTGTGAGAGGACGCAGATGAGGATGACATCAGCTGTTTTAATCAGATGCCACATAAAGAAAAAGGATTACATGCTCAATGTTCTAAAGCAGGGGTGGGGGAACTCAAGGGCTGGTGTCCTGCAGGTTTTAGATGTGTCCTTGATCCAACACAGCTCCTCCTCAGCATGTCTCAGTTCTCCAGAGGCCTGGTAATGAACTAATCATTTTATTCAGGTGTGTTGACCCAAGGTGATGTCTAAAACCTGCAGGACACAGGCCCTCGAGGCCTAGAGGTCACCCACCCCTCTTCCAAAGTAATATGACAGCTGATGGTTCCTGCAGTAAAATGTTTGTATACATTGCTTTTCTGCTGCTTTCGTCCACTTACATGCCAGCTTAGTGATTATTTATTTCCAAATTTTTATTAGAATTATCACGTGTTTAAAGATAAAGAAACTTGTTTAATTTTGGTAACTGCAGCTTGACCCTTACACTTGTGAACATGTCACATAAAAATTTTTTTCGTGGATCAGTCAAGCTCTGCTGGAGCACCTCTGTTCATTCACAAGTGAGAGAGAGAGAGAGAGAGAGAGACAGTGGAAAACATCTTTCACAGAACATTGTGTTAGAGATCATGATAACAAACCTGTATTCTGCTTTCTGTTCCGTGACAGAGTAAGGCATGCTGTATCATGTGTAGGTGATCTGATATTATCGTACCCTATTTCTGTAGTGAACATGAAACCACATTCCAGTACAAAAAAGTTGAGTGGACAAACAATGCAGGAGGATAAGATGTAAATTTTCTGCTCAGTTGAACAGACTGTCTCTGGCCAAAATGCCATCTTTATCTGAAACAAGTTTATCCAAGGATGTAATCTGATTTGTCGGAAAGTGGAAAAGCAGGCATATTATTCCAGTTTATCCTAAAGACACCTCTGTGTGCAGTTGACATGTGATCTACCATGCAAGTCCTGAAATTAGGCCAAGCTAAATGTAGCTTGTGTTTTTCCCATGCTTTAGGTGTTGCCTCTGGCTTTGTTGCCTGCAATTGTGCACAGTCTCGCTACTCATGCACTTAAAAGCGCAATACAAATACAGGCCATTTACCATTTAAATATCCCTAATCTAGCTGGATCTTTTTGGTAATGAGGTTGTCCACACTTAAAGACTTAAACTGGAGCCTGGGAAGCTTTTCCTTATTCGTGTCCAAGAAGTTTTTTTGTTTGTTTGTTTCTTTTTTAGAAGAGCTGAGAAATGTATAGTCATTATTGCATTATTGGCTCAGTGCTAAACTGACAGCTTCACAGCTCCCCGAGTCTTCAGTTGCTCCAAAACACAACAGGTGGGGTAAGAGAAAGAAATGATATTTCTCCCATACTGGCTTCTCATCACTGGATCTGCCGCACCTTCCTGAGCCTGGTTCTGCCTGAGCTTTCTTCCTGTTAAAAGGGAGTTTTTCCTTTCCACTGTCGCCAAAGTGCTTGCTCATGGGAGGTTGTCCCATTGTTGGGATTTCTCTGTATTATTCCAGGTCTTTGCCTTACAATAGTAAGTGCCTTGAGGCAACTATTGTTGTGATTTGGCGCTAAGTAAATAAAATTGAATTGAACTCTTTTCCTCACATATAAAGTCTTAAATAATCAGGTCCCATCATATCTTAAAGACCTTAAGATATCATAATTTCTGCATTTATTCAGGTCTGGATCAGGCAACCCTGAGCCAGGTTATGCTGCTACAGGCTCAGGCTGATGAAGGATGCAGGGACCTGCGGAGCCTGGTTCTGCTGGAGGCCTCTTCCTGTTAAAGTGAAGTTCTTTTCGCTTTAGTAAGACTTTTACTAATGAAATTGAAGGTCTGTATCCTTGAACTTCAGGCACTGAAGCCTTATAATGCATATACATACCTTTTAGTGAAACAATAGGCCATATACATTTTAAATATAGGACACAGACACATTTTTTAATTACAGTTTGGTCATTTTTAATTGACTATCATAGAATGATAAAAGAACCCACCCACCACTTTAATCACACTCTAGATCTTGTTTTAACATATGGCATAGAAACTGAACATTTAACAGTGTTTCCTGAAAACCCTCTCCTGTCTGATCATTTCCTGATAACATTTAAATTTACAATAATTGATTACACAGCAGTGGAGAGTAGACTTCATCACAGTAGATGTCTTTCTGAAAGCGCTGTAGCTAAGTTTAAGAATATAATCCACCCACTGTTATCATCTTCAATGCCCTGTACCAACATAGAGCAGAGCAGCTATCTGAACGCTACCCCAACAGAGGTCGATTATCTTGTTAATAATTTTACCTCCTCACTACGTACGACTCTGGATACTGTAGCTCCTGTGAAAACTAAGGCCTCAAATCAGAAGCACCTGACTCCGTGGTATAATTCTCATACGCGTAGCCTAAAGCAGATGACTCGTAAGCTGGAGAGGAAATGGCGTGTCACAAATTTAGAGGATCATCATTTAGCCTGGAGAAACAGTTTGCTGCTTTATAAGAAAGCCCTCTGCTGAAAAAGTTTTTCATACATTTATTACTTCCAGGCTGGACTACTGTAATTCATTATTATCAGGATGTCCTAAAAACTCGCTGAAAAGTCTTCAGCTAATCCAAAATGCTGCAGCAAGAGTGCTGACAGGGACTAGAAAGAGAGAGCATATTTCTCCTGTTTTGGCTTCCTGTTAAATCCAGAATTGAATTCAAAATCCTGCTCCTCACATACAAGGTCTTAAATAATCAGGCCCCATCTTATCTCAATGACCTTGTAAGTACCATATCACCCTATTAGAGCACTTCGCTCTCACTCTGCAGGCCTACTTGTTGTTCCTAGAGTATTTAAAAGTAGAATGGGAGGGAGAGCCTTCAGTTTTCAGGCCCCTCTTCTGTGGAACCAGCTTCCAGTTTGGATTCGGGAGACAGACACTATCCCTACTTTTAAGATTAGGCTTAAAACTTTCCTTTTTGCTAAAGCATATAATTAGGGCTGGACCAGGTGACCCTGAATCCTCCCTTAGTTATGCTGCAATAGACATAGGCTGCCGGGGGATTCCCATGATGCATTGAGTTTTTCCTTTCCAGTCACCTTTCTCACTCACTATGTGTTAATAGACCTCTCTGCATTGAATCATATCTGTTATTAACCTCTGTCTCTCTTCCACAACATGTCTTTATCCTGTCTTCCTTCTCTCACCCCAACCGGTCGCAGCAGATGGCCCCGCCCCTCCCTGAGCCTGGTTCTGCTGGAGGTTTCTTCCTGTTAAAGGGGAGTTTTTCCTTCCCACTGTCGCCAAAGTGCTTGCTCATAGGGGGTCATATGATTGTTGGGTTTTTCTCTGTATCTATTATTGTGCGATTTACTGTACAATATAAAGCGCCTTGAGGCAACTTTTGTCGTGATTTGGCGCTATATAAATAATAGTGAATTGAACTGAATATCTCAAAATAAATATTAAACTGTGTCAAACTGTACATGGAGAAGCACAAATGTAAAGTTTACAATTTGCACATGTGTGATTGGATAAATTCAAACTACTGATATTCATCTCACATTATAAAAATGGCTTTAATCTCCAGTCTTTGCCAGGTGAGATTACCTTTAGGAAACTGGCAATTAACGCTGTAAAAATCATTAAATACACACAGCTGCTTCAGGTATATAATACATATCTTACATATCTTTTGAGCTACAGTGGGATTTATGATTCATGATATTTCCTTCAGAAACTGACAGACACCAAGCAGTATCTGTGTCATCATACAGTCTATATGTGGCATGTTCGAGTGATATGTTTGGCAAAATTTTGACTCTGACTTATGTCTTTTATTTACAAAAAAGTATGTATGTCCATACATCCCATGACCTCCTCTCACCCCTGTGCAATGCACTCTATTGTTTTCCTGCAGCCACTGCATACATTTCATTTATTTTCTCCTGGTACATTTTCACAACAATGGGCCTCTTCAGTTTCATGGTGGGTCCTAGAAGGACAACAAAGAAAAATAGGTTATTTTGATCTCATGATAAAGTTTAGCATTCCGCTGAGCTTAAAGAGATTAAATCACTGCTGAAAAGACTCCACGGAAACACTGTTTGGCAGTCACTCCAGTTACAAAACATTGACCTCGGTTAAAAATGATTAACAGTAAGTTAAAAAAAAAAAAGCAGAAGCAAATACTTACTTTAAATGGCAGTGCTACATGTACTATACTTGTAGGAAAAGGAAAATAAATTTCAGATAGCTGACCTAGCTCTCCTCCGGTGACGGAGAAGTCTTGTTCCACTATAACCCACTTCTGGACTTTCTGGGCATTGGATGTTGATCGGGCATTAACACGCTCAATGCCAGCCTGAATGGCACTGTAAATAGCTGGCTCCTTATTGGCTATAATCTCGGACACCTTGGTTGCTTTTACGCTGTGCTGTCGGCAAAATTCCAAAGCCTCTTGATTCAGCTCATCTGTGGGCTCGCCATTGTCATCCACGACACACTGCAGAAAAAGAAACAGAAGTGGTAACTCTTTTTTTTTTTTGCTTATTCAGCAACAATGCCTGTATGCAAAAAGAGAGGATCATTTACTTTAAGTGTGAGCAGCATGGAGAGGAACTTGAGCTTGTCTCCAATTAGCATGGCGTTGCTGATGATGGGCAGTTCAGACTTCACTGCATCTTCAATGGGGACAGGAGGGATGTTCTCGCCACCCGCAGTGATGATGAGCTCTGTGCAGGAAAGACAAAAACGCGTCACCTCTTATTAAGTTGGCGTATCTCAGTATCTGGTTGTAGGGTTTTAAACAACTAGCAGTGAAAATAGGTAGTTAGTTCCACGCTTGACTTGACTTTTATGCACTCACTACACAAAAAAGTGTGATTAGACAACAATTCTGAAAAAGCATACTTTGAATTCTGCTGATCATTATGTCCAAATCACTATTTTAATTTATTATACAAACAGATGGGAATTACCTTGAGTAAAATGTCAGTTAATGGTGTAAAAAAGAGAAGAAAGAATTAAAGCTAGAGAAGACAATCATCTTACACCAGCTGTAAGTGGTATTAATTCAAACTGTAAGTCTCTAGGCATCACAGGAACTCAGCCATGAAATGTCCAGGTTCACATTGCCGAAGCTCTAGCTCTGCTGACTCAGTAATTGCAGAGTATTAAACCTACTCTGGCATTAACATCAGCTCAAAAACTGTGTGCCAGGAGCTTCGTGGTGGCCGAGCAGCTCCTGTAGGTTTAATGTGTAGGTGGCCCAGTATTTTTGTCCGCAAAGTGTAAGTAAGTTATGTGTTTGCTTGTTTGTTTTTCAAATGTATAATGTACACTTTTCAAAACATAAGATGTTCTTCTAAAGTGTGTGCTATTTTTCCCCCAAAGGAGTTAGATTTTAATGCTGGTAGTGCTCAAATAATCAGATGGTAAATCTGTGACATGTTTGTGTCAGCTCCTCTGGCGTTGTATTATTAGGGTAATATTTCAACTACTGTTAAAGCTAAGGTAGCTCTGACAACTTTATATACGCTCACAGTCGCTTTATTAGGCACACCTTGCTACTACTGGGTTAAACCCATTCCCACATAGCAGACAGGTCTGGCCCTTTTATACACGTGTGTGTGTGTGTGTGGGGGGGGGGGGGGGGGGGGGGGGGGTCAGAGTGTGACCCCATAAAGACTTCCCTAAACCTGCTAGTCTGGAAGTCCAGCAGTTCATCTAAACAAAAGGCACTTAGACTAAAACTGACATAGTTACGTTTACCCTACCATAAAACAAAAAAAAGGTACGACCTCTCCCATGCTCCTAGGATGTGGGTGTGAATGCCAGACCACTCTGGAATGCACACAAAGTCTTGTAGTGAACAACAGCCTAAGTCATCAAAAGGTCAACATGCAGTATTCTACCATATGCAAACTTATATTATTAAAAGATTATACTGACTACTAAGTGCAATTTTCTATTGACAGCATGCCACATCCGGCCCAATTGTGGTTTGGTTTATGTGGCTCAGGCTCATAGAAAACAGGTCTGGCATCAAGCTGGCATTTCTGACTGACTGGTGTCATGGCAGGGTGTATGTCAACCAGAGGTGGGCTAGGTCTGGCAATGATGGCACTATTTATGTTCCTATGTTCCTATTTTAGTTAGAAGATCCATATGCCATGTTGCAATACTGTACTGCTATGGTAGCCAACGTTTCAAAAGCAGGTTTGACAGGTTTGTGAGTGTACACTTTATCCAAAACCTAGTGACGGTTTACTCATATTTGCCACCAGGTGGCTGTAGAGCAGGTCACCTACTGGTCGGAACGTTAGTGGTTCGATCCTTGGCTCCTCCAGTCTGCATGTCAAGAGTGTGAGTGTGAATGAATGTACTTAGGAAGCACTTAGTTTAGAGAAAGTGTGTGATTGGGCCATGTTGTATAGAGTGCTTTGAGTGATCTGGTAGAATAGAAATAAGAATCAGTCCATTCACTGTCTGAACGGAGGTTTGTCAAGTTACATTTGCACTATTATGTTCTGGCACACAACTTACACATGGCCCACATACCGCAAAGAATTGTGGCCCAGATTTGGTTTGCCAGAGGTAATCCACACTTGGGCCAGCGCAGAACCAACAGTATGTCTACACCTGGCCTTGTGCTGGCCCATGTGTGGGCCACCTCTAGCAAACCAAAGGGCCGTCATTCTTTGCGGTACGTGGGCCATGTGTAAGCACATAGTGTGGGCCAGATCTGGGCCACACCAATTTTGCTATGTAGGTTTTTGCCTTCAGAACTGAACTTTTCTCTCTGAGCAAGGTGCTGGAAACAGGGCAGCAGTTTGAAATGATTTATGCTTTGTGACATGGCATGTTTACCCACTGGGTTATATCTTAGACTCTTCTTAGTGCTTGAACTAGGAAATAGGAAAGCATTTCTGAACTTGGTTAGAAACAGGTTCAGCTGTTTTGTTGCCAGTGGCAGTCAATAGAAGTGTGATAAGTGTGTCACAACTATAACCTAAATGTGTCTTTTGGTGCATTTTCTCCCAGATTCAGAGCTATAGCTTACCCTTGATCCTTCCTGTGATATACAGAAAGTCTTGTTCATCATATCTTCCCAGGTCTCCAGTGTGCAGCCAGCCATCCTCATCCAAAGCCTCTGCTGTTTTGTCTGGCATGTTCAGGTAGCCCATGAAGATATTACGACCCCAGAAACAGATCTCTCCATTCCCATCCGCATCTGGATTCACCAGCTTTATCTTACAGCCTATCATCACCTTTCCACAGCTGGAAAGACAAATCAAAAGCCAGTGATGTGACCAGAATCTGCATTAAAACTTTTAATTGAGCACATAGAAATCAGAGCAAAATAACACAAATGTGGCTTAAATATGATCATTTAACATTTTAAGGAGATGGTTGTACTCCTAAAAACAACAATAACTCCTGGCCCTGACACTTTTTTTTTATATTATTGACTTTTTACAGTAAGAAGCTCCGTAACAAAATTAAATATTTTAATACGTTTGGACAAACATTTTCAAATTGTGTCTGTTTTCTGATGCTTTAGTCTAAATGAACCATCCTCATTTTTATTTAGACGGGAAGTATGAATATATAAAGAGCTGTGGCTGCCTCATGAAAAAGAGAGATCATCTGCAGACTGCAGAGATATTTGAAATAACACATGGTAATAATAGATAATGGAGTCAAAAAACTAATCATCACACAAATTACTAAAACTAAAAATATACAAAATATACAAAAATATGACAGAAAGTGTCACAGAAAGAGCCCAGTTAAGCAGAAGCATCGAGGTTGTGTCATATTTTTTTTTATGTTTTTATTGTTTTACATGTAAACAGGTGTTTCCTCAGGCTTTTAGGACTTATTCTTATGCTTTTAAATATATTTCGCTCTTTCACATACAGTTTTTTTATTATTATTATTATTTTAGAGTATTTCTTCCCTCTATTTATGTGTGAGCATGAGCACTGTCATACAAACTTCCCCTTCACTATAAAAGAGTTCACTTTACTTCTGCTCTATTTTGAATTTATTAGAAAGTTGGTATTTTATACTCAGGCTGTTTAACCAAATATAAGGTTGTTGTAAGTTCCTGGTAATATGGGGATTACCCTGTAACTAGTTTATCAAAGGTCAATGTCAGCACTGGACAACGTGGGCACTTGTAACATACCTGCTCATCTTTAAAGAAATATGCCTCTGCAGTCATCCTGAGCTCTACAGAGCTTGAAGTGACTTTCAAGCTCAGTACAAAAACAAACTCCAATAAACCCACTGTTCAGCACCAAGGAGCAGACAAAGTTAAGTTTTTTTCCCCCTCAGAAGGCAGTAAAAACAAATTCAGAGCTGGAAACAGTGAATCTAGGACTTCAGATGGACTGAAGTGTTGATTCAAAGAAGTTTTGTTGCTGTGATTAAAATAAATAGGCCACTGCTAAGAAGTCTTTTTCCTTATTAGATGCTGTCAGGTTTTTGTTTACAGTTATTACGTTGGCTATAATCTATCAGGTATGCTTGATGAAAAACAACCATCTATCACCTTCAACACAATATTTTTTGACCCCTGCTTTAACCACAATCCAACACTTCAGTCACGTCGATGTCTACCTTGTGACGCGGTATTCATCGATGGAGATGGTGTGAGGGCCAGAGCTTTCACTCATGCCATACAGCTCTTTCAAAGGGATGTTCAGGCTCATGAAGTAATCCAGAGTGTCTTTGGTAATCGGTGCAGCTCCAGTGCAGCATATTCTGCAGCGGTCCAAGCCCAAAGCAGCACGCACCTTCTTGAAGACCAGATTATTAGCCAGCATGAAGCCCCACGGCACCTGATTCTGTCTGTAACACACAAAATAAACCAATATTTTATCAAAATTATTGAGGATCTTTTTTGTTTAGGAATAATGAACTTAACGAAACTTAAAATATGATTTTAAATAAGGTTTTTCTAGGTAAAGCTGAGCATCACTGGCCGTAGTGCAAAACGCCTGGCCAGAGTCTTGCATGATTTTTTTTTCACTCTCTTTCTCCTTTTATTTGTTTAACCAACACAAAGAAAATCAAAGTAATTTGAGAACTGACCAGCTTCAGCCTAAGGCACCTTCTTTTATGTTGTGCAGACCTGATTGGCCTCACCCTGCTGGGTTATCCTGCAGCCCTGGTTTGAGACTTTCCTCTTCTCTTCATGTTTCTTGCTTTACTTTGTAATTTTATAATTTATTTATTCTGTCCTCTTGTACACTGTGCAAGTTTCTTAATGTTTTTCTTGTTTCTAAAATTATTCTGTAAATAGTCCGCTCACAGTGTTTGGGGGCTTGTCCGAGTTACTTCAAAACTGCTTTGAGAAAGGCAAATTTACTACAGTTCTCAACACTATGAGATAAACAAATACGTGAAGAACCGATGACATTACCATCACTCACAACTGCACAAATAAATCTTTCTATGCATTATGAATGTTATAAAGTGATGGCCTGGGGATGTTAAACTGTACAAACATGTGACGTGTTCGTCTAACATCCCTGCTGCTGTCTCACCCATTCATGACACTGTAGTTGTACTGCAGGCCAATGGACTTGGCAAAGCCTGCCACTCTCTTCTTCATTGGGGATGCTTTGGCTCCCACAGCTTTCATCTTCTCCTCGATCTTCTCCCACACACGAGGAACTCCCAGGAAACAAGTTGGGCGAACCTCTTTAAGTGTGTTTACTAAAGAGCCCTGGAAAAATTAATGGTCATTACAGTCAAATATATTTAGTTAATGTTTCCTTTTTCATGAGGTAATAGTCATGCTTACTTTAAGGGCATCTGGCTCTGCAAAGTAGATGGTCCCAGCAAAGCCCATGCAGACCCAAATATCAATCATCTGGGCTGCGACGTGGCTGAGCGGCAGGTAACTGACCAGGATCTCCTCACCGCCTTTTGCTTTTAATATGGTACATCCCACATGGGCAGTCCATGTTATCTGCACATTTAAAAGTGGGGAAAAAGTCACCAGGTATTTTCTTTCGCCAAATATTTGTCTTGAATCTTTAGAGTACTCCTCTCACACATTGATCGAAACAACATTATGAAATTACAGTAGAAGAACTCGCCAGATTATATAAAAGCTCTCTGGTTGAACCACTAGTGCTATGCTTTAACTCTTTGAAGAGTTAAAAGCTTGTCCTTACAACCTACAGCCTGCATAAGATATGCTGCAGTAATTCAGCTTGTTGTGCAAATTCAATTTTATTCATGTTTATTAAAGGTGCTAGAACTAAGCTAATGAAGTGAAAACTGGAGCTTCATAATGAACTATTCCTGATGCAAATGAAACATAAAAAAATAGAGCTCAAATACTTAAAAAGCAGTAAATTGGTACAAGACTATCTCTCTATCTAAGTTTTTATTATTTCAGTTTGGTATGTTTTCATATGTTATGTGAAGTGTAACATTTTGCTCTCTCTTGCAATGATAAAAAATACCAGATCCAGATTTTGGAAAGTTGTTCACTTCTAACTTGAATCAGGCTCAACTTCAGGCAAAATGTTTATGTAAATCCATCCATGAATTGAATGAATTGTGCTAACAAGCGAAACTAAGCCAGTTATTTTGGCTAATCTCCTTCTACGTGAAATTTGTGGTTTTTCTGACTTTTGATCATTTAGAACAGGGGTGTCAAACTCAAGGCACACTTTAGGTCACGGGCCAAACAAGATAAATATTTATTGAACACACTGTTTATGTTTTTTAAACATAAATATGAATAAAAAAAAGACAGGAATAATATTCCAGATTAAATAAACTTAAAAAAATAAACTTTAACTTTAAATATTTTGCTCTTCATAAAAATATATCCTGTCAAAATTATGCAAGTTAGAAATATGAACATGCTGCCAAAACCCCCAGAAAAAATAAATGAAAGCATATACAAGGTTGGAGCCGCATGTAGACGGAGCTGGGCATTGCTTCAGGAATGGAACTAATAAACTGTGCGGGCCATTCAGAGTCGTATTTTCCCTTGAGTCTATCATTACACTGCAGCTCCATCTGAATCTGCACATGTGCAGTTCAGCAAAGTCCGCTGACTTGGTTCAACATTAATTGGCAACAGGGAAAGTGAGGCAAGTTGCACTGGTGCATTTGTGACAACTTCACTTGAAATGTCTTCACCGCATCATACATGCCATGTCCATGAACTGACAGATTTCCTTGCTGAGCTCAAAAACTCTATTGAGAATTTTTATCCCAACTCAGCCAACGGACCTCTGTATGATGAGGAATGTCGGCAAACTCTGAATCTATTTCCCACATAAAAGACTGAAATTGACGGTGCTTTAAACTTTTAGCTCCGATAAAATTTACGGTTTGCGTTACGGTGATCATTACATGCTCCATTTTTAGGACTTTACCACACAGCCTTTCCTGCTGTATGATGCAGTGATATGCAGTTCTCCCCCTGCATCTTTACTCGCATCCTGCTGACTAGTCCACTTTTTTCACCGCACAACACCGGCGCTCCATCTGTTGTAGGTCCAACAAGTTTGTCCCAGGGCAGTTTCATGTCGGTTACACTTTGACATACGTTTTAAAAAAAGTCTTTTCCTGTCATTGTTCCGTGCGATTTAATGTTCAATATTTCCTCTCCACGGATGAAGATGGCCAGCTGTGCAATGTCCATCATGTCTATACTTTTCTTGTCTATACATGTCTGTACTTTTCAGCTTATCCTGACGTTTTGTCTCGTAGTGCCGTCTTAAATAAAATTCCTTAATTACAGCCACATTAGCTCCACTAATAAGACACACGGGTTTACCAGCAATGCCAGTGTAACTACCGCCCCTCCCACCTCTGCCCAGCGCAAAGCACAAGGCTCGCATGCAGAGTGAAGCGGAAATAAGTGCGAGAGAGAGAGAGAGAGAGGGTGAGAGAAAGAAAAAAAAAAAACAACCCATGGCTCGCGATAAGGAGCCGGCTCACGTCGTTCACGTCAAGGATCCGGCTCTAAGAGCCATTTCGTTTGCAACCGACACATCACTAATGCATAACAATAATAATACAGCTATATAAAATGATCACGCGGGCCAGATATAAATGTACGCCGGGCCGGATGTGGCCCGCGGGCCTTGACTTTGACACGTGATTTAGAACAAGACAGAAAAAAGCTGCAATCTGAGCCTTAACAATTTGATGGCTACTTAATAAAATTAACAGTATTCAAAGACTTTTCAGTTCAATCTTAAATCTTAAAAGCCAATACCTTTTAGAAGAAGAGAGAGAGAAATCTCTTGTCAGGGCTACTCACATTGTCATGGCTCAACATGACTCCTTTAGGGTTGCCAGTGGTTCCAGAGGTGTAGATGAGGGTGCAGCACTCATTGGGCCGAAGACTGTCAATCACAGCATTCAGCTGCTCATCGGGCACATCCTCTCCCAGCTTCATGAACTCTTCCCACTACAGAAATAAGGAGGTTGAATCAAAACAGTGCATCAATGATAAGTAAATAAATGTTTGCTATGTAGACGTACTGTATACAGGAACGGAGCTTTCTGCTGTAGCTCGCCTTTGTACTGAACAATGGCTCTCAGATGAGGTAGATGATCTTTAACCTGTTAAAAGATACAAAGATAACATGTGAGGACAGAACCTCACTCACAAGTAATACATGTATTACTTTATAAAGAGATGGTGGTGAATTAAGATGAAACTGCCGACCTGCAGGATTTTGTCGAGCTGTTTCTGGTTCTCCACAACCAGGACATTGGCCTCACAGTTGGCAGCCACATACTGACAGGCCTCTGGTGAGTTTGTGGTGTAAATCCCGGCTGCCAGCCCTCTAAGGGACAAACAATTGCTTGAGCTATATATTACCTTGTATGAGTCACTGTCATGTGTTACCAGTTTGGCTACAGCTTGATGTGAAGTGGAAAATAATTAGATATTTTGTTTGGTGAACAGAAATGAGTATTTTTTTAAACTGTAGATTAAGCAAGAAAAACTAAATAAAGTGAGGGGTGATTACGCCTATCCCAGCTGGCACAGGGCGAGAGGCAGACGGCCTTTCACAATCACACTGATTTTAGAATCAAAAATTAACCTAACCCTGTTCCATGTCTTTAGACTATGGGACACAAATGGAATTCATTGGAGGAATTCTATTTGTGCACTTGTGCAGTTTGTGGCGGTGTCCGAACTGCACAAGTTGAATGTCCCTTAGTACTTCCTGACAGCTTGAAAAAATGCCAAATATCACATCCACGTAATTTTAACTGAGCCTCATGTGGGTGGAGACACAAACAGAGGTTCTGAGATAAGAAAGGACAAAGATAAATGTGCATGTCAGACAGTGCAGAGGTAACACAGGTCCAAAAGTAGACTAATTTAAAATGTTATCAGATTCAGTTCCTTATAGAGTGATCTTACCCGGCCAAGATGCAGCCGATGTCTGAGATGAACCACTCAGCGGAGTTGAATCCCAGAATCCCTACACCATGGTAACGCTCCAGCCCCAACTGATAAAAACAAAGGACAGGTAGATGCTTTTAAAGAAGAAGTGACTTTAATTACACAGCGCAGCAGGCGTATACCTTCGTTACTTCTGCGTCTTGTTTCATTAGCCACTCCACTCACACGGGACACAGATATGGCTGTGAAACATAAAACGTAACACAAGCTGGGCATTTCACACACCCAAGTTTCCAGCATGCTGTTCTCACATCAAGAAGATTAAGATAAGAAGTGCTGTTTATAAAAACTGGGCCAGGAGTTAAATGATTTATGCAGCCTTCAGTTCAAAAAGTATTGTTCAGTTACATAAACACAGCTTTCTAATTAAAAACAACCAAAAAACAAAACAAAAACCGAGTCGATGTTTGTTTAAATCAGAATTCTAACAATCATTTGGTTACTTTGTTTCTAATTCAGAGCATTTGATGGCTTAAAAGTTCTAAGTTTGCGCTTTATAGGAGCACAAGTGTCAAATCCTCTAAGCACCTGGGTTTGAGGTTAATTCAGGAGGCAACAAAGACCTTTTAAGGCCAAAGAGCAAGAATGGGTGCAGGAAAGGTCTAAGGGAGTGATCCCCAGCATCTGCTGATCTCTTGGTTAAAAATGACAACTCTGGCAACTTGGTTTACAACTAACTTTGTGAATGAATGACAACAGCATACGTTAAAATGAATGACTGCACTGTATGCTAAATAAATGCTTAAATTATTTAATTATTTCACAATTCTTAAAATCCAACTTTACTCTATGAAATAATGTTTAAGGCAAATTAATAACATTCTAAAGATCTACGACTGCCAAATAGCTTCTTTGCATTATATTTGAAGTTCACTGAAGTGTAATTTTTGTTCAACAGATGCAGGACGATTTGCAAAACAAGCAAACAAACCTTGAGAAAGCTTTTCGCAGCTGCACGACACTGCTGGTAGTATTGGTTCCAGGTTAGAGTCATCCACTGGCCATCTTTTTTGGAAACCAAAGCTGGATGATTCCCATACTTCTCGACTGTCTCCAGGAACATCTGATGGACGGTGATGGGAGCCTCTGAGCCTGGCCCTGATTCCTCCATTCTCAGCCTCACTGCCTGCTCTCTGCCGGTGCTCCATAACTGGTCAGCTGGGGCTAGATTTGTTGCCAAATGGGCCGTCGACAGGGGAACTGCCTTGGGCTCTTCTGTATTGCGAGAACAAGGGCAGCTGCATATACTCTCCATGAATCACAAGTCAAAAGACACAGCTAGTCAGGTGTATCACAGGACTGCAGATATCTCTGTGCTGTTACCCTAGGTGAGTTACTTTAATGTGCAGTGTGCAGTGAAGGCTCTGCTGTTATCTGAGCTGAAACAGGAAGTTCCACATTACAAATGCATACCTAACAAACAGGTTCAGCCAGAAGAAGTCATGTGATTTTAGTTACAGGACTGAATGAGCACACAGACAACATACTAAATTCTGCCATCCAGTAAAAATTCTCGAGTGTTTCACGTGGTTTTAAAAGGCATGTTCAAGACGATCTTTAGCACTTGATGCCCCAGTAATCCTGTATGCTTCAGCATTCCTAAGAAATTTTAAAGCCTTGCAGCCATCTGTCTTTATGAGAGGAGTGATTTCTTTTAAGTGCTATTGTCTTTTTTGTTTTCATATTTCCCGAAAATTTCTTTTCCTTCCAGCTTGCGGTCATTTTATGTCTGAAAATATCTAAAATGATATTTATTTTCTTGTTTCCCCACAGAGTAGGTTATATCTAGCCTTAAATGCCTTTGTGTTTTGACATTTAAAGTGACAAAGTTTATTCATTAGCTTTTTTACAGTTTGCAAATGCTTTTACGTATTCAGTCTTCTTATTGAAAATAATTATTTAAATCAACCTAAAACAAGATAATAAACAGAATTTGTTGAAAAGAAGTGGGTGTCTTTCACTCTAGCTTCTTATGTGAAAACTTTGTGGTTTCCACCCAAGGACAGACAATTTTCTTTTAGTTTGGAGGCATACCGTTACCATCGCCATTTCACCCTTACCTGTGGAAAATCCTTCAGTAGCTCCCTTCTGCTCAGACGATATGGGAGGCTGGGTCAGTAACTCAGTGTTACTGAGTGGATGGATCTTTGGAGGCAGTGTTGCACTGAAGTCGCCCGTCTTGGCTTTCCCATTGAGTATGACAGATGTGTGGGTCTTTATATCTGTGGCATCTGACTCAGTTTGAGCAGGAATGCTGGAGCAGACATTGAGATGACACGAATGAGAACTGATGATAATCGTAAAATCTAATTTTTAGATAGTTTGAAAAGAAGTGGTCCTATATTATCTATTTGACCTGCCCAGGGACTCATCTCTCTTTACATACCTTTCCATGTTACCATCCATAACTGCAGGGCTATTGCTCTTCATAAATTAATTTTCTTTGAGCTTATGTCTGCTAGAAACAGAGAAGATGAAATTAGCATGAAAACCCTCCAGAAACCCTCCACCGAGGACTCTCCAAGCAGTTAAGATTATGAAACAGCATCACTCCACTCATTTATATGTGACTGACATTCACCAAAGTCAGTGCAACAGGTCACAGCCAGTGACCGCATGTGCTGCCAATCACACACGCAGCAGCAGTGCATGTTGAAACTACTAGTATTGCGGCAAGAAGCATTGCTAAATCCACGTAGACTTACTTTGCCTCCAAGCAGCACCTTTCACCCAGATAATCGTGAAAGTGCTGCCATTACCAGTTAACATACTGAATAACAATCATGTCAGACTTAAAATAACTCTTCCTTGGCCTGTGCTCTACACAGTGAATGAATGCCCTCTAATGTGAATATTTAGCAACAGCAGAAACAAGTGAAAAGTTTTCTGCAGATATTTTCCTCCAAGTTCAATTAACTGCACCAATAAAAGCAATCAGTCTTTTTGCAGGGATGTAACAACAATAAATCTGATAATCAATGTTGCACCAGATTTCTAACAAATGCTGACTTTGTGTTAAAGATTGAAATCTGTCAAGATAAGCAGGATCTCAGTCCAACCTCAAAATTTCAAGATTGCCCTTGACAAGATTTCTCTGGACCAAAGTTCATAAACTTACAAAACTGCAGTTTGGCAACATTAAGTAGCAGAGGAAAAACCTTTGCTCCAGATTATGTAAAAACTTTATAAACTGTCCTGTGATGCAAACAAATTCATTTTAGCCTCACTGGTGACTTAGTTCTCACATTACACAGAAAAACACCTTAACTATTGAAAATGCATTGGAAAATCTAAAAACAGCAGCAGTGAGAGATGTTAACTCTCTGTGGATGTGCCTGCTCACATCTATTCCTACGTTTCAGTCATATGTTTGATTTAACACATTCACTATGCATCTCCAGAGCCGTGTTTAACCTGAAGTGTACATACTCAGTGAGGAAAAATGGAAAAAACAGCACAAACAAGTCTGAATTTCTATGAGTAAAAATAAATCTTTATGCACATCCTGCAGTCTAAATAGCAGTTTATTCTTTTCTCACTTAACACATTCAAAAGACAGAAATCTCTGCTGTAGAAATGATATCCTACCTTCTCTGCTGACAGACCCAAGTGGCATCAACTTCAAGGCTGCAGTCAGGTGTGAGACAAAATTGCATCAACCTTTGCTCAATGCAGGTTCACAGATGTTGCCCCCTGGGGTAAATATCAACGCACAGGGGATTTTGATAAGATTGACGTGTTCCTTGGTCTCACGAGACTTGCACAATCCTTTCAACATCTCCTGCAGAGGTTGTGTCAACCAGATAGAGCTGTACAAGGAGAACTGGCTAAAAAAAGTTTGGATTTGCACTAAAAAGAAGTGAGTTTAATCCAGTGGGTTTCAGATCTGCTTGTAGCTTTGTTTGGAGTTTCTAACAGCTATAGGCACTGGTTATATTCAGTTGCAGGATTATGTGTCAAGCATCCAATAAGATAACAAAGCTTTGATGGGTGGGGGTATTATTAAAGTGTTTATTGTCTCAGTTAAACTTGTGATGGCGGTTATTATCACATGAAGGATGAGGCCGGTCATAGAAATAGATTATAAAACTAGATGATATCTCTCTGGGTTTATGAGGCGATACTTTGACCTAGCAAAAAACAACAACAACAAAGTTTTCAGCATAAGGACAACTTGTGCAAATCTTTGCCCACCTGACTTTATTGGCACATCAAGAAAAAGGAGATGTCAGCAATAAAAAAGGATGCATTCCTTTTAAAAAAAATCTCTTTAGTTCTTTTCTGAGATATAAAAAGAAATCAATAAGAAACGATAATGGAAAAGAAATATTTAATCATTAACAGAGTCCTCTTTTAACCATCTTCTATCCTCCCTGCGCCATTAAAGGCAGTGAACACTGTTTTCTAAGCAAATATAGGGGAAATGTTATGCTTTTGACACATGGTTACCTTGCTCACAGGAACTAAGGTCACTGAATCATACCACCTAGTCACACCATAGCCACTCCAACTGTGACTCACAGTGGTAGTCTGGGCACAAGCCATGTGTTTGAACCATTAATCAGGGGCTTCATCAGTGCCAGCAGCCATACCGACCAGACGGACACTAAAATACACACAAAAATGAGCTGCAGACTGCCTCCCTTTAAACGGGGTCCAATTTGTGATAAGGCTCCACAGAGATAGTAATGGTTATTACATAATAGACCATATACATTTCTCTATTATGAAACGTCTCCAGTGGACGAACATTGCTGACTTGTGTTCAGTGCAAAGTGTGAAACAAAAATACTTAAAACATCAAACTTTTTGCAGTTTTAAAGGTTTCTTCCTTATTAACAACTACGGAAAGCTTACTACTTATTAGTGCTTTACAGCAATACAGCAAGTTCGTTCTAGGAGCAAAACATTTAACCCCTACAGGGTGTCAAATCAAAGGGCCCACACATAAGAAAGCAAATATAAAAATAACTCAAGTGTTTTAAAAGAAAACAAATACAAGTTTAAAAGGTGTTGAGTACAGTCTGGGCAGGTCACTTGTATTTACTGTCTAGGTTTATTAGTTAATATATGCTTATATCACACATATATATTTGCAGCTCCGTTCCCGAGGTTACACTATCCTGTGGGGGGTTGCAGGAGGAGGAGGATTTTCCACAGCATGGCAACCTCAAACACTTCATTACTGTTAAAGCATTAGTATAACATTATATAATTAATCTTATCCTGGGCTTGGGCGTAGCTCCTCAGTTCATTTGCTGTCTGAAATGAGCTGTTGAGAAGGTTTGAAGAGCAGGTGGGTGAAGGAATAAACTGCCTGAAGCTGAGTGTTTCTGGGCAGAGTGAAGCATGAACTTTTCCTCTGAGAGGGATTACTCGCACATATCTGACCTCGTTGTTTTGAATCTTTGCTCTTAAATGTGAGCTGCTACCATGGTAACAGTATCCTGACTTGATTAGAGATTAAAGAACTGACTTGAGCTTTATTGTTCCATAACAGAATGTGTCTTTATTTGCAGCCATATCAAACATCAACTTCTGACTTTTCCTTTTCACACATTTTTTCCAACATATTTACATTGACATCAGCTTTGTGTATAAACAGGTATTATGCCATTATTATTGGATTAAACTGAGACACCACAGTAAATGTGAAGCCCTTATCCTGGTGGCCATTTCATCTGTCTTCCTCCCAGGACGTGGATGTGAAGGTGGTAGACGGACTGAGCACCGTGCTTCCCGTCGTTGATCACTGGGAATTCAGTGTGGATGTAAACAAACAGTCTGTATAGTCACATTAATGTCTGGAGAATCATTACGGTAAAATGGTCTAACTTACCCACTCTGTACCCTTCAGTCAGAGATTCTTGCTTTGCCACATTTTTGGCAACAACCAATAAATGTCCTAAGAGCTGAAAGTGGAGAAAAGGAGAGCTGCAGAGATTATTTCCAGTCGACAGTGAGCTGTAAATGAAGCAGTTATGACTTCTTAAAGATTAATATTTAGCGTGTCCGGTCACAGAGGAGACCAAACTGGATGTGAGACCTACAGCAGGCTCATCCAACTTCGGGACTGATCCTGGGATTTCTGAACTACTTCTTACATGGTAACTTGCTGTGATACTAACCTGGACTAGAGCAAGTTACGTTCCAGATCAGTAATCATCAAGTATGAAATCAACGCCTACTGACCACTCAGATCTCCAGGAAATAGCGTCACCTTTCGTGAAGGATTCCTCAGACGTCTGTGCACGTACAGTAGGAGGTTTTAAAGTTTTTTAAATATCGTCTGAAGTCTTTGTCTTTTGGTAATGAGCACCAATAATAACAACAGATTCATACAAGAAACTATTTGTTGATTTGTTTTCTTTTTCCAATTTTACAACAATGTTATTGCTCTATAAGTGTTACTATCAAATCCTAAAACAGAACACATATTTGTGCTTGTTGATTTTTTTTTTTTTTTAATCTGATTTAAAAGTAGTATACGCCTTCTGTTTTTAGATTTCTTCTTTATTCTTAGACTGTTAAACAAGGGAATCTAGATAACAACAGTAATATCTGTCTGTATATCTACCTAATCTGTGTTTGAATTTTAATCTGGACGGCTCGACTCCTTTACAACTTCCCTGCTATATTATTTTATTTACCTGATATCTATTTAGGATTATAGGTTGCTTCCCTTGTGGGAAATATGAGGCTGCAGACCAGCCCACATTTGTTGCTGGTTATTTGATGTCAACACTGCCCATTCAATGCAAAAACACTCATACTGGTTGTTACATTAGGAAAGCCAGAAAACAAAAGAACATCTGGGCATATTTAACCTGCTCTTTGGTCCAAGACCCTGGTTTAAGGCTACACTCTGGGTAGTACTGGTTTCAAATGAGGGAAAGGTAGTGCCTTTAGTGCTTCACCTATAGATTTCTTCCAGTGCTGTGACAACAGTTTGGGGTGAGCTGGTTCTTAAATGCTCTGGAAATTAATCTCACAGACATGTCAAATAGTAAAAAACATAGACTTATAAAAAGGGAGCATGTGCTGCACAATCTCACTGCTTGTGACATGATCTGAGAGTCTAGACAAGAAAACACCAGTTTACCTCAGCGTCATCATCTTTGGCCTCACTTATTCTGGGAATAGGAATCCTTGGAATAACCAGGAAGTGAACAGGCGCCTGTGGACTGATATCCCTGAATGCCAAACACTGATAAACACAGAAAAAAAAATCTTATATATGAAGGACTGAACTGCAGAAATGTAACCACAAAATGTTTATTTATGAGCTCAGACTGTACCTTTTCATCCTCATAAATGATATCTGCAGGGATGCTTTTGTCGATCACTTTGGAGAAGATGGTTGGAGCTGGGGAGCCGTACTTCTTGCTGGCTTCCTCTGCCAGCCTCACCTCGTCACTTTTGGTGCACAGGGGTCTCTGGGGGTGAACAACAGGCATGCATCACACATGGGAAAATCAAAAAGCTGCTTTAAGTACGTGTCGCAATGAAACCAAACCTCTTGGTGGTGGTGGGGCACTCCAGGTTCACCACAGCCACCACCAGTAGGACAGGTATTGTCAACATGCTGTGCAGCAGCTAATGAAAGGAATATGTTGACAAGAATGACAACAGGACGGTTTATTTTGATAGCAGATACCTCGCTTCGACAAACATGGGGGAAACGGCTGAGCTTAGCCGCTCTTGTCCCGAACAATGGTGTCCGCAAAATCTGACGACAGTACATAGCTGGCTTTTACAGTTTTGGTGGAAATAATTTTGTGTCTATATATTTTTAAAGGCCGAACAGCCTGTTTATTGACAAAAACACTGCACCTCACCAGAGCCGTTGCACCGTCTTAAAAGTCCAACTTTGACGTAGCCTTCGGGTACTCCCCTACCGTTTGGATTGTTCATGCTGCATCAAATCTCTACTAGCGTCTGCCACCGTTTACAATAAGCTACATAGAAAATACACAGTGTAACACGAGTATGACGTTTTTTGCTATAGTTTTGAATGATTTTGGTTTCAAAGTTTAGCGAACGTTTTAGATTTGTACCCACGTTTTTAGCCCGTTCAACTACAAATTCCGAAATTTCTGAGTCAACGTAAATGCACCATCGTTTACGCGACAGGGCTTCATTCAAGACCCTCAACGTTCTCAGAGGCTAAACATAATGCTAATACAAGCTAAGCTTTATTAAATTACACGACCATTTTATTAAATTACAAGACCACTGCCACAAGTAAATAAAATTAAATGTAATGTTCTTTAATACCGGTCTAAGTTTTGACTTATATTACTTTATGTAGGCGTTAGCATTCAGTCTGGCTCTTTTTTCCGCAAGGGGGCGCTGCTCTGAAAGACTGTTGGTTTGTGTGTCAACGAAAAGTGAAGAAGTTAAGCAAACATGGCGGCCCGCACACGGCTACCCTTGCTGTTCCCCAGAAACTTGTTTCCTTTTAGAAGCCAAAAGCTTGTCCACACTGACGTTTCGGTCAAGGAGCCAGCGTACCCTCCAATAGTCCCCTCTCTAACGGCTAAAAGTAAATCTGCGCGGCGGCGACAGATTGAGGAACGGGTGAAGAAGATATGCACCTCCTCCGTGGAGGACAAGCTGTCCCTCATCACTCGCATCCAGCGGGAGAAATTTGTAGTTTACCCTCAAACTTTCGCACGGAACGCAGACAGATGGTACCAGCACTTCACTAAAACCGCGTACATCCCGGGCCTGCCCGAGAAATTCACCCCGGGCTTGGAGAAGACCACAGCCACGGTTCCAGGAATCGACGATGATGCGTTCGCGGACATACGCTCCTTGGTGACCCGTGTGATCCTGCAAGAGCACTGGCAATTTAGGAAACGCAAGCCTTTCATGTACAGACACCAAGAGCAGGTGGTCGGACCTTTTCTGAGGAGCCTGGTGTCTGGACTCACCTACAGTTTGGCTAAATACAACCCACTGCTGCAGCTTTCCAGTCTGGGTGTGTATGATGAAGTGGAACTAAAGACGCTGTAGTTAGTGGTGTGGATACCTTCAGGAAAATAAAGGCATTCATAGTGAACAACACAGACTTATATAGCAACAAACGTTCCAAGTAGATTTGTTGTTTCGGGCAAAAACAAAATACGACTAGAGTGGCCCATTAAATTCTGAAACTTATCATATCACAAAAGTCCAGCCTTTATTATAATAATCTTATGACTATTGCCAAAATAATACGAAGATATTAACAAGTTTTATTGCTCAAAACAAAAAGACAAGGAGTTCCAGATAGCATGAAGTATGAGTGCTATGTTTTTCTACTTAACGATCCTAGTCCTCTAATGTTGATCTATATTTGTTTTCTTAGATCTCAGTCCCCAGGTGAACTTTTATTGGAGGAGGGGTCAGAGAATTATCCCAAAGGGACATCGGAAACGCCACCTCGAGCCAACCAGGTTCCAGATCGACGACCGCCCACACAGTCAGATCAGAGTAACCCAACAGTTGCCTCAGGTAGGCGTCCTTTTCAGACCACATGGATCATGTAATAGCAATAGATGCACAGCAAGGGTTTTTGATGGCCTTGCATAGTGGGGGGAAATCACACAAACCACTTAAAATGTTTTTCAGTGATGTTGTCATTATATATTTAATTCTACTTTATTATATTGCGTCTCATCGCAGTGTTAAAAGGTTTTAATCCAGATTCACACATTTAAAGCATCGCTTTTTCTGCAGTTATATAGCAATTTTCTGATCTTGTCAAATACTCAATGGACTTCACTCAGAGTTCTGCAGTTATTTGTGTATATATTCAACATTATTACCACAAGGGGGAGTTTGGGGGAGACTGAATGGGCCCATGGGCTCTAGACGGCCTATCTTGCAAGTTGGGCTTGCAAATTAATTTGATCAAATTACTTTGTCAAATCGTATTTACTTTTAGTTTATGCCGCTGGAAGCCTCCCATGCAGCTGAAGTTCCAGAGATCACGCTTCGTCCCAATGTGATGCCGCTGTTCAGAAGGCAGTACGACAACAACATCTTCACAGGTGAAACAATGATGTGGGTCATGCAGGCTGTGCTAGGTGGTTCTAGACATGTTTTTCAGTCTAGTGAGTACATGTTCCTGGTTAGTAAACATGATCACATTTTTTTAATCCTGCTAATCTGATGACACACAGCCACAGCACCACTATGTTTTAGCAAAAAGCCCTGTGGACACTGTGTTTCAAATCGAATCAAAACTACTTTAAGTTTGCTGACTTTGCCCTAAAATCAGACTTTGAAAAGCTGTTTTTCTTTTTTTTTCCTATAGTTTTTTTTTTTTTATCACTCCTGCCACCATCTTTGCTGCCACGGAAATCTCCCATAAATCTTATTTCGGGATTCTTTGAATGTCCCGTCTCCCTTTATTATAATATATCTGATTCTATCGATCAGTCATGTTTGAACAGATTTTAGTTGCAAGCTCAGTAAAACAGTCCGTGTAGGGAGCAAAGGAGGTAGAAAATATATATATACTGCCTTAACCCAGAGCCCCAAAAACTGGCCACTGTCCCAAAGGCAAACTGATTCGTTCCCAAATTGTAATTCTGGTCTCACTAACAGGTCATCAGGTTGATTTTTCTCATTATTTACTTATCGTAATGGTCAGCAGGGGGCGCCAATGTGGAACTGACTGGTATTTAGTAAAAGGTATAGATTGTTTTTTGAGAACAATTATTTTAACCCCAACCTTGCTTGTTTTTAATCTTTCTGCTTCTATAGCAAAGTATGATAATAATGTAGCTGCAGGTGGTTTTATATTTGAAGTTTTCATTATCACAGAGGTTACCCAGTGTTTGGCTCATTTTTTTCTTTATTAATCCCCTCTACTTTCTGTTTATAACAAGCCTCTCTGTTTCATTTAAAGGTGCAAAGCTACCAGACCCAGCGTGCTACGGTCACACTCAGTTCCACCTGGTGCCCGACCGATACCACAGAGACCGGATGATTCGGCAGCAGCAGGCTGACCAAGTGGAGGTTTTCCTCAGAGCCAACGCGCTCGCCAGCCTCTTCGCCTGGACAGGAGCTCAGGCCATGTACCAAGGTGAGTTCCTAACACAGCAAAGGTGCAACAGAACTGAGATGCTGTGTTTATAAAACATTACAATACATATTTATGTCTTCATGTAGTTGATTTACTTTGTTCGCTGAAGAGATTTAAAGACATGTCAGAAAGTTAACAGAGCAAATGTCATCATGAAAAGCTTTTTCTTTATGTTCAAGTTGGTTTCTAAACATTTTCTAAAAAGGTCACACACTCACCAGCCACACAATAATATCTATCAGCATCTATCGGCAGCATTTCAGTGCATTTAGGCATGAAGATGCGGTCAAGAGCTGCTAAAGTTCAAACCAAGCATCAAAATGAGGAAGAAAGGTGGTTTAAGTGACTTTGAATGGGCATGGTGTCGTTCGTTGTTCCTCATACACCGGAAACTTCTGAAATTCTTAAGTCAACGCAAAGTCTTTAGCATTTCTTAATACGAAGGATTCTGGCATAACTATTTCCTTCAGCCTGGTGTTAGTATTTCAGAAACTGATGATCTACAAAGAAAATTCCAGTGAGCAGCTGGCTGAGGCAGGAGGAGATTGGTCAGACTGTTTCAGTTGCAACAGTAACTCAAAATCCATCAGTCTTGAACTCTGCTGTGACATTCAGGTGGTAGAGTACAACATAAAAGCATGGATCCATCCCACTCTGCATTAACGGTTGAGCCTGGTAGTGGTGGTAGTTTAATGATGTGGGGGATATTTGAATGGCACACTTTGCTTCTTTTGGTACCATTTGAGCATCCTTTACAAAATCACAGCCTGCCTGAGTATTGCTGGACGTGTCCATCCCGTTATGACCACAGTGTACCCATCTTCTGATGGCTGCTTCCCATCACGAAGCTCAAATCATCTCAAACTGGTTTCTTGAACATGAAAATGAGTTCTCTGTACTCAAATGGCCTCTACAGTCACCAGATATCAATTCAATAGAGAACCATTTGGATGTGTTGGAACAGAAGATTTACATCATGGATGTGCAGCTGACAAATTTGCAGTAACAGTTGTGCGGTCGTGTCACTATTGACCAATCTGAGAAATGTTTCCAGAACCTCGATGAATCTATGCAATGAAGACGTAAGGCGAAAGGCGATCATCCACTTAGTAGCCAAGTGTACCTAATGAAGTGGCAGTGAGCGTTGTTTTGCTTTTTATTAGCCTGGCAGTGCTATAGTGTCTCTGAAATCTCTGGGTATGTGTCGACTATCATAATTAATATTGGTCCAGAATCGTCATTGCAGCCGACCAATCACGTTCTGTGATGTCATAGCTTTGTGACTTTTGGGGGGAGAAGTTTGCCTTTTTGCAGCAAAGCTTTCTGACCAAAAGTCTGATCATGCTTCAGGTTGAAATAAATTTTCAAAAATAATAACTAAGTGTTTAACAAATGTAATATTAAGGGGTGTCTTGTTCCACCTGTCGACACGCAGTGTTACAGGACAAATCTATGACATATCCACTATGTTTAGTCTGTTTCCTCCAGAGCTGCAGAGCTAACAAAGTGACTGGTCAGTGGTATTACTCATGATGCTGCAGGAATAACGCTGATACAGGAATATGGGATTACTGCAGTGGTCTACATTTGGCTTTAAATCTGAGAGAAGGCGTAGCTCGTGTTGATGCTTCCCTCTCCCCGCTGTAGGTTTCTGGAACTACGAGGATGTCACCAGACCCTTCGTGTCCCAGGCCGTGATCACAGACGGCCACTTCTTCTCCTTCTTCTGCTACCAGCTGAACACAGTTGCGCTCTCTGTGGAGACTGACGCCAACAACCCCAGGAAAAACCTCCTGTGGGGCACAGAGAGCCTGCGACTGTACGAGAGCGTGCAGGACGGAGAGGTGGTGGGACTGAACGACGGCGTCGTCAAGCTTCTGGTTCAATTCTTCATGAATCAGCCGTAGTTGGATTGTAAGGGAAGGGGTGGAAATCTTTAGGCAGATTTCACTTAAGATTTTGTTCTCTAAAGAGCAAGATGGGAGTGAAGTTTGCCAGTTTGTATGAAATGTAATGTTGAAAAAAGAAGAATCTGTATTCCTGTGAAAGTAAGTACTGAAAAAATACTGTGTACACATCCCTGATTATTACAGAGGCCTGAAAGATCACAATGGAAATTTGCGTGTGTGTTGGGTATTATACACAGAGTTAAGGGAAGCATAGACAGAAGCAATAATTTAACAAATATCTGTAGCATCTTGGGCGAATCTGTTGTATGAATACATATTTCTGACTCCCGTCATCTCAGCCTGGGCTGTTTCTGCGACAGACGTGTTGGCGGCACACAACAAGAGTTCAGAAATATAGTAGCTTCAACACATTTAAGTAAATTCATTAACTCCAGCCAAACTCAGCATGTCTCACACAGGCTGAGGAACGAGCCGCTCTAGTTTACTTTCTAAATGCAGTGATACAGATTTGTTTCTGACAGTCGCAGCTGAGGGTGTGTCGCCTCTCGCTGTGGTCACAGCTACAACGGTCTACACGATTGTGTGTCGTGGTATAGCTTAGCTTTTCTCCGTGGGGAAGAGGAAGTACAAAGGTTATTCAGGACAAAAACATCCACTGTATTTATAGAAAAAATAATAAATGGCGGATTTTCAAAACTGACTCTTGTTATTGTTGCTTAATCCATCCTAAACTTTTTTTTTCTGTTGACTGCTCTGCTGACGTGTTAACAGACACATTTTTGAAGTGTTTCTTTAGTACTCGGAAATAAGTTTCAAATGAATCCAACACTGAAACGGTGGTTTGTGTAGTTTTTAATCGGCTTGTTTGCATACGGTGCAGTCATTTTTGGGGAAGAAACTATGACTCTGTGACTATTCTCCTACACGTAAACGCAAAACAGATGCACAAATATGATGAATATGTGAAGATATATTTTGATTTACATGTTATTCAAGTACTGTAGATAGATTACTGCAAGGACAAAAGTCATTGGAAGCACAGTGAAAGGTTAGTCAAAGAGTGTAAGGCACTGCTACGAACCACAGAGAAGATAAAAAGGGTAAAAGTCATTTGAAGTTTACGGTGTTGCCAACAAGAAGAGAAAGTCACTTCTGTTATGAGAAAGGGGAGGGGACAAAGATGACGTGATGTGTCAAGAGAAGCATGTCTGGGTTTCTGCACAGGAAGTAAACAGGAAAGGAAAGAGGCCACTTGTGTTGCAAACTCGAGTGTTGATTAGCTGGAAGCTGTTGCACTCTGAGTGTTGAAACAAAGTGATGCAGTTATAACAGAAGCCACAATAACCGTATAAATGTTGCTAGCGTTCACTTTTAAAAATGAGTTTTAAAGCTGGCTGCAGTCTTTAAACTTTGCGCTGCCTCATGGACGTATTACCCTCCAGCTCCTTAGCTTCTTCCTGAGGCCTGACAGAAAAAAAAGAAGTCATTCTTGGATTATGAAATCTGCAAGTATCTTAAAAGAAAAACTGCGTCATTGTACTCACAGCTCGTTCTTTTGGTTGCCGTTCGGCAGATTTTCTGAGAATGAGACCGATAAATACAAGTTAAAAATAAGTTTTGTCATAAAATGTTGCAAAAAGTATATGATAGTGATACAAATAAGAGCTGGATGATGTTTATCTACCCTCTTCTGTGTTGTTCTTCCTGGAATGAATTTTCTCGTAGAGCAGGATGGCAGTGACCAGCACGATAACTTCAGCCAGGATGGTTAAGAAGGGTTTCAGGGGCTCAATGAAGCTGATAATCTTCAGTACAGAAAGAGGAAATATTATATATCACTACTCCTACTGTTTTCAGTCACATCCACAGGAAAGAAGTACAGATGTTTTATCTTATGGGATTAGTAGACCGCACTCGGTGTCTATTCTGCCAAGTAGTTTTAAAAGCTTTATATGTTTGAGTAGTTTTTGTAGTTTGAAGCCTGTGGAGTTGGGCTCTCAGTGGTTCACCAGACCAATCATGACAGGCCATGATTAATAGCATATTTTTTTTATTTTACAAAAGCAGTAACCAGTGAGTTTAAAAAAAAAAGGGATGCAAAGAGAGACAAATTATTTATTTATTATCAAACTAATAATGAATCCTGGGTCTGAATTACAAACTGCTCAGGGGCTGTACAGGTACAGAGTTCCTTTTGTTTACTGACAGCTCCACAAGGTTTACTGACCTTGAGCTCCACATGGCTCACTGAGGTGCCGACGCGGTACACCGCCCCACAGTAATAGGAGCCAGAGTCTTCATCTGTCAGGTTGCTGATCTTCAGCTTCGTCTTCCACCTTTTATTGTGGATTTCATAGCGCTGAGGCTCTTCAACAACGAGGATCTGTTCCCATATATATCAACATACGTTAACATGACACCGTCTGGATTTTGCTGAACGACACAGTAACAACAACAAATTTAAATGTCTTTGAAGCCAAATGAAGGAAAAGAAGGAGAATTAAAAGGAAAGATTCACGAAGCTGTGCTATGATCCCATTTGACACCCAACCTGCCTCCCAACAGGAGCGTTGTAGGTTTTTGCTTTTTATTTTTTCCACTTAAAAAGATAAAATGACCCACACAACAAAAAATCTGATAAATAAATCAAGTTAAAAGAAGACCCCAGTCCATTGGGATGTTATCCATTGCATCTATTATCTTAAACTAATACTGCATCACATTACAGGCACAATTAAAATATCAGTAATACTGAACTTGTTATCCCATTACAAACAGCTATAACTACTAGATACTGAAAATGTGTATTTAGCATGCATAATATAAAGCATGACAAGCTTTAAAAAGTATGCACACTTGCACATATTTCCCCCACTGCCCCAGCACATTCTGGAAACGCATGTATTGTGTCATAAATACAGGTAATTTATCATAAGTACAAGCTCTAATGTTTCCCACCACTGTGCTTTAATGCCTGCTCATGTTCATTTATAGGATCTTATGCAGAAAAAGACCAAACATGAGGAATATGGATAAAAGGATAAACCATCCACCTATGAACAGTAATGAAAAGGTTTACTTCGACTTTCACAAAATATGAGGAGCTGTTAAAAATAGACACTTTGTTTGGTATAAGATAATTAAGATAAATAAGGATAATTCAAGATGTGTAACATGCAAAGCTGCTCTTGAAGAATATTCTTGAGAATAAAAACATGGGAGATGAACATAAGAAATCCTACTTGAAGGAATGTCAATTAAAAATGATCAGTGACACAACTGTACCGGCTCTGAGCAGCTTACCTTTTCTGTCCCATTGACTTTATACCAGGTCCAGGTTCTGGGCTCTGGTTTGGTTTCCTCCATTTTACAATAAATCACCACAAAGTCCCCCAGATAGCTGACTATCGGCTTGTCTCGCACCTCACTGATCTGTGGAGCTGGAGGAAAACGACTGAGCTGATGATGCTTATGAAGACATAGCAGCACTGCACAGCCTCAGTCGAGTGTTATATATTGATATTCACTATAAATAGCTTGAGCAGGGACTTGAGGAGCTGATAGCAAAACAAATGAAGCTGTGAAATGTCTTGCAGAGATTCATTGTTTATTTCCTTACCTGCCAAAATAAAATCTATTTGTGCTTCAGTCCCAAAAACACAGGAGTAACTTCCAAGGTCTTGTTCACTGACAATATGGAAACTGTAAAGCAGAAGTCAAAGAGGGGTTTTAGATATTAACATAATAAATCAAATGCTCCTGTCCTCCAACTATCTGATTATTTTAACTAAACTGTTGCCCTACTTTCATGTAAAGATAGTTACAGCTGACATGGACAGGCATGAGCTGACACTGCAGTTCTATTTAAAACCTTTTATATATTCAGGTCTTTTGATAAAACGTTGTAACAGTTTTTGAGCCACTCGGAGGGGAACTGCAAAGTGGATTTTCTAAAGCTGTCAGATAAAATATGCACATGAAGTACTTACTCTTGTTTGAGAGTATACTGCTCATTCTCCAGCTGCACAGAGCGCTCACTGTCCTGGATCGTCTTCCCATCTTTTGTCCAATAAACGCTAATGTTTGGTAGTTTCTTCTGATTCCCAGTCCACGTACAGGCTAGCGTTAGATTTACAGGCTCATGCAGCTGGATTTCCTCTGTGTGATTTTCACCTGTGTGGAGTTTTGTGGAACAGTTAGAAACACGGACACACACACACACACACACACACACACACACACACACACACACACGTCTCGTTTGTATCATCATGGGGACATCCCATTGACCCTTACCCTAAATCTAACCATAACCTAATTGTAACCCTGATACTAAAGCCACATTTTGAGTGTGAAAAATGGCTTCAACCCTGTGGGGACACACACACACACACACACACACACACACACACACACACACACACAAGGCAAAATCAGGCTCTAATTTAAATCCAGCGCCACGTGGTCACAACAACATGGAAATCCTTACATCTTTGTCATAGCACAATATTTTACAAGATAAATAACTTATCAACATGTGTTCTTTAGCCATATTTACATGAGCAGTAATAAGGAAACACAACATGCAGAAATTACCTTTAAGAACAACACTTTTTACAGTTGTTTTAAGAGCAGTGGTGGGAACCTGTGGCGCTTTGGTTGAGCCCAACGTGTCTGACAGGAAAAGAAGTAAATGTATAAATATACAGAGTCTTTTACTGTGTGTAAAATAATTCAAAAGGTACAATATTATTTATACCAATATTTTAAGGTGATTTTAAGGCAGATATCAGTGTTGCTACTTTGCTGCCGTGTGAAACAGCTCGTAACTGTCTGTGAAAAGTGTCCTCTACATAACGGCAACAAGGTTGTTTCCTTCATCATCTTTTCAAAGAGATGTTTTCTTAAATAATTACATAAATATCATAAGATTGGGATTAAAATGTATTCAGACAAAAAAAAAGAAATAAGCACTGAGTAACTTTAAGGTTTTATCTTTTTGTCTGTTATATAGTTCTTAAACTAACACACATGCACAATCGCAGAATGAAGCATAATGAGGCGACAATTAAAATCATATCAATATAAAAATCCTTTGCAAGCACGATAATTAAGTAACCTAGTGTTTTGATTTTTCCTTTTACATTTTATCCTATGATGATTACAAATATTTGTCTTGAGGGAAACAGTTTGAGACACATGTATAAGGTGAAAAATCATAAACAATCACTACCAGTATGCTTCAAACCAAATTATGTTGCACACAATTATGTGAAAATCTTATGACATTTTGTTCTGGCCCTTACAAGGTTACGGGACCATTTGGTGGAACAGAGAAAAGGCTGAACAGAGCTTGAACACAACCACAAAACACAGCAAAAATGAAACCCAAAATTAATTTACTTGTATTGATGTGTCTGCAGCAGACGCAAAGCAGGCAGATCTGAAAAAGCGGCTGCTTCCAGGAGGCTGACATGGTTATCGTCCCTCTGTCCTCTCTGTGAGCAGGTTCCTCACTGTCTCTACAGACTGCACGGTATAACCACCCCACCCCTTCTCCCTCATCTGCACAAGTGACGCAGCCATGATATCACTCTGCAGCCTGTGGGTGGCTGCCTCCATCCATTATTCACTCAGATGGGGTTCGTGTCTGGATGTTGTGCTGCAGTTTGTGGTGCCCTTCAGGACTGCATATTAACAGAAAATGTTAAAATAATGTGTATCTGTATTTGCGTGTATACTTTGATAAAAATGTTAAATCTGTCCCAGCCTGACTAGCCTGCTACTGTGCAGCTACGTGCAAGGTGTCCTGTTGTGTTATTTGAGAAGGTCACATGAGCTGAATCCCCTCATGAAATATCAAAGAGGGGCAACTAACAAAGTACCAATTCTGTTACTGCAAATGACTCATGCAGTTCTACCTTAATATGAGTATACATTTAATACTATTCAATTGTTCACAGTTATACCAAGTGAAACACTAAAAGTAGCCTCACTCTAGTTCTCACAGCGTGGCGTTTACCTCTAAAGTTACCCATAGTCTAATTCTTCTCCTCACCACAGTAGAAATGTTCACATGTTTTGGTATCAATCTCAATTTGTTCTGCATTTTTTTAATGTTTAATTCTTAAATCTTTTTCAGCCTTAACATTATTATTATTCAGTTGCCTTTTTATTTCCGGTTTGGCTTAAAAGATAGCTTCTTTAACTAACAGTCTTGACTAGGTCAGCCAATACATTGTAAAAATGAAATGGGGCTGCATTGCTAGACTGTGGTTTAGTTGTTTCTGTCACAGTGTGGTACTAATTCTGTATGCCACACATAGTCCGATGAAGTGCAAATGAGTAATCAGGACTATCACCTAGCACGAGTGTTATTATGGAGTTGAGGAACTGATACGCACTCACTGGCCACTTCTTTAGGTATTCTTCGCGAGTGCCGGGTTGGACTGTGTTTGCCTGTAGCACTGCTTTCTTTGTGTCATTCTTTCAACAAGGTGCTGGAAATATTTGTGGTCCATATTGACATGATAGCATCATCCATCCATCCATCCATCCATCCATCCATCCATCTACTGTCTGAATGTCGCAGCAGAAATCAAAACTCATCGATCCGATCTGATCTCATGCAGCTCCATCAGCACTCCCCATTCAGGTCAGAGGAAATTGGTCAGACTGCACATCGTCTTCATAGATGAAACAAGCGCATTCATTTTTATTCAGTAATAGCACATACCAATTATATAATTGAGACAAAAGAAGTGAAATGGTTAGATATTTAGTGGTTGAAAGAAACTTATTGTGGTTGAAAGAAACTTGAAGTACCTTTTTTTTTGTTCAAAACTATAATTTATTTATTTTCTATCTTCTGTCCCTTGTTGTGGACATCAGATCAGTTGCTGTAATTTTGTTCCTAATGCATTCAGATCATGTTGAAATGTTCACTTTCAGTGTTCACTGTGTGTGAACAGCTCCAACAATATATATGAGAATATGATGAAGACAAATTCTTTAAGCACAATATACTAAAAACTAAAAATTGGCAAAGGCAGAGAGACATACAAAAAAACAATTTCTTTAAATCTAGTTTAGTAGGTGGAAAATTCCCTTTTTCCTGTTCTGATTGTAGCTATTCTGTGAATAAAATGAATTGACTGGTGTGAATCGAAATGATTGTGTGACTTTAGCTTGATCTGATTGGTCAAACAATTTATTTCTATTCATTAAGAGAGGCAAACTGGGCCTGGGCCAGGCTTCCTGGAGTGCTAGGCCATGTTTCACCACTGATTTACCACATGAGATTCAGGAGGGCGCTATTTCACACAGGGCATTATACAGTCAAGGAATGAGAAAAAGATAAAAATAGGGAAAGCTTGCCTTTTAATTAGCGAATATCAATCAACTGTGCAGCAGACTGTGTGTACCCTCAGCCAGTGATGTCTCAGCATCAGGCCAAGGCCTAAAGCAGCAACACCAACTTGGGGGTGATAATGTGAACAGTGGCAGAAATCCCAGGAAAGGCACTGGAGTGGAACACTTTTGGAAAGTTTCATGGTTCATTGACAAGACAGAGGCTAAAAAAAGTCCTCTGCTATAGAAGGGTGTAAGCTGGGCTCATAATGTAAGGCAGTGAGTTCGAGAGCAGTGGGCTCAGAGACAGAGGCTGACAGCAGAGAGGTGTTCTGCTGCCATCCTGAGGGGGTCAATAAAAATAAACAGAAAAACATAGGTAACTAATTTTTGGGGTTGTTTTTTTTTTTGTTGGTTTGATTGTTTTTATTTCAGGTGTATTGTTAGAGATCAGTAGTAGAAATTAACAAACATGAGTCATTAATATATGTTTAAGGTACTTTAAGGCTCATTTTCAGCTCCAAGTTTTATAGTAAACCAGCCTTATATGACTTCCCAGTAACACACACAATCAAATTAAAAACAATACTCAAGTGACTACCTGCCACACGCCTTGTAAACGTTACTTATGAACTCGATCTCCCACTCCAAAAGTATGAATATTTTGGAGCAGCCCGGTGGTTAGCATGGTGGTTAGCACTGTTGGCGACTTGTCCAATGTGTACCCCGCCTCTCGCCCTATGACAGCTGGCTCCAGCACCCCTCCACTCCAGCAAAGGATATGCGGAAGTGAATGAATGGATGGATGGATTTAAATTCTAATAAGTTACTTGATTGCAACCACGTGTTGCACTCTACATAAAGTGATCTATACTAATTAGAAGTCATGACTAAAGGGGACAAGAAATGCTGCACTGTTGGGCCCTACTCTCAGAAACTGAAGCCAGGTTTAATAACTAAGGGGTTAAAGTCTCGTGTGGTTGGTTGGTTCCGAAACTAGTGACAGAATCGATAACGCAGAGGAAAATAAGGTCACTAAAACTAAAATTCAGTTTAAGTTGATCACATCTGTGCTGTCTCCCATTGCAACAATGAGTTTTATGTTAAGGATTTACTGTTCACTTTCATTCTGTCTCTTCAGCAGTAAGTGGCTCTTCGCTGTTTGGCTAGTTGCATTCAAACGGGAAAATCCAGGGTTAGCCGTAATGTTCAGGTTTGTAAAGCACTTTATAAATGAGGGCCATATACTTTAATGGTATATATGTAAGATAAAATAAGGAAAGGGCGATCCACTATAAGATTATTTCCAATTTATGCTATTTCTACAATTCAGAGGAAAATAATATTATAGAATTATACTTTTTGAACCAGTATTTGATGGCTGTAATGATATATCACCAGTTAACCCATTCATATATTTACACAGTGAAAGCAGAGAGAACATAAAAATACACACAAATTCCTCATCCAGCTGGTGGATTCAAACCCAAGACCCAAGACTTTTGCTGTGAGGCAAGAGTGCTAACCACTGCACCACCCTTAACCTTCATATATAATAACAAAAAAGCTGCCAAGTCACAAATGTATAAGTAATAATTATAAATACAGGAATACAAACATGGATGTAAACCACCTCTTTTTCTCAGGTTTATTTGATAAAATGCATACCATGTACCATTTTTATTTTAATGCCCACCTAGTTTGTAGTTTAAATGCATCTGGCTAAGAAAAATAGTTTCAGCTCTATTTTTAAGTCTCTGAAATACTGTTACATGAGGACCTATTAGTCAGTTTACTCAAATACATGTTTTCAGTTCTCAAAACAGATTTACAAAGGTCAGCATAACACTTTCTGAAACAACCGATGTATAAAATATACATTTGAAATATGTAACAACAAGAGCAGCAGTAATATAGATTCAGAACTACAGACATTTAAAGCTTCTATTCTGTCTCACTGTGGCTGTAGCTGCAGACTGTTGATGAACACAGTCTGCAGCTCGTTGATGTCGTCTGTGGTCTCTATGGGAATGCTGAGCCTGCCTGGTGAGCTCGAAAGCCCACCGGAGGTGTACGGTGGGTCATAGCGACACTGGCTGAGATTTTCATAGTAGATATCCCCGCAGCCTCCAACTGCGCCCTGCAGATGCTCACCGATGTCCAAATAGCGATGCTGCGGGGAGAGGCGGTTGTAGTCCTGGGCCTGGTGTGACCCGTGATAGAGGTGGTGGCGGTGTTCGGGTCCAGGGCTGTGACAGGGGCTGTGGGATGGACTGTGGGGCATCAGGCAGGTCTGCAGGCAGCTGTTTCGCCGCATGGCCCGGTGGAGATCCAGTCGGGCTATCAGCGGCTTTCCAATGTTGACGCTTTTCGTCCAGTGGATCGGATGATCGTCGTCCATAGCAGTGAAGGTTCCCTGAAGGCACACGGTGAAGACCAGCTCCTCCTGTTGCATGAGGTGTTAGCACACAAAAAGTTGTATTAATCAACACTCAAAGCTGTTGTAGCACAAAATGAAACCACATCAAATAATTTCTGAATTATAAATCATCTTAACAACTGTGAATAAACTTTATGGTGACCAGGTAAATCCTCCTACTTCCAGTGATCCTATAAGTTTTCTATGTGTCAACTATTCAATAGTTTATCTATACAAGAGGAAAAGTTTAATGACTTTTCCTTTACACACGCAAACATCACTATATCTATTAGATCAGAGATTAGCGAGGATTAGCAAGAGGAGAAGATCTTAATAAATCATAATCTGGGGTGGCTGTGGCTACATGTAGCTTGCCATCACCAGTGTGTGAATGGGTGGATGACTGAATGTGTAAAGTGCTATACAAATACAGCATTTAATAATGCCTCACAGCCTCCTAGAAGATCCACATGTGAAAATCCTATTTGATTTTCAACAAATTTGATTTTCACATTCGTTGATCTCTGACATCAACATGTTGTGACCCTGACCATTAACCATCATCTTTTATAGCTGAAGAGTAAAGATTATCCGCAGATGTCGATGTAGCAGCGGAGCAGATGTTACAGATGTTATACAAAGCTTCTCTGCCTATCCATTAAGTGGTGCAGAAGGTGGTCAGGAGAAATCATTAATTTTCCATAAACATTCATCACAGTTATTCATTTGGATGACCTCTGATGGAAAGAATAGCAAATGTGTACTCATTCAAACTAAATTCAAGCTGAATTCAAACAGCAACAGGATTGAAAGGATATAATTCCCTCAGCAAGTAACATGAATGCACTCCACAGCTGGTAGCTTAATATCCAGACACACGTTAGGGATTGCTCCACCCTTTGTGTAATATCTCCACATCTATTCCTACTCCTCAGATCAACTTATCCATCAACCAGAAAAAAGCCAGTTACATTCACACTGTGGCCTGGGAAGTGCGAGTATAGTTAAAACTCCATGAAACACATCCCACTACACTCCGATCAGCTCACCAGTCTCAGACCTCAAATTAACCATGATGTTAGCTGGATCCAGCACTCTATATTTCCTCCAGTTAGGTCCAGCTCCGAAATCTAGCACACTAAGCGATATACTGTAAATATTTATAATTCTTACCCTAAGCTTCTGCAGTGAGCTGAGTCTGGTGTAGAGACAGTGTTGCGGCAGACTGCTGGACAGGAGGTAGATCCCTGTCTCCTCTGGAGTTTCTCTATTCATCAATTTAGGATCCACATCAAGGTCCTAAGGGAGTTTTCACAAACAGAAAAAGTTGCATATTTACAGACACTTATGGTGTAACTCCTCCTTCACTGCTTAGTGATAGACAGATACAAATGTATGTTCTGCTTTCAGATTCATGAGAGCATACCTGTGAGAAGTCAGTGACGTGTGCTTGACAGAAGGACATGTCTGTAGGTTTCTTAACGATGTGAGTGTAAATCACGAGCACATTGGAGAACTCCGCAGCGAAGCCCAACTTAATCTGAGCGCCGCAGTCAAAGTTGAGACACATACTCTCAGGAAGTTCTGCAGTAAAATACAGAAACGAATTTAGACTCACATACATTTAAGTTTGCATACATTTGACCGAAAGTCCACCTGTAACCATTTACTTAAAATGAAAACTGAAAAACTTTGACTCCCATGTCCCAAAGATTAATAATAACAGCTTTATTATTATTAATCATGTGTGTGTGAATAGTTTTTTGTTTTTACATTGCCCTTGTGCCTAAAAGAATTGAAAGAAAAATGCTAAATATGCATTACAGTCCTTTTAGTACAACTAAATAATGACTAACACAACAATATGTCAAATATATATCACTCATTCACCAAAAATGTCTTTAGTTTGTAAAATACTGAATGCTTTCACTGCTTCGCTCTCAAATGCCACAAATAAAACAGGCACGAAAGAAAAAGCAGCATTTAAAGTGAGAGACCTAACAGGTTGGGACAATATTTAGAGGAACTGGGTCCCCCTCAGACACTGTGAAAGCAAGATTTACAACAGTAAGAGCGAATGACTTCTCCATTGTAGGGGCAAATACTAGAAGAGGCACCGTGGCTGTTACAGGGTGCGTCTCTCACTCTACTGATTGTTGCCCCTTCACCAAGTTTCTACCAGTATAAGCTGAGCACTTTTTCACCATTTGTAAAAATCTGACTGAGCCTCCAGTTCTGAGCTGCCATAGGCAAATAAGGTTTTTAACATATAAAAAAAATGCTTTAAATCTCTAGTACTAAACTCACCGTGAGCTTTTGCCCACTGTCGGCTGTGGGCATGAGCGAGATCAGCGCTGTCTCCGGGCAAAATAGGATCCGTCAGCGCTCTCCTCTCCGACAGACTGCTGCGGATCTCCAGAGCCTGCTTCCCCTTTGTAGCGTCAAACTGGCCCATATCTGTGCACAAAACATAAATCAGACAGTCTGCAGTTATTATAACACAAAAAGCCAAAACATCCTTACATGACCTGAAACGCAATCAGATTAAAAACATTGCATTGGGAGTTGAGAGGCATTGGATTTTTAATTTAACAAAAGCTAATGGATCATAAACTTGTGGGTCCTTGAAGGAAACTCCATTAGCCAACAAGCATGGAAGAATAATGGAAAGCAGAATACGTTTAATTAAATTGTTTTATTCTTTTCATTAAACTGACCGCTGAAACACATCCTGCAGGAAACACAGTAACTGAAATGCAATTTAATTTAAATTTTGCCAAAGGATTCAAAATGCTCTGCTGATCATCTTTTAACTAAGTGCTTCCTACATTGTCTCTGATGTTAGCATATGCTGTACTTTTGTGTTGTTTCTTACCCTCGGCGACTCTGTCCAGCACCACAGTGATCTTCTCGTCATCCAGCAGGCGCTTCTTCAGAAACTTGACAAACACACCGTTGGTGAAGCCGGTGGAGCTCAGCTCAAAGGCCTCTGCATCTTGGCACCTGAACAGCCAAACAAATAATTCAACACTTCATATCTGGGAAACCAAAACCATGTATGAAGTTAATTTATGGACTTACGTAGCATATCCAAAGACAATGTTGGCGGTAACCCTCAGGACGACGTTTGAAGTGCTGTCATCGTGAATATTCCTGAAAATAAATATGTAAAATTTTGATACTTTCTAAACTTTAAGCTAGAGAGACAATAGTTTCCTAACTGTCCTTTTCTTAAAGAAAACAGAATATATGCAGTGCTCAAAGAAAATTAGAGGAACACTCAAAGCAGACATTGGGTCTTGAAGGTCGACGTACATGCTCGTAATGAGATGCCGGATTACATCCTGTTTGATCTTCTCACAGACCTGGATCAGGACATCGAGAGCTCCTGGATAGTCCGTGGCTTAATTTGACACATGGTCTTTTATCCCCATACCAAACAGCAATCAGTGTAGTGCTGGCTAGCATGTTTAGGTCTGATCTTCAAAGGATATGCCTCCCCAGACCAACACTGACCCAATACAAACAAATCATGTTGGATGATGTTACAGGCATATTGTTCACCAAGGTGTCTCCAGATACTTTGTCACATGTGCTCGGTGTGAATCTTCTGCTACACCCTCCACAATCTTGAGACTGTGTCGGGAGACACAGCAAACCTTCTTGTGATGACACATACAGATGTGCCATCCTGGAGAAGGTGGACTACCTGTGCACCCTGAATGGGCTGTAGATACCATCTCATGGTATGAGCAGTGACAATGCCACTAACAAACACCAAAACTAGAGAGAATCAGTCAGGAGGGACGAGGAGAGAGCAATTCAGTTCAATTTTATTTATATAGCACCAAAACTGTTGCCTCAATGCAGTTATAGCAGTGGTCAGTAACGGCCACTTGTGCAACCTTTCCTTTTGGGGGCGATGTCTTCTTGTTACCTGCTCAGTGCCACTGGTATCACTTTTATTTGAACCAACGCTGCTAAAATGGGTTCACAATGTTTCCTGCTTTGTAGCAGGACAGACGGATACCCCGGCGGTTTAACTGACTGTGTGTTATACAGTGATGATCTGTGTTCTCTTGATTTTTTCTGAATGACTCTAGCACTCACCTCTTCCTGCACATGTCCAGCAGAAAAACATTGAGGTCCGTCTCCTTTTCCTGCATCAGTTTAAGGATGCTCTGCACACACAAACAGTTGGCTGAGCGGTACGGATTTGGAGCATCTACTGGCACCATGAAACTGTTTCCATAGTTTTCATATCCGTGACCAGCATAGTACAGCAGACCTAAAGAGGAAAGTCGGCATTTCAGTCAGGCAGCTGAGAGATACAAGATCTGGTTGCATACAGCTTTTTTTACTGTTGTTATTTAATGTTTATTTAATTAGAATAACATTTGTTAAGTTATAAATAATCTTGAAAATGCTATGCATTCATTTATATTTTCTTATTTTATCTAAATATTGTTTATGCTTAGATTAGAAGGATTAAAATGGTAGTGTTTCTCTTTCATGCTGTGTTTTGGGATCCGTATATTTCTGTCACCTTCTGGGCTGAAACAATGGCCCAAACCGCTCAGAGGTAAGTCAAATGCAAACGTACCATAGACTCCTTTGTGAAGCAGCAGTAGAAACTCATCTACAGCATTTCTCATCTCTGACTCTGTGAGGTCTAGTAGCGAAACCACCTTGAAGTTTAGCTGCCGCAGGAGGTTAGTGAGATCATAAACATCCACCATTGGAGCTTTAAGCTGCGGGTGGTTCTGGTAAGACAGGTTTCCGATCAGCAGGGCCACTTTGTCAGTTGCTGGGATCAAACACATGAAAGGGAGAAAATGATGAATGTAATAAAAGGAATACCATCCAAAAATCAATGACATACATGGTTTCAGAACTGGAAAGTGAAGTGGAAACAGAAAATAACTGAAGGCGGAAGCGACATGTGTGACAACGGTGCAAAATCCAGTTATGAAACCTTACAGGTGTGTAGCGAACATCAGAACAAAGGCAAAGTTCACTGGAACATGACGTTAAGTAGTATCGGTTTAAAGGTGTTATAACGCAGGGGCTTTCCTTTTTCCCCCACATACGACTCATCTGCTTTGCTTACTTTTAATATCATGTAAATGACAACAAAGTCCATGTTTTTTTCCTGTCCTTATTTGAGTAAATCTGCTGGTACTGTTTTGCACAGGATCGTTTGTTCAGTTAGACTACAATAAACAATGATTTCCAATGGCAGTTCCTATTTTTTTTGCATGGCTGCACAGTACATGTTAGAGCAAGAAAAACATCCATCAGAAGAAACGGGAAATTTACATACATTCACAGCATTTGTGGTTTATTGTTTGCACAAACTAGAAACTGAGGTAGAGATGATAAGAATCATAATAACCAAGAAATGGAGGGAGGAAGGAAGGAAGTGTTTCATACAACAGTGACATTATTATCACGCTGATGTCATAAAACACGCCAGCCTTTTGTGAAGCTTTTCCTTTTTTGGTGAGTAGCTTTTTTTAGTGGGTGTTATTCTCTGGTGTTTAGTGCATGATGCTGCAAAGTGTTATTTTGTCCTTGTGTGTGGCTGCTAACACTGTGCTACAAGAAGGTTTCACATCTTTGTGTTGGCGTAAGTACTGAGACTGAAACTGATCGCAGTAGTATCGCACATGCAAAGTAGAGGAACTGTGCACCAGCTATCAGTCCTGCATAAAGACACTCACCATAAAGTTGTTCAGGAATACTGTTTAGGAAGAATTCATTGGAACCTAAAAAACAACAAGAAAGTCAACACAAAGCCAAGCATAACATAGGAAGTGCTGTTTAAGAGAAATATTTGATGTCTATGCTTGCTGCGCGTGGTTCCTCTTACCTTCTCCAATGGCGTAAATGTCATCTAGGAAAAAAAAAATCATTATCACTCAAGTTTAGCGTACAAAACTGATTAGTTAAATGAAAGGGTGAAACTTAATAGTAATAAAAGTAATAGTAATAATATTCAGAATTAATAAGAAAGAAAAGACCAAAACCAACACTGAAGTAATCTGCTAACGTCTCTTTGTGCACAAGGACACATGATCAGTCTGCTCTTTGTCTACATTTCATTTATAGACTCTACAGAGATTCAGGGGAAGCAAACAGATGCATGAAACAGTGAGCAAAAAGCATTTATTGTTTCAGTATTTAAGTAATATTTTCCCCTGTTGCATCTGATTCAGCTCAAATAAATGTGACTGAGCATTCAACTTAAAATGGCTTGCAACTGTTCTCATAGTGGTCCACAGTGGGATACTACACCACTGGATTTAAATGATGTGTTTCAGAAACATTTTTACACAGATTTCTTTTTTTTTTTTACTTCCAATCTGGCCAGAAAAACAACTTGTTTAAATGAGTAAACACTTTTTAAATGATGCTGGAAGCTCGTAGGTTGTTTTTTTTTCCCGCAGTAGCAAACACTGTGTCATGTCACTCCTAGTTCCCCTCAATCTCTACAACTGAAGTAGAGAGTACAAAATTAGCATGACCCACAGAGCCACAAAAACCACAATAATTGAAAAAACAACAGAATGATACACAGAAACTATTTGGTGGTCTAAATGTTTCTTTGTGAGCATTTGTAACAGTCAAAGGATGCTGAGTGTGGGACTGCAACAGTCATCATCACACGTAATGGACACGTAACCACAACTTAGTGCTGCAGACATTTTTCCCCATACAGCAATCGAGCTCTGTCACACAGACAGAGAAACACGATGAGTGGTTGAATTGGATCACTTCATTAAGTACCACAGATAAATATGAAATGCATTAAAGATGACAGGAAGGATTGATTTTAGTACAATCAGAAAGCATGCATGTGAGTTTTGTGCTGATTAGTGAGAATAATCCAAGACCACGATCCACATGCAATCTGAATGAAGTTGTGATTTCCATTCGCATGCAGCTAACACCTGCTAACTGTTACCCAATTTAAAACACCATGCACCAGTGCCTTCAACTCTACCTTCAGAGCACTCCATTGCCCCTGAAATCTGGACTGATATCCTTGGTGCTTTCAGTTAAGAACAGAGGCAAATAATCGCTCAAATATGATGACAATGAAACTGGTTCAATAGTAATTTTAAACAAAATGTCTTCAAGTGTGACATACCTATCACAACATCAACTTCATTGGTCCACATTCTCTCAGAGCTGCTGCTGATCTCACAGCGATACCTGCCTTGTTGTTCCTGCATCACGTGAGGAATCTGAAATATACACACAGTTATGCCACAACAGTTTTAATGTCTCAAAACACACACACACACACACACACACACACACACACACACACACACACACACACAAACAAGCAATAAAAGAAAAACATTTCTTCCCATATCCTCTCACCATGAGTTTCCTCTTTGTAGAATTCGGAATTGGGACTCCATTTCTGTGCCACTGGTATCGAGGAATCGGCCGTCCCACGGCTCCGCATTCCAGCTGCAAATCTTCCCCAACATGTAGCCGCTGGGACTGAGGCTGGATCACCACCTTTTGTCGACCATCTAAAAAGTGATAACTCTGCCCTGATGATGTGAGGAAAGAAGACAATTACACACAGCACTGCATAACGTATTCTTCATCCGTTAAAGGATTCCCATTTGAGCTGGAAAAAGTGACAGAGTTTCAGGTCCCGCAAAAATAAACAAGTCCTGTTCAGACAAAGAACAGGAAACTGAGGTCAGTGAGCTTCAAACACTAACAATATCTCAGTGATGAATCATTTGTTTTCAATGGAGAAAATCTACATAAAGTCAGAATAAAATGTTGGAATACTGGAGAAAACCTTTGTACACAACACCAAGAAAGAAACTTCTGATTAACTGTGTAAACTGCAAGATTTTGCATACTGTTTTTTATGTTATTTAATTACTAGTACATTATTAGGTTGCAACTGTTGGTTGTTGTCCTCAAAGAGGGATATAGGTTAGCTGGGAAAGTTATTTTTATTAACAGTCAACCAAATCAGGCAAAGCTATTTTACAGTGACAAAAGCTTGTAGTGTGCCATTTATTAGCTTTGAGCAATAAGGCCACATCTTCGTCACAGCATCCATGTTATTTTCATATTCCAAGCACAGGAGCACAGGGTAGCTGGAAGGAAGTAAAACAAAAACTCATAAAAGACAAACATCTGAAGAGCATATGTATTAAATATTGCAAGTGTGCTAGCTATGTGCACAGTATATAGCTAGCGCACACTGCAAGGCATCAGGTCAGAACGATCACAGTCACTGGTCCTTTTTTGAGGATTTAAATTCCACACTTAAACTTCTTCTCTAGTACCACACATTCAAGATGTGTACCAGCAGGCGTGGCTCTGGATTATGAAATACTTCGCCTGCTATCCAAACAATATAACAACAAACTGTCAATCACTGCTGCTTTGCATTGAATAGACAAGAGCTTTTGGTCTTATAACTAATCTGTAACAATTGTGATGTAACAAGAGTGCAGTGTTTAACACCGCGCTAATTCGCACACACGCTAGATTCTTGAGATTCTTGGCTGAGCAGCTGTAGCGCAGAATTAATATTTAGCGCATTTATGCTAATAACCACAGCAATTAACCACAGGAATTACAAAATCACTTCTGCATCACGCTAAAGCCATTCACAAACGCTGCTAAAGAAACTTCAATGTTTTAGCTTTAACTGGAGATAAGATTACCAACGGCTCTACAAAAAAGGCCCTTTCTCTAACAGTAAGAACTCATGACAGCCCTCCTGTCTTGGCCAGAGTTGATGTGTTTTTGGAGGTTTTTTGGTAGGCGGAGTCAATCAATGCAAATGGGAGCACTTGGTCAGTTTCCAGCATTTGAGCTGTATCCCTCTCTCTCTCTTATCTACCCAGCATTATGTTACTTGTTTTGCCTGCTTCAACCTTTTAATATAGTTTTGCATAGTACAACACCTGACACCAGGCGTGGGGGAACTCCAGGTCTCAAGCGCCAGTGTCCTACAGGTTTTAGATGTGTCCTCGATCCAACACAGCTGATTTAAATGGCTACATTACCTCCTCAACATGTCTCGAAGTTCTCCACAGGCCTGGTAATGAACTAATTGTTTGATTCAGATGTGGTGACCCAGGATGATATCTAAAACCTGCAGGACACCGGCCCTTGAGTTCCCAATCCCCGCTCTTACACTCACCATTTTAACTCCACCTGCTGAGATGCTGACAACACTGACCTCATAACCTCTTTTCAGTTAATACTTTTAATTTAAACTGTGTCTCTTTCAGTTTTTGTCATGGCTCATGAGGTGAATCATGACCTGATAACTTAATTTCTTCTATCCACACAGCGGACAGCATATAGACAGTGATGTAATTCAACTCCTAAAGCCCAGAGATGTGAAATATATACAATCAGAGCTGTAACATCAAACATCACCTTAACTGAATATGATTTTTGGACAGATCTACTGAATATAAACCTGCACAATCTTACCGTAACACAAGGTGACATTCAGGACATCCACCTGAGCCCAGTGGCTGAACTCAAAGGCATCTCCACAGTTGACTCTGCAGATGTAAAAACCAGCATCCTTCATCTGGACTGGACTTATTACCAAGTCTGGGGAGAAGCTGTTTGGAACCTGAAGTTTGAAAACCACATTTATTAGTTTACAAGGTTGTTCCCAGCTCAGAAGTGAGACAATTTCGACACCACAGTCATTTTATCTAATGCCTGAAAACTCTGCATGATGGAAACATTATGTCATCATTATGGACATAATAAACTGGAAGGTATATGCATTTTTCTCAACTTGGGCCTGTGAGCTTTGTCTTTCTTTGATCTTCTACTGTCAATGATCTTTATGAGTCGCTGAAATCCAAAAAGGGATGATAAAGTCTTTTACATCACAAGATCAGGAGCAAGCAGGGCATAAGGAGCACTGTTTCTATTTGAAAAAGGTGCTGATTGAGATCACTTCAAGCCCAAACTTGTTAATTTTGTACTTCAGCTCAAGTTTGTGACTCACTGCTTAAAATCCTGACTTCCTTAAAGACTTCTGCCAGGAAGTACTGCTTAAGGAAATGCATTTCAGAGACCGTGAGGCAAAGTTAACAGTTTGGGGGAAAATATTTTTTAAAATAACCTTGCAGTTACCTAAAATTACATTTAGTGTCTTGAAAAAAAATTGGAAAAAAATTGTGTATTTATAAAACTAATGTCCTTAGTTTTAGTCTGTTAGTTCATTTAGGGAAATCAGGCTGAAGAGGCTGACAAACAGCCTCCTTATAATCATTAAAAACACACAAACAACACTGACACTAATGAAATTTAAACATTAACTACACAACACAATGAGCAAAACCACTCTGTAAACTGAGTGAAAATAAACTAAAACCAAAACACAAACTCATTAGAAAAGATCAAAGCTTTGGGTAGAAACTTAGACATGAGCTCCTTCCTCCTAATAATACGACAGCATCTGAATGTGTCTTTTTCTATGATTGAGCACCCATGATGAAGGAAGGAAGTGTTTCATACAACAGTGACATGATGATGAAGGATGTAAAAGTTACATCCTTCAAGTCAGAATGAGTAACACTTATGTATCCCTTTCAGCATGGCGTCACAAGACTGAATGGATGCTGACGCTGACACATGCAGACAATTGCAACTGTGCACCTTTATGAGTTGCTCAGCTCACTAAAAAACATCCCTGCGCTATAGGAAGAGATTCAGGTAAGTTTCTTAACCACTTATTTAGGATCACCCATTAACTATGATGAAACAACAGTGCTATTTACTGCACTGATGATAGGGTAATCATGTCTTCTCACTATTGGAAATACTCTGTTTTATGGGAAAGTCCTGACTGAGAAGAGAATGCAACCGCAGGACTCACTAGTGGTGAATTTACCGGATCATGCAGGTGGACTTTGTACTAGGAAGTTGTCGGTTTAAGCACCATTTAATGTTTGATCAGACCATGTTGGACATTTTTGATCTCACATGCATTTCAGTTGTGTCATTTCTAGTAAAGTTAGTAAAGTTATGGCTGCAGTGAATGTGTGAAAAACGCTAAAGAGGTTTTAACGCAAGTACTTCAATTTAAAGTCAGAAAAAATTCAATGTGTGTGTGTGTGTGTGTGTGTGTGTGTGTGTGTGTGTGTGTGTGTGTGTGTGCGTCAGAGGAACTCACCTCTTCCTTAGATTTGAACCACTGGTACTGTACTGGAGACTTGCCCACAGCATGGCAGCTGAGCCGCAGATTGTGGCCACATATAATGGATACAGACTGGGGCTGAATGAGGATCTGGAGGGCTGCACATGTACAGGATAATTACTGTGAATTTACACTGATTTAGATGGACTGTATACAGCAGAACTTTGTGGTGCCTATAAGTTTCATCCAAACAGCACAATGAACTGCGAGCTTCAGATGAGAAATAAAAAGAATGCAGAAAGTGAAGATTAACCTGCATGATTGACAACATAGCAGCATCGATGTGGTTTTACTCTACCTGGCGGTTTCAGGCACTGCAGAGCCTCTGAGTTGCCTAAAGTTTGGAGGTAGTCCATCAGATGGCCTGTGGTGCAGCCTCGCTCTCCCATCAGCCTTAGCAGCATGAGACTCGGGCTTCCCTCCAGCTCCAGCACCTTCAGCGAGCACATCTCCATGTCGTCCGAGCTGGAAAACATGTAGGTGATTGTCAGCATTTCATATTTCAAATCGTATTACAGTAAAACTCGTCTTTACCATTTTCACACACGAAAACTCAGATCATAAGAAACTGTTAGACAAAGATAAGGGAATAAGTTTACACAAATTTAAAAGAAAGGCAAATTAATGATAATCTTTAAACCATCTGCACTGCTTAGTGCACAATCAGTGAAACACTTTATCTAACAGATAGATGTTAGTGTCATACCGTAACACTTGTATTTGTTGAAGCTTATTACAAAGCTCCTTAATAAGTTATATTTAAGAGCTGATATGTCTTGCTGTTCAGTTTTTGTGATTCTCTATTTACCTGAACTCCCTTCTTTTGTGCTATTTTACACTTGTCTGAGCTTATTTAGTTTGTACTTATTTGATTGAGCCACGTTGTTTTTTAAGTTTTGGCTGCTGTTTTGGTATAATAATGCATATTTCATCTTATAAGCAGACTGCACTGTACGGGGAATATATGTACTCAAACACACGGTGTTATAGTGATATTAGGCAGGTGTGATATCATATGATAATGTTACAGCTGTACAGTAACAGCTAGGATGAAAAAAAACAGAGGCAAACATTAGTCATCATCATTATTTGTTAATAAAACTGCATATAAATAATGACTGGACCCTACACTTTTGATTGATAGTTTCATTAACTGCCATTAACCTGGAAGACGCTGTAAGGAAAAACAAATATTTGTCCAATTTAATCTCTCAATGAGGGTTTCTTGATTTTATTAACTTGGAGTTACATATTTATTTATGCCAGAAAATATACAGGTTAATTGTGCATTACTGTATTACATACTCTACACCTTTATTTTTTAATATAAACCACAACATAAAATTGACAATAACCACCAAACCGAACAGTGTAACTATAATGAAAGTTAATCGCATTAGTCTCCATTAGCTTTAATAAATAAACCGGTGGTTAAGTGTATGCATGCAATGATTTCTGGTCATTTGCTAAGTACAAGTACTAATAGTAATGTTTAACCCACCTGACTTTAAACCGTCTATCATTGCCAACAATCTCTCCAAGTTTTCGCCATCCTTTAGTGCTGGATTTGTCCAGCACCTCACACAGCCTCTTCACAACCGGCTCCTTCAACGAGTTGATCTTCGTGGACCGTTCCAAAGAGTCCGACATGACAGTTCCTCAACCAAAGCTCACCATCAACGTGTTTCTATCGCACGCAAAAGAAAAGTTATGGCACGAGAAATAAAATATGTCTACTTCCTGAAAGAAATGATAAAGTTGACAGACACGCCTACAGCGTCGTCTTGGTTTTTCCCCGTGGTGCAGCTCAGTTGTGGTTTCCTTCTAACAAAGACCACTTATGCATAAAGATGAGTCTCTGCATGTACGCTTGTGAAGCGAGAGGCGAAAAGAAAATCCCGAACTCTGGCCTGTTTTCAGAGTTTACCTCCTTTCATTAATTCAACGCCATTAAGATAAACCAAGTAACTTACTCAAAAATTAACCTGTGTGATATCTCATTTTCTATTCGTAATTTTGTTTGGCGTTAATCGAAAGAGGATAGCCTACTAGCTAGCTCTGTGCAAATGCCAAAGAGAGTGTAGCTGCCCTCTACTCGCCATTTGACTGAGCCAACACGATTATTTGGTATTTGTTCAATGTAGTTAAATACGTCACTGTTTTTTTTTTTACTGTAAACGCTGCTAATACTAGCTAGTATATACCAAATAACCCTTATTTATCAAGGTTAATCTATATATTCTTTTCTTTTAACATGCAACGTCCTCGTATATTAAACGAGTGCTCAGGCTTAAAATCACAAACCAAGTGGCACAGACACAGGAACTTGAGGAGAGGTGAGTCATCTCGCTCAGTTTGCACTCTTTGATTGCAGTCAGCCGCTCAGGTGGGAGCCGGTGACCTCCTCAAAGTGAAGGAGCTAGAAATTTTCTATAGATTATTGGTTGGCACAGAAAATGAACAGGTTTTTTTAAGGATCAATCCTGTTTTCATTTATGTAGGCATCACTTCCTGGAAAGATACATTGAGGACTCAAACAGTTTTTACCCAGTACTGACATTATCAAGTCAAAACTGGTTGTACACAATGTACACAAAAAGGTTATATCACAAAAAAATTATTCTGTTAATCTGGACGTAGTGTTTTCAGTGGGGAAAACATTCACTCATCACTCATCCAAGTGACCATTTAAGTCTCGGCTGACTGCAGGCTTCCCCCACCTTATAAGCAGTCAGCACTGGTTTTGTGAGTTGACCAAAGGAGAGGCTTGACACCCCTTGTCTCCTCTTACAGAATCTCAGAGCTTTTCTTCTATATACTCATATGGAGACTGGCTCTCTGTAAATCCTGTTTTGTCTAAAGGTACTTTTTGTAATTGCCCCCTGCAAGCTGTAACAAAAGAATTCACCACAAGGTGGCACTGTTTTACCACTGGAAGCATATCTTTTCAGGTGTGTGCTGCTGTTCAATCAGTCCAGTACCATAATAAAACAAAACCTAACAAAACTAACCTGTCTAAACTTAACTAAGCAGCATGTTGTTCATTAATAATATTTTTAAAAGTGATGATGCATGAAAATATTTGAGATATACAATAGATTCGGTATATAGGAGAATGGAGGGATGAAAAGTTCAAATTTAATGCTGGGAAATTCATGTTGAGGAACACACAAAAGAATAAAAGTTAATGTACAGAAACACAAACTAATAAAATTATAGTTGTGACTATTTTACAAACTGCAATGAGACTGCATGGTGCTGTTAGTGTACTCCTAGTGCCAGTCCCAAGCCTGGACTTATTTCCTCACATACTTTTGATATTTTTAGTTATTTTTTTGATGTCTTTAAACTTGTTAGAGTCCTGGGTAAGTGACCCAGTGTTTTGTGTTATTATAATTTTTTGATTTCATCACGGTTTATCATTACTAGTCTTTTGGTTTATGGTTCTGTATTTGTAGCTCTCTAGTTTTTCGCTTTCTGATTTCTTGGTTTTTGTTCCTGTGCATCTCACATTTAGTGTAGGTTTAGTTCTGACTTCACGTTTTTCTCATTCCCCAGTCAGTCGTGTCTCATGTCGCAGTTTGTTACTGTGTCAAGTCCATGTCTGTCGTGTGTTTTCTGTCTTATTTTGATAGTCCCTGTCCTGTGTGCAGTGTGTCTGGTTTTGCTTCCCCTTGTCTCATTAGGTCTGATTTGTCCCAGCTGTGTTACCACCTGTTCCCCATCCTCTCATTAGCTGTGTCCCAAAACTTGGATATTGTGGGCCACGAAGGATACATCCAACCCATCCTTCAAATCTGGGGAAAATGAGGACGCATTTGTCGGCCGGATTAAGAGGAGTCTACGAATTGAGACAGCCTTTGTCGCGTTGCTGTGATGTAATCGGTCTACAAATGTGCCCTCAGGAAGATGCAGCCTATGTTTAAAAAGTTAATTCCTATTTCTCAGTTCCTGGTTTATTTTCTTGTGTTTTAGTTTGAGTTTTTGTGTTTCTAGTTTCAAGTTTTGCTTTTGTGTTTGTAGTACACCCTGCCTGCTACACAGCAAACCTTGACAAAACTGTTTGTGACATACAGTGGGATGCAAAAGTTTGGGCAACCTTGTTAATAGTCATTATTTTCCTGTATAAATCGTTGGTTGTTACAATAAAAAATGTCAGTTAAATATATCATACAGGAGACACACACAGTGATATTTCAGAAGTGAAATGAAGTTTATTGGATTTACAGAAAGTGTGCAATAATTGTTTAAACAAAATCAGGCAGGTGCATAAATTTGGGCACTGTTGTCATTTTATTGATTCCAAAACCTTTAGAACTAATTACTGGAACTCAAATTGGCTTGGTAAACTCAGTGACCCCTGACCTACATACACAGGTGAATCCAATAATGAGAAAGAGTATTTAAGGGGGTCAATTGTAAGTTTTCCTCCTCTTTTAATTTTCTCTGAAGAGTAGCAACATGGGGGTCTCAAAAACAACTCTCAAATGACCTGGAGACAAAGATTGTTCACCATCATGGTTCAGGGGAAGGATACAGAAAGCTGTCTCAGAGATTTAAGCTGTCTGTTTCCATAGTTAGGAACATATTGAGAAAATGGAAGACCACAGGCTCAGTTCAAGTTAAGGCTCGAAGTGGCAGACCAAGAAAAATCTCGGATACACAGAAGCGACGAATGGTGAGAACAGTTAGAGTCAACCCACAGACCAGCACCAAAGACCTACAACATCATCTTGCAGCAGATGGAGTCACTGTGCATCGTTCAACCATTCAGCACACTTTACACAAGGAGATGCTGTATGCGAGAGTGATTCAGAGGAAGCCTTTTCTCCCCCCACAGCACAAACAGAGCTGCTTGAGGTTTGCTAAAGCACATTTGGACAAGCCAGCTTCATTGCGGAATAAGGTGCTGTGGACTGATGAAACTAAAATTGAGTTATTTGGGCATAACAAGGGGCGTTATGCATGGAGGAAAAAGAACACAGCATTCCAAGAAAAACACCTGCTACCTACAGTAAAATATGGTGGTGGTTCCATCATGCTGTGGGGCTGTGTGGCCAGTGCAGGGACTGGGAATCTTGTCAAAGTTGAGGGACACATGGATTCCACTCAGTATCAGCAGATTCTGGAGACCAAAGTCCAAGAATCAGTGACAAAGCTGAAGCTGCGCCGGGGCTGGATCTTTCAACAAGACGACGACCAGAAACACTGCTCAAAATCCCCCAAGGCATTCATGCAGAGGAACAAGTACAGCGTTCTGGAACGTTCATCTCAGTCCCCAGACCTGAATATTATTGAAAATCTGTGGTGTGAGTTAAAGACAGCTGTCCATGCTCGGAAGCCATCAAACCTGAATGAACTAGAGATGTTATGTAAAGAGCAATGGTCCAAAATACCGTCAACCACAATCCAGACTCTCATTGGAACCTACAGGAAGCGTTTAGAGGCTGTAATTTCTGCAAAAGGCGGATCTACTAAATATTTATTTCATTTCTTTTTTGTGGTGCCCAAATTTATGCACCTGCCTGATTTTGTTTAAACAATTATTGCACACTTTCTGTAAAACCAATAAACTTCAATTTACTTCTCAAATATCACTGTGTTTCTCCTATATGATATATCTAACTAACATTTTTTATCGTAACAACCAACGATTTATACAGGATAATAAGGACTATTAACAAGGTTGCCCAAACTTTTGCATCCCACTGTATATAACACTGACTTTTTCTCCACTATGCAATCTTTTGTCCTGCACCTCCTTAAATTGTCTTACTCACTGTGATTCTCTGTTCTTAATGATTTTACATATTGTAATTTGATAGGTATTTCCATTCATTCTTATTGATTTTTAATTCTTTGTAAAGTAACCTTCAGTGTTTAGTGTTATTATTTAATAAAATATATTTTACCCTAAAGATTAATGGGGTCCAGCCATTTATAACTTCCTTGTTAAATCTTCTTAGAGTTATAACAATTTTATCAGCAGCTGGTTTAAGAGGATGACATTTTACATAAAAAAAAGACATGCAGAGAAGCCACGAGTTTATTCTTCGAGTTAATCACCATGACAGTCTATGAAGATTAGAGATGTGAATCTATGAGGAGGTGCAGCACAGATTTAACATTTGTTTATGTAGAGTCTATTCAACACAGACTGCAAAACATGCAATTGTCTTGCAATAACATGACAAATTGCATTCTTAGGATTGAAAATGCCAACTGGAACAATGATGGTAATAACAACATAAACTCACCTTTATTTAACGTCACCAAACAAACAGGTTCTTTTGATTGTTTATGGCTATATAAGTAAGTAATGTGTTTAATATAAAATGTGAACATGACTTAAACAGAAACTAAAGGTGTGTCACTCTTAACTGACACGCCAGATGGGCTAAGCACTGCCCAGATAGACAGGCGTGTGGAAAAGTACTGGGGAGCTTCTCTGCTGAACGCAAATTTTTGTTGCTGTGGAAGTTATCCCGCAAACATGTAATGCTTCGCCCAGCCTTGGGGCAAATTACAAGTAGTCACAGTTAAAGCTTTTCACTGAAACCTGTAATTTTACCACATTTGTTTTAAAAATCAGCCCTTTTTAATAAAGCATTTTATTCCTATTGAGCGATCATGTGAGAAGCTTTATCCTATCTTAAAATCAGTATGAGTAATTTCCAGCCACACTTTCCAGTTTCAAATAAACACGGGCAAAGAGTTGACTGAGAGAGTCCTAATGTAACAGTAGAGAAAATCCTGAACACTGAATCATAGTGGATATATTTAGGCTTTTTTTGGTCAGCTATTAACTGTGACTCATCTAGAATCAAAAGGGCTAAAAACTGTATGACATGACAAATACTACAACAGAAAACATATCAAATGTTTGAGCTGAGAAAATGCATTATTTAAAGCAATATACTAACTAATTAACTAACTAACTAAAAAGAAATAAAAATATACTAATTTTGAATTTGATGGCAGCAACATTTCTCCAAAAAAGTTGGTGCAGAGCCATGTTTACCACAGCTTAGCATCACCTCATCTTTTTACAACAGCCCATAAATGTCTAAGACCAGCTGCTGGACTGTGGAAGAAGAATGCTGTCCCTTTCTCGTCTGTTAGAAGATTCTAGCTGCTCTTTCATGATGGACTGAATGTTTTCATTGGTGAAAGGCTTGGACTGCTAGCAGGTCAGTTCAGCACCCAGACATATATGCAGTTTGACAAGCTGAAATACCCACGCTCTTCCCTGAAAAATACATAGTCTGGATGGGAGTATTCGATGCTCTAAACCTTTAAGCGTTGATGGTGCGTTTCTAAATGTTTCCAGTTCCACAGGCACTAATGCACCCTCATACCATAAGTGATCATCTAGATCATGTTCACCTAAAGCTCCTTTCTTACATGACAGAGTTTCAACCGGCATTTGTGGATGCACAATGAACTGTGTTTACAGACAGTGATTTGTAGAAGTGATCCTGAACCCATGACGTGATGACCAAAGCTCACAGACAACCAGTATTGATATTCTGTCTTGTCTCTTGCGCACAGGGATTTCTCCAGATTTTCAGAATCCCTTGATGATTATGTTCTGTAGATGATGGGATAAGTTTTTCAATTTTACATTGAGGAACATTATTCTAAAATTATTCCACAATTTGTGGACAGTTTTTTTTTCGTAAAATGGTGACCCTCTGCCCATTTTTACTTTTGGAAGCTCTGCCTATTTAAGGTGCTTTTTTGATGCCCATGCATGTCACTCACCAGTTGCCAATTAACCTGATTAGTTGCAGATGTTCCAATTGCTTTTCTACCATTTTCCCCCATCTGAACTTTTTTTTAAAATGTGTTAGTGCTATTATGATGCTATTAATGGCAGCAGGCTTAAGGGAGCTTGTATTTTTCATAAAATACAAGTGAAACAACGTGAAACTTGTGCACACTCTGATCAGGTTTCACGTCATTTGTTTGTTAGCAAGGAGCTGCTTAAGTGAACTCCAGAAAACCTTTGTGGACATGGTGATCTGTAGTCTGTCCTTGACCAGTGCCCCTAAAAAATAACAACACTGATGATGGTGGACAAAGAGGAACGTCCACACCTCCATATCAGACGAGAGCATCCCCATAACATCATTTCACCTGTTGTACTTAACCCTTTCATATTCCAAAATAGAGGTTGTCGTCACTGGAAGACAGCTGCACCTGTTTGCAGCAAACAGTGTACAAGCCATCTAGAAATCAACAATACCGCACAGATGGATGCTTGAAGTAAAATTCAAAGATAAGGCTGGTGAGATTCTATATTTTACTTTTTGTTGCCAAATCCTAAAGTAAGACCAAAAGTAGCTACGGCTAAATCTACATCAGAGAATTAACACCAACAAGGAGATGTATATGGGACTGAATTAAAAAAACAAATTCTGTGTTCATGGTAACAAAAGAGTTAGTGTGGGGTGTATGTTAATATATTTTTATTTTACAGCAACAGTGTGATTATTGAATTTTATTACAAATTTCAACATTTAAAATGTTGCTCTCATACTGAAGGCCTTATAATTTACATAATGATGTTAGTGAAATCAAAATTCCCTAACATCATTCAACAAACCCATGTGAATGTGTGATGATTAGTGTTTATCTGATAACAAACCTAGTCATGACCCTCATATACTCACTCGAACAATTTAGGGTTTTGAAACAAGCTTTTATAAGCTTGTAACCAGTATCTGTTTAATTCTGTTTTCTACACCCCTCGTTCATTTCTTCATTTTATGTTTGTTGGCTATTTAAAATAATGAAATAGGTGCAGAAATATTAATCTATCACAGAAATGGTAAACGGAAGAGAAAGTGTTAGGTACAAGAGGAGGTCGCTCAAAAAACTACTGTAACTTTCTTGAGTTTACAACCTTTTCTTCATGTGACCTGTAAAACATGACAGCAATATATTTTAAGAGAAAATGTGAGACAGGTGTGCTGCTCTCGCTCTGACTGAGTTTATGCATCTTGATGAGTCACTGCAGGCAAATATTCAGGCAAAAAAGTAGGTACAGTGTACACAGTGTATATATACAACAATAAAATAAAACAAGAAAACGTGAATATTTTTAGAAATCTGCCAAAGACCTGTTTAAAATTTTTAAATGGTTTTGTTTTTATTAGGCAAGTAACAAACTGAATTCACGTTTTTACACCAAAATGCAAAAATAATGTGTTTTACAATTTTTTCTGCCTTTTTTTTTAACTGTAAATATAAACTCGTGGATAACAAAATAATCAAAGCATTAAAATATTTTGGAGTAGCTTTGATATGCGTGTGCATACTGGTGGATTAACCATTATAGGAACATTAAAAAAATGTAGCTAAATTTGCTAAAATACCAATAAAACATCATGAAGGTATGAAGACTGCCCTTTAAACCTGTTACTAACCAGCCAGTTACCATTACTGCTGGCACTTTCAGGGAATTAAGTGAAGTGAGACATCTCGCTGTGTTTACTCTCTCGCTCGTACTCAGGTGGGTATGTCGTGACGACAATAAGCCCCTCCCCCGACTACTAACGAGACACCTCTCTTCCTTATTTGTGGTCATACCTGGGGTGTTAGGCGCATTGGTTGCCAGGTGTGCGGAGCTCGTCTGGAGCTCGTTTGGCTTTGTGTCATGACTGAAGAAGGCTACCTTTTTTGTTCTGTACCCGTCAACGTCCGATAAATATCGATGATAAACATAGCTGCCAAGATCATAAAGTGGTGAGTGAACGCCAGAGCGCGTCTATTAACCCTCTACTAACCTTTAGTTGTACTTATTTGTGTGTGTTTTTTCCCCCCCGCGGCTTCCTGGTAAATATCACACCTGATAGGGCTGCATGTAATTCTTTGGTAATGGATTCTGTGCGTGTTGTGTGCTCGCAGGTTGGTCTACAGAAAATGAAAACCTAAATGTGCTATGTAATGCAATGCAGGGTATTAATCAGGCTTCCTATCACTGAGTAGCTGAGAGTATAAAGCGCGTAAATCCACATGATTTTTTTTTTCTGAATTTAATGTGGGTTTTTAAAAAAAAAGTTATTTCTTCCGCTTTAACACAAAAAATCTGATAGTAATAAAAGGAAGCAATTAGTTAATCAGTATTAGTACACATAATAAATATTATACATATAGTACAGTTTATATCCTTAGGTACAAATTATTAGGCCTATATTTATACAGAGTGTTGACTGAACATCTATGCTGTTGTGTGTTACCCTAGTAACAGTTTTTCAGCATGCGTCTTGCCAAACATTCTTATATTTTTGCACTTTAAATACAGCATAATAATGCAATTTTTTTTCACTTATCTTTAAACATGTAGAATATTATATGTACTTCATTAGAAGAATATTAAAATATATACGTTATACTAGATTCAAGATAGGATAGGTTTACTCCCAGACCAAATGTTTATTCTGATTGCCAAATAGAGTATTTAGCTTTGGGTTTTAATTTTGGCATGTAATTGAGACATAAGCCCGATCCAAGACTTGCTCCACTGAGCGATCCTGTTAAAACTTGTCAGAATGGGTGTCACAGCAGGGAAAAAAGGAGCTTGTTGTCTCTGTTTGTGCTGAGCAAAACAACACAAATTACAAAAAGGGAAAAGGTGTGGCCCCTTTGCGATATTCTGTACATTACAGGTTGGTAACCAGTAAAAGACGGTTTCCTACACTTCCTGTGGTGACTGATTGCATCAAGCATGTTAAGGTGGCAGAAAACTACTTTGGTGTCTGAGTTCCCACTGAGCTGAGCTTCAGTAAATTTCCAGTCCATGTAGAAAAGCCGTGCAGCAGTTTGCAGTGACGTGCAGTTATTCATCAAGCATTTCCAACATAATTGTGCGTACTTTGTTTCTGTGTGTAATCTTTATCCAAGTATCTCTCAGGAATAAGGAAGTGCATAAACAGTCCAAAGTGCGTGTTTGTGAATTAGATGACTTTTTTAAAATCCCCTACACACATATTAACGTATTCATCTCCAGCATTTTTTTTTAGACAATGTAAAATTTGCTTAACACCAAACGGCATGTTTCAAACTCTTTTTCACGTTTTGTCTGGCAATTTCTGGCAAATCCACTTTGCTTTTGAAATGAGCAAAATGAATCTAACATCACACTTTCAGTTTATTTATTTACTAAAACACTCATATAATGTTTGAAGTCCTTGATTACAGCTGATGATATTGCCAGCCAATTATTAACAGTTCATTTTAACGTTTGATAACCATATGAAAATTGTTACTGACCCGTATATGTAAATGAAAAACTGGTATTATTGGTTGTGTTTGCTGTTTTCCCACCATATCTGCTTGTTTCAGGTAACAACAAGACATTCTGCCTCAAGCTCGTATCACACCATTGCCACTTGCTTGTGATGTCACTTCCCTGTCACAGAGTGTGATGGCTTGTGCCAGGATGGTGAAGCATCTCAGGCTGCCATTGCTGCTCCTGCTGCTGGCATTAGCTGCAGAATGCAACAGTAAGTTAAATCACTGAGGCTCGATTCGCTCAGAATATTTACTTACGGTTAGACGACATTTCAGCTGAAGTATAGACGTTTTAGTGTTAATGCATGGGGTTTAACAGAAGTATTGCTCCTACATCTCTTTTGACGTCATGCTGAGAGGATTGATAAAGAAACATCCATCACTGGGCAAATTATCAAATTATTTTTGAACCTCTGAAAATTGGTGACATACATAAAAGTGGCTGTAACACCCAAACCTCAATGTGATTCTTTTGTTAAACCCTTTGAATTAAAGCTGAAAGTCTGCACTTCAATCACAGCTTGACTAAAATCCACTGTGCTGGTGTACAGAGTAAACGACTACATCATGGTCCAAAACTGGGCCTTTAGTGCTAGTGGCCTACAGACTATAAAATGCAGATAGTTTTGGATTTTTTTTTTTTTTGTAAAAGGATATTCGGTGCTCATTATCCTGAATAATTACATTTAAAAATTAAAACGAAACACCTTTTTTTTTCTTTTTTCTTTTTTTTTTTTACTTAAATAAGTTTTCTCTGGTGTGTTATTCTGTTATTTGTAATCTAACAAAAAGCAGCAATGGTTAAAATCTCAGTTTGAAAACACTGAATCCAAGCAAGATTTAATGTACAGACTAATAACTGTGTCTCTACATTAAATCAGTCTGAAGATTAACTGTGAATCTTTGCAAACATTAAAGTCCACGAATAAAATGAAATGAAGTTATGTTTGATATTAGTGGTTTCAATTCTGCCTACTTTCCGTAGCCATGTTACGTCTAGCAGCTGGACATTTCTGGGCTCCTGCTCTCGAGCAGTAGGAGTTTTACCCTCACTTTATCCTTTCTTTTGAGCCAGAAGCTCCCTTGTTGTGCCTCCTCCACCAGATATTTGAGAGCATTTATCAGCATGGAGTCTGTCATCGCAATTCCAACACCCCACACTCTGTTCATGAGCCCACATCTGGCAGTCCTCAGTAATTTTCCCTTTTCCCACAGAGCAGGCATGGTAGTGGTAGATATGTTGTGGTATAGTGAGGTTGTGGTTTTCTGTTGTGGTAATTTTGATTTTGTATTGAGCTCATGTTCTATTTCCTTTCAAGCCACAGTAGTTGCCAACACCTCCAACTGCAAATCTGAGCCCCACCTCTTTGCCTGACAAACAGGATCAGGCACTCTGTTATCATGCTCTCTGTTTACTTCCAGCCTTATTGCTTTCAGTTAGGTTATACAGGACCCTCATATCAGGCCTATGTTACTGCTTCCTTCTAGAAAACGTGCTGCAAGGTGGTAGCTCTCCTCTAGGCCTCCTACATAGCCTTGATAATGATGCACAGCCTTGCTTGGGGCATCCACCATATGTGTTCTCATAACAGCCCTTCGATAACAGCCTCCCAGGATGTCCACCTACTGTGCTCCTGTTGGCTAACAGCTCTGATTTTATTTGTCTTCTCTTTCATTTTCTCAGTCTCAACCCACATCTATCAATCTGTCCTACATTTATAGAAACAATCTTGTGCTTTTTCAGTCTAATGATGACGGAGTTTACTGAGATTCCAGACCACTATGCCCTGTGCTTGAACATGAGAATGACCCAGTCATATACAGATTTTATTATTGTTTTTTCTTAATATTATTCTTTTAGTTGCTCCTTTTATGGGTCTGCCTCCATTTCACCCGTTCCCTAACATCCTCCTCTGTCACACCAACCACATGCATGTCAATGACTATATCCATTAATCTTCTCTGTGGTCTTCTTCTTTTCCTCCTCTCTGGAACCTTCACATTCAATACCTTTGTCCTATATACTGACTGTCCCCACCTTGCCTCCCTAGCTTTGTCACTTAAGTATCAAGAAACCTATTAAACTATTTTTGACAAATTTTTCCACCAATCACTGTGGAGTTTTATGTCTAAATAAACATTATAGAAAATGCCATTTCAAATGGTCACAGGTTGAGTTGCTGTGAGCACAGCTTAAATGAATAAACTCTGGGTGGATGAGTGAAACTAAGATAAGTTATCAAAGGTAAGAGAGAACGTTCACTTACCTGAGATAAGTGAATGCTGTCCTTTAAATAACTGTGCCAAGTTTTTTTTTATCATATTGTTTATTGGAAGCTGATGTCTCTTTGTCACGTGTGTTGCCAGGCATGTCTCCACCAGAAAAACCAGACAAACTTGGCTGCAGGTCCCCCGACAAGGAGACTTTTTTCTGCTGGTGGACCCCAGGCTCTGATGGAGGGCTGCCCACTGTGCATCACCTCTACTATAAGACAGAAGGGTTAGTTTAACCTACCAAGTCTGTTTTCTTGTTATTTTACACAATAGAGATTGTGGGTCCTCCGCTGGAATCAAACTGGAGTTTTAAGTACGGCATAGTGTATTTATCTTCACCCCACGCTACCAGATACTCCATGAAGTTTCAAATTCTTTATCACCCGCGTTGAGAAATAGTAAAGGTGTTGTTTAGTTGTACGTGGTGCTAGATAAGTAAATGTGGGGAAACTACTGGGTCTCTTTTCACACCCTTGTGAGCTGAGCACAAATCTTTGTGGATGTGCAAGTACACCAACGTAGACGTGGCTCACCCAAATGACCCACATTTCTCTAGCTAAATCCTAGCACTAGCATTTCAAGAATCTTCACAGATGAAATGCCACAAAACTGAGTCATGGTCCTGAGAGGATGGATCTCGAAGATGTTTGTGTGTTTGTGAAGCCCTGACTTGGTGACATTCTAAATCATTAGTCATCCCAGCGAAGAATATAATATAATAACATGCTAACCAGCTCATATTATCATTTAGGTTTCCAGTAGTTGTCTTTACTATAAATAATAAGGATATTATATGATATTTTTAAGTGTTTTTTTTTTTCTTTGCTAATTTTGAATCATCAATCACTTAACACGCATATTGGGTTAATTGATTGATTCCAAACTGGGCAAACTTGAGTATGTGAGATACACTTAATGCTTAAGCCCATAGAATATGATAGTAAGGTGCAATAGAAATGACTGTACATGCTTACAGACTCATCAGAAAATCCAATTATTCATTTCTTAGGAGATGCAACTGAAGTCACATTGCAGTGATCGGTGATGACATGTATTTTGTTCATGTGCAGTCAGGAGAATATGCGCCAGTGTCCGGACTACCACAAAGCTGGAAGTAACTCCTGTTTCTTTAGCAAGACCTCTATCTGGGTCGAGTACACTGTGATTGTGGAGGCCTCCAATGCCCTGGGGAATACTTCTTCAGACCCCCTTACTTTTGACTTGATGAACATTGGTAAGTTTTTCTAGTTTTAAATAATTTACATGAAATATATAAATCAAACATGATTTTTGATTGTTTTGTGATAAACAGAAACCATTAAAAATAGAAATATGAGCATATATCATTTCTGTAAAGCATTCTTGTACTAAAAATATCCTCAAAGTTTATTTTTTATTTTATTTTCTGGGTTGTAATGGTGGCACGGTGGTTAGCACTGTTGCTGCACAGCAAGAAGGTCCTGAGTTCAATTCCACCATCAGGCCGGGGTCTTTCTGTGTGGAGTTTGCATGTTCTCCCCGTGTTTGCATGGGTTACCTCCGGTACTCCGGCTTCCTCCCACCGCCCAAAGACATGCAGCTTGTGGGGATAGGTTAATTGGATAATCCAAATTGCCACTAGGTGTGAATGTGCGAGTGAATGAGAGTGCAAGTGGTTGTCTGTCCCTGTGTGTTGGCCCTGCGACAGACTGGCGACCTGTCCAGGGTGTACCCTGCCTCTCGCCCTATGACAGCTGGGATAGGCTCCAGCGCCACCCGCGACCCTGAAAAGGATACGCGGAAGCGAATGGATGGATGGGTTGTAATGATCATTTAAACTATGATTGCTTTTGGCCTATCACTGTACTGTGCACTAAACTATAAATCACGCTGACCTTTCTTTAGCTACACAGGTTATTATTTTACAACACTGAAGCTTGTTGATATAATTAGGATTTTCTGGTAATGATTAAGGGTCACTTCAAACTTTCTCATTCAGAATGAAAAACTTTTAAAATGTTAATAATAATAATCTGCTCAGATCAAAACATATTTGTGTCAGAACAGGAGTAACACAAAAATCTGTACGGACTGAGCTAATGATTGGCACAGTTTTATTGCCCAGACTGCCTTCTTGAGGCTGGTGAGGAATGGAAAAGTACTGAGTGACATACATGAGCCGCAAATAAAAACCTGAACAGAATGAGGTGGAACTGGTTTGTGCACAGCAAAACTTCTGTATACTCCAGCATCAAATTTCACACCTTTTGTTGGGGTTATACAGGCAGAGCGGTATCTGCGTCCTGTCCTGTAAGCAAACAGTAATTTCACTGCATTAGTTGTGGAGGGTTTTTGGCCTCAGAAAACACACTTTACAAGCACCCATGCATGAGACTAAGCACAGATCAACATGCTGGTTTCTGAATAGGGCAGCTGCAAACCAAAGTAGAGGTGTGGCCATAGGGGAGGCAATGCTAGTCTGCTGGTTGGTTGTTTCACATGTTTGCCTGCAAACAAATCATGGGTGTAGGGTTTCTGTTGAGTAGCACAAGAAAATATAGAGTATCGGACTCTTCATTTGCTAAATTATGATTACATTTTATGCACTAGAGTGGTTTTTTTTTGTTTGTTTTTTTTGTTTTGTTTTTTTCTAAATCAGTTCATTCAGTTCAATTCAGTTTCATTTACATGGCTCAAAATCACAACAACAATTAACTCAAGGCACTTTACATTGTAAGGTAAAGACCCTATAATAATACAGAGATGGCCCCCAACAATCAGACAACCTCTTATGAGCAAGCAGGTGGTGATAGTGGGAATAAAAAAACTCACTTTTAACAGGAAGAAACCTCCAGCTGAGCCAGGCTCAGGGAGGGGCAGCAATCTGCTGCAACTGGTTAGGAGGGAGAATGGACAAAAGACATGTTGTGGAAGAGAACAAGACATTAATAACTAACGATTAAATGCAGGGTTTTGTATAAAAGAAGTGAGTGAAGAAGAAACCTCATGGGAAACCTTCTAGCCGAATAGACCTATTGGGAGCATTCTGTGTCGCCTGATCCAGCCCTAACTATATGCTTTATCAAAAAGGAAAGTTTTAATCCTAATGTTAAAAGTAGAGATTCACACTGGGAGCTGGTTCCAGAAGAGGGGCCTGGAAGCTGAAGGCTCTGGCTCCTATTCTATTATTGGATAGTGGAGTAGTGAAGACAGGAAAGGGTGAGTGGGTGGGGGTGCAGCAATGGGTCGCAGGTCAGACTAAAACCTGGGCTGCTGCATTCTGGCCATGTTGAAGGCTTTTCAGAGAGTTCATTGTAACAATAAATTATAATAGTACAGCTTAAAAAGCAATAAATGAACAGAAGAGGATGTTATGGATAGGCTGAGATGAAGTCAGGAAGTAATTTTGTTAAATGAGCTTGCTAGAGACCAAAATATTTACGATTATGATTTTTGCCTCACTTTAACAGCCCTACCTGATAGCTTGACAGTAAACGCACAAACTGTGGGTTAACTCTTGGACACCAAGAACCTTGTGTAAAGTCACTCCTCACTCCAACATGCCCATCTGTATCTACGCTGGTGTTATTGGATAAAGGCAAAATGACAAAAAAAATACAATCACTTTTTTCAGCCTAGTTCAAAATTTCAATATGTAAACAAACTAAAGTTAATGCTCTTCTCATAAAACTTAATTTCATTTTGCTTTTAGTGCCAAATACCAAATGTTGGCATGCAAATATACTGAACTAAGTTTGTACCTGATAAACAGCATCACAGTCTCTGTTTCTCTCTATTGATGAACAGTGAAGCCCTTTGCACCTGAAAATGTTACAGTGGTGGTCAACATAGAGGACAGCCCACACCTCACCATCCAATGGCATACACCGTCTAACATAGACACAAAGTCAGGATGGGTCACTCTGAAGAATCAACTGAGAGTCAAACCAGACAAGAGCAAAATATGGAAGGTGAGTGGCTGACAGAGCTTCTCTAATATTGCATGGAAACGTTCTTACACTGTGCCAAAAATGAGTCCCCATGGAAAATTACCATTGGATGAATGAAACATGTGCCAACCTATTTTGTTCTCACCACTGTGTGTATGTTAGTAAATTATAATTGTTCAGAACAAACAGTTTTGTAGACTCTTCGTGCTATTTGGATACTATCTACATGCTAACCCTCCCCCACCATATATAAGGAAACAAGTTTCCGAAATGACAATAATAGTTATTATTGGTATTATCAGTAGAGGAGGTGGTGGTTGTTGTTGTTGTTGTTGTTATAGTAGTAGTATTAATTTTAAAGATTTGTATTTGTTTTCCTAAGGCAGCCAAGCTGTGATTTGTTTGTATGCATTTTCAGGGGGGCTTCTAAATGTTACTTTTCTTTTTTTGTTTTTTAAGATACATGATTTATCAATATTTTTATATTTTTCCGTGAAACTTCATTTAGTCAATTGATGAGGTCTAGTTATCCCAAGCACAGTGGCAAATCTACTACAAAATAACTTCAAACGAAAAAAATTAAGGTATTGCAATGGCCCAGTCAACGTTCAGACCTCAACCTGACTGAAATGCCGTGGCGGTACCTTAAAAGAGAGCCATGCATAAATGAATGACCGCAAAACTCAGTGAACTTAAGCAATGCAATAAAGAGGAGTGGGCCAAAGTTCGTCCACAATGAGGTGAGAGCCTGATAAAGTCATACGGAAAATGATTGCTTCAAGTTATGCACGACCTTGTGTTTTTCACACACTGCCTCTGCCTTTTGGCTTAGTTTTTGTTGAATAAATAGTGACATGGTGTAATATGTCACCTGCTGCTGTATCTGAGGTTGTGTTTACCCAGTTTTAAAACCTGGAAAGGACTAGATTTTTTTTTTTTTTTTTTTTTTTTTAAATGTCTCTGTATATAAAACCTTCAAACTGACACAGCGCACGCTTCCTGTTTGTATTGATTGTATGTGAAAATTGTAAATAACTTTCAAAAATCTGTGGATCTGAATGCCAATCAAGTCTAAAAGTTACTTCTTCTTAGAAGTCACTTCTAAGTTTGACCAACATTAATTTTATGCAAACCTTTTAACAAATATACAAATCAAACCGACATAACATTTTAGAATTAAATGTGAAATCAAATTAAACTCCAAGTTTAAAGTAAATTAAGTATTATTATTATTACCATTTAGATTTTCTATCCAAAAAAACAGAAAGCCACACAGTGAAAGCTTAACATGTTACCCATTATGAGTTGAAACCTCAAAATGTTACATTTTGAAAATTAATGCAATCACAAAATTAATTTTAGGTCTAACTTTTAGCAGTCTTGGCTAGTAGCGATTATCTCCTCTGTCAGATGATGAATCCATGTTGGCAAGTCAAGCATGAAATCAGGCTCTGGAATGAACTGCACCAGCCCAAATAGGAAATCATTAAACAACCTTTTACTGTCATGTGAAGAATAAAGTTGTGGTATAACCTGTCACACACGATTAATCAGTAAATCAGTATACTGCAGTTTAACCATAAATTTTATGGTTAAATTGTTTTATTTCAAAGTAAACAAATGTATTTTTAACTCTCATTTAGTCCAAAGGTGATCTTAACAGTAGTAGAAGTCAAATGTTTTGTGATTTCTTTTCCTCTTTCTTTCTAGAATTACGCGTCAGAAACACAAACACATTTCACCATTTACAGCATTGATCTTGGGGTGGTGTACATGGTTGAAGTGCGCTGTGCAATAGACAATAGCTGGAGTGAGTGGAGCAACACTACCTTTGTCAAAGTCCCTAACTGTAAGTCCCGAAAGCCCTTTACGCCTTCTTTACAACATATTGGCAAGTGCTAACAGTTAAAGATTAATAAAAATGTGCCTTTTTTTTTTTTTTTTTTTTTTTTTTTTTTTTTTTTTTTTTTTTTTAAACAAAATTCAGTTTCTCGCAAGGACAATTCCTTTTGGATACTGGTTTTCAGCCTCTGTCTAATTCCATTGCTTGCGGCAATGATTATCTTGATCCTGAAGAGAAAAACGTATGTATCTGATATAAAGTCTAAATCACTCTATTTTACATGAAGACAAGATGTGAAGACTTGACTCATGACTGTTTTCTTTCTCAGTGTGAAGAAGTATATTCTGCCCCCTGTCCCTAGTCCAAAGATAAGAGGAGTTGATGTTCAACTTCTCAAGGTGATTGCCTCTCCATTCTGCTTCTAGAATATGCACACACAAAAAAAGCCCCATTGTTTTGGTGCTGATAATAATATACTCTATTAACCTTTGCAGAGCGGCCAATCTGAAGATGTCATTAATGCCATGCTTCTCAACCAGAGATTTCCTGTTATGATACCCTGGAAGGACCAGAAAGAGGATTACCTGATCGTGTCTGATAAAGAAACCTCGTATTTGCCATTGGAGAAAAAGAAAATATTCATTCTGCCACTTGCCATGGCATTAGACTCAGAAGTCCAATCTAAGGAGACAAGTGAAGTGGATCACTTTCCAAAAGACAGCGAGTCTTCCTCAGAGGAGAGTTCAGATAAGACAGAGTCGTCGCAGCTTCTTACTAAATGCTCAAGTGCAAACGTTTTAAATGATGAGAAGGCAAATCAGCTAAAAGGTGTCACTGAGAAGATCTTCCAACCGTTTGGAATCTGTGGTTATGTGGATATTCCGAGACATGAGCACATGCAGGAAGCAGACTACAGCAGAGTGAACGAGGTAAATGGTGACAATATTTTAATCATGAAGAAAGAAAATATTCCCCATACTCTGGACACACAGGGACAAGAAGGCAGTGTGCCTGATAACTACAGCATGGTGAAAGAAGTGAATAGTGACAACGTGGTTTTCCTGGAGAAACACAGTGAGTCAGTTAACGCTTCTTTTAAGGCTAAAGGCTACATAGACTGGGTCAATCAGAAGCCAAAAAATCTTCATATGACTGGGCACAGTGAAATGGGAGTGTGCCCACAACTAGTTGGTTGTGAATATGTAGATACTGTCCCTCCACCAGCTGTAATCTAAAACTTTTTATCATATAAAAATGCTATTATAAGGTGACAGCAGACATTCATCATTACTTACTGTTGAATCAAAGCTGTGAATAGTCTATATTTTTGCTGTTCTCGTTGGATGTACGGTTGGTACAGACATTCGTAAAAACCATAAAATATACCATCTCTGGTCCAGGGGTACTTGGGCTACTGAGTATAAATTATACTTGCACCAACAGCAGGTAAAAGTTTGTCCTTATTCAGTAGAACAGTTTGACATGTGCTCATTGGATTTGCGCATTTTGTCCAAACATCCATGAGAATGATAGTGCTCTGTTTCATCTCGAGTTATCTGGGGGCTGACTTTTTGTTTTGAGTAACATCCAGTGAATGGATTCTTTTCAACCAGATTTGGCTAATACTGTGGTTTACCAATTAATACCTGCAAAAACCTCAGGTGTAATTTGTGTTTAGTAGAAATTAGTATTGCCAAAGTTATGCTGAAATAGATCGAGACTATACCAGCTAAACATCAAATCCCTGCTTTTAGCTCAAAGCATGATGTGTCCGAGTACAGCATGACTGAATTGCTTTTAAGTCAACTCTTATATTACATTAGCCATGTCAAGCTTTCAAAACATTATTAGTAGAATGTTTAATTTGTGGTATAGCTAAGTAAAGTAACCCAAGTTTAATCATTTAAGGCTTGTTGGCAAAGAGACTGTTGCTTGATGGCTTTACAGTTACTGTTTTCATTTTTTGTTTTTGTTTTGTTTTTTTTTGCCTCTGGAAGGTAAATTGTGGTCTGTTTCATTATCAAGAATGTACACAAAGAGCATATCCAGGTTTCTAAAGTCATTACAACGCAATATTATTGGCACATTTTTATTTATTTTTTTAAAGTGGTGGCATACTGTGCTGTAACTGACAAGCAAATCTGCATATGAACCTGTGCCTAGTCTAATCAAGTGATTATTTTACAAGATATGGTATCATTAAAAAAGCTTCAGACTTAAAGAATAGATTTGTTTTACTGATGTAAATTTATAATTAGATTTTTAAAATGCATCTTGTAACATAATACAAGGACTTCCAGATAGGTAATACTTATGCATTACGCATGTAAACAAGCTAATTACATGTGGAATTTAAAAGAAACTTTTGTTGTGTGTGTTTGTTTGTTTTAAACACTCAATTAGAGAGATGGGGAGAGAGAGCGAGATCAGAGGGAGCAGAGTTCAAATGGGTTAACAGAGATGACATAATAAAATATGGAAAAATCATTGTTTGTTCATTTTTCTTCTCTGCCTGAATCTTAAATACTCTCTATGGTCTAAAGGAGCATTTGGCTACCATACATTTCATTTTTTTTCAGAACTGGTTCATGTATGAACTAGCTTACATTCACCTCAAAAAAGGTGAGATATATAGATATAGATATATCTTTTTTTTTTTTTTTTAATTTAAATAAATTTTTATATACCAAAACCTGAATGTCAAAGATGTATCGGCTCATCCAGCTCACAATCCATCACCAGTCACAGGTTATTGCCTGTAAAATGACAAATGTGACCTTGGGGTGGCTGTAGCTCAGGTGGCAGAGCAGGTCAGCCATTAATCAGAAGGTCGGTGGTTCGATCCCTGGCTGCATGCCAAATATCCTTGGGCAAGATACTAACCCCATGTTTGCCTACTGGTGGTGGTCAGAGGGCCCGGTGGCGCCAGTGTCCGGCAGCCTCGCCTCTGTCAGTGCGCCCCAGGGCAGCTGTGGCTACAATGTAGCTTGCTATCGCCAGTGTGTGAATGTGTGTGTGAATGGGGGAATGACTGAATGTAGTGTAAAGCGCTTTGGGGTCCTTAAGGACTAGAAAAGCGCTATACAAATGCAGGCCATTTAACAATTTGGATAAAAACCCATTAGGTGATCACCGTGTGCATGTTTCATTACAACCTGATCAATACTGTTGGAGCGGCAGCGATTCTTACTTCTGTTTAGCATTTATTGATAAATGCTGATTGAACAAATATTTTTGTTTATTTGAGAAGACAACTGAAGGTTGTAGACTTGCTGTTCTCTATAATATTGGGGGTGTCTCAGCCAAATGTACTCAAGCCTCTACTCTTGTGCATTAAAGATTCACTTATTAAGTTGTGATTACACAAATGACACTCAAAATTGAAATTTAAAATTAATGGACTTCAAACTGATCACAAAATGTAATTCCATTGTTCTTGGGACAGTATCTTTTCTATAGTTAAGTATTTGTCAAAAAAATATATACCATTTTAAAAAAAACAAAAGACAAAAAAACAACAACACCTCAACAGTGTGGCAATACATACTTATCAGCACTTTTGGAGCTTACTAAATATTTATTATCTGTATAATTCAATTATAACAAATGTCGTAAACTGACAAATGTGATTTCTTACAACTTTTTCAGGTTTAAACAAATCTACACAAACAATACACAAATTAAATGAATGAGACTAAACATCTTAAACTTAAGACTATGCACAGACAATTTGACACAACACACACATGTCACATGACACTGTTACCTTGCAAAATGTCTGTTATGAAATCTATTTTATATCTATTTCTCCCTGGCTTGAATCAAAATGTAAATGTAATGACTTAAATGCAAAACCATGTAATATCAGTCATTCAGATATTAAAATCCAAGCTTGGTTTCTACTTTTAAAAAATAAAGCGCAGTTTAATGGATTTTAGTTTTTTTGCCCCTGTGAAATATTGCATGGTTTAAGTTTATTACCCTGTGTGAACCTGCCAAAAACTGAACCAAATGTGTAGAAAAGATTTGTATTTGTGGGTAAAATTTTGAAAATGTAAAAAACAAACTTATTAACATGAGTGAAAGTCTAAGCAGGTTGTTTCATCTTTCATCCAAGTGGATTCTTCAGTAATAAAATCAAATTTATTTAAACCCTACTGAGGGTTGTGCTACATATGCTAAATACCAATTCTAAGCAGTGTGAAAGTCACAAAAGTGCACTCTAAACAAATCACAGGTATTATGTTTATTGTGTATATATATTCTAATATACACTGCTTTATGTTGATTTCTTGTGTACAGACAGTATGCTATAGAGACTGGTATGCAGCATATGTTATATAACATGAATGAGAACATTGAAGAACATAAACATTGGTTTATCATTGTTCTTAAATTAATGTGTAACTTCAGTGTCATGGCAAAATAAAAGGTAAATTTAAACCATTAATTCCTTTAATATGCAATCTTGAACTTACTCCACATGTTTACAAAGGATGATACACAACTCTTTATTCAAAACCTTCAAATTTTACTGGAGTCAAGGAATGTCACTATGTCAAAATGTCATTTCTTTATGTAAAATGACACTAAAATGTCAAAATCGTTTGAACTGAAGTTTATTATAAAGAAAAAAAATGCAGTGTTAAATTATCATACATCCCCTTAACAACCTCCACACACTGTCATGAAGCTGCTGATCATTCAGATTGTGGGATCTCTTCAAGTTCAGCCCTACTAAGAAGAAATCATAACTGGAATAAGCACTAACATGATACTGACAAAGTCCTGGAAAGCTGCGAGCCGCAGTTTGAGAAACACCTGCAGCACTGTAGCCTTGGAAGGCTCTTTTTCTGCCAGTACGATGAGAAATAAGGGGATCCATTTTTCAGGCACAAAAGGCTTCACAACTGTTAGCTCTCTTCATCATCAGTGTTTTCAGTACATTCATTGTCCAAGTGCATGGACCGCAGCTCCACCTCAAAGTCCATTAATGTGTGGTTATACTCCTCCTCCAACATTTTCTTCCAGATTTTTACTGAGAAAGGGAGACAATATGTAATTATTTTTTACTGTTTCACGATTACTGTTAGAGACACTTTGTTTTTTACTAGACAGAGCAATATCATCGCTATCCAATGTTACAGTTACTTACTGTATTGTGGTTCCTCTGGCTCCGTTACATCCGGGTCAGGCACAGGTTCCTCAGTGTTTGTTTCAAGCTCTGCCTCTTCCTGGTCTCTCTGCTCCAGGCTTGACACCATCCCTTCATAGGCTGTCCTGGCCTCAGAAGACAGCTCGATCATCTTGTGATAATAATCCTGTAGGTACGAAAGTTTTCAGCTCATTTGAAATTACCTATTAATGTCATCTTAAAACAATAATTGTGCGTACATTTGCATAACAATAACCCTGACCTGTGCACCATCATAGTTGAAGATGCCGACCAGGGTGACAGGCACGGCCTTGTTGACACAGCGTCCCAAAGCTTTTCTAGAGAGTGCAAATATGAACGGCACACCCTGCTCACGACATGTATCAATGATTGTGTGGAGAGCCTCATCCAGGCCGCCTGTGAAAGGTGATATTTTTGCCCTTTTCATGCACTTGTAAGCATTCCTTGTACGTCACAGCTCTCCCAGGATCACATTTATGAAAGACTATATGACAATTCTCGCTTTTCCATGTTGCTTGATAAATCAGAAAACAACAAATTGTATTCTCTCCATTTTGTCTTCTCTCTAATTTGTAATTTTTAAGACCAAAAAACATTTCTGAAATGCCAACAGGGAATAGTGTGCTTTTTAAAAGCAATAGCATAAAACTAGGAAAAAAAGGAGATAATGAAGTTCTGAAACTGTAATGGACATGTTTAAAAATATTAAGTGACCATAAAGAATTGGGATGCATACATATAACTCCTGCTGATCATAGCCTAGACTTGAATTTTAAAGTAACAACACAAAGAACATGAAAGTTGGACTGGCCCAAATTTAAAGAAAACGTTCAGAATTCCTAGTTTCCAAACTGAAAGCCAACTATCAGGTCTTATAGTACCTTTGGACTGGATGCGTTCACAGTTAGGTGAGATAATGACACACTTGATCTTCCTGAGTTTGAGGTGCTTGTGGACCTCCCTAAGGCCCATCACGAGCCGCCTCTTCATGCGGGCCTTCATGGGGTCCTTCTGGTACAGGCGGTCCTGGAACCGAACCAGCTCCTTTAGCAGCAACATCACGCACTCATCCACATCTTTGCTCAGCATCTGGCTGCAATAACTGAAATGCAAATGAAAATGGAAACGCGATATACTCAGGGTGCAAGCAACCAACATCAACTTGTGACTGGTCATGCAGTGAAGCGTGCAGCTTTGGCAGTCTTACTCTCTGAATTTTCTGCTGTGGATTTTAGGTGCTGGGTATGACTGAGGTGAGGGGATTTGTTGCTGTATGGTCTCATTTTTGTCCGTCTCTTCAGCTTCTCCCACGATCTGACATGTGTCATTTAATTCATCAAATCCCTCTGCAGGAGAGCCAACCTCATCTATGGTTTGAAAAGCACAAAATTAAAAATATTAGCTGCAATCATTCGTTTCCAACAGCTCAGAACAAAGCATACTGGCAGCAATAATTTCACTGCATGCTCTGACCTGTGGCGTTTGCATCACACTGCTCTTTTTCTGTACAGTTACTCGCAAGTTTATACTCGCTTTCAGGCAGCAGTCCTCTCTCCTCCAGTAAACGCCTCTGCTTCCTCTCCTCTCTCTCCTTCAAAATGACCTGAGGAACCAAAACATGAGTTCAAGTCTATAAACAGAGCTACACAGCTGAAATGAATTCTCATAAAATTGATTATATTTGTCTTTATTGCATAGTAAATAAATGAACTTTGCCTTCTTCAGAGGAGTTGGTTTCTTTGCTTTGGGCACCTCTCTTTGCTTGCCTTTCTTTACCAAAGGACTAGTTGAATCGAGGGGATTGTGTGCAATTTTATCCTGCTGCCACAGAGGCTTCTTCTGGGCAGATGTTTGCTTCTGAACAACAGGTAGTCCTCCACCAACTACACATACAGGAATACTTATTTTTCATCAGGTTATGATAGCATGCACTCCAAGATCGGGGTTAGGAAACTACTTAAATTAGCATTATTCTTCAAAACAAAGTATAAAGTGATATCTATCAAGCCAACCTGTGAGAATAACTGGCTTAGCGTCCTGCTTGGCTTTCTGAGACTGCTGCTTCTTTTCCAGGGTGGCCAGCATGTTTCCGATGTCCAGTTGCATAGGAACCTTGCTCTTTTTCCCAGAGGCTTTCTCGCTTTTCTAGAAATCAGGTAAACAAGAACAGAACTGCACATTAAAATCAAACCTGTTTCCAATTCTAAAGGTTAACTTTAATGTACACAAGACACAAACCTGTCCTTTTTTTCCCGTTTCAGTGGGTTGTGTCTTTGCTGCAGGTGATTTTCCCTGGTTCTGGTCAGCAGATTGATGCTGACTTCCTTCTCTTTGGTTTTCCTTAAAAAGAATGTAAAAATCACTATCATAAAAAAACACTATAAAATGTAATTTTAGACTAATATTAAATATATATATGATGAAATGATGAGTACCTCATTGCATAGTTTTGTATTGCTGCTGGTTATTAACCTTTCAGTCTTCGACAAAGCAAGAGTCAAGTCTGGGAACTCCTCTTCATCCTTCAAAGAAAACCATACAACAGAAGTAATCCTTCTCCTAGGAACAGAACGAGTTGAACAAAAATTCACAACTCAGATTTTCTTCACCTCAAATTTTGGAGGCTCTTGAGAAATCACCGGCTCTGACGAGTCACCTCCTGCACCCTCACTGCTACTTTTCGGCTTCTTTTTTTTCTTTCGCTTTTTCCTCCCTGGAGCTATCTCTTCCTCCTGTGCAGCCATGCTCTCAATCTGATAAGATATAAAAATGACAAAGCTCAAACACCCCATGAAAATATAAAGGCTTACTGTGAAAGTTTAGCTTTTTGTTATGTTGAGCAACCCATTTGATAAATTCTGTTATATCAAGGATGTAAACACCACGATATATAGTCTGTGTGTCTATAATTACATGTTTGCTTGATGTTCACAAATAATGTCTCTTTGGCCTCATTACTCTGTTGCCTTGCTTATTTTGGTTTGGTTTACAATGTCTTTGTAAATAAAGAACAGCTCTTCACAGAAACTCTCCAGTGTTGCCATAGTTTGAACACAATTTTAAGTACTGCACTCTAAAGATAATGTTAGAGATTTCCATGGCTGTTGTGAATGGCATTGTTTGTTGTTGTTAGATCAATAGATTTCTGATAATCCACAATGAAAGTTCAAACAAAGTTGAAAAAGACTTTTGGAGGGCGGTTAGACAACATAATCATATGCATACTATATGCAACTATATCTGCCTGTGCTAGAATGACTTAGACGGTTATAAGCGATATGTGTCTCACACAGTGCACAAACTATGTCAGGGTGCTGCTGCTTCCTGAACATAATGGAGGGAGGTGTGCCTTATTCAGAGCTAGAACACGAGTCCCTCTGTGCTAATTGCAAAAGAGGTACAAATTGCAAACCTGCAAATGGAGCTGCTAAATGTGGAAAGTGAAACGAGGCATAATAATCTCTACTTTGACTGTGACGCATGTCAGGTGTACAAGCTGATATGGTATTAAAAAACTGTAATTACCTTGGACTTCAGCAGGTGTGCTGTGTCAGATTTTATAACTATTGCAAGTTGGCATGCTGTAATTTCATTTACATTTATGAATAAAATGCAAGCTTCGAGAGAACATTTGTTGCTTCTTGCTTTTTCTGTGATGGTGCTCAGCCTCTGTGTGGATACAGAGTGTAACGGGAGAGCAGTGGGAGCTCTGTTGCAGAGTAATACTGTCCACATATTTTTAATTAGCGTGAAAAATCTACCTACATTTAAGAAAACCTAATAAAAAGGTTAATTACAAAAAACACCAAAAGCTACTAAATGGATGGTGCATAAGTGAAATTAAGTGTGATGGTTACTGCTGTGCGAGAGACATCAAGAGCCAAGAGTGAGCTATTTAAAAACAAAACAAAACATAACATGACAACAAATGGTAAATGGCCTGTATTTGTATAGCGCTTTACTAGTCCCTAAGGACCCCAAAGCGCTTTACATATCCAGTCATCCACCCCTTCACGCACACATTCACACACTGGTGATGGCAAGCTACATTGTAGCCACAGCCACCCTGGGGCGCACTGACAGAGGCGAGGCTGCCGGACACTGGCGCCACCGGGCCCTCTGACCACCACCAGTAGGCAACGGGTGAAGTGTCTCGCCAAGGACACAACGACCGAGACTGTCCAAGCCGGGGCTCGAACTGGCAACCGATTACAAGGCGAACTCCCAACTCTTGAGCCACGATTGTCCCAATACAACAAAACGAATACATACACAACTCACAAATACTCAGATATATCTAGTAATATTTAGTAACAGCCTTACAGATTTCTTTCCATCTTGTAAGTATATAAAGTGTAACGCAGAGCAGGGGTAGTGAGAAGGCTGTTTCGCCTTTCTTGTAGAATAATGAAAAAAAAAAAAAAAAGTGTTCACACCTATAATACTCACAAATTAACTTTTAAGTGTCCAATTAAATCTTTTTTTTTATATTTACTCAAAATTTATTTAAAGAAGTTAATTTCGGCTGCTCTCTTGTCACAAGGGACGTAGGAGCATCCCGTGTCGATTTGGCAAAACATGATGCCCTTCCGAATGCTATCCCCGAAGGGACTTGTGTTTCCAGCTGAAATCAAAACATGGGCCCAGATAAGAGCCAGAAAATAAATGGTAGGTTTACCTCATGAAAATAATTAATTCACTTACGGATTGTTAAGATTTGCCAATTGCCTAAGAATCTGGTATAACTGTTGAGAATCTAAAACATGCATCATACCTGCATACTGTTACAGCTGATTGTCTTGTCATTGGGATCAAGTTTCTTCGGAGGCTGAGAGGCAATGTTAGCCCAGGACGTCACCACCGGTTGGACTGTGCACACACACCAAATAAAGATAATCAACGTGTGAAATATTTTTAAAACTGCCTTAAAATTGCTGAAAGACAGACTAGAGTAAATCTGAGCCTACCTGCTTGGATAACTTGGCTTTCTGGCTTGGCATTAGTGGCACACACCTGGGGACCAGGTAGGGTTGGAGATCCTCTGCTGCCAGACTATGCAACAAAAAATTACAGCAGCACCAACATCATGAGTATAGCTTTCTGTAATGTGCAAGAGCTGTCACATAGCTTAACATTTGATATTCCCATGAGCTGACCATCCAAGAAGATGCCAATTTTGGAGTTTGGGAGCTTGTGAATGGAGGATCCCAGCACTCTTTCCGAACAGTAGGAGCTGCTTTGGCCACTGAAACACCACCCAATTCCGGAAAATCAGCCATCTTCACTTCAAATGGGACAGAATTTGTCTGTGCTGGTTTTGGCTTCCCTGCAGAGGTTGGGGCAGATCTTGTACCTTTAAAACCTGGGAATGAATTATGAAATATTAAAGGAGAAATATTTACATAAAGCAGCGGGTTTTAAACATTTTGTGCCCAACATACTACAATTCTGTTCATCAAAACTGAACAAACAAACAAAATCTATAAGACAATAATATGCTAAAGAATCTCATCAAGAATTACTGCAATTCTCACTGTATTGACACCTTTGCTCTACATCATCTCAACTGAATGTTGTCAGTTCATTCTTTAATTGCATTTCAGACAGTTACAGTTTATCTGCAGCATCTAGATCTTGCAAGATACCGTTACACAAAAACCATTAAATGGTCTTGCAGCTTCAGCTGTAGAGCTCCTTTAAAGTAGGCCAAGTTTCTTTCAGAATCTCTCTGTGCCCCTTTAGCTTTCTTGGCACCATATTAACATTGCCAAACTGCTGCCAGAGGTTTATGCACTTGGGCTAAAGGCCACAGACATTCCAAATCCACGTGAAGCTGTAAGACAGGCAGCTTTCACAATAATATCTGCTGGGTCATCAGCATAGGTTGTTACTTGGAGTTTGAGTAACATGAGAAAGCAACAAGGTTGGTGCACAAACATGCCCAAGGCACTAAAGCAATAGCCAAGCCTTTAATGTGTGGGCAACTCACAAGTTAGCCGATCATTCGTGTCGCTTTGCCCTCCTGTATATGGCAGTAATACGTGCAAGCTTGATACCAAATCCCATGGGATATTTGGGAATCACTTGACCACAAAATGATTTCCAATGTTAAAAATATTTTGTTTGTACATTCAATACAAAAACTAGCATCTGAACCAAGAAATTATTCCCAAAAAAAGTTAATACCATGTACGCCACTTACCTTTTTTCTGCATGTCCACTGAGGTTTTGCCCATGAATTTTCCTTGAGAGTCCTTTTTGTTTTGAGGCATCTGTGAAGATTAGAAAATAACAATTTACTTCATGAATAAAGTTTGTTTACATGTAGGTTTCTGTAAATAAAAATAAAGCCAACCTTAGCTTGGGGATCCTGTTTGGTCCTATTGCTCTGTAGGAAGTTATCACTGGCCTCTCTAACAGGGCGGCTGCTGCTGTAGCCATGACTCCTCGGTGCATCTCCTCCTCTGCCTGCTGGTTTTGGGCTCAGACCTGACTGGCTTCTTAACAAATTGTAACAACATGAGCACCCGATGAAAAGCCAAATGATTAAATACCCCTGAAAATGATAACTTCCTACCCTCTTGAAAACTGATCGGAGGTATAAGGGTTTGGTAGAATCAGAGGTTGCGCTGATGCTGATGTGTGGGGCTCTGCAGGCGGTTTCCTCGACCCCCTCTGGTATCTATGGTCAAAGTCCTGGAAAGCAAAGCACATGACAGTTTTTTCTTCTGCCACCAAACAGCGTGTTGGTGTTTGACCTTTGATAATCACGCCATTAATTCCAAATTCGAGTAGAATCTGCATAAAGAAATTTAGCTTAAGACTAACCGCTATATCGATGTTTTGGACTCACAATGCACTAAAAACGAAACGCATCCATCTCCACTTGATTACAAAACATCCAGCTTATGTTGCACAATAGTAACCGCCGGGTTGAAAATGTCTTCCAGTATAACTGAACTATTACCTCATTATTGTGTTCAAACCACACATTGTCTTAGCAGTATCTCACTCGTGTAACTAACAGTTAAAGTTTGCTAAGAGTTAGCTCACGCTCAGCTGCAAAAACTAACATTCGTTAGCTTTCTAGCTAACTAGCTAGCAAAAGAAAAGAACAAATGTGGCATTCATTTTCATAAAATACCTTGTCCATCACTCTAGTTGAAGTCACATCTTCGTATCTTCATATAAGCTCATACAAGTCGCCAAGCTCCATCTTACGAGTGTACAGACAATAATCTACCCCAAAAGTGTGTGCATGGCTAACCAGGCTAAGCAACCTGTTTGACAGCATGAAGCCGGAGCAGCTAGCTGCGTGAAACAGCTGGTGTTTACATGTGCAGTCAGGAGATCCACAGCGACACCCTCTGATAAAACAATGTAAACCGTTTAACGAGTATTCCTGTTAATTAAAAAAGTATAATAAACTCTATGAATCCATCTTTTATTGAGACCCCGAAGGCTAGAAAGACGCATAAACATATCTATAACTCTATACTCTGTGCATATATGTGTAAATATAAAACACTTAACATTATCTAAACATACCAGGAGGACCCCAGATTAACGTTGTTGCTTGGCCCTACTTAATTTAAGTTGCTTAAAATTGCACTACATACACATTATTACTGACGCTGGCTCCGTAGTGTAGTGGTTTGCACATCTGCTTGGAACGATAACACATTATTAGTTATATTTTGTTGTAGTTTGCTTGGACTTCTTTGAAACTCCAAAATAAATTGTTGTGTATTTATTTAGTATTTCATGAAAGAGAATTGCGTCTTTAAATTTTCTACTTTGTTAAATTAACAAAACTAAAAAGCTTTACTCTGAGTACCAAAAGTCAATGTCTGGTTTAATTATATAGCACATTTCATCATAGGCCTGCTTTAACTCAATATGCTTTACACAGAAGATAAAAACACCTATGCAAGTTTATGATGAAAACAAAATGAAGTAAAGTGCACATCCATGCACACAGTTATTAACTGTAAGCCTGTGAGAACAAAAAGTTTTTGAACACAGATTAGATTAAATTTAGGTCTGTAGACAGCTTAATCCAGAGAACACGACCATACGTGTAAGCACCCTCAGCACACTTAGATTTATCTCTGGAGACAGTTAAAAGATCTGCAACTGAAAATCTGAGAAGAACGACTGAGTAATAGACACTGAGCTATTTAGAAGTTTACTGGAGGAAGTCAGATGTGTACTATACAAACCACTGAGAGCTTTATGAGCTAATAGAAGGATTTTAAATGTAATTCTGTATTCAGCTGGGATCCAGTGAAGTGACTTTAGCACTGGGATAATATGGTCCAATTTTCATGTCAGGACTCGCCGCTGCACTCTAGACAAGCTGAAGTTGTCCTACTAGTAATTTGGATAATCCTGCAAACAGAGCAGTAGTCCAACTTGCTGAACACTTGGACCAATTTCTCAGTTAGTTTGTGATTAGGATTTTCTAACTATATCTGTGGTAGAAAGCAGTTCTGGTGACCTTATTGATGTGATTATTAAAACTGAGATCACTGTCCAAAATGCTGCAGAAGTTCCAGACAGAAACAGAGTGAGACTGTATGGGATGATAAATATGAAAAAATTTTCTCTCTCTGACTTTTTGGACCAGGGACAAGGATTTCCATGTTTAAAACGTCTCTAGACAGCCAACTGTTAATGTCATCAGTGCATCAGTTTGTGAACAGAGGTTAGATCATCAGAAAGTGATAAGTACAGCTGTGTACTATCTGTGTAAGTATGATAGGATATATTGCGATTCTTTATGATAGTGCCAAGGAGGAGCATGTAAAGGTTAAAGAGTAATAGACTAGTAACAGACCCCTGATTTAATTTCTGTTACACTTTAGGGGCCAGATGTTTTGCAGTGGCACAAATGTGTGTTTTAGAGTAAAAAACTTTTTTTCTTCTTTTTTAGTGCCTTTTAGTACAGCCATTTCATTTTCAAGGTGCAAAATGTAGAGAGGAGAATATTTAAATCAGTGGTACAAACTGAATTGAATCATGTTTTCAGCACACAACTGCTGACTGTGTCAAAATTTAACACTGAAAAAAGTATACCTTGCTTTTTGCACTTCATACTGACCTGAACTGACTGTGCCTATGAAATAATTGCACCTTAGAAATGAGCGCAACTTTTGTAAATCAGCCATAAAACTAACCACACCAGTTTGGGTCTTGTGCTTACATGTTATTTTGCCCCATGATGAGAACTGGTTAAGAACCTGAACTGTTAAACCAATTGAATCACAAAGTCGTTGACTAAAAAGTCACACATAATATATCAAATTTAAGTTTCTTTCATATCGTACATTGAGTGTAAGGATTTTCATGGATGGTGCTTACACTTTCCTTTGTTTTAACTGGACTTTACATTTATTTTAGTTTTCTTGATATGAAAGCATCGAACTGTGTATACTATGCTCAGAATAAATCAAGTTAAACTCAGATTAAAAAACAAAACTCATGAAGAATTTCCCTTTTTTGCATTTACCAAGAATAAAGATTGTAATCTTTATTTTTATATACTAAAAAAAATATCAAAAACATATCTTACCTTTAAAAATGTATTTTAGATACATATTGTGAAGTAAAATGTATGCAGCAAAAGCATTAAGTAGACCCAAATACTAAAGCATAAAGATGTTGATCAAAGCTGTACTTGAGTACAGTATTTAATGTGTAGTTCACATAGAATGAATTAGAAAAATTATACAAAAGGTTCAAAGTAAGATAACTGTTCATTGCCATGGACTGATGTTTCATTCTCTGTAGTAAAGAATAGAACATCAAAATGTTTTATGTGTGTTAATGCTAAAGTATCCTTTGCAAAATAGAAAATCTTAGTGATTAATAAAATACAACATTACAAAAATATCTGTGTACCAGGAGCACTAATATCACATGGAATTCCTTCTAACCCACCCAGTCTACAATACACACCGGTCTATAAGAACACACAAACAACATTATGTTCATTCATTCGTTTTTGGTATTTGTACCATCTTCTCATATCATTTTGTTTCATTTTTTGATCTTTGGCCAACAGCATGGAAAAGTAAACATCCTATTACTGTGAATTTAGTGCTTGCTTTCCCAGAAGATGTAAACATCATTGCATTGATGTAGGTAATGAAACAAGGTTTTTTAAAAAGTCTTTAAGTTGCTCATTCCTCTTTTAGTCTCCTGGCTATGCCCAGGAGAGCTAAGGGCAAGACGAAGGAGGCCGATGTGATAAGAAAGCAGGTCTGTGCTCCAGCAATCCAATACACTGCAAACAAATCAGTTAAAACAAAACAAATATGAATATATAACAAATAATTCAAATAGCACCATCTCAAGAGAAAAGCAGCATATGGAAAGATCCTTTAGTTTCAGTTTCCTCACCTGAGGAGGACACAACTGGGCCCAACGCTCTGGCCAGGGCACCCAAACTACGCAGAATCCCCATCACAGTGCCCTTCTGACTGGCTGAGCCTAGAGGAATCAGCAACAGTGGGTAATCAGCAACAGTACCAACATTATAGCAGGATCAAAATATTTTTGATACTTTGATTTGATAAAAGGCTCACCATGGTCAGAAACTAGGGTCGACAAGCAGGGGACAACTATGGCAGCCGCTGTAAGAATAGGATACATAATACGTTGGAACAATTTTATAATTTAGGGACATTTAAGTAAAATGCTATATAGCACAATATCATACAAAACAGTAACAATCTGATATTTTGCTTCTTAGAAAAGTTAGAGGACGACTTGATAAGAATAACACGAAGTATTTAAACTAAAGTGATATTATCCACTCCTGTTAGGGAGCAGACTAAAAAAAAAGGATCCCTACTTCAATATGCACACATATTCTGATCAAAACAACGCCTAGATTTATGGACTTTGCATCAGATTAAGTATCAGGTTAGACACCATGTTTCTAAAATTTTGGGGGCCAAATATAATAACATTAGTTTTTATCTCAATTTTGAAAATGAATGAAAAAAAATTCCAGACATCCAGGCCTTTGTTCTGTAAGATATATCTGTGGTTTAGCTACATAATTTGCTGTCAATATAGCAGCATATAATCTGTATATCAATGAAAATGTATGTAGGATTTTCTTAGGGAAGAATGTAAAATGTAAATAGAACTGGTCCCAGTACAGAACCCTGTGGAACTCCACATGAGTATAATTCATTCTGAAATTTGACTGAAACTCTTCAGATAAACCACTCCTCTGCTAATGACTTCTTGACTATGTTATAGTTGTTCATTTAAGAATTTTTGAAATAAGAGAAGGGATGGGGATTGGTCTATGATTACTGGATCAGGCAAAGTCTTCTTAAGCAATAGTTTAATTACTGCATCCTTGAAAGTGTTCTTGGCAGTGTTCTTCTATTTTAACAGTGTACTGTCCTGTTATGTATTTTGGCAGTAGTTTATCACATAGTTTTTAGATTTATTTACACATTCTTGGGTGCTGTCAAGACAAGACAGATGAAACTGAGTTACTGCATATTTCGAATACAGTAATTTTGACTCACCAAAGGAATACAGTGACAACCCAATGTACAGCATTGTTACATTCCACGATAACCCGATGATTACAAAGGCTGGGATCAATGCTATGATTGCCTAAAAACAAGAAAAATGGTTCAGTAAGGTAGACATTTGTGCAGTGATTTATCCTGTTCCATTAACACCAACAACGGCATTAGATCAGTATTTGCCATGCAAGCAGTTGGTGACTTTACCATACGAACAGCCCTGATGTGCTGCCCCAGTTTTATTCTGCGAGCATAACCACCCTGGATTAAAGCCATGATGACACCAATAAAGAAGAACATCTTTCCCTGCTCCATGCTGTTAGAGAGAAAAACATAAGGTTGCTGTTTGTCAGACTTAAAAGGGAAACTCAGAGTACACAGCCTTATCTTTGAGTTCATACCTTGTAAACTGGAAACGCTGGTGAGTAAGAAAACTTAAGGTGAACTCCAGACCAGAGAACAGGAAGAGGTAGCAGAAATAAACCAGCCCCAGCACTCGAAGGCTTTGCATTCCTGTGAAACACAGCCCAATAGTGCAGCACTGTGTTAAGGTTTATTCACTCTTTATAAACGGGACAATCACAGATGAATGCAGCGTATACACTACTCACCGTTTCTTGAAAGTTGATCTTTTTTCTTACTAACAGCTGCAAAATAGAACAAGGATAATGGATGCAGCAGGTCCCTGCAGTCCCCACAGCCAGAAGACAAAGCCTAAAATGGAACAAGAAAAATGATCTGCATCTCTCTCTCAGTGAATAATGATTTGAAAAAACAATGCTGTTTCTTCAGAAACAATAAGAATTATGTGAACTTGTAATTTTATTTTATTTATGTATTTTTTCTGCAGTGGGTAGGTGAAAACTGAGAAAAATCAGACATGTTCAATCCAAACAGTGATCACTGTCTCTTTGAAACATTCCTCGCCTGGTGGTTTCAGGTATGTTGCTCAATCTGGCAGACATGCACATAAATCATCGCCTTACTAATAAGGTGGTGTACACAGTGGATCAGCAGCCATAGACCTGTCCAGACATGCGTTAAGTGGAATGACAAAAATTGCTTAAAGTACACCTCATAAGGTTTTTTTTTGAAAAACTTTCATATAATTTCTGTTGAAGAAGGAATAAAGAGGGTGGAAATACTCTAAGCACCCAGCAGCCTGTTACCTTAGCTCAGCATGAAAAATTGAAAACATTGGAAAACAGATAGTCACTGATACTGGTACTGATATTGGCCCTTATTGAAGTACTTTGTATTTAAGGTGTGTGATACTTCCTCTTCATGGGAAAAAAGTACTTTTTTACTAAACTAAATGTATTTTTCAATCATAGCAATCATTTTTAGAGAAACATATTGTAAACCCAATACAAATATATGGTTACATTGTTTTTTCTACTGTTAGATCAGTATGTTGTCAAATACAGTGGATGTCCTTACATGGTCATTTCAGACAAACAGCTCTGGCAATTACTAAAGCGGTCTAACCCATCTCCTGTTGGGTAATAGGGAAGGAGAACTGAGCTAAAGACTTCTTGTTTGAGACAAAGCCCAGTGTAAGATAAATGAGCACTGTTTTGAACTGTGAGTCATGGAAATCTACACAATTGTAGCATAATAGGTCAACTTTAAGTGAAAAAGGTTCATACTTGTTCTACCACAGGGTGTTTTGGGAATCCATACAGCACAACTGATGGCTGGAAAATGTATGTCTACTGTTTAAAACTGCATTTAGTTCTGTTTGCATTAGCAGGAGTGTTTCTAACTAACCTTGACGTCCTTTGTTAATGTTTCTGGCAGCATCAGCCAAATAAAGAGCAGATCGGCAGTGCTGAAAGCCAGGGCGAGCAGAGCTGGAGTGAGGTAGAAGACATTTCCTGTTGCTTTGGAGGTGATAGCAAAGTAGGCGCCCATCAGAGGCCCCACAGTGAAGCCCAAGGAGAAGGCAACGCCGATCATGGCCTGATTACAACAGAGGGAAACAGAAAACAGAAAGACACTTTATTTATCTATTCTCAATACATGTGCTAAGCTAAGTGTACTGATAACAAAAAAAAAGTATGTATAAATATAACACAAAGTAATTTTAATTAATTTCACTTCAACAAAACATTTCCTGTAATGACCACAAATATTTCTGCCTACCATTCCTCGGTTCCGTGCTTTCGGGCACGGCAGGTCAGCTATGATGGCAGTGCAGAGGCTGACGTTGCCCTTACAAATGCCCCCAATTACCCGAAACAAAAGGAACATGCTGAAGCTCCGGGAAACAGCCCAGACTGCATAGGAGGACATCAGCCCTAACTGAAACACAAGGCACCCAATTAGATGTGAATGAGTCAGCTCTGGAGAAAGGGCTTTGTGTTTTCTTACAGAACGAACAGTGATAAACAAAACTTTAAAAAGTCCTAAAAAAGTGATGTTTTCCTCACTGTGGTGAGCATAAGCAGGGGTCGCCGGCCATATGAGTCTGACAGAGCCCCGGTTACAGGTGATGCCAGGAACTGTAGCAGAGAAAACAGTGAGCCAATCAGACCTGTGGGGGGGGGGGGGGGAAGGAGCATTATTAAACCAATGAGCCTGCAACACTGAAAATGTTGACCTTAACGTTGAATAAATCTGATGTTTAAAATTAATCCAATATACCTCCAAACAGGACACTGTTGTATTTCTTTTCCAAAGGAATCCCAACAGCCTCCTGGAACCAGTCCACAACAGTTTGAAGAGACTGATACACACCATCCTGCCCACACACAAACAAAGCATCACAGAGCTATAGTATAAATACCAGCAAAGTGGTTGCTTCACCATGACTCAGCAGGCGGATTCACCCACGGACTAATCGAATCAAATCACTCATGAGTTTGTTACAGTTTTTATGGAGGAGATTCTTCAAACAAAACCATCTTTGTTCGAGGATGTGTTCACAATGTAGAAATGGTCCGTTGAGGGAATTCCATTCAAAAAAATCCTATCTAACAATTTTCACACTGCAAAAAAAATGTCTTCAGTAAACACTGTTACCCTTTGATCATCACTGGCAGGAAATAAGGCTGCTGGAATCACCTTCAAAGTTTTAATGCTTTTAACCTCTTTCCTTGTCGTGTATAGCAGGCTTATCAGCTTAATGGACTGGACTGGTTCTTATATAGCGCTTTTCTACTCATCTGAGCACTCAAAGCGCTTTAATATCTGCTGTGATTTTAAAAGTGCCTTTACATGATTATACTGCAATAAATAAATAAATAAATAAATAAATAAATAAATGAAAGACCAACCCTGCTTTCTGCATAGTGATCCAAAATAGAAGGCAGCAGAGGTAGAATCAGAGTGAATCCCAGCAGGTCCAGCAGCAGGATGATAAACACAATCTTGATGACCTTTGTGGAGAAGTTGCCTTCATCTTCCTTGGATTTGTTTACGGCTGACATTTTTCCACCTGATAGTGTTTCTTTTCCTGCTGTACAAAGAGCAGCACTTTTAATATAGTGTGTTAAAATGCCCCTCGTGACTTTTCTCAAATAACACAAACAAGCAGAGCCATCCTTAAAAGAAATTCACCCTTAAAGAGTTACTATTGTAGGCTATCCCAATCAAACTGAAGTAGTTTCTTTACATTTCCTTGAGTTTCTTGCTTTGTACAAATCATACAAAATCATCATTTAAGTACTTTTTCCTTTTAAATAAACTGAATTACTGTAACTGAAATAGGTCTCTATTTGTCTTATCACTTAAATGTATAGGTACAGTACCTGTACCATGTGTATTTTTAAATCTATTTTTATTTAGTTAAATTTAGTAAAATGATGTTTATTCAGTTACTCAGTGTTCTGACATTTTACTCCAACTGCGGAAAACTTGTTAAAAACAGAAATAATCATTCATTCAGATAAGCAGGAGCATCCAGGGCTGGGTCGGGGAGGGCATCCAGCATAAAAAGCAGAGCCAATTTAAATCAAATATCAAATCGTTTAAGTTGCATATTTTGGTTTCAACAACTTAAAAAACGAAATAAAACTGAGAAGGTCGCTTTTACCCCAAAGGTAATTACAGTAAGTATCACTACAGTGTCCTAGAGAAGTATACTAAAACACTTAAATACTCAAAGAAGCACCTGAAGACGGTACAATATTTAAGTAGCTGTATTTTCGCGTTAAGGTTATAAAAATGTGGACGCTATTAGTATGTAAAAAGAAGCGTTTCCTGGACTAGACAGGTTTAAAATACAAAACGTTTATACCAGTTTATGCCGGTAAACGTGTAATTACCGACACCCTTAATTAACCACATCTACTTACAGTAAGTAATCAGGAAACAGAGGGAGAAAAACGTGTTGGTCGAGGAGGAAGGAGGAAACAATTCCTGCAGCCTTCCTCACCCGAGCAAATCCACCTCAATTTGTATGAACTTAAAAAGCATCAACACACAAATGTGTTAGATTGTGCTTTCAAATATCTTCATCTAAAAGCACAAAACACGTTTCTCTTCATGTAAATGGTTTGGATCCAGTGGTACTGACCAATATTTATCAGCATCGCATTTTTTCCTCGATTTTTCTCCCTATGTATTTCTTCTAATGTCACCTTAACACGTTTAACTTACCCAGTGTGCGCAGAGCGGTGGACTCAGAGAAGCAGATCAAAGTGAGGACAAGTTCACCTCGACCTGGCTCATCAGTCAGTCCATTATTGAGTACACACCAGGAAGCAGCGTCCTCTTACATTTGGATGACAAGAGTGTGTCGTAACCAACGCAAACACAAGAAAATGCTGCCTTCACGTGACCTCCGTAAGCTCGTATTTTCGCCTTTCTCCCTCGTTAAGGTTTTTCTGTGGTGGTCCAACAAATCTTTTGATTCAGTGCGTCAAAGCAGTGCTTAGAGAATTTATTGAAACAGTAAAGCTGTAATGCCATGTAGTTCACTTTGATGACTGGAATATAATCAAACAGTGGCATGGCCAAACGTTGTATTGTCATATTAACACCATTACTGGTGGCAGAGTGTGTCATAAAAAAATTTGAGAAAACTGAAAAGACAGCCTTTTAGTCAATCCATCTTCTGTTCGCTGATGCCTCATCAGAAATGGTTTCAGTGGCTGTCAAGAAGCCAGTGGTAGAAAACAGGGAGAAAATGCTCAGTATGCCAAATTGCACAAGAACTGGGCTGAAAATCAGTGACAGAAGTTCTTATAGAGGGCTGAATCCAGATGTGAAATGTTTAGTTCAAATTGTCAATATGTATAGAAGAGGTTATGGTGGAGGTGCTGTCATGGTTTGGGGTTTCATTTCAGCCAGTGGTGTTGGGGATCTTATTAAAAAGCTTTTGATCAAACATGGAAAATCATGTAGGAAAGCATCTGCTTGGCAATAAGAAAATTTTTCACAAGACTGATCCCCAAACACACCTCCCATGCAGTGAAAGAATATTGGGATAGAAAAAACACACACACAACTGAACCCAGTCAGTCATGGATTTTCCTTCCCAGAGCCCGGAACTTAATATTACTGAAGCAGTGTGGGATTATATTGACAGAGAACAAAACCAAAGTCAACAAACATCCAAAGAATTACAAGAGAAGCACTCAAGGGAACAAGGCTAGGTTAAGAGAGTTCAGTTTGTGTTGATGAAAAAAGGTGGCCATACCAAGTATTGAATTTCAGGCTCATCAGAAATGTCCAATCAGACTTTTTTCTCAGTATACTGTATTTCTATTTTCACATTTTTATAATTTGCTACACCCATTTCCTAGATCCACATCAAAATTTAAAAAAAAAAAAATAGGGGTGGGTAAGCCATTTGCACAGTATTATTTAGCTAATGCGCACATTGCTCTTTACATCAAGACATTTGAGATCAAACATTTATTGTTGTAACCAGATTATATTTTCTTAATGCACTATTTGATTTTTGCTACAGGGCAACACTTTTAATACAAAGCATCCATGTTTTATAATACAAGGATATGAACACACGTGGTCTCATAACACATTAAGTTTTTAAACTTGAACTGTGTTTCAGTCTTCTGTAAATGTCCCTGATTAGTTCTTGGTCCAGCCTGTGTCCGTTTTTTGCTGTTGTTCAAGAAATTGAAAAAAAATGGACCATTTATTAATCATTTATGACCTATTGTGCACAAGTCTGTATCTTCAGATGTACTGCCTTTTCTGACACCAGTGACATCTACTGTAATGGTAAAATTAACTAAAAATGTTTAAATTCACCACTTTCATAGAAGGCGCCACTCTAAGCTAGGAGGAAAATAAATATCAGGTGCTGCAAACACACTTTAAATTCAAAACAAATTGAAGTATTAAAAAAAATAAAATAAAAAAAATAAAAATTGTTAACATGGAATACCAAACTAAATACTGATATTTTACTGTCAACTATTTTCCTTTTCAGTACAAAATACACAATAAAAGTGTGTTGAAATACCAAACAACACCTGAAGGCAGCATTTAATGAACTTTCTGTTATGGAAGTTGGTTCAGTTTGTGGCATTTAACTCTATGTAAACGTTTTCATGTAAAATTAGTTCACAGTGTAGAGGTTTCTGCAGATTTTACAGTAATAACTTCTCGTAAATAATACCTCCCTGCACAAACTACAGGAATAAAAATGAACTCTTGATGACAGTTGATCACGGCCATTATCCATTAGTGTTTAAAAAAAAATACAAAAAAATTTCTAAAGATTTTAAATACAGTGTGTCACACATAATACATTCACCATATTGGTTCAAAGTTTTATTTACTGAATCACATCTATGTTTAACAGCTTTACCATAAAAGCATTTTATAGGAAGAAGTTTAAAAATGCACAAAAAAGGAAACGTAAATATGTAAACGTACAGTTAGATAAGATATGAGAATAACAAAATCTAAAATGCGTAACTCAACACAACACTGGAAGGAACTTTCCATAAAATGGAAACCCAAATAAAAAAAACGTGGAAAAGACTGTTAGATTCCATGCCGCATGACGTGACGCTTCAGTTCAGAGCTGTTCACCAAATTTCTTCCACAGAACTCACAAGTAAATCGTTTCTGCTCTGTAACCGAGGAGCACAGGACTTCAGCAGGTTCTTTTGTTGTTGTTGTATCTGAGGGAGGGGACAAAACAAAACAAATCAACAACGTAATTATCCCATACCGAAGATTCCTCAAAATCTATTTATGTTCACAACCCAATACTTACCTACAGTTAGTTATCACAAAAAAGTAGATAAAAGCTCAGAAAAAGAGTAAAAAATTACCATTAGAACTTAAGAAAAACCCGAGAAGTTCTCATATTTTTTGCTTGAACGACTAAATAAACAATGATCACACACATAGATCATCTCCTTTTGAATCACTTTTTATCATCAGATTTGTCTGTAATCACACACAGTCCTGTTTTTTTTCATTTAATTTTTCAAATTAATATTAGGAATGCACTAAGATACAGTCATGTGAAAAAGAAAGTACACCCTGTTTCAACTCTAAGGATTTACATATCAGCACATAATAAGAAAATATAACAACACTGTATATATGTAATACACTATATGTATTACTAATATTACATTTATTTAACAGAAACTCAGCCAAAATGCAGAAGCAGTGTGTGAAAAAGTAAGTACACCTTATATTCAGTATCTTCTAGAACCATTCTTAACAGCATTCATCGTCTGTATGACTTTATCAGTCTTTACAACATTGCTTCAGTTCAGTTTGAGGTTTTCAGGCATTCATTTAAGCACAGCCAGTCCTGTGGATTGGAAACGAGCCTAAATCATCGCCCCTCCACCACCCTGCTTGACAGGTGCTGCAAGGTGCTTGTGCTGTTATCCTGTTTGGTTTTCTCCAAATGTGATGCTTTGCAGTATTGCTAGACATCGCTATTTAACCCTTTAGAGCATAGGTGTCAAACTCTGGCCCGCGGGCCAAATTTGGCCCACAGCCTAATTACATTTGGGCCACGAAGCCATACCAAATGACTATCAAAGATGGCCTACTGGTATTATACAGCTAATATATATATTGTTTAGTATTAAGCTTTGTTTGTTCCATATTCAGTTTTTCAGCAAAACGTGTTTGAGTCCATAAGAAAAGATTCATTCTTATATCACAATACACAATATTGTGTATTGTGTATTTTGTTGTACAGTTATTTTATTTTCAACTTTAATTTATATATTTATCTTTATCTTATTCTTCCCAGTTAAATTTACCCTTCATTCTAATTTGTGTTGTACAGTTATTTCATTTTTAACCTTAATTTATATTTTATTCCTTCCTAGTTAAATTTACCCTTTTTAATTTTTCATATTTATTTCCTATCTTATTCATAGCCTTTTCCTTTTTTGTTCTCTTTAGGTCACGAGCAGTTGTCCAAGCATTTCACTACATATCGTACTGTGTATGACTGTGTACGTGACAAATAAAATTTGAATTTGAATTTGATTTGATCTGGAGGAATAAATATATTTCAATAAATATTAACGTTAGCCTGCGACTTTGTTCCAGTTTTGAATTTTGGCCCACTGTGTATCTGAGCTTGACACCCCTGCTTTAGAGTCTCAGATGTAGCTCTTCTACATATATTTCTTTGGTTTGTCTGAGCATCTTCGCCTTGTGCATTGTTTTATCACACATGTGAATCAGATCAATGAACTGCCAGACAATTTGTTTTCATAGAGGTCACCATACTTGCTGATGATTGTAGCATCTGGCTGTTACTTACCTTCTTACATCCTATAGACGCAGCAAAGATGGCTCTTTTAGTTTTTCCACACTGCTTCTGCATTTTGGCTCATTTTTTGTTAAATTATTAATGACATAATAGTTCATCTTTAATTGTACTTATCTAAAGTCCTGACACATAAAACCTTACAATTCAAAGAGGGAGCACTTTTATTTTCATAACTCTATCATTGATGTTGCCCAATATCTGCATTTACCATCTCTTTTTCTGTACTTTAAACAAGTGTTAAAGTGTACTTAAGAGTGTACTTTTAAGTGTACTTAAAATATGTGTTTTGCTTACAAAAATGCACAAAAACTAATATTTTAATTCACTCATAATTTCTTTTTACCTTCAGGCTCTTGCAGACAATCATCATCCTTCATCCCGTCGTGGTCACCAGGCGCCTGATCTTGGTGTCGTTCCTCGTCTTCTGTGAGCATCTCAGATTCTTGGTTCTGCTTCTGCTCGAAAGTACCGTTCTCTTCTTCCTCCTTGAAGCATTCAGGAGAGTGCACTTCCTTCTTCAGACATTCTTTCTCAAGTACTGGTATTTCTGTGCAAGGTTTAGGTTCCTGTTCACTGCTTTGCTGAGTGTGCACTTCTTCCCGCTTTAATTTTGTAAACGAGACACCTAAAATATCGCCGGTGATCATCTTAAGTCGTGCACAAGTGGGCGGGAGGGTTAACATATGTCTTTCAATTTTTAAACTCTCCTTTGTCCTCGTGTTATTTACATGTGCAACATTTAGCTTTGTTAAGGCTGAATTTGCCTCTATACCAACTTGACTCTTTGGATTCTGGAACAAAGGGAAGTTGCTCTCTTCAGCTAATGGGATATCACTTGCCTCAGTGCCCTTCTCCATCTTGACCGTTTTACCCTCATCTGCCTTGTTATGCATCTTGCTGTCATCATTGGCCAACTGTAAGATATGACGCAGTATGTCATCTTCTACCTTTGCCTCAATGTTCAGTGTTTTATGCTCAAGTGCTTTAACGTCTTGCTTTTGAGCTGGTGTTTCTTCATCCACTTTGAAATCATTTCCTGTCTCCATTTGTTGTTTGTCTCCAGATTCTGTGAATTCAGGTTGGGCTTGGTTTTCATATGTCTGCCTCTCTTCCTCTGGATTGCCGTAATCCTCACATGGGGTATCTGTAATTTTCACTTCTCTTACACTTTGTTCCACATTTCCTGTCTCCTGTTCTCTTGCAGTCTCTAGCAGCACAAGCTCCGCTTGTTTTTGCAGCTCTTGTTGGACAGTAGAGTTTGGTTTTGCATTTTCACGTTGAATGCCTGATTCGGAAGTCTGGCCAGGACTTTCTCCGTTGGTTTCCTGGCATTCCCTGATCTGGAGTGCACTTTTCTCTGTGGTATAGTTTTCTTCCAGGTTCTCAGCTTGTGGAACCTCATCACAGTCTGCAAAAAGGTCCTCCATTTCTACATCTTCTCTGTCCTCATCGAGCTGGTCCATGTTAGACAACTGTTCCTCTTTTGTTACTGGCACATTACCAACGCTTGCCTCCAGCTGATCAAGGCTCACCTGACCCACGAGTTCATGATTCCTCACGACCTGCATAGACAGAATCAAGGTCCAAATTATGATACACTTTTCCATCACATTATATTGGGGTGAGGGTGGGGCCCTGATGATGTAGAAGCCTCAAAAACTCATTTATCCAATATAATACACTTGGAGTTATGGGGTTGAGATAAGACTCCCAGTCCTATAGTTTATGGGAAGCCAGACATGACATGGTAAACACTTTCGTGGTGAGTTTATGGGCTTAGTCCCTGATTTTGGAGGCATACTGAATAAAAAAAATGGTAAATGGCCTGCATTTGTATAGCTCTTTTCTAGTCCCTAAGGACTCCAAAGCGCTTTACATATCCAGTCATCCACCCATTCACACACACATTCACACACTGGTGATGGCAAGCTACATTGTAGCCACAGCCACCCTGGGGCGCACTGACAGAGGTGCCCCAGGGTGGTAAAACATTATTACAACTATTTTGCAAATCATGTTTAAATTGCTTAAAAATGTTGGATTATCTTTTGTCTGCTTACTGCATAGAGATAGCAGTTTCACAGTCAGTCCCTCTCCTTCTCACCACATCTTATTCTTTGAAACTAAGATGGTTGTGGTGAAAATGCTAATCTTGGGGTATCAAAACACAATTTCAGAAACCAACGGATAATGTCACAGTAGTTGTCCATGTCCATCTTTGACATTACCTATGGTTTAATCCCCGTAAATGTAGCACTTTTCAATAGCCAAGGAATTGGGGTAGGATATGCACTGCATCACTCCATTAGGTGCAACCTTAATCAATCTAAGGAGCTTGCAAAGAAAAGCGTCTGGACTTCTTTGAGTTGCTTGAAGACGTTTCACCTCTCATCCGAGAAGCTTCTTCAGTTCTAAGGGTCAAATGGTGGAGAGACCCAGATTTAAACCCAGTGGGAGTTTCCCCCCACAGAGGGACAAAGGACCCCCTGATGATCCTCTACCTAATCATATGAGCCAAGGTGTGAAAGCGGGTGTGGGTCACAATCAGCCAGGGTTTCGGGTGAGCTCATTGTGAAGCCTGGCCCCACCCTATCATGTGATTTCCTGAGGTCAGATGGCCCAGGATGTGAGTGGGCGTTAAGGCATCTGGGAAGGGATCTCAAAACTGGATTATAGATGGCAGACAGTTGGTGTCATAAACCACCGCCTCTGTTCAAAGATGCTCGCTCACAGTGGACGTAAATGGCTTCTTTCACTCCTCTTTCAAACCATCTGTATTCTCTGTCCAAAATGTGAACGTTGGCATCCTCGAAAGAGTGACCTTTGTCCTTTAGATGCAGATGAACTGCTGAGTCTTGTACAGTGGAGGTGGCTCTTCTATGTTGTGTTATGCGCTTGTGAAGTGGCTGTTTGGTCTCGCCGATGTAGAGGTCTGGGCATTCCTCGCTGCACTGTACAGCATACATCACGTTGTTAAGTTTGTGTTTAGGAGTTTTGTCTTTCGGGTGAACCAGTTTCTGTCTGAGTGTGTTGCTGGGTCTGAAGTACACTGGGATGTCGTGCTTGGAGAGAACCTTGAGTTTCTCTGATACACCGGCTACATAGGGGATGACAATGTTGTTGCGTCTGTCTTTCTTATCCTCCCTCGCTGGTGTCTGATCTTCTTTTCTGTGCATCTTTGCTGACTTTATAGGATTCCACTTCTAGGATATAAGGATTCCACTTCTTGTCTTTTGATTTTGACCCAGGTGCCATCTACATATCTGTACCAATGGCTGGGTACTCTCCCTTTAAAAGAGCCAAGAGCCTTTCTTTCCACTTCCTCCATGTAAAGGTTGGCTCTTCAAGCAACTCAAAGAAGTCCAGACGCTTTTCTTTCCAAGCTCCTTAGACTACAATGACCTGGATGACTGAGAACCTTCACAGACACAACCTTAATCAATATTAAACCGATTTGTGGCAAAGTTTTTGAACTACAAAAACATTCAGACTAAAGGAATCAAATGGCCCAGTGCCAATGTCTCCGTAGCGAATGTGATATGTGAATAAAACCATTCTTTTGCAAAAGTAAGTCCACTGTCTATATGTAGCTTGTGAAAGTGATGCAGTGCTACTAAACAAGATACATGGTTGACATTTAAAAATGTCATTCTGATGAATTCTTTATGTTCATTTTTATATCTATTCATATTTTTAGGATGTATGCTCCCACTCTCTTTCGTTGGCTACTCCCTTCAAATATCAGACATGTTGACGTCTGACATCTAATTGCTGCTTACGTTTTTTATAGGCTTAAATAACTTCATTCTTCATTCAACTTCATATTCTCTTGATTTTCTAAATCTTCATGGTTATGACAGCAGTGTGTAGAACAAGAGCACTGTCAGCCCATCAGTTAAAGAAACAACGTTTTTTGACCCAAAGGAATTCCAAGGATGCACAGAAGGCTTTAGAGAAATCCTGACCTGATGCTTATCGCTCAGGTGTGCCTCCAAATCACTCAGCCGGGTGCAGTCGAAATAGCACAGCCGACACTTGTAGGGTTTGATGTCATCGTGCCTCATCATGTGCAAATGCAGGTTTTCTGGGCTGCCACTGGTGAAAGTACATTTGTGACAGCGAAAGATGATGCCTTGAAGGTAACGTGACAGTTTGGGGCGACGAACCTCTATTGGCACTACACGTTCCTCTGTAAAGAAAAAAAAAAGGAAAAAAGGGAATGCTTGTGTGACAGTGTCAGGTATCGGAAAGCAGAACACGTTCCTACAAATCCTGCAAATGCTCCAACATACCACGATGCAAGACAATGTGATCAATCATGTTGTTCTTGTTCTTAGTTTGGTACAGACAGAAAGGGCAGCAGAGGTCCTTCTGATGAGTAGGCTTTGACTGGCAGGTAGAGTGACCCGTCTCCATGTGCATTTCCAGAGTTTTCCTAATGACAACAGGAGAAATCAGTGATAACATTGCAAATCTGTCGGTGTTTGGTGACAACTCGTGTTGAGTAATGAGTAGAAATGACAAATTCAAGATGTCTGTCAAGTCAAATACCTCATAACACTCATCCAAGTTATTTCCATACATCTAAAATAATTGACAACAATGTCTAAATTTGAATAAAAGAAGCTTCTTCTTCAAAAAGGGTTCAAACAGCAGATAGCGCGGCATGTTTGATTTAGCACACTTTTATGCCAGATTCTCTTCCCGATGCCACCCCAAAGGGATTTGTGTCTCCTGCTTGAGGCAAACCAGGAATGCATTATGTCACCTGACTATAGAAACTAGTCAGATCCTGCACATCTGTGATGATGCAGAATTAAAAGTATTAATTACAATTTGCAGATTTTTAGTAACACACTAAATTTTATTAAAGAAAAAAAAAAGGCCAAAAATCTTTTGTACACAGCAAAATACAAACTCTTGCAGCACCTTACCTTAAACCTGTGAAAAAGTTGCAGTCTTTACATCTGAGGATTTTCTTTCCATGCCGATTTAGGTAGTGCCGCCGGATACTAGACAGGTGTCCAGTGCTGAAATTGCAGAACTCACAGTGAAGCACGCTGTTCTCAGGTAATTTTGAAAGTTGCACGTTCACTTTAGATTTGATGCTGCTCTGTGCCATCATGGTGTAGTGGTTTAACTGGCGCCGCACATCTGGGGGCTCCAAGTACAGAGATCCTGTCAAAGTTTCAAGGACCCACAGTCTGTTAGTACTGCTACAAAACCAAAAACTGTTTGTTTTATGAAAACCAAGACCAAGTTTAAAAAACAAACAAACAAACGCACACACACACAAAAAAACATGAGATATGACTTGCCTTTAATCAGTTCAGGTCGCTCATCAATTTCAGGCAAGCTGTTCATTTTCTCTGATGAATTAGAGGACTCCTTAAACCTCTCTTCACTCTCATCTTTGTCTTCAGTCTCAGCTGCAGCCATGATGAGATCTAAGCATTCAGCAAAAGAATAACCAAATGAAAAAGGAAAGACATAAACGCAGACATAAAGCCACACGAAATCTCTCAAACCCCTTCTTGTGAAAGATGTGGCTGTCTTTAAAACTAAGCCAAAACCATCCCAGTCTGAACAGTTAAAGTCAGCTTCTAATATAAAATGCACCTGCGACAACTCATATTAACTTGACCAAATCCAGCATACAGAAAACTTATGCTAATAATCTACAACAAAAGACTAATTTTAAAAATTCTGGTGATTTTGAAATCAACGTTCGCAGATCAAAGACAATGCATTTGACACTTAATGCTCATAAGATACCACTGGTGATCTTACAAATGAGTTCTTACCATTATGCTTTTTCATAAAATGACTCCTCCAGAGGCCAAAGACTGTTGTCCGATAGGTACAGCAACTACACAGAAAAGGTCTCAGAGTTCCAGATTTGTGGATGAGATATTTGCTAATGCTGGTGAGGTAAAAAGAAAAAAAAAAAGGTTCACAATCATTCAACTCTCACAAAAAATACAGCTTGGGGTGTTTGGGACTTGCTTTAACGAACAAAGCAATCAAAATTCAATTTCAACAAGCCTGCGAAAGATACATTAGTCAAACAGAGAGTAGATGAAGTAACTCCTAAAATCTGTAAAGGAGGTATAATTTCTTGACTTTGGTTCTCTTGTCAGAAAGCCATTGTTTCGATTTATGAGGAAACGGTCTTCTTGTGCAGTTTAAAGTTATACAGGAGTGGATAGAGGTGGAATTGAGGAAAGCGGGAAAGGGGAGTCTAACTTTTTATTTAACCAGGAAGTGAAAATGTTGAGATAAAGAAGCTTTTCTGCAAAGGTTTTCCAATACCCAGATAGGCACTGTACTTTTTCAGACTAAACAAGACCAACTGCTAAAATTTCCATTTGTCTATGTTACTTTTTAAGTGAGCCCACAAAAAAAAAAAAAAAAGCGTGGCAAAATGGGGTGACTGCTTTAATAGCATTATTAATACTTTTTTTTAGTTTAGTTTTTAACAATAAAAAAAGCCCAAAGTTCTTACTTGTGTTTTAATCCAGATGTGGAGCTATTGTCCAATTTCTTGATGGCTGCCAGGGCTGCGTGGCTGTGCTCATGGGAATGCAAGCCTTTCAATGACATAAACATCCGGCCGCACTGTCTACACGTGTGTTTGTCTCCATTCGATTCTAGTTCTGGCTGCTGTACATCAGAGAGTTCTGATGTAGCGGCGCTCTGTACTGGTGTCCCGTTCCAACGATTAACCTCGTTCACAGTTTCCAATGTGGTCGTTTCATCTTGCCTGCAGGGCTGGAAAAAAAAAAAAAAAAAAAATCACAGTAATGGTCAAATAACACGAGTAGATCAGAAGACAAAGAGCGTAGACAGGAATTACAGCGTCAACTTACCTCACTGGATTCTTGCTCTAGTGTTGTGCTAATAAGCGACTCCTTTCTCTGCGCAGCCTTGGCCTTCTCTAGCATCCTTGCTCTGTGGCGATCCATGTGATAACACAACTTTCTAATCCCATTTAATTGTGTGTTGCAGTGGTCACATTTGTAAACCCCTGTGGTTTTCTTTTTCGTCGATCCTAGTGACAACACAGTAAAGTCCAATTTCCACTCTGAGCGGTGAAAAGTACTATAGTGGTCAATGAGCAGCTGCGACGACTTGAATGTTAATTCTGGACATTTCAAACATTTAACCTTTGTGCTGTTGCCTGATTTAAGTATGTTGCTGGGAAAGTTCCATTTACGCTTATTATATTTCTCAAGAAGTTTGTAAATACTGACTGCATCCAATTTGTGAGTATTTTTGTAGTGGCACTGGAGGTATTTTCGATACAGTCCTTTATAGGTGCACATCTGGCACTTGTACAACTGTTTGTTGCTGCGGAGGCCGGACAGCAAAGTTGATGGGGATGCCTCAGGAGTTTCCGTTTGTGGAGCCTGTCTACTTTCCGCAATGCTTACTTCTCTCGAAGTTTTGTTTTTCACAGAGGCATCCTCCCATGCTGAGCCCTGAGATGTGTGAACCGGCTGGCTTTCAGTGTCTGTGTGCTCATACACTTCTGTGTCATGATGAACCCTCTTACAGTGAGCATTGAGTTTTGTCAGTGATCCATGGATTTGTGAACATTTTTTACACAAGTACCCTCTTTCATTAGAACCTTTTCCTAAAGTACAATTGACCATGTTTGATACAAAGACTTCACCTGTCTCAAGTTCATCTGCCCGGACTACAATTGCTGGATGCTTCATTTGACAGTGAGTGAGGGTCCCGTGGTAGCTAGCATTCACATATGGACAGTTTGGACACTTGTAGATCAAGAGGCTTTCTTCTGCTGTTATGCTAGACTTAAATGTCTCAGAGGCTTTTTCTTGTTGCTGAGTTGATGGGTCTTCAAACGGCGATGGCGCTGTCTTCTTGAGAGGCTGTTTGTATATGGGCACGTAGTATTTTAAATAAGCCTCCTTTCCATGCGTCACTGCATAGTGGCCTCCAAGATGCTTTTTCCTGAAGTAAACTTTAGAACACAGCACACATTTGTATACGCAGTCCTTTGAAATAGTATGCTTGTGGTTAGCAAGCAAATGGCGACCAAGAGCAAGTTTGGTGGTGCATGTGTAAGAACAGTGCTGGCAGTTGATCACGGCATAGATTTTCTTGCTTAAAACTGAAGTCTTTGATACAGATCCATGTGTACTGTAGGCTTTAGATAGAAGTATTTTACTTTTAACTAATGGCTTAGGAGCAGGTTTGGCCGTGCTTTGTGCTGTGCTTGCACCAGTCTTCTTGTGGTCTCGCTCGCAGTGTTTGTTCAGTTTCTCCAGGGTTGCGCAGATTTGGGGACAGGTTTTACACATGTGCCCACAAAGTTTCAAAGTCTCACCAGGAGGACTGCTTTTCCGGGTTTCGTCCAAATTTTCAACATACACCATATCCACATGGAGACTATCGGCCCTGGATGGGAGGTTGGGATGCTTCATCTGGCAGTGAGTGAGAACACCCTGATAAACGGTATTGACGTAGGTACAATACGGACACTTAAAGACATGCAGACGTTTTTGGAGCTGCTTTTTTGGTTTTTGTTCTTGTTCAAATTTTTTGATTACAACTTCCGGGTGTTTCATTCCACAGTGAATATGGAGACCGTGTTTGCTATTAAAATTTGCAGAGCAGTAAAGGCACTTGAACACTGTGGAGGACGCCTTTGCTTCATCCTGTGATTTACCAAACTGGTAGGAGTCAAATGAGCCAGGTCTGTCACTTTGGTCTTGCACCCGCCAGCTTGCGTTTGTTTTCTTGGAAAGTTTTGCACTCAAAGGATGAACCATTCGGTAATGGTGTGCCAGATCTGACAAAGAGTTAGATTTAAAAGAGCATCTTTTGCAAGACAAACCAGCTTTATTTTGTCCGGATCTTTGGGATAGCAATCTGTTTTCAGTGCCATTGCCTCCACTCTGCTCTAGATCAGGCTTCTTCTTTTTACAATGGACCATTCCAGGACCAGCATATAACCGAGAACTTACATACTCAACGCAGGGGACACGTCCTAGGTGGCGTTCCTGGTAGTGCTCATAAACTGCTGCAGCTTTTTCATGTCTGAAAACACAGAATTCACAATAATAGCCGCGCTCTAATGATCCTTGTCTAAAATAATATCTTAAAATATCTGTGACTGTACGCTTTACTTTGTGAATTTTCCTTAAATGCGTCTTCAGAGCATATATCACGTCAGTTTTGTATGCGCATGAGTAACAGTTCAGGGACCTCTTTGTGTGTGGGGTTGTCACTGAGGGTGTTGCTGAAATGACCAAAGATTTTGAATGCTTCTTTGTTTTTTTCTTTTTCATTTTCATCTTGAGGATTTCCTGAGCAGCTTCTTCATTTTGAGTGGATGTTAGAGGAGATTTCTGTGCCTGATCGTGGATCTTAGATGTATGCAGAAGGATTTCTGAAGGCTTCGCCTTAAATCCATGATGTGTTTTGCTGTAATGGCGCATTACCTGATCCAAAGTACTATGCCTGTAGTTACAAAAGTGGCAAAAAAAAGCTTTTTCTTCGCCTTCATTTATTATAGGAAGAGGTAGATGGGAAGAAGAGGAATCCTTTGCATTTGCTTTCCTGATTTCATCATGGATTAAAGCTGTATATTCAAGAACACACTTAGTGCTGGAATTACACTTTCGATGAACCTTGGCCTGATGGTTAATTACTCCTTTTACAGACGGATTTCCGAAGTTGCATTTGTGGCAATAAAACAAGTTTTCTGGACATGCGTAGGACTTGTTCTGTCTCTCTCCTGTTTCGGAGGCATCTGCTGTGTAATCCTCCTTATACAGATCTTCTTTTTCCCTACACATCTTCACTTGTTTACTAGTATTAAATTGGGAAGATGAAGGACTTTTTGACATCTTAGATTCACTCTGACGTTTCTGCATCTCAGCACTATACCATAGGACATCATCAGTACCTATTGGTGCATCCATAGAATGTTTTGCATTGTGATGACCAAGGATACTCTTAACCTTGGTACTTGTGTAACTGCAGAACTGGCAGTAAAATGTTTCATTTGGTAAACTGGATGAGGAAATGTCCAGTCCAGTAGTAATTTCATTACTGGATTTTGTTGGAAACTTCGAAGATTCCCCTTTCGTGGTTTGGGAAGATTCTGAACGATTCTTACAGGCTTCTGGTGTGGTCTCTGAATGATCTACTACAATCACAGAATCTGAACACTTCTCAGATGTCATCTCTGATGCTGCATGTGATGTGGGACAAGCTGACTGTTTGATTTTATCTAATGTGATTACTTCATCTGGGTGGCTTTTTTGGTAGTGAACATGCATAGCAACAACTGACCTGTGACTAAACATGCATTTCTGGCATTTATACAAGGCCATGTCTGCTCTTTTAGAAGAAGAATTTTGGGATGTGTGGGCACGCTCAGGAGAAATTCCATCTGATTTTTCTAAACTCAGCTGAGACGATTCCTTTTGGGATTCAGACATTGAATATCTGCAGAACAATAAGGAATTCTCCACTTCATATGTTGCATGCTTTGCCTTGTAATGTTCTTTCAAAGACTTCAATAGATTGGTAGTAAATTTACAAAGAAAGCATTTGAAAACCAAACTGAGGCCACATGATTTCATGGCAAATACATCTGGGGCATCTGGATGATTTTCCAAGTAGTGCCTCTTGAGGTCAGCTGTGCTTAAAAACTCAACTGGACACTCCAAGCAACGAAAGGTGGCACTGTGATCACTTGCGTCCTGAATGTAGACAGAATTGTATCTGATATAAGGGTGGTCACTTTGATAATGGGCAGAAATTCGCCTGATGCCCACGTCACTGTAGTCACAATGTTTACAAGAATACACTTTTGCCACGTCTGCCTCGTCTTCATCTTCGCTGACTTCAAATGAAAACTCGTTGCTGCTGGATGACTGCTGTCTTTCATTTTCTTTTTCCGTGAGCATCTCTTCGTTATCCAACTTGGCTTTTTTGACAGGATGACTTTTTAAACTTTTACCACTGGATCTCTTCACAGCACTGTCAGGAACAGTTTCTTTTCTGAATTGTTCCGGAGTTTTAGATGGTGTCAAATCAGTAGTCAAGTCAGTGTGCAAAAAATGGTACGACTTACTTCCGGTGATATCTATCACAGACTTTGCTGTGACTTTGAACACACCACTACTGTTTGGACAGGAGCTTGAAGGAGATTCCTGCAAAATGATAGTTCCTTTGGTTCCATCAGCTAATTTTTCAGCAGTCATTGCATTTGATTCAGATGACACTGAGAAGTACTTTGTAATGGTTTGCAATGGCCTCTTGTAGGTTTTCAGGTCCTTTAACGTGCATTTCCCTTCTGAGGTAGAAATATCTGAAAGAACTGATGGATCTTCCGATGTTCCTGCAGCTTCATTGTTCTGGTTTGCTGAAATGACACTTAAAGTGCTGTCGAGGTTTTCTGAAATGATGACACCTCCTGACACGTTAGGATTTTCTGAAGTTTTGTGACACAGTTCCTCGTGTTCACTTAAACCATCCCAACTACAAGCTTTAAAATCACACCTCTGGCATTTAAAATCATCTCCTGAACTGCTGCTGCTGTTCTCTGTGTTGGCTTTGTCAGTCCCAGGGCATAAACCAGCCTCTCTGAGAGAAATTTCTGTATTGAGGCCATGCACCTTGTTGAGGTGTTCAAAAAGGTACACCTTCGATTTGAAGACCAGCACACAGTGACTACAATGGAAAGCCTTAACTTGGGATTCTTCAGTGACTGCTTGGCTGATGACTTGCTTGATGTGGCCAGAGGTGGAGCACTCCACTGTATCTGAGGGGGCAGGCAACAGACCAGTATAGATCAGCATAGGTCAGTATCTATTCACAAAGACGTTGCATACCTCTGTGATACATACCGTTTTCCATCTTGCATGCCTCTTTTAACCCACAGCCTTACACATTAAGTGACACACCTAGACAACTGAAAAAACAGATTATTATTTTTCTCAAGGCACAGAAGCAGCACAACATAATCCGACACTACTTCGTTATCCGTTATTAAGTTATACACACAAGTGAATACTTAAAAAAGAGAGCGAGAGAGCGAGATTGTACGCTTTGCTAATATTATCTTTAAATATGGCAGCACAAAGAACTCAACACCTCTATTTAACTTTCAGTGTAGCATATTCAACAGGAAGGAGACGTAAAACGAGTCAACCGAATAAACAGATCCTACCTATTTTAACAAAATGCCGAAATGTGCAACTCGCTAAAGTGCGCGATGCACGCAAGGTTTTTACTCACGCATGCACACAAAAACAGGACAAGGCTTAGGAGGCACCGTTTTGAACCGCTGCTGGAAGTCGCATGAACACGGAACACGTTTCCGCCATTTTTCCCGCGAGTGTGACTCTCCCTGGCCTGTGCTTCCGCCACCGCAACAAAACATCTTCACTTCCGTAGAATTCACCAACCCTTCAAAATAAAACTACCTGAAAACTACCTCCGCTGTGTAATTAATTAAAATATCAGTTATAATGTTTTTTTCCAGCAGTTACACGAGATTCGATATAACGACAGGATATTTTGGTTTAATACGAACTAGGATTTCTTAATTGTATTTTTTTTAATTTTATCAATTTGATTTAAAAAAATGTGTGTTTGTTAATATTCACGAAAACGTATGGAGTTTTTTGTTGTTGTTTTTTTTACTTCCACGCTTAGTTCATTGTGAAATCTGGGGAAACAGTAACCGGAAGTACGTAGATTTCATACCTTAACGCCAAGCCCCCCTTTTAAAAGTCTTTTCTGTTTTTGTGATGGTGTTGTTTTCTGTTTCTATGGCCGGCGATATAGGTATTATAATGTCCAATGAAAGGTATTAACAAATCCTCCATACTGTAAGTGTTATATAGCACCGCATATTTAAATAAATGGGCGCTATTGTTATTAAAAACTTATAACAGAAATCCTTTTTTCAGGCTCGGTTTCTATCGCAGGCAGTTGGCCACGTGCTTGCAGTGACGATGCTTGCTGAGCTGCACAGGTCACAAAGAAAGCAAGAAAAGCTTTGTTTTACCAATATCACCTTGGTATCCCAGAGAAATTTTATACTGATGTTGCAGACTTTTGCAGAGGGTCTGGCTTTTACAACAAGATGAAAGCTAAAACATTCTAGGAAAAAAAATAAAGGATCTAGATTTGTGTCACATATCACATCTTCACAGCAGTTTTTGCTCAATATGTTTCAAATTCACTCTTTATATGTTCATGATGCGCAAATCCTTTCGAGGCAGATATCCTGCTTTAAGCAGGAGGCCGTTTGTGTAAAAAAGGAACGACCATCTCTCAAACGAGAAGGGGCTTAAGAGTTTATCTTTCACGATCTTATAATGCGGTGAATGCAGCCATTCCTCATCTCACAATGAATAGTACTCATACTAAAAAAGTACAAAATGAAAGCATGTTTCTCATTATCAACTGCACCACTTAACCAGCCACACTGCTCTGTTTCTATTCTCATTGTAGTCTTTGGGGCGATCGTGGCTCAAGAGTTGGGAGTTCGCCTTGTAATCGGAAGGTTGCCGACATACATCGCCGCTTTACGTCAACTCCGAAGCCCTTTGGAACAGGGCCCTGTGCAGCACTGTTCAGCAAGAGCAGTGAGGTTTCAGTTGTAATGCTGCTTACACTTGTCACATGTTTTTTGCATATGCAATAATGTTGCATATTCCACAGCCCTACCCTGTCTTGACAAGTAAATTTAAGAATCTGTTTAGAACTTATTTATTTTATTTCTCACTTTGAATTTTTTTTTATTGAAACTAAGCTTCTGGCTGATTGGTGTTATTTTAGTCATTATGCAGCCGTATTGTTTGTAAAGTTGGTGAAGCCTGCAGTCGGCTGAAACTGAAGAAGTCACATAGATAAGTGATAAAATGTTTCTACTAAACGCTGGGTCCAGATGAACAGAAATAAATTTCTAGGATCCGATCAGTTTACACTGACTACTACTCCATGGTTGTTTTGTATGTTAACAAGAACAAAATAAGTGAAGTAGACTTACAGGGCTTGTTCAAAGAGGTTTTCCAACATATGGTTTTAACCAAAAAAGCATGGGTGCTTTTCCTTAAAAAGTGCAAAAAAAGAAAGAAACAGGCAATTGTTAAGAACGCCTTAGGTGAAGCAGTGTTAGATAAACTAACAAAACACTGCTATTAAAAAAACTATTGGCATATAAAAGCTTCCATTAAGCTGAATATTATTTATATTATTGCATACATATGGTTGACAGAAAGTGACCTCTGTAGCTATTTCCCATTGAGGATTGCAAAAGAAACCACAAAAACGAATAAAACCAACTTACTGATTGTTTGTACATGTGCAGAGGAGGCAAAGTGGATATACTGGATAAAGAATGCTGAATATGGAGCTGCCATAATAAAAAATAAAAACTAGTTAGTGTGAGACCTGGTTTTTATTTAACCAGTAAGGAAATTGTGATGCACACTCCACACCAGTTGGAGGCGCTGGTCCTCCAACTTGTCTGTCAGCCTCAAAGAAGAGACGACCAATGACGACCCAGCAGGGAAGTATTGATGTGGTTGTCATCTGTCCAGTGTTTGGTCTTTTTAAAATCGGTATATTCTCTATTGTAACCTTCATTGTAAGCTTGCTTTGGCGTTATATCACACTAGAGTTAGCAAGTGTGTTGGTAGCATTCATTATATTTTCAGTGATAGCTTAGCCTTGTTACTGTAACACCAGCTTGTCTCATGTAGGTGTGTGCAGTGTCTTACCTAAACAGCTAAAACAGTCAGGTTGTTTCAGCCAAAAGTTTCACACATCTCTGTTTCTGTTGTACCAAATGTATTTGTTTAACCTTCGTTTGCATGTGTCTTTCTGCTTCTGTGTGTGCAGGGGTGATCTTTATGAGTGCAGAGACACCATGTTCCCAGCCAAGCTAGCTTTGAGCACTCTGAAAAGGATCCACCATGGAGCTTGTTATCGATGTCTTTCTACCTGCTTCATCCAGAAGGAAGGGATACAGGCTGGAGATGGGCCCCCCTCAGACTCCCGTGTGTGGAAGAGAAAGCCTAAGAACCAATCTGCAGTCTGGTCATCAATAAGACTTCTTGAAACACAGCAAAACGGGAGAAGACGGTTCAGTTTATCAGCTGCTACTATAGTAAATTCAGCACCAGTACACGTCCAACCGTACCTCCGGCTGATGAGGCTGGACAAACCTATAGGTTTGTACTTATATGAACATCACATTGTTGGGTTGTCGTGTCTTCATTTGCTCACCCCAACCAGTCGCGACAGATAGCCGTCCCTCCCTGTTAAAAGGGAGTTTTTCCTTCCTACTGTGACAAAGCAAGCTCATGTGCTCAGGTTTAACTTCAGCAGGTCATTATGACCATGTCTACATGCTTAAACACATTCATTTTCTGCTATGCAATGATTTTTATCTGTGTCAGTTTAAAAGAAAAATATTGATATCTAGAATATTGCAGAATTTTGACTTTATTCCAAACATGCACTCTTTAAGCCCAGAACGATTTTTAGCAGCATTTTCACCATGTTAACAAAACAGAACAAAACAAGAAGCTATATAACATTAATACAGTCTTCAGAAAACAAATGGCTAAAATAAGCACGTCATCTTTGACCTTGTAGAGCTATTAACTGGCACTAACAGGGAAGCATCTTTGTAAGCATGTAGACCTAACTCATGATGTAGATAGTAATTGTTAAAATTGTTCTTTGAAAGAATCCTACCAAACTGTAAAACTCTTATGTAATTACTGTGTAAGACAATGAGTCTAAAATATCTTGCCCCTGCATTTTTTCAGTGTCACTGCACAGATGCATCTAAAACCAAACCACATTTAAAATGCCACCAGATTAATGTAGCTATTGGCTGCACATTCATCTCTTTGTGGGCTTTGTTTCTGTTCTTATCTTACTTCCTTGTTTAATTCCCTTGAAATTCATTGCCTTTTAATCATAGGGACATGGCTGCTGTACCTCCCCTGTACATGGAGCATTGCTTTGGCTGCTAACCCTGGATGCTTCCCAGATCTGGGCATGCTCACACTGTTTGGTACAGGTGCTCTTCTCATGAGAGGGGCCGGCTGCACCATCAATGACATGTGGGACAAAGACTTCGACAAAAAAGTAAATGAGATTTTCTTACAGCTGACTCCAAACAAAGAACAGGACATGTTTTTGCAATAAAGTAAATTAAACTTCCATTTCTAAGCAGACGTTAGTCTTACCTGTGTCACTGTCACTCCCCTGCTCAAAGTGTTTCTTTATTTTTCAGCTCTGATAAATTGAAAGTGTTTGTGTTTTTGCGCAGGTGTCCCGCACAGCCTCTCGACCAATCGCATCAGGAGAGATTTCTCGAATGCAGGCGCTGGTCTTCCTGGGAGGGCAGCTCTCGCTTGCACTTGGGGTTCTTTTGTGTCTCAACTATTACAGGTACTCAGAATCAATTTTATGTATGAACGTTAATGACATTTTATTAGGAAAATATAAATAGAAGAATAGGAACAGGTATATAGGTTAGATTAAATCCTCCGAGTCATGAGAAAAAAAAATTAGTGCAACAGTTGAACTGGATCACAATATTACTACAGTGTGTTAATTTTCATAGTGTAACTAAAAGTGATTATTTATCCAGTTATTTTGCAGTCTTTCCCTCACATTGTTCAAAATGCTCTCACAGTATAGCTCTGGGTGCTGCTTCTTTATCTCTTGTTATCACCTACCCACTGATGAAGAGGTTCACTTACTGGCCACAGTTTGTGTTGGGTATGTGCTGTGTAAAGTTATCTTGTAGTGTTCTTTGTCTAGAGTTAATATTTTACAGATTATCAGAACTATAGCTGTTCTCTTGTTCTCTTCTCTCACTTTAGGACTCACTTTCAACTGGGGCGCTCTGCTCGGCTGGTCCGCTATTAAAGGCTCTTGTGATTGGTCCGTGTGTCTCCCGCTATACTTCTCAGGAGTGATGTGGACGCTGGTATATGACACAATATACGCACATCAGGTAAAGTAGTGGGCCTGAGAGATCGCACCACTTCGTTCCTATTAAACACAATTCTTTCCTTAAACCAAAGGCTGAGTGCAGTAAATGTAAAAGAACGCTCTCATACACCAAGACTACCCTGAACCAATGATACCTGGCAACATGCTTTTTTTAATGCCAAATTCTGACACTGCCATTTAAGTGTTGCAGCAGAAATCATGACCAAGGTCATCAGCACCAGACCAGGAAAGCAGTTTTTCCAGTCACCTGTTGTCCAATTTAGCTTGCAAATGATAGCTTCAATTTCCTGACAGGAGCCCCCAATGTGCTTTTCTGCTGCTGTAGCCCATCGTGTTGTGCGTTGAGAGATGCTTTTTAGCAGATGTTCTTCTGAGTGGTTATTTGAGTTAACCTTGCCTTCCTATCAGCTTCCTTTCTGTCCATTCTCCTCTAACCTCAGACATCAATAAGGGATTTTTGCCCAGGTGAACTGGTATACATAATAAAGTGACTGTTGAGAACCTGTAAATTTAAGAAGAAAGGAACCGAGAAACTGAAACTAATTTAAAAACAGTTTAAACTGTGAGTACATGGTAGCTGTTCCTTTATATTTAAGAAATGCAGTTTAAGGGATTGCAGTTTACTGTGTTTACTGATGTTTTTCTTTGAGGTGAACATGAGATTAATGTGTCCCGTGTTACAGTAGGGACCTTGATTGACTATGACCTCGTGTTGTTTTGTCTTTCATAAATAGGATAAGGAGGATGACATCAAAGTAGGAGTCAAATCTACTGCACTGAGGTTCCAGGAGCAAACCAAACCCTGGCTGAGTGGCTTCGTTGTGGCCATGATGTCTGGACTGGTATTAGCTGGGGTCAATGCTGAACAGACTCTCCCTTACTATGCTGTACTCACCGGTGTAGCAATGCACCTGACAAACCAGGTGAGGATCATGGTCAACTTTAATACAACATTTAAATGAGAAACATGCACAGATTCATGTGTTTTAAGATTAGGTTTTCCATTGAAGTATATTTATTTTCTTCTCTCGTAGATTTACACATTAGACATCAACAAACCAGAAGACTGCTGGAAAAAGTTTGTTTCAAACAGAAACCTTGGACTGTTGTTGTTTTTAGGTATTGTTGTCGGGAATTTGTGGAAAGAATAAAGACAGACTCTGAAGAAATGAACAAGCCTTCATATAATTAGAGACGATGTTTTATTACATTTGTGTGTTTTGTTTTTTATGAGAAGCACTCTTTTAACAACTTATGTATTTTCAAAAATGCCAGCAAATCTAAATTGAAATTGCTGCAATAAGTTTGACCACCAGGGAGCAGTATGATTCTTCCTACCTGATGAATGTACTGTACGCCAGTGGCCTCATTACTTTGTTTTGGTCCATAAAACACATAAATATCTGGGTCTTTGCGCGACATCCTTCATAAGTCACTGGTTGACATTGGTGCTCTTTGTTTTTATGCTGGCCAGGCAGCATTTACCCACTTTACCTGTGATTATGTGTCAGAAACCACTTCCAGTTATTAATTATAGGACTTTGGTGAGAGTCGGCGTGTAGATCTGCAGACTTTACTGGTTCTTTTTAGTGCTTTTGCAACATGAGACTGCTCTCACCCATGATGTTTCAGTACTCTAAAACTTTTAAACAAATTTTAAAGAGAATTCATTTACATCCAGTCCAGTGAAAAACTAAGTACATCTTCCAATATAGAAGGTATGTTTAGTTGCAATAACTTAATCATTTTCTCTATGAGTTGATCAGTTCCTTACATTGTTGTAGAGGAATTTCGGCCCACTCTTCTTTAGTGTTGCTTCAGCTCGATATTTGCAGGCATTTGTTTATGCAAAAGTTTCTTAAGGTCCCACCACAGCAATTCAATCAGGTTGAGGACTGGACTTTAACCAGTCAATTGCAACACTTTGATGTGTTTCTTTTTTTAGCCATTCTGTTGTAGATTTGCAGGTGTTCTTGGGATCAACGAGCCATAGTCAACGTTCTTTTTGCTTTAATAATATATCTTTGTTTGACTACTGTTCTAGTGAATTGAGGTTTAAAACGATAAAGTGCAGGATTATATTAACACGTGGAAAAAGACCTATGTATGTTTTGGATAAAAGTCTCAAACCAGACGAATTTCTAAATTCTACCGCTATAACAATGCAGGTAACAATCATTTGAGTGTTTATCCAGTTTACAAAAGTGTAGATTTTTCTCTGTGTCGGTGTAATATTTGGGAAAAGGTTCCTGTGAATATGATGGTCTGCTTTCACTGTTGCTGCCCAGGTGAAAAACCCCACAAAGTGTCCTAAGTGTAAACCGTGCCACCACAGTGAAAAACCAAAGCACATGAGCAGTGGGAAGTGTTTGTGCCTTGCATAAACTAGTCTACGCAGCCATGAAGCTGTTGTGGCGTTCCAGCGACGAGCAAACTGTGACATGCATATCGATGCCTCAGTGGTCCAGAAGTCCCCATCGGATAGTCCGCTCCATTTGGAGAAATAGTCCCCAGATGAATCTTCCCAAAAGCCAAACCCTGCTGCGTTATTGAGGCATTCGCTGATCTTCCAGTGAGAGTAATACTGTATTCTTAAAACCAGTCCAAGACACCAGGTCGACAGGATGCCATACAGCAGACCTTCCCAAAGTGTTGGGCCCGCCCCTGGGGGGGGGCATGAAAAGGGGAAAAAACAAAGCTTGGACACTGCTAGCACGGCGCCCACACAAACGCAAAGCAGGAGCTGAAGCATAGCTGCATATGTTTCCAAACCAACTTCATTCTATGCCAAAGACTAGAAAATACAGTGAAGCATAACTTCCCTTTGGTTTCACCTGCACAAGTCCAAGGTAGGTCTCCCCTGCAGAATTGGTTTTCCCTTCGTCGGGAGCAGCGCTGGGCTCTCCAAATCACGGACAAACAGTATCCCACATTCTTGATTTTTAGTTCAAACATTTGTTGTAATGACTAACTACTCCTGACATTTTGGAGATGTGAGCTCTTTATACAGTAAAGTTACAGTGGGATACAAATAACACCAGGCTGATACTGCCACGATTTGTTCCCCCCCATCTAAATCACGGACAAACAGCATCCCACAGTTGTTTATGTTTTTAAACCCATTTGGCACAGAGGCATTTTTTTTTTTTGAAAAATTTATTGATAGCAATGTTGAATATTACATAGGAAAAAAACAACTACATGTAAAATACACCGTGACGCCTCTGCCTTTCTAAATGGAGGGACAGTAACTGCGTGTTATATGTAAGCATGTAAAACCTGAAGATAGAGACAAAATACTGTTAATCTGAATAGCTGCCATTCTGCAATTCCTCTCATGTAAACAATAACATTGCCCACAGCCTGACATGAATAAAGGCACATGCCTTTAATGTTGCATGACGAACTCTGTATTCCTCGTTCACACATAAACACAAAAAATGAGTTTTAAAAAAAAAAAAATCTCAGTTTTCGGTGATTTGAAACACCATTTACGTGTGGACGAAACAGTTGCGTTTTCAAAAATACCAGTGTAGGCGTGGACGTAGTGTAAAAGAGTTAGTTTATTTTCTTACTACCAAGGCTATTATTGCTAACGAAAACTAACGAAATAATGAAAACTAGAAGTGAAAAAACATTTTCGTTAATGGAAATAAAAATAAAAACAAAAAAAGGAAAACTAACTAAAACTGTAATGAGTGTTCACAAAACTAATTAAAATTAACTGCATTTATAGCAAAACTGTGTTTAGTTTTCATTGATGTGTGCGTGTCATACAATAGTCAAGGGTGAAAATGAAGTTTAGTTTCCAGATTTTTTTTGCTGTCTAATTATGCCAGCAGGTGGCAGTACGTTAGTCGAGTCGTCTGTGTTGCTGCTCCGTCCACGCGCAGAATCATGTCAGGAGAAAGCGCCAGATTCCAATTTGGGATTACTTTGAATATGACTGTGTTTTGGATAAAGCAAGTGTCTTGTAGTGGAAAGAGACAAATTATGAGGGACATTTCTAAAGGGAAAAAATTCCCACAAACCTTAAAGTGCACTTGAAAAGCTCACACAAGAAGGCTAACCTAGCTTACCATGAGAATGTAAGGGAGCACACTCAACCCTCATCCCCAGAAAACAGAAGCTAACCCCAGGCAAGGCAGCGTGATGCATCCCGATGGTAGCTGGAATCACAACATACTCAAGGATAAGCAGAAGAGAATGACTGATATGATGAAACTGGGATTTTGTTACACTTAATTATTGCAAACACAACTAAAACTATAACTGAAACTAATCAAAACTAAACTGAAACTAAGGATTTTCAACAAAATAAAAACTAAACTAGCAAACAATTGGTAAAAACTAATTAAAACTGATATAAAATTGAAAATCTGAAGTCAAAACTAAATATAAAATAAAAACTACTGAAAATTGCAAAACTATTAAAACCCTGCTTACTACCTGCAGATTACTTGTATTTGCTCAATTGTTTACTAAATGTTTGAGGTGTGAAATAAACCGCAATTGAGCAAAATATGGGTGTGTGTGGTTGGAGGATGTGTTAGTGCGTGCGTGCGTGGGTGTGGGTGTGTGGTTGGAGGATGTGTTAGTGCGTGCGTGCGTGCGTGGGTGTGTGTGGTTGGAGGATGTGTTAGTGCGTGCGTGCGTGCGTGCGTGTGTGCGCGAGCAAGGGGGAGGGGGCGAAGAACACTTTTCTGTAAAACAAAGGGGGGGCCCAGCAAAAAAAGTTTGGGAACCACTGCCATAGAGGATGCCAGGGTTGAAATCATGGATAAGATGTTTCAGAAAAAAGACAAGATAAAATCTAACCCACTCTAGCATTAATACTTGCATCAGCTTTAGGAAAACTACACCTAGAGGACTGGGTGGCGAGGTGAGGTTGATCCCCTCCATTAGAGTAATGAATTGTCCATAGGAATCCAAAGGACCACCAAGCAGTGTGGTAAAATTGAGGATGTAGTTGATTAGAGGGAGAAGCATGACACAAGTCTGCCTTTTGGATGGTGTCAGTACGACTCGTTTCTCCTGAAGGTCCAAAGACACAGAGGTGATTCTCTGGGTGAGCAGCATCAAAGTGGACACTGCCAAGAACAGTCTGAAAGTGAAAGAGATATTGCTGTGATTAAATAGGATATCTGTATACATATAATGTTTTTACTTTAGATGTAAAAACATTATGTCTAACTTAGGCTAAGAGTTCATCTATAATGGTGAAGAAATGGCCTCTGACATTCATATCAGAGTCTTTTTAGTACATTAGCTGTTCTAGAGCTGTGATCACACAAAGTTGATTCTTGGAAACGGCATCTGAAAGGTTAGGCAACAACATAACAATTCTTGGAAACGAAACAAAGTCAACAGGCTGCTAAAACCACGTGATGTGGTTGAATGCTTCAAGCAACAGAGATTGTTTTATTGAAAAACACATGGTCGTTTTGAGTTTGACATATTTCACAAAAGTGTGATTAGGAACATTTTTGCCACTGTGTTTACAACCCTGTACGCGTTTGAAAACTGAAGGGACTGTGCTGTGTTCTAATCCTATCAAAGATCAGAACATAGCTTATATAATTGAAAGAGCAAGATAAATTGCTCAGGAGTTTCACCTCATCTCCCAACCGTTGTGGCAGACATCTGTCCCTCCCTGGAGGCTTCTTCCTGTTAAAAGGGAGGGTTACCTTCCCACCATCACCAAGTGCTTTGCCCATAGGGTATCATCTGATTGTTGTGGTTTTCTCTCTAATACTGTAGGGTCATTGCCTTACAACTTAAAGACCTCACTTTTGTGATTTGGTACTAAATTCAAATGACGATTTTATGTTCTACATTGTTATGTTTCTAATTTCATGATGCAAATGCAAATTTCTTATGTAAATATGATCTTTCTTAAAAAAGCCGTTGTCTCTGTTGTTCTAAACCTAGTAGATACTATTAAGCATTAGTGATACCTTTGAAGGTAATCGATGCCTGGATACCATCACGGATACTTGATTTTGAAATATGTGCTAAGCATGAACTGCACCTTCTTAAAGTATCCAAAAATGTACTGCTCTGGTCACAGGTCCTCATTCTTTTTAAAGGTGCCAACTTTCTGTAACTTGTTATAGAAGAGAGAGGGGTTTTAAATATTTTTTTAAAATAAATACCATAGAGATACCATACAAATCACTGCATGCTGCATTATTTATATTTTATACAACATCCTAACTCTGAACAGGCTTGATTCATACATCTGTACACCCTAGAGAATATTCACTTACGAAAGGTTCGGAGGATATAGCATGAAAACTGTCCCATATGTTTATGTAATTTGTAATGGCAGAGTGAAATCAAGATTAATACCTGATGATGACTGGTTCGTGCAGGTAGTATTCCCTGTTAGGGCTGCCACAAACGATTATTTTGATAGTCGACTAGTCAAAGATTATTTTTGCAATTAGTCGACTAATCAGATCATGCGTCCACTGGACGTAAAAGTACATCTTATTGCACCAGCAGCATCTGCTCTTATATAACTATCATTAGCTTACAGCTTTAAGTGTTTAAGGTCTGTGCTAACTAAAAATAAAGACAAGATGGTAGTTTATTAAATTTTAATGAAATTTGCAGATTGTTTCGGTGAAGTTTAATAAACTCCTTGCTATCTAAAATATAACAGGACACTGGAGTATATTCTCGAGAATCTCACACTTCTGATAATCAGCTGTCTGCTTGACGTTTATTCAGCTATGTAAAAACTATAACTTTAATCTCACCCAAACTGATTTACTCAGGAACAAATAAAATACTAAAAAAAGCTAAACAATAACATTGTCAAGTTATCTAAGTGACTTATATATGTTTAACCTGAGTAGCGAAAGACAGCGGTGGGTCTCAGGGCACTAGTGAGCCTAGCCCCCGGCTCGCTATCGAGCTAGTGGGTAACAGACGTCTCCGAAAACGTCGGAGCGCTTTTGAAAATATGTGGTGTCTTGATAAACTGAGCAGATATTTGAGGTTTACACAGCTACATTCTCGCCTGAACATATGTTAAACCTTTATTTTGTGACCCAGAAAGAATAATAAGAGTAATATTAAAACTAACTAGCTGCCGCCGTTTGAGCTGGGCTGCGCTATGAATTCTGGGACACTGCTTCTTCTTCTTCTTCGGGGTTTAACGGCAGCTGGCATCCTTGTACATGCAGTGCTGCCATCTTCTGTATCAGTCCGTTATTACACTCTTAAATCCTACTACTTATTCCTGCGTCTTTTGTGATCTTACAAAGCTTCAAACGACGCGTCGACTATTAAATCAGTCGTCGATGATTTTGATAGTCGACGTAATCGTGACTAGTCGACTAATTGTGGCAGCCCTATTCCCTGTACTGTATAAGTAGGTGCCAGAAGGTTTGCCACAACATCTGCATAACAAATGCCCAGGTGTGGATACAGCTGTGATCTACACAGCACACGAGTAGAACAAAGGCAAGTGTGGAGGTGAACAGCTTGTGCTGTTATCCTGTTTGGTTTTCTCCAAACGTGATGCTTTGCAGTATCGCTAGACATCGCTATTGAAGCCTTTAGAGTCTCAGATGTAGCTCTTCTACATATATTTCTTTGGTTTGTCTGAGCATCTTCACCTTGTGCATTGTTTTATCACACATGTGAATCAGATCAATGAACTGCCAGACAATTTGTTTTTACAGAGGTCACCATACTTGCTGATGATTGTAGCATCTGGCTGTTACTTACCTTCTTACATCCTATAGACGCAAAGATTTAGTTTTTCCACACTGCTTCTGCATTTTGCTTACAAAAATGCACAAAAACTAATATTTCAATTCACTCATAATTTCTTTTTACCTTCAGGCTCTTGCAGACAATCATCATCCTTCATCCCGTCGTGGTCACCAGGCGCCTGATCTTGGTGTCGTTCCTCGTCTTCTGTGAGCATCTCAGATTCTTGGTTTTGCTTCTGCTCGAAAGGACCTTTCTCTTCTTCCTCCTTGAAGCATTCAGGAGAGTGCACTTCCTTCTTCAGACATTCTTTCTCAAGTACTGGTATTTCTGTGCAAGGTTTAGGTTCCTGTTCACTGCTTTGCTGAGTGTGCACTTCTTCCTGCTTTAATTTTGTAAACGAGACACCTAAAATATCACCGGTGATCATCTTAAGTTGTGCACAAGTGGGCGGGAGGGTTAACATATGTCTTTCAATTTTTAAACTCTCCTCTGTCCTCGTGTTATTTACATGTGCAATATTTAGCTTTGTTAAGGCTGAATTTGCCTCTATACCAACTTGATTCTTTGGATTCTGGAACAAAGGGAAGTTGCTCTCTTCAGCTAATGGGATATCACTTGCCTCAGTGCCCTTCTCCATCTTGACCGTTTTACCCTCATCTGCCTTGTTATGCATCTTGCTGTCATCATTGGCCAACTGTAAGATATGACGCAGTATGTCATCTTCTACCTTTGCCTCAATGTTCAGTGTTTTATGCTCAAGTGCTTTAACGTCTTGCTTTTGAGCTGGTGTTTCTTCATCCACTTTGAAATCATTTTCTGTCTCCATTTGTTGTTTGTCTCCAGATTCTGTGAATTCAGGTTGGGCTTGGTTTTCATATGTCTGTCTCTCTTCCTCTGGATCGCCGTAATCCTCACATGGGGTATCTGTAATTTTCACTTCTGTTACACTTTGTTCCACATTTCCTGTCTCCATTTGTTGTTTGTCTCCAGATTCTGTGAATTCAGGTTGGGCTTGGTTTTCATTTGTCTGTCTCTCTTCCTCTGGATCGCCGTAATCCTCACATGGGGTATCTGTAATTTTCACTTCTGTTACACTTTGTTCCACATTTCCTGTCTCCATTTGTTGTTTGTCTCCAGATTCTGTGAATTCAGGTTGGGCTGGGTTTTCATTTGTCTGTCTCTCTTCCTCTGGATCGCCGTAATCCTCACATGGGGTATCTGTAATTTTCACTTCTGTTACACTTTGTTCCACATTTCCTGTCTCCATTTGTTGTTTGTCTCCAGATTCTGTGAATTCAGGTTGGGCTTGGTTTTCATTTGTCTGCCTCTCTTCCTCTGGATCGCCGTAATCCTCACATGGGGTATCTGTAATTTTCACTTCTGTTACACTTTGTTCCACATTTCCTGTCTCCATTTGTTGTTTGTCTCCAGATTCTGTGAATTCAGGTTGGGCTTGGTTTTCATTTGTCTGCCTCTCTTCCTCTGGATCGCCGTAATCCTCACATGGGGTATCTGTAATTTTCACTTCTGTTACACTTTGTTCCACATTTCCTGTCTCCATTTGTTGTTTGTCTCCAGATTCTGTGAATTCAGGTTGGGCTTGGTTTTCATATGTCTGTCTCTCTTCCTCTGGATTGCCGTAATCCTCACATGGGATATCTGTAATTTTCACTTCTGTTACACTTTGTTCCACATTTCCTGTCTCCATTTGTTGTTTGTCTCCAGATTCTGTGAATTCAGGTTGGACTTGGTTTTCATTTGTCTGCCTCTCTTCCTCTGGATCGCCGTAATCCTCACATGGGGTATCTGTAATTTTCACTTCTGTTACACTTTGTTCCACATTTCCTGTCTCCATTTGTTGTTTGTCTCCAGATTCTGTGAATTCAGGTTGGGCTTGGTTTTCATATGTCTGTCTCTCTTCCTCTGGATTGCCGTAATCCTCACATGGGGTATCTGTAATTTTCACTTCTGTTACACTTTGTTCCACATTTCCTGTCTCCATTTGTTGTTTGTCTCCAGATTCTGTGAATTCAGGTTGGGCTTGGTTTTCATTTGTCTGCCTCTCTTCCTCTGGATCGCCGTAATCCTCACATGGGGTATCTGTAATTTTCACTTCTGTTACACTTTGTTCCACATTTCCTGTCTCCATTTGTTGTTTGTCTCCAGATTCTGTGAATTCAGGTTTGGCTTGGTTTTCATATGTCTGTCTCTCTTCCTCTGGATTGCCGTAATCCTCACATGGGGTATCTGTAGATTTCACTTCTGTTACACTTTGTTCCACATTTCCTGTCTCCATTTGTTGTTTGTCTCCAGATTCTGTGAATTCAGGTTGGGCTTGGTTTTCATTTGTCTGCCTCTCTTCCTCTGGATCGCCGTAATCCTCACATGGGGTATCTGTAATTTTCACTTCTGTTACACTTTGTTCCACATTTCCTGTCTCCATTTGTTGTTTGTCTCCAGATTCTGTGAATTCAGGTTTGGCTTGGTTTTCATATGTCTGTCTCTCTTCCTCTGGATTGCCGTAATCCTCACATGGGGTATCTGTAGATTTCACTTCTGTTACACTTTGTTCCACATTTCCTGTCTCCATTTGTTGTTTGTCTCCAGATTCTGTGAATTCAGGTTGGGCTTGGTTTTCATATGTCTGCCTCTCTTCCTCTGGATTGCCGTAATCCTCACATGGGATATCTGTAATTTTCACTTCTGTTACACTTTGTTCCACATTTCCTGTCTCCATTTGTTGTTTGTCTCCAGATTCTGTGAATTCAGGTTGGACTTGGTTTTCATTTGTCTGCCTCTCTTCCTCTGGATCGCCGTAATCCTCACATGGGGTATCTGTAATTTTCACTTCTGTTACACTTTGTTCCACATTTCCTGTCTCCATTTGTTGTTTGTCTCCAGATTCTGTGAATTCAGGTTGGGCTTGGTTTTCATATGTCTGTCTCTCTTCCTCTGGATTGCCGTAATCCTCACATGGGGTATCTGTAATTTTCACTTCTGTTACACTTTGTTCCACATTTCCTGTCTCCATTTGTTGTTTGTCTCCAGATTCTGTGAATTCAGGTTGGGCTTGGTTTTCATTTGTCTGCCTCTCTTCCTCTGGATCGCCGTAATCCTCACATGGGGTATCTGTAATTTTCACTTCTGTTACACTTTGTTCCACATTTCCTGTCTCCATTTGTTGTTTGTCTCCAGATTCTGTGAATTCAGGTTTGGCTTGGTTTTCATATGTCTGTCTCTCTTCCTCTGGATTGCCGTAATCCTCACATGGGGTATCTGTAGATTTCACTTCTGTTACACTTTGTTCCACATTTCCTGTCTCCATTTGTTGTTTGTCTCCAGATTCTGTGAATTCAGGTTGGGCTTGGTTTTCATTTGTCTGCCTCTCTTCCTCTGGATCGCCGTAATCCTCACATGGGGTATCTGTAATTTTCACTTCTGTTACACTTTGTTCCACATTTCCTGTCTCCATTTGTTGTTTGTCTCCAGATTCTGTGAATTCAGGTTTGGCTTGGTTTTCATATGTCTGTCTCTCTTCCTCTGGATTGCCGTAATCCTCACATGGGGTATCTGTAGATTTCACTTCTGTTACACTTTGTTCCACATTTCCTGTCTCCATTTGTTGTTTGTCTCCAGATTCTGTGAATTCAGGTTGGGCTTGGTTTTCATATGTCTGCCTCTCTTCCTCTGGATTGCCGTAATCCTCACATGGGGTATCTGTAATTTTCACTTCTGTTACACTTTGTTCCACATTTCCTGTCTCCATTTGTTTTTTGTCTCCAGATTCTGTGAATTCAGGTTGGGCTTGGTTTTCATTTGTCTGCCTCTCTTCCTCTGGATCGCCGTAATCCTCACATGGGGTATCTGTAATTTTCACTTCTGTTACACTTTGTTCCACATTTCCTGTCTCCATTTGTTGTTTGTCTCCAGATTCTGTGAATTCAGGTTGGGCTTGGTTTTCATATGTCTGTCTCTCTTCCTCTGGATTGCCGTAATCCTCACATGGGGTATCTGTAGATTTCACTTCTGTTACACTTTGTTCCACATTTCCTGTCTCCATTTGTTGTTTGTCTCCAGATTCTGTGAATTCAGGTTGGGCTTGGTTTTCATATGTCTGTCTCTCTTCCTCTGGATTGCCGTAATCCTCACATGGGGTATCTGTAATTTTCACTTCTGTTACACTTTGTTCCACATTTCCTGTCTCCATTTGTTGTTTGTCTCCAGATTCTGTGAATTCAGGTTGGGCTTGGTTTTCATTTGTCTGCCTCTCTTCCTCTGGATCGCCGTAATCCTCACATGGGGTATCTGTAATTTTCACTTCTGTTACACTTTGTTCCACTTTTCCTGTCTCCTGTTCTCTTGCAGTCTCTAGCAGCACAAGCTCCGCTTGTTTTTGCAGCTCTTGTTGGACAGTAGAGTTTGGTTTGGCATTTTCATGTTGAATGTCTGATTCGGAAGTCTCGCCAGGACTTTCTCCGTTGGTTTCCTGGCATTCCCTGATCTGGAGTGCACTTTTCTCTGTGGTATAGTTTTCTTCCAGGTTCTCAGTTTGTGGAACCTCATCACAGTCTGCAAAAAGGTCCTCCATTTCTACATCTTCTCTGTCTTTATCTAGCTGGTCCATGTTAGACAAATGTTCCTCTTCTTCTTCTGTTACTGGCACATTATCAATGCTTGCCTCCAGCTGATCAAGGCTCCCCTGACCCACGAGTTCATGATTCTTCATGACCTGCATAGACAGAATCAAGGTCCAAATTATGATACACTTTTCCATCACATTATATTGGGGTGGGGCACTGATGATGTAGAAGCCTCAAAAACTCATTTATCCAATATAATACACTTGGAGTTATGGGGTTGAGATAAGACTCCCAGTCCTATAGTTTATGGGAAGACAGACATGACATAGTAAACACTTTCCTTGTGAGTTTATGGGCTTAGTCACTGATTTTGGAAGCATACTGAATAAAATATTACTACAACTATTTTGCAAATCATGTTTAAATTGCTTAAAAATGTTGGATTATCTTTTGTCTGCTTACTGCATAGAGATAGCAGTTTCACTGTCAGCCCCTCTCCTTCTCACCACATCTTATTCTTTGAAATAGAAGTGGGCGGTATAAACGGTATACGGTAGAAACGATATAAATTTGGCTAACGGTAGAGATTTTGACTATACCGCTCTACCGCGATAGCGTATGTTGATGGTGTCATCAAGCTGCGCCTGTTTTGGTTGAAAGCATTGCAGCGACTAAAAACAACATCATCTGCAATTTTTACTGAGCGACAGTAATAGCAAAGAGACAAAGTACTTTTGGAATATGGGGATAGCCAAAAACTCCACTCCTCCACTTCTGTCCCATTGATTCATTCAGTGGGGCAAAAAAGTATTTAGTCAGCCACCGATTGTGCAAGTTCCCCCACTTAAAATGATGACAGAGGTCAGTAATTTGCACCAGAGGTACACTTCAACTGTGAGAGACAGAATGTGAAAAAAAAAAATCCATGAATTCACATGGTAGGATTTGTAAAGAATTTATTCGTAAATTAGGGTGGAAAATAAGTATTTGGTCACCTCAAACAAGGAAAATCTCTGGCTCTCACAGACCTGTAACGTCTTCTGTAAGAAGCTTTTTTGTCCCCCACTCGTTACCTGCATGAATGGCACCTGTTTGAACTCATCATCTGTATAAAAGACACCTGTCCACAGCCTCAAACAGTCAGACTCCAAACTCCGCCATGGCCAAGACCAAAGAGCTTTCGAAGGACACCAGAAAAAGTATTGTAGACCTGCACCAGACTGGGAAGAGTGAATCTACAATAGGCAAGCAGCTTAGTGTGAAAAAAATCAACTGTGGGAGCAATCATCAGAAAATGGAAGACATACAAGACCACTGATAATCTCCCTCGATCTAGGGCTCCACGCAAGATCTCATCCCGTGGGGTCAAAATGATCATGAGAACGGTGAGCAAAGATCCCAGAACCACACGGGGGGACCTGGTGAATGACCTGCAGAGAGCTGGGACCAAAGTAACAAAGGTCACCATCAGTAACACACTACAACGGCAGGGAATCAAATCCCGCAGTGCCAGACGTGTTCCGCTGCTGAAGCCAGTGCATGTCCAGGCCCGTCTGAAGTTTGCCAGAGAGCACATGGATGATACAGCAGAGGATTGGGAGAATGTCATGTGGTCAGATGAAACCAAAGTTGAACTTTTTGGTATAAACTCAACTTGTCGTGTTTGGGGGAAGAAGAATATTGAGTTGCATCCCAAGAACACCATACCTACTGTGAAGCATGGGGGTGGAAACATCATGCTATGGGGCTGTTTTTCTGCCAAGGGGACAGGACGACTGATCCGTGTTAAGGACAGAATGAATGGGGCCATGTATCGTGAGATTTTGAGCCAAAACCTCCTTCCATCAGTGAGAACTTTGAAGATGAAACGAGGCTGGGTCTTCCAACATGACAATGATCCAAAACACACCGCCCGGGCAACAAAGGAGTGGCTCCGTAAGAAGCATTTGAAAGTCCTGGAGTGGCCTAGCCAGTCTCCAGACCTCAACCCCATAGAAAATCTGTGGCGGGAGTTGAAAGTCCGTGTTGCTCGGCGACAGCCCCAAGACATCACTGCTCTCGAGAAGATCTACATGGAGGAATGGGCCAAAATACCAGCTACTGTGTGTGCAAACCTGGTAAAGACCTATAGTAAACGTTTGACCTCTGTTATTGCCAACAAAGGTTATGTTACAAAGTATTGAGTTGTATTTTTGTTAGTGACCAAATACTTATTTTCCACCCTGATTTACGAATAAATTCTTTACAAATCCTACCATGTGGATTCATGGATTTTTTTTCACATTCTGTCTCTCACAGTTGAAGTGTACCTCTGGTGCAAATTACTGACCTCTGTCATCATTTTAGGTGGGGGAACTTGCACAATCGGTGGCTGACTAAATACTTTTTTGCCCCACTGTTAATGCTGAATTCTCTCGCAGCTGCTATATTCCCATGTTGTTGCAGTATATTAATGACTAACCTCGTATTGTGGATGGATTATCTCAGTTGTTCTCCTGACTGAAGTTTGGTCCGTTTACAGCATCCTGCCATGCAATTGCATTTGTCCCTAACCACTAGAAACCCTCACGTTAAAAAGTTGGCATTCATCCTTCAGCTTCACTGTGCTAATGTTATGCTAACGTAGCTGTGTCGCTAGCAATCACGTAGGACATCATTATATACCAGCTAGCCCAACTTCAGTAACCTTACAAATGTCACTGCTGTTTAGTTTTCTGTCTTCATTTATGTTGGAAGTGATAGCAGAGCTGTACATTTAAATTTTTTCAGAAATCTCTCAGTCAGAACATGCTATATGATGTTTAGGTGGAAGCTAGCGAGCAAATTTCCTGCTAACTTCTAACTCCATTCAATTTAATAGATTCTGTTTTCATGGATGCCTGGATGTTAAACTTAATTGTTACACCTGGTAGAGCAGAAACGCTGATCATTTTATTAAAGATGAAAGAATTGCGATAGTTTGTAACTCTCAGTGACGCTGCAGTGTTTGACTTTGGGACCTGAAGTGGACGGAGTTTTGGATTACTCCGCAAGGCTCCTGACTACGGCAGCCGTAATGCTCCGGCAATCCATCAAGCGGTGCGCTTTCATAGCTCTCCAAAGTCGTACTAAAACATTTTTTGATTTCTACGCACCGTGTAACACAAAATCGGTTTGAGGTCAGTAAGCACAACCAGAATTCATACATAAGGCACACTGTCGATTTTTGAGAAAATTAAAGGATTTTAAGTGTGCCTTATAGTGTGTAAAATACGTTATACAGAAGAAAAGAATATATCCTGATATATATCGTTACCGCACATGCTTCAAATTATACCGTGATATGGATTTTAGGCCATATCGCCCAGCCCTACTTTGAAACTAAGATGGTTGTGGTGAAAATGCTAATCTTGGGGCATCAAAACACAATTTCAGAAACCAACGGATCGTGTCACAGTAGTTGTCCATGTCCATCTTTGACATTACTTATGGTTTAATCCCTGTAAATGTAGCACTTTTTAATAGCCAAGGAATTGGGGTAGGATATGCACTGCATCACTCCATTAGGTGCAACCTTAATCAATATTAAACCGATTTGTGGCAAAGTTTTTGGACTACAAAAACATTCAGACTAAAGGAATCAAATGGCCCAGTGCCAATGTCTCTGTAGCCAATGTGATATGTGAATAAAACCATTCTTTTGCAAAAGTAAGTCCACTGTCTATATGTAGCTTGTGAAAGTGATGCAGTGCTACTAAGCAAGATGCATGGTTGACATTTAAAAATGTCATTCTGATGAATTCTTTGTTCATTTTTATATCTATTCATATTTTTAGGATGTATGCTCCCACTCTCTTTCGTTGGCTACTCCCTTCAAATATCAGACATGTTGACGTCTGACATCTAATTGCTGCTTACGTTTCTTATAGGCTTAAATAACTTCATTCTTCATTCAACTTCATTTTCTCTTGATTTTCTAAATCTTCATGGTTATGACAGCAGTGTGTAGAACAAGAGCACCGTCCGCCCATCAGTTAAAGAGAATACCTTTTTTGACCCAAAGATGATGCCTTGATGGCAACGTGACAGTTTGGGGCGACGAACCTCTATTGGCACTACACGTTCCTCTGTAAAGAAAAAAAAAGGAAAAAAGGGAATGCTTGTGTGACAGCGTCAGGTATCGGAAAGCAGAACACGTTCCTACAAATCCTGCAAATGCTCCAACATACCACGATGCAAGACAATGTGATCAATCATGTTGTTCTTGTTCTTAGTTTGGTACAGACAGAAAGGGCAGCAGAGGTCCTTCTGATGAGTAGGCTTTGACTGGCAGGTAGAGTGACCCGTCTCCATGTGCATTTCCAGAGTTTTCCTAATGACAACAGGAGAAATCAGTGATAACATTGCAAATCTGTCGGTGTTTGGTGACAACTCGTGTTGAGTAATGAGTAGAAATGACAAATTCAAGATGTCTGTCAAGTCAAATACCTCATAAAACTCATCCAAGTTATTCCCATACATTTAAAATAATTGACAACAATGTCTAAATTTGAATAAAAGAAGCTTCTTCTTCAAAAAGGGTTCAAACAGCAGATAGCGCGGCATGTTTGATTTAGCACACTTTTATGCCAGGTTCTCTTCCCGATGCCACCCCAAAGGGATTTGTGTCTCCTGCTTGAGGCAAACCAGGAATGCATTATGTCACCTGACTATAGAAACTAGTCAGATCCTGCGCATGTGTGATGATGCAGAATTAAAAGTATCAATTATTACTCATCCTGAATGCAAATGCGAGAATAAATGCAACATTTAAAACAAATGTGAAAACGAATATTTACTAGGGCTGCTCGATTATGGCAAAAATTATAATCACAATTATTTTCACTGAAATTGAGATCTCGATTATTTGACGATATTTATTTAACAATAACAATGTATTGAATAATGACTTTAAAGATTGTCAAAAAATAATATAAAATAGTGTGCAAATAGTGATAACAGTGAAAATGTTTGCAATATAAAAAATAAATGAAAAATGTAAACATCTATGTTTAGTGAACTTTGCAGTGTTGCTCTGTGGTGCAGCTACGACACTGTAGCAAAGTTTACACACTATGTCTACTTGATCCACGTCTGACTCCGCCAACCCATAATGTTTCCACACCACTGAAGTTTTTTTTACCTCTCTTTTCAACCAACAGCAGTCACTCTCCTCTCCAAATAACTTCTGCTTAGCTTTCGGAGCTTCCCTCGGGTCCTCTTAATTGTTGTGACACGTGTTCGAAATGCAGAGAGGTGCGCTCGATTTGCCACACGAAGCAGCGCGAGAGTAAAGCACGAGGGAGGGGCTAATAATCCGCTCAGTCATTTTTAATGATCGTTGAAAGCCCAGATCGTAATCGTGATTAAAATTCGATTAATTGAGCAGCCCTAATATTTACATAAAAATATTTTCGAAGTTTTCAATCCCAGAATATCATTTGTGTACATTTTCCATTTTCAAAAACAAAAGCTAAATAGTTAAAGCTAAGTAGTACAATTTGCAGATTTTTAGCAACACACTAAATTTTATTAAAGAAAAAAAAAGCCAAAAATCTTTTGTACACAGCAAAATACAAACTCTTACAGCACCTTACCTTAAACCTGTGAAAAAGTTGCAGTCTTTACATCTGAGGATTTTCTTTCCATGCCGATTTAGGCAGTGCCGCCGGATACTAGACAGGTGTCCAGTGCTGAAATTGCAGAACTCACAGTGAAGCACGCTGTTCTCAGGTAATTTTGAAAGTTGCACGTTCACTTTAGATTTGATGCTGCTCTGTGCCATCATGGTGTAGTGGTTTAACTGGCGCCGCACATCTGGGGGCTCCAAGTACAGAGATCCTGTCAAAGTTTCAAGGACCCACAGTCTGTTAGTACTGCTACAAAACCAAAAACTGTTTGTTTTATGAAAACCAAGACCAAGTTTAAAAAACAAACAAACAAACAAACACACACACAAAAAAACATGAGATATGACTTGCCTTTAATCAGTTCAGGTCGCTCATCAATTTCAGGCAAGCTGTTCATTTTCTCTGATGAATTAGAGGACTCCTTAAACCTCTCTTCACTCTCATCTTTGTCTTCAGTCTCAGCTGCAGCCATGATGAGATCTAAGCATTCAGCAAAAGAATAACCAAATGAAAAAGGAAAGACATAAACACAGACATAAAGCCACACGAAATCTCTCAAACCCCTTCTTGTGAAAGATGTGGCTGTCTTTAAAACTAAGCCAAAACCATCCCAGTCTGAACAGTTAAAGTCAGCTTCTAATATAAAATGCACCTGTGACAACTCATATTAACTTGACCAAATCCAGCATACAGAAAACTTATGCTAATAATCTACAACAAAAGACTAATTTTAAAAATTCTGGTGATTTTGAAATCAATGTTCGCAGATCAAAGTCAATGCATTTGACACTTAATGCTCATAAGATACCACTGGTGATGTTACAAATGAGTTCTTACCATTATGCTTTTTCATAAAATGACTCCTCCAGAGGCCAAAGATTGTTGTCCGATAGGTACAGCAACTACACAGAAAAGGTCTCAGAGTTCCAGATTTGTGGATGAGATATTTGCTAATGCTGGTGAGGTAAAAAGAAAAAAAAAAAAAAGGTTCACAATCATTCAACTCTCACAAAAAATACAGCTTGGGGTGTTTGGGACTTGCTTTAACGAACAAAGCAATCAAAATTCAATTTCAACAAGCCTGCGAAAGATACATTAGTCAAACAGAGAGTAGATGAAGTAACTCCTAAAATCTGTAAAGGAGGTATAATTTCTCGACTTTGGTTCTCTTGTCAGAAAGCCATTGTTTCGATTTATGAGGAAACGGTCTTCTTGTGCAGTTTAAAGTTATACAGGAGTGGATAGAGGTGGAATTGAGGAAAGCGGGAAAGGGGAGTCTAACTTTTTATTTAACCAGGAAGTGAAAATGTTGAGATAAAGAAGCTTTTCTGCAAAGGTTTTCCAATACCCAGATAGGCACTGTACTTTTTCAGACTAAACAAGACCAACTGCTAAAATTTCCATTTGGCTATGTTACTTTTTAAGTGAGCCCACAACAACAATAAAAACAAACAAAAAAAAAAAAAAACGTGGCAAAATGGTGTGACTGCTTTAATATATGAGTCTAAATTTAGCCATTATTACTTTTTTTTTAGTTTAGTTTTTAACAATAAAAAAAGCCCAAAGTTCTTACTTGTGTTTTAATCCAGATGTGGAGCTATTGTCCAATTTCTTGATGGCTGCCAGGGCTGCGTGGCTGTGCTCATGTGAATGCAAGCCTTTCAATGACATAAACATCCGGCCGCACTGTCTACACGTGTGTTTGTCTCCATTCGATTCTAGTTCTGGCTGCTGTACATCAGAGAGTTCTGATGTAGCGGCGCTCTGTACTCGTGTCCCGTTCCAACGATTAACCTCGTTCACAATTTCCAATGTGGTCATTTCATCTTGCCTGCAGGGCTGGAAAAAAAAAAAAAAATCACAGTAATGGTCAAATAACACGAGTAGATCAGAAGACAAAGAGCGTAGACAGGAATTACAGCGTCAACTTACCTCGCTGGATTCTTGCTCTAGTGTTGTACTAATAAGCGACTCCTTTCTCTGCGCAGCCTTGGCCTTCTCTAGCATCCTTGCTCTGTGGCGATCCATGTGATAACACACCATTCGAATCCCATTTAATTGTGTGTTGCAGTGGTCACATTTGTAAACCCCTGTGTTTTTCTTTTTCCTCAATCCTAGTGACAACACAGTAAAGTCCAATTTCCACTCTGAGCGGTGAAAAGTACTATAGTGGTCAATGAGCAGCTGCGACGACTTGAATGTTAATTCTGGACATTTCAAACATTTAACCTTTGTGCTGTTGCCTGATTTAAGTACGTTGCTGGGAGAGTTCCATTTACGCTTATTATATTTGTCAAGAAGTTTGTAAATACTGACTGCATCCATTTTGTGATAATTTTTGTAGTGGCGCTGGAGGTATTTTCGATACGGTCCTTTATAGGTGCACATCTGGCACTTGTACAACTGTTTGCTGCTGCGGAGGCCGGACAGCAAAGTTGATGGGGATGCCTCAGGAGTTTCCGTTTGTGGAGCCTGTCTACTTTTCGCAATTTTTACTCTTCTCGAAGTTTTGTTTTTCACAGAGGCATCCTTCCGTGCTGAGCCCCGAGATGTGTGAACCGGCTGGCTTTCAGTGTCAGTGTGCTCATACACTTTTCTGTCATGATGAACCATCTTACAGTGAGCATTGAGTTTTGTCAGTGATCCATGGATTTGTGAACATTTTTTACACAAGTACCCTCTTTCATTAGAACTTCTTCCTAAAGTACAATTGACCATGTTTGATGCAAAGACTTCACCTGTCTCAAGTTCATCTGCCCAGACTACAATTGCTGGATGCTTCATTTGACAGTGAGTGAGGGTCCCTTGGGAGCTAACATTCACATATGGACACTTTGGACACTTGTAGATCAAGAGGCTTTTTTCTGCTGTTATGCTAGACTTCAATGTCTTATGCCTTCTTTTTTTGCGCTGCTGTTTTGGTTTTTGTTCTTGTTCATATCTTTCAATTACAGCTTCCGGGTGTTTCAATCCACAGTGAATGTGGAGACCCTGTTTGCTATTAAAATTTGCAGAGCAGTAAAGGCACTTGAACACTTTGGAGGACAATGAGCGAGATCTGTCACTTTGGTCTTCCACCCGCCAGCTTGCGCTTGTTTTCTTGGAAAGTTTTGCATTCAAAGGATGAACCATTCGGTAATGGTGTGCCAGATCTGACAAAGATTTAGATTTAAAAGAGCATCTTTTGCAAGACAAACCAGCTTTATTTTGTCCGGATCTTTGGGATAGCAATCTGTTTTCAGTGCCATTGCCTCCACTCTGCTCTAGATCAGGCTTCTTCTTTTTAGAAAGGACCATTTCAGGACCAGCATATAACCGAGAATTTACATACTCAACGCAGGGGACACGTCCTAGGTGGCGTTCCTGGTAGTGCTCATAAACTGCTGCAGCTTTTTCATGTCTGAAAACACAGAATTCACAATAATAGCCGCGCTTTAATGATCCTTGTCTAAAATAATATCTTAAAATATCTGTGACTGTACGCTTTACTTTGTGAATTTTCCTTAAATGCGTCTTCAGAGCATATATCACGTCAGTTTTGTATGCGCATGCGTATGAGTAACAGTTCAGGGACCTCTTTGTGTGTGGGGTTGTCACTGAGGGTGTTGCTGAAATGACCAAAGACTTTGAATGCTTCCTTGTTTTTTTCTTTTTCATTTTCAGCTTGAGGATTTCCTGAGCAGCTTCTTCATTTTGAGTGGATGTTAGAGGAGATTTCTGTGCCTGATCGTGGATCTTAGATGTATGCAGAAGGACTTCTGAAGTCTTCGCCTTAAATCCATGATGTGTTTTGCTGTAATGGCGCATTACCCGATCCAAAGTACTATGCCTGTAGTTACAAAAGTGGCAAAAAAATGCTTTTTCTTCGCCTTCATTTATTATAGGAGGAGGTAGACGGGAAGAAGAGGAATCCTTTGCATTTGCTTTCCTGATTTCATCATGGATTAAAGCTGTATATTCAAGAACACACTTAGTGCTGGAATTACACTTTCGATGAACCTTAGCCTGATGGATAATTACTCCTTTTACAGACGGATTTCCAAAGTTGCATTTGTGGCAGTAAAACAAGTTTTCTGGACATGCGTAGGACTTGTTCTGTCTCTCTCCTGTTTCTGAGGCATCTGCTGTGTAATCCTCCTTATACAGATCTTCTTTTTCCCTACACATCTTCACTTGTTTACTAGTATTAAATTGGGAAGATGAAGGACTTTTTGACATCTTAGATTCACTCTGACGTTTCTGCATCTCAGCACTGTACCCTAGGACATCATCAGTACCTATTGGTGCATCCATAGAATGTTTTGCATAGTGATGACCAAGGATACTCTTAACCTCGGTACTTGTGTAACTGCAGAACTGGCAGTAAAATGTTTCATTTGGTAAACTGGATGAGGAAATGTCCAGTCCAGTAGTAATTTCATTACTGGATTTTGTTGGAAACTTCGAAGATTCCCCTTTCGTGGTTTGGGAAGATTCTGAACGATTCTTACAGGCTTCTGGTGTGGTCTCTGAATGATCTACTACAATCACAGAATCTGAACACTTCTCAGATGTCATCTCTGATGCTCCATGTGATGTGGGACAAGCGGACTGTTTGATTTTATCTAATGTGATTACTTCATCTGGGTGGCTTTTTTGGTAGTGAACATCTAGACTCAGCTGAGACGATTCCTCTTGGCATTCAGACATTGAATATCTGCAGAACAATAAGGAATTCTCCACTTCATATGTTGCATGCTTTGCCTTGTAATGTTCTTTCAAAGACTTCAATAGATTGATAGTAAATTTACAAAGAAAGCATTTGAAAACCAAACTGAGGCCACATGATTTCATGGCAAATACATCTGGGGCATCTGGATGATTTTCCAAGTAGTGCCTCTTGAGGTCAGCTGTGCTTAAAAACTCAACTGGACACTCCAAGCAACGAAAGGTGGCACTGTGATCACTTGCGTCCTGAATGTAGACAGAATTGTATCTGATATAAGGGTGGTCACTTTGATAATGGGCAGAAATTCGCCTGATGCCCACGTCGCTGTAGTCACAATGTTTACAAGAATACACTTTTGCCGCGTCTGCCTCGTCTTCATCTTCGCTGACTTCGCTGCTGGATGACTGTTGTCTATTTTCTTTTTCTTTTTCCGTGAGCATCTCTTCGTTATCCAACTTGGCTTTTTTGACAGGATGACCTTTTAAACTTTTACCACTGGATCTCTTCACAGCACTGTCAGGAACAGTTTCCTTTCTGAATTGTTCCGGAGTTTTAGTCAAATCAGTAGTCAAGTCAGTGTGCAAAAAAGGGTACGACTTACTTCCGGTGATATCTATCACAGACTTTGCTGTGACTTTAAACACACCACTACTGTTTGGACAGGAGCTTGAAGGAGATTCCTGCAAAATTTTCAGGTCCTTTAATGTGCAGTTTGCTTCTGAGGTAGAAATATCTGAAAGAACTGATGGATCTTCCGATGTTCCTGCAGCTTCATTGTTCTGGTTTGCTGAAATGACACTTAAAGTGCTGTCGAGGTTTTCTGAAATGATGACACCTCCTGACACGTTAGGATTTTCTGAAGTTTTGTGACACAGTTCCTCGTGTTCACTTAAACCATCCCAACTACAAGCTTTAAAATCACACCTCTGGCATTTAAAATTATCTCCTGAACTCCTGCTGCTGCTCTCTGTGTTGGCTTTGTCAGTCCCAGGGGATAAACCAGCCTCTCTGAGAGAAATTTCTGTATTGAGGCCATGCACCTTGTTAAGGTGTTCAAAAAGGTACACCTTGGATTCGAAGATCAGCACACAGTGACTACAATGGAAAGCCTCGACTTGGGATTCTTCAGTGACTGCTTGGCTGATGACTTGCTTGATGTGGCCAGAGGTGGAGCACTCCACTGTATCTGAGGGGGCAGGCAACAGACCAGTATAGATCAGCATAGGTCAGTATCTATTCACAAAGACGTTGCATACCTCTGTGATACATACCGTTTTCCATCTTGCATGCCTCTTTTAACCCACAGCCTTACACATTAAGTGACACACCTAGACAACTGAAAAAACAGATTATTATTTTTCTCAAGGCACAGAAGCAGCACAACATAATCCGACGCTACTTCGTTATCCGTTATTAAGTTATACACACAAGTGAATACTTAAAAAAGAGAGCGAGAGAGCGAGATTGTACGCTTTGCTAATATTATCTTTAAATATGGCAGCACAAAGAACTCAACACCTCTATTTAACTTTCAGTGTAGCATATTCAACAGGAAGGAGACGTAAAACGAGTCAACCGAATAAACAGATCCTACCTATTTTAACAAAATGCCGAAATGTGCAACTCGCTAAAGTGCGCGATGCACGCAAGGTTTTTACTCACGCATGCACACAAAAACAGGACAAGGCTTAGGAGGCACCGTTTTGAACCGCTGCTGGAGGTCGCATGAACACGGAGCACGTTTCCGCCATTTTTCAAGCGTGTGTGACTCTCCCTGGCCTGTGCTTCCCCCACCGCAACAAAACATCTTCACTTCCGTAGAATTCACCAACCCTTCAAAATAAAACTACCTGAAAACTACCTCCGCTGTGTAAGTAATTAAAATATCAGTTATAATGTTATTTACCAGCAGTTACACGAGATTCGATATAACGACAGGATATTTTGGTTTAATACGAACTAGGATTTCTTAATTGTATTTTTTTTTAAATTTTATCAATTTGATAAAAAAAAATATGTGTTTGTTAATATTCACGAAAACGTATGGAGTTTTTTGTTGTTGTTTTTTTTACTTCCACGCTTAGTTCATTGTGAAATCTGGGGAAACAGTAACCGGAAGTACGTAGATTTCATACCTTAACGCCAAGCCCCCCTTTTAAAAGTCTTTTCTGTTTTTGTGATGGTGTTGTTTTCTGTTTTTATGGCCGGCGATATAGGTATTATAATGTCCAATGAAAGGTATTAACAAATCCTCCATACTGTAAGTGTTATATAGCACCGCATATTTAAATAAATGGGCGCTATTGTTATTAAAAACTTATAACAGAAATCCTTTTTTCAGGCTCGGTTTCTATCGCAGGCAGTTGGCCACGTGCTTGCAGTGACGATGCTTGCTGAGCTGCACAGGTCACAAAGAAAGCAAGAAAAGCTTTGTTTTACCAATATCACCTTGGTATCCCAGAGAAATTTTATACTGATGTTGCAGACTTTTGCAGAGGGTCTGGCTTTTACAACAAGATGAAAGCTAAAACATTCTAGGAAAAAAAATAAAGGATCTAGATTTGTGTCACATATCACATCTTCACAGCAGTTTTTGCTCAATATGTTTCAAATTCACTCTTTATATGTTCATGATGCGCAAATCCTTTCGAGGCAGATATCCTGCTTTAAGCAGGAGGCCGTTTGTGTAAAAAAGGAACGACCATCTCTCAAACGAGAAGGGGCTTAAGAGTTTATCTTTCACGATCTTATAATGCAGTGAATGCAGCCATTCCTCATCTCACAATGAATAGTACTCATACTAAAAAGTACAAAATGAAAGCATGTTTTTCATTATCAACTGCACCACTTAACCAGCCACACTGCTCTGTTTCTATTCTCATTGTAGTCTTTGGGGCGATCGTGGCTCAAGAGTTGGGAGTTCGCCTTGTAATCGGAAGGTTGCCGACATACATCGCCGCTTTACGTCAACTCCGAAGCCCTTTGGAACAGGGCCCTGTGCAGCACTGTTCAGCAAGAGCAGTGAGGTTTCAGTTGTAATGCTGCTTACATTTGTCACATGTTTTTTGCATATGCAATAATGTTGCATATTCCACAGCCCTACCCTGTCTTGACAAGTAAATTTAAGAATCTGTTTAGGACTTATTTAGCTTATTACTCACTTTGAATTTTTTTTTTTATTGAAACTAAGCTTCTGGCTTATTGGTGTTATTTTAGTCATTATGCAGCCGTATTGTTTGTAAAGTTGGTGAAGCCTGCAGTCGGCTGAAACTGAAGAAGTCACATAGATAAGTGATAAAATGTTTCTACTAAACGCTGGGTCCAGATGAACAGAAATAAATTTCTAGGATCCGATCAGTTACTACTCCATGGTTGTTTTGTATGTTAACAAGAACAAAATAAGTGAAGTAGACTTACAGGGCTTGTTCAAAGAGGTTTTCCAACATATGGTTTTAACCAAAAAAGCATGGGTGCTTTTTCCTTAAAAAGTGCAAAAAAAGAAAGAAACAGGCAATTGTTAAGAACGCCTTAGGTGAAGCAGTGTTAGATAAACTAACAAAACACTGCTATTAAAAAAACTATTGGCATATAAAAGCTTCCATTAAGCTGAATATTATTTATATTATTGCATACATATGGTTGACAGAAAGTGACCTCTGTAGCTATTTCCCATTGAGGATTGCAAAAGAAACCACAAAAACGAATAAAACCAACTTACTGATTGTTTGTACATGTGCAGAGGAGGCAAAGTGGATATACTGGATAAAGAATGCTGAATATGGAGCTGCCATAATAAAAAATAAAAACTAGTTAGTGTGAGACCTGGTTTTTATTTAACCAGTAAGGAAATTGTGATGCACACTCCACACCAGTTGGAGGCGCTGGTCCTCCAACTTGTCTGTCAGCCTCAAAGAAGAGACGACCAATGACGACCCAGCAGGGAAGTATTGATGTGGTTGTCATCTGTCCAGTGTTTGGTCTTTTTAAAATCGGTATATTCTCTATTGTAACCTTCATTGTAAGCTTGCTTTGGCGTTATATCACACTAGAGTTAGCAAGTGTGTTGGTAGCATTCAGAGCATATTTCTCCTGTTTTGGCTTCCTGTTAAGTCCAGAATTGAATTCAAAATCCTGCTCCTCACATACAAGGTCTTAAATAATCAGGCCCCATCTTATCTTAATGACCTTGTAGTACCATATCACCCTATTAGAGCACTTCGCTCTCGCTCTGCAGGCCTACTTGTTGTTCCTAGAGTATTTAAAAGTAGAATGGGAGGGAGAGCCTTCAGTTTTCAGGCCCCTCTTCTGTGGAACCAGCTTCCAGTTTGGATTCAGGAAACAGACACTATCTCTACTTTTAAGATTAGGCTTAAAACTTTCCTTTTTGCTAAAGCATATAGTTAGGGCTGGATCAGGTTACCCTGAATCCTCCCTTAGTTATGCTGCAATAGACGTAGGCTGCCGGGGGATTCCCACGATGCATTGAGTTTTTCCTTTCCAGTCACCTTTCTCACTCACTATGTATTAACAGACCTCTCTGCATTGAATCATATCTGTTATTAACCTCTGTCTCTCTTCCACAGCATGTCTTTTATCCTGTCTTCCTTCTCTCACCCCAACCGGTCGCAGCAGATGGCCGCCCCTCCCTGAGCCTGGTTCTGCCGGAGGTTTCTTCCTGTTAAAAGGGAGTTTTTCCTTCCCACTGTTGCCAAAGTGCTTGCTCATAGGGGGTCATATGATTGTTGGGTTTTTCTCTGTATCTATGAAGCGCCTTGAGGCGACTTATGTTGTGATTTGGCGCTATATAAATAAAATTGAATTGAATTGAATTATATTTTCAGTGATAGCTTAGCCTTGTTACTGTAACACCAGCTTGTCTCATGTAGGTGTGTGCAGTGTCTTACCTAAACAGCTAAAACAGTCAGGTTGTTTCAGCCAAAAGTTTCACACATCTCTGTTTCTGTTGTACCAAATGTATTTGTTTAACCTTCGTTTGCATGTGTCTTTCTGCTTCTGTGTGTGCAGAGAGACACCATGTTCCCAGCCAAGCTAGCTTTGAGCACTCTGAAAAGGATCCACCATGGAGCTTGTTATCGATGTCAATTGTTAGATTATAATATTATTTTATGCCATGTTATACCCCTAACTAAAGATTGTGAATTATTATGTAGTTTTAGTTTGCATTATTCTGAATTAGAAGAAGCTGATAACTATTGCATTCGTTAAACTGATTTGCATTACATTAGACTGCTGATTTATTGTGGATGAATGATATTGTTTTATGATGTTATAAGAAATACTGTTTGCAGAAAGTCATCGCCTTATTTGTCTGATTAGAAGAGAACAGAATATACTGGAGTTTTCTGCCCCAACTCAGCAGGAGCAGATAAACGGGGAGCCAAGGTCGTAGCTTAGGCGCCGTGTGAGAGAAAAGCATGTGAATGTTTAGGCTTTTATGATAAGGTGGGAGAACCAGAGGCTATAAGAGTTTGAGCAATGCTCCACCATTTTGAGATCTGAGGCTGTCTGCATCAGTGTCCATCTCCCACGTGTGTGATCATTAAAATCATCGTTTGACTTGACCCGGCCGGACCAGTGTTGTTATTGTGGTTTTTCTCTTGTCTCCATCCCCAATATTTTGAACCATAACACTTTCTACCTGCTTCATCTAGAAGGAAGGGATACAGGCTGGAGATGGGCCCCCCTCAGACTCCCGTGTGTGGAAGAGAAAGCCTAAGAACCAATCTGCAATCTGGTCATCAATAAGACTTCTTGAAACACAGCAAAACGGGAGAAGACGGTTCAGTTTATCAGCTGCTACTATAGTAAATTCAGCACCAGTACACGTCCAACCGTACCTCCGGCTGATGAGGCTGGACAAACCTATAGGTTTGTACTTGTATGAACATCACATTGTTGGGTTGTCGTGTCTTCATTCACTCACCCCAACCAGTCGCGACAGATAGCCGTCCCTCCCTGTTAAAAGGGAGTTTTTCCTTCCTACTGTGACAAAGCAAGCTCATGTACTCAGGTTTAACTTCAGCAGGTCATTATGACCATGTCTACACATTCATTTTCTGCTATGCAATGATTTTTATCTGTGTCAGTTTAAAAGAAAAATATTGATATCTAGAATATTGCAGAATTTTGACTTTATTCCAAACATGCACTCTTTAAGCCCAGAACGATTTTTAGCAGCATTTTCACCATGTTAACAAAACAGAACAAAACAAGAAGCTATATAACATTAATACAGTCTTCAGAAAACAAATGGCTAAAATAAGCACATCATCTTTGACCTTGTAGAGCTATTAACTGGCACTAACAGGGAAGCATCTTTGTAAGCATGTAGCCCTAACTCATGATGTAGATAATAATTGTTAAAATTGTTCTTTGAAAGAATCCTACCAAACTGTAAAACTCTTATGTAATTACTGTGTAAGACAATGAGTCTAAAATATCTTGCCCCTGCATTTTTTCAGTGTCACTGCACAGATGCATCTAAAACCAAACCACATTTAAAATGCCACCAGATTAATGTAGCTATTGGCTGCACATTCATCTCTTTGTGGGCTTTGTTTCTGTTCTTATCTTACTTCCTTGTTTAATTCCCTTGAAATTCATTGCCTTTTAATCATAGGGACATGGCTGCTGTACCTCCCCTGTACATGGAGCATTGCTTTGGCTGCTAACCCTGGATGCTTCCCAGATCTGGGCATGCTCACACTGTTTGGTACAGGTGCTCTTCTCATGAGAGGGGCCGGCTGCACCATCAATGACATGTGGGACAAAGACTTCGACAAAAAAGTAAATGAGATTTTCTTACAGCTGACTCCAAACAAAGAACAGGACATGTTTTTGCAATAAAGTAAATTAAACTTCCATTTCTAAGCAGACGTTAGACTTACCTGTGTCACTGTCACTCCCCTGCTCAAAGTGTTTATTTTTCAGCTCTGATAAATTGAAAGTGTTTGTGTTTTTGCGCAGGTGTCCCGCACAGCCTCTCGACCAATCGCATCAGGAGAGATTTCTCGAATGCAGGCGCTGGTCTTCCTGGGAGGGCAGCTCTCGCTTGCACTTGGGGTTCTTTTGTGTCTCAACTATTACAGGTACTCAGAATCAATTTTATGTATGAACGTTAATGACATTTTATTAAGAAAATATAAATAGAAGAATAGGAACAGGTATATAGGTTAGATTAAATCCTCCGAGTCATGAGAAAAAAAAATTAGTGCAACAGTTGAACTGGATCACAATATTACTACAGTGTGTTAATTTTCATAGTGTAACTAAAAGTGATTATTTATCCAGTTATTTTGCAGTCTTTCCCTCACATTGTTCAAAATGCTCTCACAGTATAGCTCTGGGTGCTGCTTCTTTATCTCTTGTTATCACCTACCCACTGATGAAGAGGTTCACTTACTGGCCACAGTTTGTGTTGGGTATGTGCTGTGTAAAGTTATCTTGTAGTGTTCTTTGTCTAGAGTTAATATTTTACAGATTATCAGAGCTATAGCTGTTCTCTTGTTCTCTTCTCTCACTTTAGGACTCACTTTCAACTGGGGCGCTCTGCTCGGCTGGTCCGCTATTAAAGGCTCTTGTGATTGGTCCGTGTGTCTCCCGCTATACTTCTCAGGAGTGATGTGGACGCTGGTATATGACACAATATACGCACATCAGGTAAAGTAGTGGGCCTGAGAGATCGCACCACTTCGTTCCTATTAAACACAATTCTTTCCTTAAACCAAAGGCTGAGTGCAGTAAATGTAAAAGAACGCTCTCATACACCAACACTACCCTGAACCAATGATACCTGGCAACATGCTTTTTTTAATGCCAAATTCTGACACTGCCATTTAAGTGTTGCAGCAGAAATCATGACCAAGGTCATCAGCACCAGACCAGGAAAGCAGTTTTTCCAGTCACCTGTTGTCCAATTTAGCTTGCAAATGATAGCTTCAATTTCCTGACAGGAGCCCCCAATGTGCTTTTCTGCTGCTGTAGCCCATCGTGTTGTGCGTTGAGAGATGCTTTTTAGCAGATGTTCTTCTGAGTGGTTATTTGAGTTAACCTTGCCTTCCTATCAGCTTCCTTTCTGTCCATTCTCCTCTAACCTCAGACATCAATAAGGGATTTTTGCCCAGGTGAACTGGTATACATAATAAAGTGACTGTTGAGAACCTGTAAATTTAAGAAGAAAGGAACCGAGAAACTGAAACTAATTTAAAAACAGTTTAAACTGTGAGTACATGGTAGCTGTTCCTTTATATTTAAGAAATGCAGTTTAAGGGATTGCAGTTTACTGTGTTTACTGATGTTTTTCTTTGAGGTGAACATGAGATTAATGTGTCCTATGTTCATTCAATCAATCAATCAATCAATCAATCAATCAATCAATCAATCAATCAATCAATCAATCAATCAATATTTATAAAGCACTTTTCATACAAAAAATGTAGCACAAAGTGCTTTACATAGTTAAAAGCAGCCCACCCCACCCTCCAACTCACTCCCCACACTCTCATTAACATAAATGATGTGAATACACACATATCCCCCCCCCCCCCCCACACACACACACACACACGCGCACACTTAAAGAGTAAAAATTGGGCTGGGTTCACATGAGCCAAGTGAGGAAACACTATAACAGGGAGCCGTCTGCACCGAGAGCCGGTCACAGACCGCAGCCTCCAGGCTGGGCACACAGCAGGAGGGAGGCAAAGGAGCCCCCCAGCCAGGCTGAGAGGACCCCCAGCGACCCAGCAGCCACGGTCGATCACAGCCCCGGTGCAGAGAGCCCCCTCCGAGGAAACACTGGAGATATGCCACAATAGGCTATATACAGGGTAAAATGATAAAATAAATAAGAAGGGGATACAATATAAATATAAATAGAGTAAGAAGATTAAAAAATGGATAAGAATAAAATCAATAAATATTAGGTAAAGCCTAAATTAATAATAAAATAGCAGGATAGAATAAATAAGCATAAAATAAATAAACGCTAAGTAAAAGCTAAATTAAAAAGGTGGGTCTTGAGCCTGTTCTTAAAAACATGTACGTTCTCTGCGGCCCTGAGCTCCTCCGGCAGGCTGTTCCACAGACGAGGACCATACCACTGAAAAGCTGCCTCTCCGTGAGTATGTGTCCTGACTTTAGGGACAATCAAAAGGCCAGTACCAGAGGACCTCAGGGTCCGCGAGGGTTCATATGGTAAAAGCAGATCTGAGAGATAAGAAGGCCCAAGACCATTAAGACATTTAAAAACCAATAAAAGAACTTTAAAATCTATCCTGAAACACACGGGGAGCCAATGCAGCGATTCTAAAACCGGTGTAATGTGGGCCCGCCCTCTGGTCTTCGTCAGCACACGAGCTGCCGAGTTTTGCAAAAGTTGTAAAGTTGAAATATTCTTCTTAGGAAGACCAGAGAGCAGGGCATTACAGTAATCAATGCGACTGGTAATAAAAGCATGCATCAGCATCTCCGTGTTGGCCCGAGAGAGAATTGGGCGGACTCTGGCTATATTTTTTAGATGATAAAATCCAATTTTGGTTACATGTTTAACATGTGGGATAAAACCAAGCTCAGAGTCAAAAATAACACCCAGGTTTTTCACTTGTAGCGAAGGACATAGTGAAAAGGCCTCTAATTTAGACAAGAGTTTCTCTCTCTGAGCCTCAGGACCGACAATTAAAACTTCAGTCTTGTCCTGGTTAAGCTGTAAAAAGTTTTCTGCCATCCAAGATCTTATATCCAAGATACAGTTAAAAAGGGCATCCATTGGTCTGGTGTCATCAGGAGACACAGAGATGTACAGCTGCGTGTCATCAGCGTAACTGTGAAAGTTCACTCCATGCCTCCTGATGACACTGCCGAGAGGGAGCATATACAAATTAAAAAGTACAGGGCCTAAAACCGACCCTTGAGGCACACCACATGTCATTTTATGGATCTTAGAGGAGCATGTATCCATACTCACCATAAAAGTTCTGTCAGAGAGATAGGAAGTGAACCAGTTGTGTACAGCACCAGAGAGGCCTACCATGTGTTTCAGTCTGTTTAAAAGAATAGCGTGGTCTACTGTATCAAAGGCTGCGCTTAGATCCAGTAGCACCAGGACTGAGAGCTTTTGGGCGTCCCAGTTACATCTAAGATCATTTAAAACCTTTAGGAGAGCCGTCTCTGTGCTGTGGTTCACCCTAAATCCAGACTGGAATATCTCCAGGATCTTTCTATCATTTAGAAAATCATTAATCTGAGTAAAAACAAGTTTTTCTAAGATTTTACTTAAAAATGGTAAGTTGGATACAGGTCTGTAGTTATTAAAATCATTACAATCCAAATTGCTCTTCTTCAGAAGGGGCCTCACCACCGCCGTTTTAAAGGCAGCAGGGAAGACACCCAACTGAAGAGAGCAATTCATCATGTATAAAAGCTCAGCCTCAAAAAATCCATAAAGTGTTTTAAAGAGTGAAGAAGGGATTGGATCTACAAGACATGTGGTGGGTCTCACTGTGGAGAAAACTTTCTTAAGGTTCTCAGCATTAACCAGGACAAAGCTGTCCAGTGTCTCCTCAGGTACAATCGAGCCCGCAGATGTGTTTACAAACATATCGCGATTAGATAAAATATCAGATCTGATGGCGCTGACTTTTCCCCTGAAGTGGTCTGCAAACTGCTCACAGAGTGAGTCTGTGGGGGTTCTTTGGGAGCTGTTAAAATCAGGGTTAAATAAATGATCTATGGTGGAAAAGAGGACCTTGGGATTATTTTTGTTATTACTGATTATTTTGGCGAAGTATGAATTTCTTGAATTCCTTAATGTATTATTGTACACTTTAAGTTGCTCGCAAAATATTTGATGGTTGATAGTATTTTTATTTTTCCTCCACCTCCTTTCTGCTGCCCTGCAATTTCTTTTGAGTTTTTTGACTTCTTCGTTTCTCCAGGGTGATACGTGTTTTACGTTAATGTTTTTGGTGGTGAGTGGAGCAACGGAGTCAAGGCTTTTTTTCAGTTTGCTGTTGAAATGATTAAAAATCAAATCGCAGGGTGCAGGTAAAATCGCAGGGGGGCATTCGTCTAAAACCCTGGTAAAATTTGCAGCCACTTCAGAGGTTAGATAGCGCCTCCTCACAGTTCGCACCGAGGTCTCCCGCTGAATAAAACCGGTGATGTTAAAAAACACACAGTAGTGGTCAGAGACAGCCAAGTCAACAACAGAGGACACGCTGGTGGACAGCCCATGGGTGATGACCAGGTCCAGAGTGTGTCCTCTGTTGTGAGTCGGCTATGACGTGCTGGGTAAAATCCAAACAGTGAAGAATGTTTAAGAATTCTTTTGATGCAGGGTCAGAAGGATGATCTATGTGCAGGTTAAAATCACCGGTTAAAATTATCATATTATATTTTGAATGTATGTTTGTTAAAAATTCTGAGAATTCCTTGATAAAAGCAGCACTGTCTTTAGGTGGTCTATAAATTGTGACAGATAAAACTGGAGGGCTGCTGAAAACAATAGCGTGGAATTCAAAAGTGGTAAAATGATCAAGTAAAATTTGTTTGGAGGTGAGTGTGTTGTTGGCTAAAGATGCAGTCCCACCACCTCTCTTACCACTTCTAACAGAAAAAGAGAAATTAAAATTTGGTGGGGAGGCCTCAGTGAGAACAAACTGGTGCATCCGAACCCAGCCATGTTTCAGTTAAAAATAAACAGTCAAGTTTATTATCTAAAATTAAATCATTAATAATAAAAGACTTGTTCAACAGAGAGCGGACATTTAAAAGTGCCATGCTGATTGAGACTGGTGGATTTTTGACAATAGAGTTGAATGGATGTTGATATTTTTGAAGAGGCCGGAGGTTATTAATGTTTTTGGAGTTACTAGATTTATGATAATTCTGTTGCTCTCTGTTTGTGATTATGACGGGTATTGTGTTGACTGTGGGAGAGAGAGGTCCGAGTCCAGAGTTTTGTGTATTACTGTTAAAAGTGGAACAAATATAGGAGCTGGGACCAGGGGAACATCAGTCAGTGGCAGACAGATCTGCAGGTAATGTCAATTTGGGGTAGTGACAGGGCGATGTGCGGGAGTGCTGTACGCCAAATGCCAAATTGGCGGACAGCAAACGGCGTCCCCAGGCGTTGAGGTGGAGCCCGTCTGCCCCAAAAAGATGCCTCCTCTCCCAGAAGGCATCAAAATTGTTAATAAAACCCACGCCGTGGGAGACACAGGCGGAGGAAAGCCAGGTGTTAAGGCTGAGCAGCCGGCTGAAACGGCCTATCCCTCTGCCACAGGTGGGGGTGGGCCTGGAGATAAAAGCACTCACCTGCAACTGACCAAGGAGGCTGAAGAGTTGGAGGAAGTCCAACTTCAGCAGCTCAGATTGCTGTTTGGGGATGTCATTGGTGCCGATGTGGATGATGAGCCGGTTAACCTGTGGGTGGGATGCCAGAATGTTGGGAATTCTGTCCACTATGTCAACAACAGTGGCTCCCGGGAACGACAGCGTGAGCGCCCCCCTCATCCGCACGTTCCTGACGATGGAATCCCCGAGGACCAGCGTGGAGAGAGGAGGTGCTACCGGGGGCTGCTGGCCATCTGAGACGCCCGCGCCGCGGCACCGGGGGTGTTCAGATGGAGATGCGCCAGCCGGACTGCGTGAGTGACTCCCAGGTAGCCGCGCCGTGGGGCCTCTTCTCCGAGGAAAAGCACAGCTCTCCGCGGTGAGTTTGCACCACAGCGTCGGGTTGCCCACCGCGGCTCCGGGGGCGTAGTGGTGGAGATGGCGCAGACCTCAGCGACACAGCGGGATGGCGAGGGCTAGCGGTCAGAGGAGGAAAGTCCACAGGATCCAGGATGTTAAAGTAGGGACCTTGATTGACTATGACCTCGTGTTGTTTTGTCTTTCATAAATAGGATAAGGAGGATGACATCAAAGTAGGAGTCAAATCTACTGCACTGAGGTTCCAGGAGCAAACCAAACCCTGGCTGAGTGGCTTCGTTGTGGCCATGATGTCTGGACTGGTATTAGCTGGGGTCAATGCTGAACAGACTCTCCCTTACTATGCTGTACTCACCGGTGTAGCAATGCACCTGACAAACCAGGTGAGGATCATGGTCAACTTTAATACAACATTTAAATGAGAAACATGCACAGATTCATGTGTTTTAAGATTAGGTTTTCCATTGAAGTATATTTATTTTCTTCTCTCGTAGATTTACACATTAGACATCAACAAACCAGAAGACTGCTGGAAAAAGTTTGTTTCAAACAGAAACCTTGGACTGTTGTTGTTTTTAGGTATTGTTGTCGGGAATTTGTGGAAAGAATAAAGACAGACTCTGAAGAAATGAACAAGCCTTCATATAATTAGAGACGATGTTTTATTACATTTGTGTGTTTTGTTTTTTATGAGAAGCACTCTTTTAACAACTTATGTATTTTCAAAAATTCCAGCAAATCTAAATTGAAATTGCTGCAATAACTTTGACCACCAGGGAGCAGTATGATTCCTCCTACCTGATGAATGTACTGTACGCCAGTGGCCTCATTACTTTGTTTTGGTCCATAAAACACATAAATATCTGGGTCTTTGCGCGACATCCTTCATAAGTCACTGGTTGACATTGGTGCTCTTTGTTTTTATTCTGGCCAGGCAGCATTTACCCACTTTACCTGTGCTTATGGGGCGATCGTGGCTCAAGAGTTGGGCGTTCGCCTTGTAATCGGAAGGTTGCCGGTTCGAGCCCCGGCTTGGACAGTCTCGGTCGTTGTGTCCTTGGGCAAGACACTTCACCCGTTGCCTACTGGTGGTGGTCAGAGGGCCCGGTGGCGCCAGTGTCCGGCAGCCTCGCCTGTCAGTGCGCCCCAGGGTGGCTGTGGCTACAATGTAGCTTGCCATCACCAATGTGTGTGTGAATGGGTGGATGACTGGATATGTAAAGCGCTTTGGGGTCCTTAGGGACTAGTAAAGCGCTATATAAATACAGGCCATTTACCATTTATGTGTCAGAAACCACTTCCAGTTATTAATTATAGGACTTTGGTGAGAGTCGGCATGTAGATCTGCAGACTTTACTGGTTCTTTTTAGTGCTTTTGCAACATGAGACTGCTCTCACCCATGATGTTTCAGTACTCTAAAACTTTTAAACAAATTTTAAAGAGAATTCATTTACATCCAGTCCAGTGAAAAACTAAGTTCAAGGTTCAAGGTTCTTTATTATTTGTCACATGCATAGTTACAAATAATAAAGAACCTTGAACTTAGTTTTTCACTGGACTGGATGTAAATGAATGTCCAGTGAAAAAAACTAAGTACATCTAAGTACATCTTCCAATATAGAAGGTATGTTTAGTTGCAATAACTTAATCATTTTCTCTATGAGTTTATCAGTTCCTTACATTGTTGTAGAGGAATTTCGGCCCACTCTTCTTTACAGTGTTGCTTCAGCTTGATATTTGCAGGCATTTGTTTATGCAAAAGTTTCTTAAGATCCCACCACAGCAATTGAATCAGGTTGAGCATGAAAAGGGGAAAAAACAAAGCTTGGACACTGCTAGCACGGCGCCCACACAAACGCAAAGCAGGGGCTGAAGCATAGCTGAATATGTTTCCAAACCAACTTCATTCTAAGCCAAAGACTAGAAAATACAGTGAAGCATAACTTCCCTTTGGTTTCACCTGCACAAGTCCAAGGTAGGTCTCCCCTGCAGAATTGGTTTTCCCTTCGTCAGGAGCAGCGCTGGGCTCTCCAAATCACGGACAAACAGCTGATACTGCCACGATTTGTTCCCCCCCATCTAAATCACGGACAAACAGCATCCCACAGTTGTTTATGTTTTTAAACCCATTTTGCACAGAGGCATTTTTTTTTTGAAAAATTTATTGATAGCAATGTTGAATATTACATAGGAAAAAAACAACTACATGTAAAATAATTACACCGTGACGCCTCTGCCTTTCTAAATGGAGGGACAGTAACTGCGTGTTTATATGTAAGCATGTAAAACCTGAAGATAGAGACAAAATACTGTTAATCTGAATAGCTGCCATTCTGCAATTCCTCTCATGTAAACAATAACATTGCCCACAGCCTGACATGAATAAAGGCACATGCCTTTAATGTTGCATGACGAACTCTGTATTCCTCGTCCACACATAAACACAAAAGATGAGTTTAAAAAAAAAAAAAATCTCAGTTTTCGGTGATTTGAAACACCATTTACGTGTGGACGAAACAGCTGCGTTTTCAAAAATACCAGTGTAGGCGTGGACGTAGTGTAAAAGAGTTAGTAGTTTATTTTCTTACTACCAAGGTTATTATTGCTAACGAAAACTAACGAAATAATGAAAACTAGAAGTGAAAAAACATTTTCGTTAATGGAAATAAAAATAAAAACAAAAAAAGGAAAACTAACTAAAACTGTAATGAGTGTTCACAAAACTAATAAAAAATTAACTGCATTTATAGCAAAACTGTGTTTAGTTTTCATTGATGTGTGCGTGTCATACAATAGTCAAGGGTGAAAATGAAGTTTAGTTTCCAGATTTTTTTTGCTGTCTAATTATGCCAGCAGGTGGCAGTACGTTAGTCGAGTCGTCTGTGTTGCTGCTCCGTCCACGCGCAGAATCATGTCAGGAGAAAGCGCCAGATTCCAATTTGGGATTACTTTGAATATGACTGTGTTTTGGATAAAGCAAGTGTCTTGTAGTGGAAAGAGACAAATTATGAGGGACATTTCTAAAGGGAAAAAAATTCCCACAAACCTTAAAGTGCACTTGAAAAGCTCACACAAGAAGGCTAACCTAGCTTACCATGAGAATGTAAGGGAGCACACTCAACCCTCATCCCCAGAAAACAGAAGCTAACCCCAGGCAAGGCAGCGTGATGCATCCCGATGGTAGCTGGAATCGCAACATACTCAAGGATAAGCAGAAGAGAATGACTGATATGATGAAACTGGGATTTTGTTACACTTAATTATTGCAAACACAACTAAAACTATAACTGAAACTAATCAAAACTAAACTGAAACTAAGGATTTTCAGAAAAAATAAAAACTAAACTAGCAAACAATTGGTAAAAACTAATTAAAACTGATATAAAATTGAAAATCTGAAGTCAAAACTAAATATAAAATAAAAACTACTGAAAATTGCAAAACTATTAAAACCCTGCTTACTACCTGCAGATTACTTGTATTTGCTCAATTGTTTACTAAATGTTTGAGGTGTGAAATAAACCGCAATTGAGCAAAATATGGGTGTGTGTGGTTGGAGGATGTGTTAGTGCGTGCGTGCGTGGGTGTGTGTGGTTGGAGGATGTGTTAGTGCGTGCGTGCGTGGGTGTGGGTGTGTGTGGTTGGAGGATGTGTTAGTGCGTGCGTGCGTACGTGCGTGCGTGGGTGTGTGTGGTTGGAGGATGTGTTAGTGCGTGCGTGCGTGCGGGTGTGTGTGGTTGGAGGATGTGTTAGTGCGTGCGTGCGTGCGTGCGCGAGCAAGGGGGAGGGGGCGAAGAACACTTTTCTGTAAAACAAAGGGGGGCCCAGCAAAAAAAGTTTGGGAACCACTGCCATAGAGGATGCCAGGGTTGAAATCATGGATAAGATGTTTCAGAAAAAAGACAAGATAAAATCTAACCCACTCTAGCATTAATACTTGCATCAGCTTTAGGAAAACTACACCTAGAGGACTGGGTGGCGAGGTGAGGTTGATCCCCTCCATTAGAGTAATGAATTGTCCATAGGAATCCAAAGGACCACCAAGCAGTGTGGTAAAATTGAGGATGTAGTTGATTAGAGGGAGAAGCGTGACACAAGTCTGCCTTTTGGATGGTGTCAGTACGACTCGTTTCTCCTGAAGGTCCAAAGACACAGAGGTGATTCTCTGGGTGAGCAGCATCAAAGTGGACACTGCCAAGAACAGTCTGAAAGTGAAAGAGATATTGCTGTGATTAAATAGGATATCTGTATACATATAATGTTTTTACTTTAGATGTAAAAACATTATGTCTAACTTAGGCTAAGAGTTCATCTATAATGGTGAAGAAATGGCCTCTGACATTCATATCAGAGTCTTTTTAGTACATTAGCTGTTCTAGAGCTGTGATCACACAAAGTTGATTCTTGGAAACGGCATCTGAAAGGTTAGGCAACAACATAACAATTCTTGGAAACGAAACAAAGTCAACAGGCTGCTAAAACCACGTGATGTGGTTGAATGCTTCAAGCAACAGAGATTGTTTTATTGAAAAACACATGGTCGTTTTGAGTTTGACATATTTCACAAAAGTGTGATTAGGAACATTTTTGCCACTGTGTTTACAACCCTGTACGCGTTTGAAAACTGAAGGGACTGTGCTGTGTTCTAATCCTATCAAAGATCAGAACATAGCTTATATAATTGAAAGAGCAAGATAAATTGCTCAGGAGTTTCACCTCATCTCCCAACCGTTGTGGCAGACATCTGTCCCTCCCTGGAGGCTTCTTCCTGTTAAAAGGGAGGGTTACCTTCCCACCATCACCAAGTGCTTTGCCCATAGGGTATCATCTGATTGTTGTGGTTTTCTCTCTAATACTGTAGGGTCATTGCCTTACAACTTAAAGACCTCACTTTTGTGATTTGGTACTAAATTCAAATGACGATTTTATGTTCTACATTGTTATGTTTCTAATTTCATGATGCAAATGTGTTCTTTCTTATGTAAATATGATCTTTCTTAAAAAAGCCGTTGTCTCTGTTGTTCTAAACCTAGTAGATACTATTAAGCATTAGTGATACCTTTGAAGGTAATCGATGCCTGGATACCATCACGGATACTTGATTTTGAAATATGTGCCAAGCATGAACTGCACCTTCTTAAAGTATCCAAAAATGTACTGCTCTGGTCACAGGTCCTCATTCTTTTTAAAGGTGCCAACTTTCTGTAACTTGTTATAGAAGAGAGAGGGGTTTTAAATATTTTTTTAAAATAAATACCATAGAGATACCATACAAATCACTGCATGCTGCATTATTTATATTTTATACAACATCCTAACTCTGAACAGGCTTGATTCATACATCTGTACACCCTAGAGAATATTCACTTACGAAAGGTTCGGAGGATATAGCATGAAAACTGTCCCATATGTTTATGTAATTTGTAATGGCAGAGTGAAATCAAGATTAATACCTGATGATGACTGGTTCGTGCAGGTAGTATTCCCTGTTAGGGCTGCCACAAACGATTATTTTGATAGTCGACTAGTCAAAGATTATTTTTGCAATTAGTCGACTAATCAGATCATGCGTCCACTGGACGTAAAAGTACATCTTATTGCACCAGCAGCATCTGCTCTTATATAACTATCATTAGCTTACAGCTTTAAGTGTTTAAGGTCTGTGCCAACTAAAAATAAAGACAAGATGGTAGTTTATTAAATTTTAATGAAATTTGCAGATTGTTTCGGTGAAGTTTAATAAACTCCTTGCTATCTAAAATATAACAGGACACTGGAGTATATTCTCGAGAATCTCACACTTCTGATAATCAGCTGTCTGCTTGACGTTTATTCAGCTATGTAAAAACTATAACTTTAATCTCACCCAAACTGATTTACTCAGGAACAAATAAAATACTAAAAAAAGCTAAACAATAACATTGTTAAGTTATCTAAGTGACTTATATATGTTTAACCTGAGTAGCGAAAGACAGCGGTGGGTCTCAGGGCACTAGTGAGCCTAGCCCCCGGCTCGCTATCGAGCTAGTGGGTAACAGACGTCTCCGAAAACGTCGGAGCGCTTTTGAAAATATGTGGTTGTCTTGATAAACTGAGCAGATATTTGAGGTTTACACAGCTACATTCTCGCCTGAACATATGTTAAACCTTTATTTTGTGACCCAGAAAGAATAATAAGAGTAATATTAAAACTAACTAGCTGCCGCCGTTTGAGCTGGGCTGCGCTATGAATTCTGGGACACTGCTTCTTCTTCTTCTTCGGGGTTTAACGGCAGCTGGCATCCTTGTACATGCAGTGCTGCCATCTTCTGTATCAGTCCGTTATTACACTCTTAAATCCTACTACTTATTCCTGCGTCTTTTGTGATCTTACAAAGCTTCAAACGACGCGTCGACTATTAAATCAGTCGTCGATGATTTTGATAGTCGACGTAATCGTGACTAGTCGACTAATCGTGGCAGCCCTATTCCCTGTACTGTATAAGTAGGTGCCAGAAGGTTTGCCACAACATCTGCATAACAAATGCCCAGGTGTGGATACAGCTGTGATCTACACAGCACACGAGTAGAACAAAGGCAAGTGTGGAGGTGAACAGCTTGTGCTGTTATCCTGTTTGGTTTTCTCCAAACGTGATGCTTTGCAGTATCGCTAGACATCGCTATTGAAGCCTTTAGAGTCTCAGATGTAGCTCTTCTACATATATGTCTTTGGTTTGTCTGAGCATCTTCACCTTGTGCATTGTTTTATCACACATGTGAATCAGATCAATGAACTGCCAGACAATTTGTTTTTACAGAGGTCACCATACTTGCTGATGATTGTAGCATCTGGCTGTTACTTACCTTCTTACATCCTATAGACGCAAAGATTTAGTTTTTCCACACCGCTTCTGCATTTTGCTTACAAAAATGCACAAAAACTAATATTTCAATTCACTCATAATTTCTTTTTACCTTCAGGCTCTTGCAGACAATCATCATCCTTCATCCCGTCGTGGTCACCAGGCGCCTGATCTTGGTGTCGTTCCTCGTCTTCTGTGAGCATCTCAGATTCTTGGTTCTGCTCGAAAGGACCGTTCTCTTCTTCCTCCTTGAAGCATTCAGGAGAGTGCACTTCCTTCTTCAGACATTCTTCCTCAAGTACTGGTATTTCTGTGCAAGGTTTAGGTTCCTGTTCACTGATTTGCTGAGTGTGCACTTCTTCCTGCTTTAATTTTGTAAACGAGACACCTAAAATATCGCCGGTGATCATCTTAAGTTGTGCACAAGTGGGCGGGAGGGTTAACATATGTCTTTCAATTTTTAAACTCTCCTCTGTCCTCGTGTTATTTACATGTGCAACATTTAGCTTTGTTAAGGCTGAATTTGCCTCTATACCAACTTGATTCTTTGGATTCTGGAACAAAGGGAAGTTGCTCTCTTCAGCTAATGGGATATCACTTGCCTCAGTGCCCTTCTCCATCTTGACCGTTTTACCCTCATCTGCCTTGTTATGCATCTTGCTGTCATCATTGGCCAACTGTAAGATATGACGCAGTATGTCATCTTCTACCTTTGCCTCAATGTTCAGTGTTTTATGCTCAAGTGCTTTAACGTCTTGCTTTTGAGCTGGTGTTTCTTCATCCACTTTGAAATCATTTTCTGTCTCCATTTGTTGTTTGTCTCCAGATTCTGTGAATTCAGGTTGGGCTTGGTTTTCATTTGTCTGCCTCTCTTCCTCTGGATCGCCGTAATCCTCACATGGGGTATCTGTAATTTTCACTTCTGTTACACTTTGTTCCACATTTCCTGTCTCCATTTGTTGTTTGTCTCCAGATTCTGTGAATTCAGGTTGGACTTGGTTTTCATTTGTCTGCCTCTCTTCCTCTGGATCGCCGTAATCCTCACATGGGGTATCTGTAATTTTCACTTCTGTTACACTTTGTTCCACATTTCCTGTCTCCATTTGTTGTTTGTCTCCAGATTCTGTGAATTCAGGTTGGGCTTGGTTTTCATTTGTCTGCCTCTCTTCCTCTGGATCGCCGTAATCCTCACATGGGGTATCTGTAATTTTCACTTCTGTTACACTTTGTTCCACATTTCCTGTCTCCATTTGTTGTTTGTCTCCAGATTCTGTGAATTCAGGTTGGGCTTGGTTTTCATTTGTCTGCCTCTCTTCCTCTGGATCGCCGTAATCCTCACATGGGGTATCTGTAATTTTCACTTCTGTTACACTTTGTTCCACATTTCCTGTCTCCATTTGTTGTTTGTCTCCAGATTCTGTGAATTCAGGTTGGGCTTGGTTTTCATTTGTCTGCCTCTCTTCCTCTGGATCGCCGTAATCCTCACATGGGGTATCTGTAATTTTCACTTCTGTTACACTTTGTTCCACATTTCCTGTCTCCATTTTTTGTTTGTCTCCAGATTCTGTGAATTCAGGTTGGACTTGGTTTTCATTTGTCTGCCTCTCTTCCTCTGGATCGCCGTAATCCTCACATGGGGTATCTGTAATTTTCACTTCTGTTACACTTTGTTCCACATTTCCTGTCTCCATTTGTTGTTTGTCTCCAGATTCTGTGAATTCAGGTTGGGCTTGGTTTTCATTTGTCTGCCTCTCTTCCTCTGGATCGCCGTAATCCTCACATGGGGTATCTGTAATTTTCACTTCTGTTACACTTTGTTCCACATTTCCTGTCTCCATTTTTTGTTTGTCTCCAGATTCTGTGAATTCAGGTTGGACTTGGTTTTCATTTGTCTGCCTCTCTTCCTCTGGATCGCCGTAATCCTCACATGGGGTATCTGTAATTTTCACTTCTGTTACACTTTGTTCCACATTTCCTGTCTCCATTTGTTGTTTGTCTCCAGATTCTGTGAATTCAGGTTGGGCTTGGTTTTCATTTGTCTGCCTCTCTTCCTCTGGATCGCCGTAATCCTCACATGGGGTATCTGTAATTTTCACTTCTGTTACACTTTGTTCCACATTTCCTGTCTCCATTTTTTGTTTGTCTCCAGATTCTGTGAATTCAGGTTGGACTTGGTTTTCATTTGTCTGCCTCTCTTCCTCTGGATCGCCGTAATCCTCACATGGGGTATCTGTAATTTTCACTTCTGTTACACTTTGTTCCACATTTCCTGTCTCCATTTGTTGTTTGTCTCCAGATTCTGTGAATTCAGGTTGGACTTGGTTTTCATTTGTCTGCCTCTCTTCCTCTGGATCGCCGTAATCCTCACATGGGGTATCTGTAATTTTCACTTCTGTTACACTTTGTTCCACATTTCCTGTCTCCATTTGTTGTTTGTCTCCAGATTCTGTGAATTCAGGTTGGGCTTGGTTTTCATTTGTCTGCCTCTCTTCCTCTGGATCGCCGTAATCCTCACATGGGGTATCTGTAATTTTCACTTCTGTTACACTTTGTTCCACATTTCCTGTCTCCATTTGTTGTTTGTCTCCAGATTCTGTGAATTCAGGTTGGGCTTGGTTTTCATTTGTCTGTCTCTCTTCCTCTGGATCGCCGTAATCCTCACATGGGGTATCTGTAATTTTCACTTCTGTTACACTTTGTTCCACATTTCCTGTCTCCTGTTCTCTTGCAGTCTCTAGCAGCACAAGCTCCGCTTGTTTTTGCAGCTCTTTTTGGACAGTAGAGTTTGGTTTGGCATTTTCATGTTGAATGTCTGATTCGGAAGTCTGGCCAGGACTTTCTCCGTTGGTTTCCTGGCATTCCCTGATCTGGAGTGCACTTTTCTCTGTGGTATAGTTTTCTTCCAGGTTCTCAGCTTGCGGAACCTCATCACAGTCTGCAAAAAGGTCCTCCATTTCTACATCTTCTCTCTCCTTATCTAGCTGGTCCATGTTAGACAAATGTTCCTCTTCTTCTTCTGTTACTGGCACATTATCAATGCTTGCCTCCAGCTGATCAAGGCTCCCCTGACCCACGAGTTCATGATTCTTCATGACCTGCATAGACAGAATCAAGGTCCAAATTATGATACACTTTTCCATCACATTATATTGGGGTGGGGCACTGATGATGTGGAAGCCTCAAAAACTCATTTATCCAATATAATACACTTGGAGTTATGGGGTTGAGATAAGACTCCCAGTCCTATAGTTTATGGGAAGACAGACATGACATAGTAAACACTTTCCTTGTGAGTTTATGGGCTTAGTCACTGATTTTGGAAGCATACTGAATAAAACATTACTACAACTATTTTGCAAATCATGTTTAAATTGCTTAAAAATGTTGGATTATCTTTTGTCTGCTTACTGCATAGAGATAGCAGTTTCACTGTCAGCCCCTCTCCTTCTCACCACAACTTATTCTTTGAAATAGAAGTGGGCGGTATAAACGGTATACGGTAGAAACGATATAAATTTGGCCAACGGTAGAGATTTTGACTATACCGCTCTACCGCGATAGCGTATGTTGATGGTGTCATCAAGCTGCGCCTGTTTTGGTTGAAAGCATTGCAGCGACTAAAAACAACATCATCTGCAATTTTTACTGAGCGACAGTAATAGCAAAGAGACAAAGCACTTTTGGAATATGGGGATAGCCAAAAACCCCACTCCTCCACTTCCGTCCCATTGATTCATTAATGCTGAATTCTCTCGCAGCTGCTATATTCCCATGTTGTTGCAGTATATTAATGACTAACCTCGTATTGTGGATGGATTATCTCAGTTGTTCTCCTGACTGAAGTTTGGTCCGTTTACAGCATCCTGCCATGCAATTGCATTTGTCCCTAACCACTAGAAACCCTCACGTTAACTTTTATCGAGTGGGAAAAAGTTGGCATTCATCCTTCCGCTTCACTGTGCTAATGTTATGCTAACGTAGCTGTGTCGCTAGCAATCACGTAGGACATCATTATATACCAGCTAGCCCAACTTCAGTAACCTTACAAATGTCACTGCTGTTTAGTTTTCTGTCTTCATTTATGTTGGAAGTGATAGCAGAGCTGTACATTTAAATTTTTTCAGAAATCTCTCAGTCAGAACATGCTATATGATGTTTAGGTGGAAGCTAGCGAGCAAATTTCCTGCTAACTTCTAACTCCATTCAATTTAATAGATTCTGTTTTCATGGATGCCTGGATGTTAAACTTAATTGTTACACCTGGTAGAGCAGAAACGCTGATCATTTTATTAAAGATGAAAGAATTGCGATAGTTTGTAACTCTCAGTGACGCTGCAGTGTTTGACTTTGGGACCTGAAGTGGACGGAGTTTTGGATTACTCCGCAAGGCTCCTGACTACGGCAGCCGTAATGCTCCGGCAATCCATCAAGCGGTGCGCTTTCATAGCTCTCCAAAGTCGTACTAAAACATTTTTTGATTTCTACGCACCGTGTAACACAAAATCGGTTTGAGGTCAGTAAGCACAACCAGAATTCATACATAAGGCACACTGTCGATTTTTGAGAAAATTAAAGGATTTTAAGTGTGCCTTATAGTGTGTAAAATACGTTATACAGAAGAAAAGAATATATCCTGATATATATCGTTACCGCACATGCTTCAAATTATACCGTGATATGGATTTTAGGCCATATCGCCCAGCCCTACTTTGAAACTAAGATGGTTGTGGTGAAAATGCTAATCTTGGGGCATCAAAACACAATTTCAGAAACCAACGGATCGTGTCACAGTAGTTGTCCATGTCCATCTTTGACATTACTTATGGTTTAATCCCTGTAAATGTAGCACTTTTTAATAGCCAAGGAATTGGGGTAGGATATGCACTGCATCACTCCATTAGGTGCAACCTTAATCAATATTAAACCGATTTGTGGCAAAGTTTTTGGACTACAAAAACATTCAGACTAAAGGAATCAAATGGCCCAGTGCCAATGTCTCTGTAGCCAATGTGATATGTGAATAAAACCATTCTTTTGCAAAAGTAAGTCCACTGTCTATATGTAGCTTGTGAAAGTGATGCAGTGCTACTAAACAAGATACATGGTTGACATTTAAAAATGTCATTCTGATGAATTCTTTATGTTAATTTATATATCTATTCATATTTTTAGGATGTATGCTCCCACTCTTTCGTTGGCTACTCCCTTCAAATACCAGACATGTTGACATCTGACATCTAATTGCTGTTTACATTTTTTATAGGCTTAAATAACTTAATTCTTCATTCAACTTCATTTTCTCTTGATTTTCTAGATCTTCATGGTTATGACAGCAGTGTGTAGAACAAGAGCACCGTCCGCCCATCAGTTAAAGAGAATACCTTTTTTGACCCAAAGATGATGCCTTGATGGCAACGTGACAGTTTGGGGCGACGAACCTCTATTGGCACTACACGTTCCTCTGTAAAGAAAAAAAAAGGAAAAAAGGGAATGCTTATGTGACAGCGTCAGGTATCGGAAAGCAGAACACGTTCCTACAAATCCTGCAAATGCTCCAACATACCACGATGCAAGACAATGTGATCAATCATGTTGTTCTTGTTCTTAGTTTGGTACAGACAGAAAGGGCAGCAGAGGTCCTTCTGATGAGTAGGCTTTGACTGGCAGGTAGAGTGACCCGTCTCCATGTGCATTACCAGAGTTTTCCTAATGACAACAGGAGAAATCAGTGATAACATTGCAAATCTGTCGGTGTTTGGTGACAACTCGTGTTGAGTAATGAGTAGAAATGACAAATTCAAGATGTCTGTCAAGTCAAATACCTCATAAAACTCATCCAAGTTATTTCCATACATCTAAAATAATTGATAACAATGTCTAAATTTGAATAAAAGAAGCTTCTTCTTCAAAAAGGGTTCAAACAGCAGATAGCGTGGCATATTTGATTTAGCACACTTTTATGCCAGGTTCTCTTCCCGATGCCACCCCAAAGGGATTTGTGTCTCCTCCTTGAGGCAAATCAGGAATGCATTATGTCACCTGACTATAGAAACTAGTCAGATCCTGCGCATCTGTGATGATGCAGAATTAAAAGTATCAATTATTACTCATCCTGAATGCAAATGCGAGAATAAATGCAACATTTAAAACAAATGTGAAAACGAATATTTACTAGGGCTGCTCGATTATGGCAAAAATTATAATCACGATTATTTTCACTGAAATTGAGATCTCGATTATTTGACGATATTTATTTAACAATAACAATGTATTGAATAATGACTAAAGATTGTCAAAAAATAATATAAAATAGTGTGCAAATACTGATAACAGTGCAAATGTTTGCAATATAAAAAATAAATGAAAAATGTAAACATCTATGTTTAGTGAACTTTGCAGTGTTGCTCTGTGGTGCAGCTACGACACTGTAGCAAAGTTTACACACTATGTCTACTTGATCCACGTCTGACTCCGCCAACCCATAATGTTTCCACACCACTGAAGTTTTTTTTTTACCTCTCTTTTCAACCAACAGCAGTCACTCTCCTCTCCAAATAACTTCTGCTTAGCTTTCGGAGCTTCCCTCGGGTCCTCTTAATTGTTGTGACACGTGTTCGAAATGCAGAGAGGTGCGCTCGATTTGCCACACGGAGCAGCGCGAGAGTAAAGCACGAGGGAGGGGCTAATAATCGGCTCAGTCATTTTTAATGATCGTTTAAAGCCCAGATCGTAATCGTGATTAAAATTCGATTAATTGAGCAGCCCTAATATTTACATAAATTTTTTTTTTTTTTTTTTTTTTAAATCTTGAGATAAAGAAGCTTTTCTGCAAAGGTTTTCCAATACCCAGATAGGCACTGTACTTTTTCAGACTAAACAAGACCAACTGTTAAAATTTCCATTTGGCTATGTTACTTTTTAAGTGAGCCCACAAGAAGAAGAAGAAGAAGAAGAAGAAGAAGAAGAAAAAAGCGTGGCAAAATGGTGTGACTGCTTTAATATATGAGCTTAAATTTGTCTATTATCAATACTTTTTTTTAGTTTAGTTTTTAACAATAAAAAAAGCCCAAAGTTCTTACTTGTGTTTTAATCCAGATGTGGAGCTATTGTCCAGTTTCTTGATGGCTGCCAGGGCTGCGTGGCTGTGCTCATGGGAATGCAAGCCTTTCAATGACATAAACATCCGGCCGCACTGTTTACACGTGTGTTTGTCTCTATTCGATTCTAGTTCTGGCTGCTGTACATCAGAGAGTTCTGATGTAGCGGCGCTCTGTACTGGTCTCCCGTTCCAACGATTAACCTCGTTCACAGTTTCCAATGTGGTCATTTCATCTTGCCTGCAGGGCTGGAAAAAAAAAAAAAAAAAAAAAAATCACAGTAATGGTCAAATAACACGAGTAGATCAGAAGACAAAGAGCGTAGACAGGAATTACAGCGTCAACTTACCTCGCTGGATTCTTGCTCTAGTGTTGTGCTAATAAGCGACTCCTTTCTCTGCGCAGCCTTGGCCTTCTCTAGCATCCTTGCTCTGTGGCGATCCATGTGATAACACACCATTCGAATCCCATTTAATTGTGTGTTGCAGTGGTCACATTTGTAAACCCCTGTGTTTTTCTTTTTCCTCAATCCTAGTGACAACACAGTAAAGTCCAATTTCCACTCTGAGCGGTGAAAAGTACTATAGTGGTCAATGAGCAGCTGCGACGACTTGAATGTTAATTCTGGACATTTCAAACATTTAACCTTTGTGCTGTTGCCTGATTTAAGTATTTTGCTGGGAGAGTTCCATTTACGCTTATATTTCTCAAGAAGTTTGTAAATACTGACTGCATCCAATTTGTGATAATTTTTGTAGTGGCGCTGGAGGTATTGATATCGTCCTTTATAGGTGCACATCTGGCACTTGTACAACTGTTTGTTGCTGCAGAGGCCGGACAGCAAAGTTGATGGGGATGCCTCAGGAGTTTCCGTTTGTGGAGCCTGTCTACTTTTCGCAATTTTTACTCCTCTCGAAGTTTTGTTTTTCACAGAGGCATCCTTCCGTGCTGAGCCCTGAGATGTGTGAACCGGCTGGCTTTCAGTGTCAGTGTGCTCATACACTTTTCTGTCATGATGAACCATCTTACAGTGAGCATTGAGTTTTGTCAGTGATCCATGGATTTGTGAACATTTTTTACACAAGTACCCTCTTTCATTAGAACGTCTTCCTAAAGTACAATTGACCATGTTTGATGCAAAGACTTCACCTGTCTCAAGTTCATCTGCCCAGACTACAATTGCTGGATGCTTCATTTGACAGTGAGTGAGGGTCCCTTGGGAGCTAACATTCACATATGGACACTTTGGACACTTGTAGATCAAGAGGCTTTTTTCTGCTGTTATGCTAGACTTCAATGTCTTATGCAGACGTTTTTGGAGCTGCTGTTCTGGTTTTTGTTCTTGTTCATATCTTTCAATTACAGCTTCCGGGTGTTTCAATCCACAGTGAATGTGGAGACCCTGTTTGCTATTAAAATTTGCAGAGCAGTAAAGGCACTTGAACACTTTGGAGGACAATGAGCCAGGTCTGTCACTTTGGTCTTCCACCCGCCAGCTTGCGCTTGTTTTCTTGGAAAGTTCTGCACTCAAAGGATGAACCATTCGGTAATGGTGTGCCAGATCTGACAAAGAGTTAGATTTAAAAGAGCATCTTTTGCAAGACAAACCAGCTTTATTTTGTCCGGATCTTTGGGATAGCAATCTGTTTTCAGTGCCACTGCCTCCACTCTGCTCTAGATCAGGCTTCTTCTTTTTACAATGGACCATTCCAGGACCGGCATATAACTGAAAATTTACATACTCAACGCAGGGGACACGTCCTAGGTGGCGTTCCTCGTAGTGCTCATAAACTGCTGCAGCTTTTTCATGTCTGAAAACACAGAATTCACAATAATAGCCGGGCTCTAATAATCCTTGTCTAAAATAATATCTTAAAATATCTGTGACTGTACGCTTTACTTTGTGAATTTTCCTTAAATGCGTCTTCAGAGCATATATCACGTCAGTTTTGTATGCGCATGCGTAACAGTTCAGGGACCTCTTTCTGTGTGGGGTTGTCACTGAGGGTGTTGCTGAAATGACCAAAGACTTTGAATGCTTCCTTGTTTTTTTCTTTTTCATTTTCAGCTTGAGGATTTCCTGAGCAGCTTCTTCATTTTGAGTGGATGTTAGAAGAGATTTCTGTGCCTGATCGTGGATCTTAGATGTATGCAGAAGGACTTCTGAAGTCTTCGCCTTAAATCCATGATGTATTCTGCTGTAATGGTGCATTACCCGATCCAAAGTACTATGCCTGTAGTTACAAAAGTGGCAAAAAAATGCTTTTTCTTCGCCTTCATTTATTATAGGAGGAGGTAGATGGGAAGAAGAGGAATCCTTTGCATTTGCTTTCCTGATTTCATCATGGATTAAAGCTGTATATTCAAGAACACACTTAGTGCTGGAATTACACTTTCGATGAACCTTAGCCTGATGGATAATTACTCCTTTTACAGACGGATTTCCAAAGTTGCATTTGTGGCAGTAAAACAAGTTTTCTGGACATGCGTAGGACTTGTTCTGTCTCTCTCCTGTTTCTGAGGCATCTGCTGTGTAATCCTCCTTATACAGATCTTCTTTTTCCCTACACATCTTCACTTGTTTACTAGTATTAAATTGGGAAGATGAAGGACTTTTTGACATCTTAGATTCACTCTGACGTTTCTGCATCTCAGCACTGTACCCTAGGACATCATCAGTACCTATTGGTGCATCCATAGAATGTTTTGCATAGTGATGACCAAGGATACTCTTAACCTTGGTACTTGTGTAACTGCAGAACTGGCAGTAAAATGTTTCATTTGGTAAACTGGATGAGGAAATGTCCAGTCCAGTAGTAATTTCATTACTGGATTTTGTTGGAAACTTCGAAGATTCCCCTTTCGTGGTTTGGGAAGATTCTGAACGATTCTTACAGGCTTCTGGTGTGGTCTCTGAATGATCTACTACAATCACAGAATCTGAACACTTCTCAGATGTCATCTCTGATGCTGCATGTGATGTGGGACAAGCGGACTGTTTGATTTTATCTAATGTGATTACTTCATCTGGGTGGCTTTTTTGGTAGTGAACATCTAGACTCAGCTGAGACGATTCCTCTTGGCATTCAGACATTGAATATCTGCAGAACAATAAGGAATTCTCCACTTCATATGTTGCATGCTTTGCCTTGTAATGTTCTTTCAAAGACTTCAATAGATTGATAGTAAATTTACAAAGAAAGCATTTGAAAACCAAACTGAGGCCACATGATTTCATGGCAAATACATCTGGGGCATCTGGATGATTTTCCAAGTAGTGCCTCTTGAGGTCAGCTGTGCTTAAAAACTCAACTGGACACTCCAAGCAACGAAAGGTGGCACTGTGATCACTTGCGTCCTGAATGTAGACAGAATTGTATCTGATATAAGGGTGGTCACTTTGATAATGGGCAGAAATTCGCCTGATGCCTACGTCACTGTAGTCACAATGTTTACAAGAATACACTTTTGCCGCGTCTGCCTCGTCTTCATCTTCGCTGACTTCGCTGCTGGATGACTGTTGTCTATTTTCTTTTTCTTTTTCCGTGAGCATCTCTTCGTTATCCAACTTGGCTTTTTTGACAGGATGACCTTTTAAACTTTTACCACTGGATCTCTTCACAGCACTGTCAGGAACAGTTTCCTTTCTGAATTGTTCCGGAGTTTTAGTCAAATCAGTAGTCAAGTCAGTGTGCAAAAAAGGGTACGACTTACTTCCGGTGATATCTATCACAGACTTTGCTGTGACTTTAAACACACCACTACTGTTTGGACAGGAGCTTGAAGGAGATTCCTGCAAAATTTTCAGGTCCTTTAATGTGCAGTTTGCTTCTGAGGTAGAAATATCTGAAAGAACTGATGGATCTTCCGATGTTCCTGCAGCTTCATTGTTCTGGTTTGCTGAAATGACACTTAAAGTGCTGTCGAGGTTTTCTGAAATGATGACACCTCCTGACACGTTAGGATTTTCTGAAGTTTTGTGACACAGTTCCTCGTGTTCACTTAAACCATCCCAACTACAAGCTTTAAAATCACACCTCTGGCATTTAAAATTATCTCCTGAACTGCTGCTCTCTGTGTTGGCTTTGTCAGTCCCAGGGGATAAACCAGCCTCTCTGAGAGAAATTTCTGTATTGAGGCCATGCACCTTGTTAAGGTGTTCAAAAAGGTACACCTTGGATTCGAAGATCAGCACACAGTGACTACAATGGAAAGCCTCGACTTGGGATTCTTCAGTGACTGCTTGGCTGATGACTTGCTTGATGTGGCCAGAGGTGGAGCACTCCACTGTATCTGAGGGGGCAGGCAACAGACCAGTATAGATCAGCATAGGTCAGTATCTATTCACAAAGACGTTGCATACCTCTGTGATACATACCGTTTTCCATCTTGCATGCCTCTTTTAACCCACAGCCTTACACATTAAGTGACACACCTAGACAACTGAAAAAACAGATTATTATTTTTCTCAAGGCACAGAAGCAGCACAACATAATCCGACGCTACTTCGTTATCCGTTATTAAGTTATACACACAAGTGAATACTTAAAGAGAGCGAGAGAGCGAGATTGTACGCTTTGCTAATATTATCTTTAAATATGGCAGCACAAAGAACTCAACACCTCTATTTAACTTTCAGTGTAGCATATTCAACAGGAAGGAGACGTAAAACGAGTCAACCGAATAAACAGATCCTACCTATTTTAACAAAATGCCGAGATGTGCAACTCGCTAAAGTGCGCGATGCACGCAAGGTTTTTACTCACGCATGCACACAAAAACAGGACAAGGCTTAGGAGGCACCGTTTTGAACCGCTGCTGGAGGTCGCATGAACACGGAGCACGTTTCCGCCATTTTTCAAGCGTGTGTGACTCTCCCTGGCCTGTGCTTCCCCCACCGCAACAAAACATCTTCACTTCCGTAGAATTCACCAACCCTTCAAAATAAAACTACCTGAAAACTACCTCCGCTGTGTAAGTAATTAAAATATCAGTTATAATGTTATTTACCAGCAGTTACACGAGATTCGATATAACGACAGGATATTTTGGTTTAATACGAACTAGGATTTCTTAATTGTATTTTTTTAAATTTTATCAATTTGATAAAAAAAAATATGTGTTTGTTAATATTCACGAAAACGTATGGAGTTTTTTGTTGTTGTTTTTTTTACTTCCACGCTTAGTTCATTGTGAAATCTGGGGAAACAGTAACCGGAAGTACGTAGATTTCATACCTTAACGCCAAGCCCCCCTTTTAAAAGTCTTTTCTGTTTTTGTGATGGTGTTGTTTTCTGTTTTTATGGCCGGCGATATAGGTATTATAATGTCCAATGAAAGGTATTAACAAATCCTCCATACTGTAAGTGTTATATAGCACCGCATATTTAAATAAATGGGCGCTATTGTTATTAAAAACTTATAACAGAAATCCTTTTTTCAGGCTCGGTTTCTATCGCAGGCAGTTGGCCACGTGCTTGCAGTGACGATGCTTGCTGAGCTGCACAGGTCACAAAGATAGCAAGAAAAGCTTTGTTTTACCAATATCACCTTGGTATCCCAGAGAAATTTTATACTGATGTTGCAGACTTTTGCAGAGGGTCTGGCTTTTACAACAAGATGAAAGCTAAAACATTCTAGGGGAAAATTAAAGGATCTAGATTTGTGTCACATATCACATCTTCACAGCAGTTTTTGCTCAATATGTTTCAAATTCACTCTTTATATGTTCATGATGCGCAAATCCTTTCGAGGCAGATATCCTGCTTTAAGCAGGAGGCCGTTTGTGTAAAAAAGGAACGACCATCTCTCAAACGAGAAGGGGCTTAAGAGTTTATCTTTCACGATCTTATAATGCAGTGAATGCAGCCATTCCTCATCTCACAATGAATAGTACTCATACTAAAAAAGTACAAAATGAAAGCATGTTTTTCATTATCAACTGCACCACTTAACCAGCCACACTGCTCTGTTTCTATTCTCATTGTAGTCTTTGGGGCGATCGTGGCTCAAGAGTTGGGAGTTCGCCTTGTAATCGGAAGGTTGCCGACATACATCGCAGCTTTACGTCAACTCCGAAGCCCTTTGGAACAGGGCCCTGTGCAGCACTGTTCAGCAAGAGCAGTGAGGTTTCAGTTGTAATGCTGCTTACATTTGTCACATGTTTTTTGCATATGCAATAATGTTGCATATTCCACAGCCCTACCCTGTCTTGACAAGTAAATTTAAGAATCTGTTTAGGACTTATTTAGCTTATTACTCACTTTGAATTTTTTTTTTATTGAAACTAAGCTTCTGGCTTATTGGTGTTATTTTAGTCATTATGCAGCCGTATTGTTTGTAAAGTTGGTGAAGCCTGCAGTCGGCTGAAACTGAAGAAGTCACATAGATAAGTGATAAAATGTTTCTACTAAACGCTGGGTCCAGATGAACAGAAATAAATTTCTAGGATCCGATCAGTTTACACTGACTACTACTCCATGGTTGTTTTGTATGTTAACAAGAACAAAATAAGTGAAGTAGACTTACAGGGCTTGTTCAAAGAGGTTTTCCAACATATGGTTTTAACCAAAAAAGCATGGGTGCTTTTTCCTTAATAAGTGCAAAAAAAGAAAGAAACAGGCAATTGTTAAGAACGCCTTAGGTGAAGCAGTGTTAGATAAACTAACAAAACACTGCTATTAAAAAAACTATTGGCATATAAAAGCTTCCATTAAGCTGAATATTATTTATATTATTGCATACATATGGTTGACAGAAAGTGACCTCTGTAGCTATTTCCCATTGAGGATCGCAAAAGAAACCACAAAAACGAATAAAACCAACTTACTGATTGTTTGTACATGTGCAGAGGAGGCAAAGTGGATATACTGGATAAAGAATGCTGAATATGGAGCTGCCATAATAAAAAATAAAAACTAGTTAGTGTGAGACCTGGTTTTTATTTAACCAGTAAGGAAATTGTGATGCACACTCCACACCAGTTGGAGGCGCTGGTCCTCCAACTTGTCTGTCAGCCTCAAAGAAGAGACGACCAATGACGACCCAGCAGGGAAGTATTGATGTGGTTGTCATCTGTCCAGTGTTTGGTCTTTTTAAAATCGGTATATTCTCTATTGTAACCTTCATTGTAAGCTTGCTTTGGCGTTATATCACACTAGAGTTAGCAAGTGTGTTGGTAGCATTCAGAGCATATTTCTCCTGTTTTGGCTTCCTGTTAAATCCAGAATTGAATTCAAAATCCTGCTCCTCACATACAAGGTCTTAAATAATCAGGCCCCATCTTATCTTAATGACCTTGTAGTACCATATCACCCTATTAGAGCACTTCGCTCTCGCTCTGCAGGCCTACTTGTTGTTCCTAGAGTATTTAAAAGTAGAATGGGAGGGAGAGCCTTCAGTTTTCAGGCCCCTCTTCTGTGGAACCAGCTTCCAGTTTGGATTCAGGAGACAGACACTATCTCTACTTTTAAGATTAGGCTTAAAACTTTCCTTTTTGCTAAAGCATATAGTTAGGGCTGGATCAGGTGACCCTGAATCCTCCCTTAGTTATGCTGCAATAGACATAGGCTGCCGGGGGATTCCCACGATGCATTGAGTTTTTCCTTTCCAGTCACCTTTCTCACTCACTATGTATTAACAGACCTCTCTGCATTGAATCATATCTGTTATTAACCTCTGTCTCTCTTCCACAGCATGTCTTTTATCCTGTCTTCCTTCTCTCACCCCAACCGGTCGCAGCAGATGGCCGCCCCTCCCTGAGCCTGGTTCTGCCGGAGGTTTCTTCCTGTTAAAAGGGAGTTTTTCCTTCCCACTGTTGCCAAAGTGCTTGCTCATAGGGGGTCATATGATTGTTGGGTTTTTCTCTGTATCTATGAAGCGCCTTGAGGCGACTTATGTTGTGATTTGGCGCTATATAAATAAAATTGAATTGAATTGAATTATATTTTCAGTGATAGCTTAGCCTTGTTACTGTAACACCAGCTTGTCTCATGTAGGTGTGTACAGTGTCTTACCTAAACAGCTAAAACAGTCAGGTTGTTTCAGCCAAAAGTTTCACACATCTCTGTTTCTGTTGTACCAAATGTATTTGTTTAACCTTCGTTTGCATGTGTCTTTCTGCTTCTGTGTGTGCAGAGAGACACCATGTTCCCAGCCAAGCTAGCTTTGAGCACTCTGAAAAGGATCCACCATGGAGCTTGTTATCGATGTCAATTGTTAGATTATAATATTATTTTATGCCATGTTATACCCCTAACTAAAGATTGTGAATTATTATGTAGTTTTAGTTTTCATTATTCTCCTGAATTAGAAGAAGCTGATAACTATTGCATTCGTTAAACTGATTTGCATTACATTAGACTGCTGATTTATTGTGGATGAATGATATTGTTTTATGATGTTATAAGAAATACTGTTTGCAGAAAGTCATCGCCTTATTTGTCTGATTAGAAGAGAACAGAATATACTGGAGTTTTCTGCCCCAACTCAGCAGGAGCAGATAAACGGGGAGCCAAGGTCGTAGCTTAGGCGCCGTGTGAGAGAAAAGCATGTGAATGTTTAGGCTTTTATGATAAGGTGGGAGAACCAGAGGCTATAAGAGTTTGAGCAATGCTCCACCATTTTGAGATCTGAGGCTGTCTGCATCAGTGTCCATCTCCCACGTGTGTGATCATTAAAATCATCGTTTGACTTGACCCGGCCGGACCAGTGTTGTTATTGTGGTTTTTCTCTTGTCTCCATCCCCAATATTTTGAACCATAACACTTTCTACCTGCTTCATCCAGAAGGAAGGGATACAGGCTGGAGATGGGCCCCCCTCAGACTCCCGTGTGTGGAAGAGAAAGCCTAAGAACCAATCTGCAATCTGGTCATCAATAAGACTTCTTGAAACACAGCAAAACGGGAGAAGACGGTTCAGTTTATCAGCTGCTACTATAGTAAATTCAGCACCAGTACACGTCCAACCGTACCTCCGGCTGATGAGGCTGGACAAACCTATAGGTTTGTACTTATATGAACATCACATTGTTGGGTTGTCGTGTCTTCATTCGCTCACCCCAACCAGTCGCGACAGATAGCCGTCCCTCCCTGTTAAAAGGGAGTTTTTCCTTCCTACTGTGACAAAGCAAGCTCATGTACTCAGGTTTAACTTCAGCAGGTCATTATGACCATGTCTACACATTCATTTTCTGCTATGCAATGATTTTTATCTGTGTCAGTTTAAAAGAAAAATATTGATATCTAGAATATTGCAGAATTTTGACTTTATTCCAAACATGCACTCTTTAAGCCCAGAACGATTTTTAGCAGCATTTTCACCATGTTAACAAAACAGAACAAAACAAGAAGCTATATAACATTAATACAGTCTTCAGAAAACAAATGGCTAAAATAAGCACGTCATCTTTGACCTTGTAGAGCTATTAACTGGCACTAACAGGGAAGCATCTTTGTAAGCATGTAGCCCTAACTCATGATGTAGATAATAATTGTTAAAATTGTTCTTTGAAAGAATCCTACCAAACTGTAAAACTCTTATGTAATTACTGTGTAAGACAATGAGTCTAAAATATCTTGCCCCTGCATTTTTTCAGTGTCACTGCACAGATGCATCTAAAACCAAACCACATTTAAAATGCCACCAGATTAATGTAGCTATTGGCTGCGCATTCATCTCTTTGTGGGCTTTGTTTCTGTTCTTATCTTACTTCCTTGTTTAATTCCCTTGAAATTCATTGCCTTTTAATCATAGGGACATGGCTGCTGTACCTCCCCTGTACATGGAGCATTGCTCTGGCTGCTAACCCTGGATGCTTCCCAGATCTGGGCATGCTCACACTGTTTGGTACAGGTGCTCTTCTCATGAGAGGGGCCGGCTGCACCATCAATGACATGTGGGACAAAGACTTCGACAAAAAAGTAAATGAGATTTTCTTACAGCTGACTCCAAACAAAGAACAGGACATGTTTTTGCAATAAAGTAAATTAAACTTCCATTTCTAAGCAGACGTTAGACTTACCTGTGTCACTGTCACTCCCCTGCTCAAAGTGTTTATTTTTCAGCTCTGATAAATTGAAAGTGTTTGTGTTTTTGCGCAGGTGTCCCGCACAGCCTCTCGACCAATCGCATCAGGAGAGATTTCTCGAATGCAGGCGCTGGTCTTCCTGGGAGGGCAGCTCTCGCTTGCACTTGGGGTTCTTTTGTGTCTCAACTATTACAGGTACTCAGAATCAATTTTATGTATGAACGTTAATGACATTTTATTAGGAAAATATAAATAGAAGAATAGGAACAGGTATATAGGTTAGATTAAATCCTCCGAGTCATGAGAAAAAAAAATTAGTGCAACAGTTGAACTGGATCACAATATTACTACAGTGTGTTAATTTTCATAGTGTAACTAAAAGTGATTATTTATCCAGTTATTTTGCAGTCTTTCCCTCACATTGTTCAAAATGCTCTCACAGTATAGCTCTGGGTGCTGCTTCTTTATCTCTTGTTATCACCTACCCACTGATGAAGAGGTTCACTTACTGGCCACAGTTTGTGTTGGGTATGTGCTGTGTAAAGTTATCTTGTAGTGTTCTTTGTCTAGAGTTAATATTTTACAGACTATCAGAGCTATAGCTGTTCTCTTGTTCTCTTCTCTCACTTTAGGACTCACTTTCAACTGGGGCGCTCTGCTCGGCTGGTCCGCTATTAAAGGCTCTTGTGATTGGTCCGTGTGTCTCCCGCTATACTTCTCAGGAGTGATGTGGACGCTGGTATATGACACAATATACGCACATCAGGTAAAGTAGTGGGCCTGAGAGATCGCACCACTTCGTTCCTATTAAACACAATTCTTTCCTTAAACCAAAGGCTGAGTGCAGTAAATGTAAAAGAACGCTCTCATACACCAAGACTACCCTGAACCAATGATACCTGGCAACATGCTTTTTTTAATGCCAAATTCTGACACTGCCATTTAAGTGTTGCAGCAGAAATCATGACCAAGGTCATCAGCACAAGACCAGGAAAGCAGTTTTTCCAGTCACCTGTTGTCCAATTTAGCTTGCAAATGATAGCTTCAATTTCCTGACAGGAGCCCCCAATGTGCTTTTCTGCTGCTGTAGCCCATCGTGTTGTGCGTTGAGAGATGCTTTTTAGCAGATGTTCTTCTGAGTGGTTATTTGAGTTAACCTTGCCTTCCTATCAGCTTCCTTTCTGTCCATTCTCCTCTAACCTCAGACATCAATAAGGGATTTTTGCCCAGGTGAACTGGTATACATAATAAAGTGACTGTTGAGAACCTGTAAATTTAAGAAGAAAGGAACCGAGAAACTGAAACTAATTTAAAAACAGTTTAAACTGTGAGTACATGGTAGCTGTTCCTTTATATTTAAGAAATGTAGTTTAAGGGATTGCAGTTTACTGTGTTTACTGATGTTTTTCTTTGAGGTGAACATGAGATTAATGTGTCCTATGTTCGTTCGTTCAATCAATCAATCAATCAATCAATCAATCAATCAATCAATCAATCAATCAATCAATCAATCAATCAATCAATCAATCAATCAATCAATCATTATTTATAAAGCACTTTTCATACAAAAAATGTAGCACAAAGTGCTTTACATAGTTAAAAGCAGCCCACCCCACCCTCCAACTCACTCCCCACACTCTCATTAACATAAATGATGTGAATACACACATATCCCCCCCCCCCCCCCCCCACACACACACACACACACGCACACTTAAAGAGTAAAAATTGGGCTGGGTTCACATGAGCCAAGTGAGGAAACACTATAACAGGGAGCCGTCTGCACCGAGAGCCGGTCACAGACCGCAGCCTCCAGGCTGGGCACACAGCAGGAGGGAGGCAAAAGAGCCCCCCAGCCAGGCTGAGAGGACCCCCAGCGACCCAGCAGCCACGGTCGATCACAGCCCCGGTGCAGAGAGCCCCCTCCGAGGAAACACTGGAGATATGCCACAATAGGCTATATACAGGGTAAAATGATAAAATAAATAAGAAGGGGATACAATATAAATATAAATAGAGTAAGAAGATTAAAAAATGGATAAGAATAAAATCAATAAATATTAGGTAAAGCCTAAATTAATAATAAAATAGCAGGATAGAATAAATAAGCATAAAATAAATAAACGCTAAGTAAAAGCTAAATTAAAAAGGTGGGTCTTGAGCCTGTTCTTAAAAACATGTACGTTCTCTGCGGCCCTGAGCTCCTCCGGCAGGCTGTTCCACAGACGAGGACCATACCACTGAAAAGCTGCCTCTCCGTGAGTATGTGTCCTGACTTTAGGGACAATCAAAAGGCCAGTACCAGAGGACCTCAGGGTCCGCGAGGGTTCATATGGTAAAAGCAGATCTGAGAGATAAGAAGGCCCAAGACCATTAAGACATTTAAAAACCAATAAAAGAACTTTAAAATCTATCCTGAAACACACGGGGAGCCAATGCAGCGATTCTAAAACCGGTGTAATGTGGGCCCGCCCTCTGGTCTTCGTCAGCACACAAGCTGCCGAGTTTTGCAAAAGTTGTAAAGTTGAAATATTCTTCTTAGGAAGACCAGAGAGCAGGGCATTACAGTAATCAATGCGACTGGTAATAAAAGCATGCATCAGCATCTCCGTGTTGGCCCGAGAGAGAATTGGGCGGACTCTGGCTATATTTTTTAGATGATAAAATCCAATTTTGGTTACATGTTTAATATGTGGGATAAAACCAAGCTCAGAGTCAAAAATAACACCCAGGTTTTTCACTTGTAGCGAAGGACATAGTGAAAATGCCTCTAATTTAGACAAGAGTTTCTCTCTCTGAGCCTCAGGACTGACGATTAAAACTTCAGTTTTGTCCTGGTTAAGCTGTAAAAAGTTTTCTGCCATCCAAGATCTTATATCTAAAATACAGTTAAAAAGGGCATCCATTGGTCTGGTGTCATCAGGAGACACAGAGATGTACAGCTGCGTGTCATCAGCGTAACTGTGAAAGTTCACTCCATGCCTCCTGATGACACTGCCGAGAGGGAGCATATACAAATTAAAAAGTACAGGGCCTAAAACCGACCCTTGAGGCACACCACATGTCATTTTATGGATCTTAGAGGAGCATGTATCCATACTCACCATAAAAGTTCTGTCAGAGAGATAGGAAGTGAACCAGTTGTGTACAGCACCAGAGAGGCCTACCATGTGTTTCAGTCTGTTTAAAAGAATAGCGTGGTCTACTGTATCAAAGGCTGCGCTTAGATCCAGTAGCACCAGGACTGAGAGCTTTTGGGCGTCCCAGTTACATCTAAGATCATTTAAAACCTTTAGGAGAGCCGTCTCTGTGCTGTGGTTCACCCTAAATCCAGACTGGAATATCTCCAGGATCTTTCTATCATTTAGAAAATCATTAATCTGAGTAAAAACAAGTTTTTCTAAGATTTTACTTAAAAATGGTAAGTTGGATACAGGTCTGTAGTTATTAAAATCATTACAATCCAAATTGCTCTTCTTCAGAAGGGGCCTCACCACCGCCGTTTTAAAGGCAGCAGGGAAGACACCCAACTGAAGAGAGCAATTCATCATGTATAAAAGCTCAGCCTCAAAAAATCCATAAAGTGTTTTAAAGAGTGAAGAAGGGATTGGATCTACAAGACATGTGGTGGGTCTCACTGTGGAGAAAACTTTCTTAAGGTTCTCAGCATTAACCAGGACAAAGCTGTCCAGTGTCTCCTCAGGTACAATCGAGCCCGCAGATGTGTTTACAAACATATCGCGATTAGATAAAATATCAGATCTGATGGCGCTGACTTTTCCCCTGAAGTGGTCTGCAAACTGCTCACAGAGTGAGTCTGTGGGGGTTCTTTGGGAGCTGTTAAAATCAGGGTTAAATAAATGATCTATGGTGGAAAAGAGGACCTTGGGATTATTTTTGTTATTGTTAGGGGAAGTCTGTTAAGAGAGCCTCCGTGCAAAAAGAATAGGAATTCTAGTAGGGACCAGCAACAAACCACCACGCACACACTGCAATGGGTTACACAAAATTTATTTGTTCTTCCTCTAGGCAAACTACCGGCTGAAGACAACCCCGGCCAGGGATCCAAAGCCCAAAGACCACCGCGGTCCGAGTTCTTCGCCTAGTTACAAACAGGGGAGAGAGGGTCACTGCACGAACACGCAACCAACCGTATCAATCCTGCAGCTCCCTAAAACAGGTTTGCCACCCACCTTTTCAGGCTTTAACTTTGTTCGAGGCTGGGTCTCCACATTACCTCCCGGCAGTTAAACTTCCCCGAGCTGGTCCAGTTCTTCTTATCGGGGCGCAGGAGGTCTCCAGTCTAGTGCTCGTTTTCCTCTTTTCCAGCACGTCCTCTCTTTTCCAGCACGTCCTCTCTTTTCCAGCACGTCCTCTCTTTTCCAGCACGTCCTCTCACAGCTCCATAGGAATACGTCCTCCTTTCCACGTCCTCCGTTTCGTTAAAAGCAAAAACCAGGCCAGGCTAAAAAAAGAATCCTTTCTATTAAAAATGCGCACACTTTGTCCTGGATCTCCGGGGCTCTCCTGCTTCACCGAGGTCCTACTAAAAACAACAACGACACTTCCTGCTTCCTCTCCCCTTTATAAAGAGGAACTCCAATCAGCCGCTCCCTGTATTCAACTCCGCCTCACTGGCAGCTGGGCTAGAGTAAAATCTCCCCTCCCACACAGGTGCAACAACCGTAAATAAACACAAAAACATGCAATTAATCCAAAACAAACTCAAAAACAAAACCAACAAAACTTAGGGGGGGGGTTTCTCTCCGTCCTTTCCCACCATGCTATACTCCGTAACACCCACCCCAACTTTTTCCTAGCCCGTCCTCGGGCACTCTACTAAGTATATCGAGGTGGGGGCTTCCCGAGATTTTCACGGGCAGATCTCCTTAAACCCTCCTGAGTTGCAGGGGCGGACTTGTTGGAGGACGGATAGTGACCTGGCCCTGGCATCTGCTGTGCCATACTCCATAGAAGTAACCACTGGTCTGAGGCTGTCGCTATATCATGCGCAGCTGCCGTTCCTGGTTCTAAGGCGCCACCTCCTGTTTTATCATTGACGGAAGGCAAGAAAGTACATATGCGCAGGCGATTACGATGGACCACTCTAACAGGCCCATCTTTACCTTCTGGCCGAACTCTGTAGACTGGGTTCATAGGGTTTGGCTGGCCAACTACAATTTGGATCTCTTCCTCCCAGTGTGCTGCCAGTTTGCCCTGTCCGTCCCTTCTTGTCGTATGGACTAGAACCCTTTCCCCCGGGAGCAATGGTGCTGCCCTAGCCCCAACATCATACCTGTCCTTCATCCGGCCTGCAGCCTTCTGGCTGCTCTTTTCCACCATCTGGTATGCCAGCCTCAAGCGCTCATGATGTCTCCTCACCCACTCCTGCGTCGTGGTTGACTCCATGGGTCTCTTCGTCCCCATAAACAGCTCGCCTGGCAGACGAGCATTCCATCCAAACATCAGGTAATGGGGGGTGTAACCTGTAGACGCATGGACAGAGTTATTATAAGCCTGGAGCAGTTCGGGCAAACATTGTACCCACCGAGTCCGCCTCTCTTCCTCTAGGGTGGACAGCATATTTATTAATGTCTGATTGAAACGTTCACAGGCCCCATTTCCCTGAGGATGATAGGCAGTAGTTCGACTTTTCCGACAATTATAATACTGACAGAGCTCCTTTATGAGGGCGGACTCGAAATTAGCACCTTGATCCGAGTGCAGTTGTTCTGGGCATCCAATTGGCTGAATAATATGTCTCAACAACATCTTCGCTGTAGTTGCAGCGGTCTGGTCCCTGGTAGGTATTGCCCAAGCATACTTTGTAAACAAATCAGTGGCGACCAAAATGTACTGGTATGAGTCTGCCGGTCTACCTAATGTCAGGAAATCAACTGCCACGGTTTGGAGAGGTGCGTGTGTAAGAACAGGACTAAGTGGGGCCCGACCGTCACCACGACCTTTATGACGTACACACCGTTCACAGGATGTTGTCCAGTCCCGCACTCTCTTCTCCATTTGAAGCCAATAAAAACTACGGCGCAGCATCGAAAGTATCTTTGCCACCCCCAAATGACCATTCCTTTCATGGAAAGCCTTCCATGTTGGTTGCTGTTCCTCCAAAGGAACAAGGATTTGGTAGTACGCCTCACAGGTGTTGGAATCCACCCCCCTGCGGACCAGAACACCCTCCAACAACTCCAGCCGTGACCATTGTTTCATGTAGTTTAAGACTGCAGTAGGCTCCTGGCGTCTTTCCTCCCCAGATGGCATCTTTCCTCGGGCCATGTAGTATCTCACTCTATGCAGCGTGGGGTCCTGCTCTTGTAAGCCTTGCCAGCATCCTGGATCCCAATCGATGTTCACAGCCTGAACCCATGCTTTTTCGTCCACACTCTGTGGAGGCACCAAATCCTGGGGTTGCACCTGCAATGGCATTCTAGACAGAACATCAGCATTCACATTTTCCTGGCCAGGCCGATACTTAATATCAAATTGATAATTTGCGAGCTGGGCTACCCACCGTTGTTCCACTGCGCCCACTTTTGCAGTCGATAAATGGACCAATGGATTATTATCAGTATAAACTGTGAACAGAGACCCCCATAGATAATCTTTAAATTTCTCAGTCACCGCCCACTTCAAAGCGAGCAGCTCCAGTTTAAAGGAGCTATAGTTTGCATCATCCCTTTCGGCGGGTGCTAAGCTTCTGCTAGCATAGGCTATCACACATTCCTTCCCATCTTGTACTTGAGACAGTACTGCACCAAGGCCAACTTTACTGGCATCCGTATAAAGCCGGAAGGGTAATCTGAAATCAGCAAAAGCTAAAATAGGAGCCTCGAGCAATTTCTGCTTCAGAAGATCAAAGGACTGCTGACAATCCTCATCCCAATTTATGGGGATATTCTGTTTTTTATTCTTCGGTACTCCCACTAGCAGCGAGTTAAGAGGCCTAGCAACACCCGCAAACCCTGCAATGAACCGCCGATAATAACCGGCAAAGCCCAAGAAGGAACGCACCTGATGAATAGTCTGCGGGGCCGGCCACTTCTGTACAGCGGCAATCTTATCAGGGTCCGGAGCCACACCCTCACTGTTCACCAGGTGACCCAGGAACTTCACCTGTTGCTGGAAAAGAACACATTTATCAGGTCGCAACTTCAGCCCATAGCTCTTCAATCTTGCAAACACTGCCTGCAGATGTTCTAGGTGGCTGTCAAAATCCGGTGAATATACTATCACATCGTCCAGATAGACAAAAGCGGACTCTGTGATTTGACTTCCCAAACAACTCTGCATCAACCTTTGAAATGTTGCTGGAGCATTACACAATCCAAAAGGCATTCTTTCAAACTCATACAAGCCAAAAGGAGTACAAAATGCAGTTTTTTCCCTGTCAGCTTCAGAAACTTTCACTTGCCAATACCCACTTGCTAGATCAAGGGTGGAGTAGTATTTTGATTTAGTCAGCATCGTCAAGGTCTCTTCAATTCTAGGTAATGGATGGGCGTCTTTATGTGTCACTGCATTCAACTTGCGGTAATCCACACAAAATCTCAATTCCCCATTCTTTTTCCTTACCAGGACAATGGGTGCTGCCCAGGGACTTGTACTCTCTCGCACCACCCCTGATCGAATCATATTATTCAGCAATTCTCGCACTTCCTGATACATTTTAGGGGGGATTGGCCTATACCGCTCTCTAATAGGAGGTGCCATACCTGTCGGAATAGAGTGCGTAATTACATCTGTGTGGCCATAATCCTCTTCGTCGGCAGCAAACACATCGCCCCACTTCCTCAAGAGACCATTTAACTTTTCCTGCTCCTCCATAGATAGATTCGACCGCCCTTGTGTCATAACTTCAATGTGAGGAGCTTTACCAGATGGTTCCGAGCTCACCTGGGATACGCCCACTTCAACGATGCCTGGCCTGGTTTGCTCAAACGTGACTTCAAAAGGTTCCTGAATGTCGACATTTTCCGTGGAGAATGTAGCCAGGGCCTCATAACGTCGTAACGTAATAGGAAAAGGATTGAGATTCCTTACTTTGATGGGGACCCGGCCTCTATAGACAGTTCCTAGCGATCGAGCAACGGCAACTGTACTAGGCCCTTCCAATGGCTCCACCAAGATACATTGTCCTTTCCTCAGTGTCTGTGGGGCCCTAGCCCAAATCACCTGCTCACTGTGCTCAGGGATCTTCACCGGGTGGCGGTAAGCGGGTCGCAGGGTCCCTACTTGTGGTACGGGGACAGCTGCCTGAATTCTTTGACAGTCCTGAAAAGCAGATGCCCACGCTTGTTGAGCGTCTACAGTCGAGCCAACAGGCCAGGTCTGGGTCTGCGTCTGAGGTTTCAAAAAAAACACATCCCAACATGGAACGATGATGTTCATACCTAATATAGGTAATGCATTAGAATTATTGGGGTCGTCCTTTGAAATCACAATTCCCATATCTTTCAGGGTAATGTCTCCCACCTGTACTTCAGCTAACACATAGCCCACGTAAGGAATAGCCAATCCATTCGCGGCCTTCAGCTTTAGCCAATTAAGATCACTCTCTTTCCCCGGCTCCTGTTCACCAAACAATCTCCTAAAACAGGCTTGTGGCATTAATGTTACATTAGACCCAGTATCCAGCAAAAATGTCACTTCTTTACCATCAATGAATACTTCTACTTGACGGCATGCCCCTAAAAATTGAGGGTGGTTTAACTGAGTTGGACCACTATCATCCTTTCCAATCACCTGGCCCATAGCGACTGGATTTACTCGTTTAAAGCCATCTGAGATGAAGTGCCCCGACACTCTCTTGCCATGTGTCCACTAACTCCACACCTACTACAAATAGGCTGCCCATGCTCATTCCACTTGTGCCGTGGTCGCTCCACTAACCGTGGGGTTTGCTTTGTCACCGGGGGTGGCTCGGACACTTCAACACCTCCCCTATATTGAGGGGAACTAAGGTTCCACCTTTCTCGCTCACCTCTAGGAGCTGAAAACGTCCGTGGCATTGGTGCTGGTCGGACAAATTCCCTCAGCTCCTCCTGAAGAGTATTTTTGAGATCCATAATTTGCTCCTTCATTTCTGCAAGGATCTCCACTTTAAACTTATCTCTCCAATTCAGAGTATCCTGCCACTTTAAATCCCCTCTTACTACAGCACAAGCGGAGTCTTCATGTACGCCATACAGCGCATCCGCTTCCAATTGCAGAGCCTCTTTACGCACCTGTTCAAATGAGAGGTCAGGATCGTGCCTTAATAAACGCCGCAGATCACGCTGTATCTCACCCTCCCTAAGACCCAAGACAAACTGATCACGCAGGTGCAGGTCAGCCCGCCGAAACCCTTGTGGCTCTTTTGTCTGCAGGCGATGGCCCAACTCCCTTAAGCGTAACGTGAACTTTCTAATAGGCTCTTCTGTCCTTTGTCTACATTCATAAAACATGGCACGCAGGGTACCCACGGCTGTTTTGTCCCCATACAGTTCTTTAAGCTGAAGAAAGATTTTATCTGGCGTATCCCGCTCCGCTTGTTCCAGAATAAGAATTTCACGTCGTGATTCTCCTCCTAATGCACTCATTACAAAATCACATTGCTGTTCTATCGACCACTTTTGAGCACGGAGCATTGCGCTAATTTGACTCTCCCAATCTTCATAATTCGTATTAAGCCCACAAAATTTTGGTACCCAGGGCGCACCGATAAAAAATGGTGACGCCATATTCCTGGTTTCAGATAACTCATCCGCCATATTAATCAGTCTAAGGCAGGTAGGTTTGTATACTGGTCACAAATCCTGTCGACAACGCCAAATGTTAGGGGAAGTCTGTTAAGAGAGCCTCCGTGCAAAAAGAATAGGAATTCTAGTAGGGACCAGCAACAAACCACCACGCACACACTGCAATGGGTTACACAAAATTTATTTGTTCTTCCTCTAGGCAAACTACCGGCTGAAGACAACCCCGGCCAGGGATCCAAAGCCCAAAGACCACCGCGGTCCGAGTTCTTCGCCTAGTTACAAACAGGGGAGAGAGGGTCACTGCACGAACACGCAACCAACCGTATCAATCCTGCAGCTCCCTAAAACAGGTTTGCCACCCACCTTTTCAGGCTTTAACTTTGTTCGAGGCTGGGTCTCCACATTACCTCCCGGCAGTTAAACTTCCCCGAGCTGGTCCAGTTCTTCTTATCGGGGCGCAGGAGGTCTCCAGTCTAGTGCTCGTTTTCCTCTTTTCCAGCACGTCCTCTCTTTTCCAGCACGTCCTCTCTTTTCCAGCACGTCCTCTCACAGCTCCATAGGAATACGTCCTCCTTTCCACGTCCTCCGTTTCGTTAAAAGCAAAAACCAGGCCAGGCTAAAAAAAGAATCCTTTCTATTAAAAATGCGCACACTTTGTCCTGGATCTCCGGGGCTCTCCTGCTTCACCGAGGTCCTACTAAAAACAACAACGACACTTCCTGCTTCCTCTCCCCTTTATAAAGAGGAACTCCAATCAGCCGCTCCCTGTATTCAACTCCGCCTCACTGGCAGCTGGGCTAGAGTAAAATCTCCCCTCCCACACAGGTGCAACAACCGTAAATAAACACAAAAACATGCAATTAATCCAAAACAAACTCAAAAACAAAACCAACAAAACTTAGGGGGGGGGTTTCTCTCCGTCCTTTCCCACCATGCTATACTCCGTAACATTATTACTGATTATTTTGGCGAAGTATGAATTTCTTGAATTCCTTAATGTATTATTGTACACTTTAAGTTGCTCGCAAAATATTTGATGGTTGATAGTATTTTTATTTTTCCTCCACCTCCTTTCTGCTGCCCTGCAATTTCTTTTGAGTTTTTTGACTTCTTCGTTTCTCCAGGGTGATACGTGTTTTACGTTAATGTTTTTGGTGGTGAGTGGAGCAACGGAGTCAAGGCTTTTTTTCAGTTTGCTGTTGAAATGATTAAAAATCAAATCGCAGGGTGCAGGTAAAATCGCAGGGGGGCATTCGTCTAAAACCCTGGTAAAATTTGCAGCCACTTCAGAGGTTAGATAGCGCCTCCTCACAGTTCGCACCGAGGTCTCCCGCTGAATAAAACCGGTGATGTTAAAAAACACACAGTAGTGGTCAGAGACAGCCAAGTCAACAACAGAGGACACGCTGGTGGACAGCCCATGGGTGATGACCAGGTCCAGAGTGTGTCCTCTGTTGTGAGTCGGCTATGACGTGCTGGGTAAAATCCAAACAGTGAAGAATGTTTAAGAATTCTTTTGATGCAGGGTCAGAAGGATGATCTATGTGCAGGTTAAAATCACCGGTTAAAATTATCATATTATATTTTGAATGTATGTTTGTTAAAAATTCTGAGAATTCCTTGATAAAAGCAGCACTGTCTTTAGGTGGTCTATAAATTGTGACAGATAAAACTGGAGGGCTGCTGAAAACAATAGCGTGGAATTCAAAAGTGGTAAAATGATCAAGTAAAATTTGTTTGGAGGTGAGTGTGTTGTTGGCTAAAGATGCAGTCCCACCACCTCTCTTACCACTTCTAACAGAAAAAGAGAAATTAAAATTTGGTGGGGAGGCCTCAGTGAGAACAAACTGGTGCATCCGAACCCAGCCATGTTTCAGTTAAAAATAAACAGTCAAGTTTATTATCTAAAATTAAATCATTAATAATAAAAGACTTGTTCAACAGAGAGCGGACATTTAAAAGTGCCATACTGATTGAGACTGGTGGATTTTTGACAATAGAGTTGAATGGATGTTGATATTTTTGAAGAGGCCGGAGGTTATTAATGTTTTTGGAGTTACTAGATTTATGATAATTCTGTTGCTCTCTGTTTGTGATTATGACGGGTATTGTGTTGACTGTGGGAGAGAGAGGTCCGAGTCCAGAGTTTTGTGTATTACTGTTAAAAGTGGAACAAATATAGGAGCTGGGACCAGGGGAACATCAGTCAGTGGCAGACAGATCTGCAGGTAATGTCAATTTGGGGTAGTGACAGGGCGATGTGCGGGAGTGCTGTACGCCAAATGCCAAATTGGCGGACAGCAAACGGCGTCCCCAGGCGTTGAGGTGGAGCCCGTCTGCCCCAAAAAGATGCCTCCTCTCCCAGAAGGCATCAAAATTGTTAATAAAACCCACGCCGTGGGAGACACAGGCGGAGGAAAGCCAGGTGTTAAGGCTGAGCAGCCGGCTGAAACGGCCTATCCCTCTGCCACAGGTGGGGGTGGGCCTGGAGATAAAAGCACTCACCTGCAACTGACCAAGGAGGCTGAAGAGTTGGAGGAAGTCCAACTTCAGCAGCTCAGATTGCTGTTTGGGGATGTCATTGGTGCCGATGTGGATGATGAGCCGGTTAACCTGTGGGTGGGATGCCAGAATGTTGGGAATTCTGTCCACTATGTCAACAACAGTGGCTCCCGGGAACGACAGCGTGAGCGCCCCCCTCATCCGCACGTTCCTGACGATGGAATCCCCGAGGACCAGCGTGGAGAGAGGAGGTGCTACCGGGGGCTGCTGGCCATCTGAGACGCCCGCGCCGCGGCACCGGGGGTGTTCAGATGGAGATGCGCCAGCCGGACTGCGTGAGTGACTCCCAGGTAGCCGCGCCGTGGGTCCTCTTCTCCGAGGAGCCGGGGTAAAGCACAGCTCTCCGCGGTGAGTTTGCACCACAGCGTCGGGTTGCCCACCGCGGCTCCGGGGGCGTAGTGGTGGAGATGGCGCAGACCTCAGCGACACAGCGGGATGGCGAGGGCTAGCGGTCAGAGGAGGAAAGTCCACAGGATCCAGGATGTTAAAGTAGGGACCTTGATTGACTATGGCCTCGTGTTGTTTTGTCTTTCATAAATAGGATAAGGAGGATGACATCAAAGTAGGAGTCAAATCTACTGCACTGAGGTTCCAGGAGCAAACCAAACCCTGGCTGAGTGGCTTCGTTGTGGCCATGATGTCTGGACTGGTATTAGCTGGGGTCAATGCTGAACAGACTCTCCCTTACTATGCTGTACTCACCGGTGTAGCAATGCACCTGACAAACCAGGTGAGGATCATGGTCAACTTTAATACAACATTTAAATGAGAAACATGCACAGATTCATGTGTTTTAAGATTAGGTTTTCCATCGAAGTATATTTATTTTCTTCTCTCGTAGATTTACACATTAGACATCAACAAACCAGAAGACTGCTGGAAAAAGTTTGTTTCAAACAGAAACCTTGGACTGTTGTTGTTTTTAGGTATTGTTGTCGGGAATTTGTGGAAAGAATAAAGACAGACTCTGAAGAAATGAACAAGCCTTCATATAATTAGAGACGATGTTTTATTACATTTGTGTGTTTTGTTTTTTATGAGAAGCACTCTTTTAACAACTTATGTATTTTCAAAAATGCCAGCAAATCTAAATTGAAATTGCTGCAATAAGTTTGACCACCAGGGAGCAGTATGATTCCTCCTACCTGATGAATGTACTGTACGCCAGTGGCCTCATTACTTTGTTTTGGTCCATAAAACACATAAATATCTGGGTCTTTGTGCGACATCCTTCATAAGTCACTGGTTGACATTGGTGCTCTTTGTTTTTATTCTGGCCAGGCAGCATTTACCCACTTTACCTGTGATTATGTGTCAGAAACCACTTCCAGTTATTAATTATAGGACTTTGGTGAGAGTCGGCGTGTAGATCTGCAGACTTTACTGGTTCTTTTTAGTGCTTTTGCAACATGAGACTGCTCTCACCCATGATGTTTCAGTACTCTAAAACTTTTAAACAAATTTTAAAGAGAATTCATTTACATCCAGTCCAGTGAAAAACTAAGTACATCTTCCAATATAGAAGGTATGTTTAGTTGCAATAACTTAATCATTTTCTCTGAGTTTATCAGTTCCTTACATTGTTGTAGAGGAATTTCGGCCCACTCTTCTTTACAGTGTTGCTTCAGCTTGATATTTGCAGGCATTTGTTTATGCAAAAGTTTCTTAAGATCCCACCACAGCAATTGAATCAGGTTGAGCATGAAAAGGGGAAAAAACAAAGCTTGGACACTGCTAGCACAGCGCCCACACAAACGCAAAGCAGGGGCTGAAGCATAGCTGAATATGTTTCCAAACCAACTTCATTCTAAGCCAAAGACTAGAAAATACAGTGAAGCATAACTTCCCTTTGGTTTCACCTGCACAAGTCCAAGGTAGGTCTCCCCTGCAGAATTGGTTTTCCCTTCGTCAGGAGCAGCGCTGGGCTCTCCAAATCACGGACAAACAGTATCCCACATTCTTGATTTTTAGTTCACAAGCACTTGTTGTAATGACTAACTACTCCTGACATTTTGGAGATGTTAGCTCTTTATACAGCAAAGTTACAGCGGGATACAAATAACACCAGGCTGATACTGCCACGATTTGTTCCCCCCCATCTAAATCACGGACAAACAGCATCCCACAGTTGTTTATGTTTTTAAACCCATTTTGCACAGAGGCATTTTTTTTGGAAAAATTTATTGATAGCAATGTTGAATATTACACAGGAAAAAAACAACTACATGTAAAATAATTACACCGTGACGCCTCTGCCTTTCTAAATGGAGGGACAGTAACTGCGTGTTTATATGTAAGCATGTAAAACCTGAAGATGGAGACAAAATACTGTTAATCTGAATAGCTGCCATTCTGCAATTCCTCTCATGTAAACAATAACATTGCCCACAGCCTGACATGAATAAAGGCACATGCCTTTAATGTTGCATGACGAACTCTGTATTCCTCGTCCACACATAAACACAAAAGATGAGTTTTAAAAAAAAAAATCTCAGTTTTCGGTGATTTGAAACACCATTTACGTGTGGACGAAACAGCTGCGTTTTCAAAAATACCAGTGTAGGCGTGGACGTAGTGTAAAAGAGTTAGTAGTTTATTTTCTTACTACCAAGGCTATTATTGCTAACGAAAACTAACGAAATAATGAAAACTAGAAGTGAAAAAACATTTTCGTTAATGGAAATAAAAATAAAAACAAAAAAAGGAAAACTAACTAAAACTGTAATGAGTGTTCACAAAACTAATAAAAAATTAACTGCATTTATAGCAAAACTGTGTTTAGTTTTCATTGATGTGTGCGTGTCATACAATAGTCAAGGGTGAAAATGAAGTTTAGTTTCCAGATTTTTTTTGCTGTCTAATTATGCCAGCAGGTGGCAGTACGTTAGTCGAGTCGTCTGTGTTGCTGCTCCGTCCACGCGCAGAATCATGTCAGGAGAAAGCGCCAGATTCCAATTTGGGATTACTTTGAATATGACTGTTTTGGATAAAGCAAGTGTCTTGTAGTGGAAAGAGACAAATTATGAGGGACATTTCTAAAGGGAAAAAAATTCCCACAAACCTTAAAGTGCACTTGAAAAGCTCACACAAGAAGGCTAACCTAGCTTACCTTGAGAATGTAAGGGAGCACACTCAACCCTCATCCCCAGAAAACAGAAGCTAACCCCAGGCAAGGCAGCGTGATGCATCCCGATGGTAGCTGGAATCGCAACATACTCAAGGATAAGCAGAAGAGAATGACTGATATGATGAAACTGGGATTTTGTTACACTTAATTATTGCAAACACAACTAAAACTATAACTGAAACTAATCAAAACTAAACTGAAACTAAGGATTTTCAACAAAATAAAAACTAAACTAGCAAACAATTGGTAAAAACTAATTAAAACTGATATAAAATTGAAAATCTGAAGTCAAAACTAAATATAAAATAAAAACTAATGAAAATTGCAAAACTATTAAAACCCTGCTTACTACCTGCAGATTACTTGTATTTGCTCAATTGTTTACTAAATGTTTGAGGTGTGAAATAAACCGCAATTGAGCAAAATATGGGTGTGTGTGGTTGGAGGATGTGTTAGTGCGTGCGTGCGTGCGTGGGTGTGTGTGGTTGGAGGATGTGTTAGTGCGTGCGTGCGGGTGTGTGTGGTTGGAGGATGTGTTAGTGCGTGCGTGCGTGGGTGTGGGTGTGTGTGGTTGGAGGATGTGTTAGTGCGTGCGTGCGTGGGTGTGGGTGTGTGTGGTTGGAGGATGTGTTAGTGCGTGCGTGCGGGTGTGTGTGGTTGGAGGATGTGTTAGTGCGTGCGTGCGTGGGTGTGGGTGTGTGTGGTTGGAGGATGTGTTAGTGCGTGCGTGCGTGCGTGTGTGGTTGGAGGATGTGTTTGTGCGTGCGTGCGTGCGTGCGCGAGCAAGGGGGAGGGGGCGAAGAACACTTTTCTGTAAAACAAAGGGGGGGCCCAGCAAAAAAAGTTTGGGAACCATTGCCATAGAGGATGCCAGGGTTGAAATCATGGATAAGATGTTTCAGAAAAAAGACAAGATAAAATCTAACCCACTCTAGCATTAATACTTGCATCAGCTTTAGGAAAACTACACCAGGAGGACTGGGTGGCGAGGTGAGGTTGATCCCCTCCATTAGAGTAATGAATTGTCCATAGGAATCCAAAGGACCACCAAGCAGTGTGGTAAAATTGAGGATGTAGTTGATTAGAGGGAGAAGCGTGACACAAGTCTGCCTTTTGGATGGTGTCAGTACGACTCGTTTCTCCTGAAGGTCCAAAGACACAGAGGTGATTCTCTGGGTGAGCAGCATCAAAGTGGACACTGCCAAGAACAGTCTGAAAGTGAAAGAGATATTGCTGTGATTAAATAGGATATCTGTATACATATAATGTTTTTACTTTAGATGTAAAAACATTATGTCTAACTTAGGCTAAGAGTTCATCTATAATGGTGAAGAAATGGCCTCTGACATTCATATCAGAGTCTTTTTAGTACATTAGCTGTTCTAGAGCTGTGATCACACAAAGTTGATTCTTGGAAACGGCATCTGAAAGGTTAGGCAACAACATAACAATTCTTGGAAACGAAACAAAGTCAACAGGCTGCTAAAACCACGTGATGTGGTTGAATGCTTCAAGCAACAGAGATTGTTTTATTGAAAAACACATGGTCGTTTTGAGTTTGACATATTTCATAAAAGTGATTAGGAACATTTTTGCCACTGTGTTTACAACCCTGTACGCGTTTGAAAACTGAAGGGACTGTGCTGTGTTCTAATCCTATCAAAGATCAGAACATAGCTTATATAACTGAGCAAGATAAATTGCTCAGGAGTTTCACCTCATCTCCCAACCGTTGTGGCAGACATCTGTCCCTCCCTGGAGGCTTCTTCCTGTTAAAAGGGAGGGTTACCTTCCCACCATCACCAAGTGCTTTGCCCATAGGGTATCATCTGATTGTTGTGGTTTTCTCTCTAATACTGTAGGGTCATTGCCTTACAACTTAAAGACCTCACTTTTGTGATTTGGTACTAAATTCAAATGACGATTTTATGTTCTACATTGTTATATTTCTAATTTCATGATGCAAATGTGTTCTTTCTTATGTAAATATGATCTTTCTTAAAAAAGCCGTTGTCTCTGTTGTTCTAAACCTAGTAGATACTATTAAGCATTAGTGATACCTTTGAAGGTAATCGATGCCTGGATACCATCACGGATACTTGATTTTGAAATATGTGCTAAGCATGAACTGCACCTTCTTAAAGTATCCAAAAATGTACTGCTCTGGTCACAGGTCCTCATTCTTTTTAAAGGTGCCAACTTTCTGTAACTTGTTATAGAAGTGAGAGGGGTTTTAAATATTTTTTTTAAATAAATACCATAGAGATACCATACAAATCACTGCATGCTGCATTATTTATATTTTATACAACATCCTAACTCTGAACAGGCTTGATTCATACATCTGTACACCCTAGAGAATATTCACTTACGAAAGGTTCGGAGGATATAGCATGAAAACTGTCCCATATGTTTATGTAATTTGTAATGGCAGAGTGAAATCAAGATTAATACCTGATGATGACTGGTTCGTGCAGGTAGTATTCCCTGTTAGGGCTGCCACAAACGATTATTTTGATAGTCGACTAGTCAAAGATTATTTTTGCAATTAGTCGACTAATCAGATCATGCGTCCACTGGACGTAAAAGTACATCTTATTGCACCAGCAGCATCTGCTCTTATACAACTACCATTAGCTTACAGCTTTAAGTGTTTAAGGTCTGTGCTAACTAAAAATAAAGACAAGATGGTAGTTTATTAAATTTTAATGAAATTTGCAGATTGTTTCGGTGAAGTTTAATAAACTCCTTGCTATCTAAAATATAACAGGACACTGGAGTATATTCTCGAGAATCTCACACTTCTGATAATCAGCTGTCTGCTTGACGTTTATTCAGCTATGTAAAAACTATAACTTTAATCTCACCCAAACTGATTTACTCAGGAACAAATAAAATACTAAAAAAAAGCTAAACAATAACATTGTTAAGTTATCTAAGTGACTTATATATGTTTAACCTGAGTAGCGAAAGACAGCGGTGGGTCTCAGGGCACTAGTGAGCCTAGCCCCCGGCTCGCTATCGAGCTAGTGGGTAACAGACGTCTCCGAAAACGTCGGAGCGCTTTTGAAAATATGTGGTGTCTTGATAAACTGAGCAGATATTTGAGGTTTACACAGCTACATTCTCGCCTGAACATATGTTAAACCTTTATTTTGTGACCCAGAAAGAATAATAAGAGTAATATTAAAACTAACTAGCTGCCGCCGTTTGAGCTGGGCTGCGCTATGAATTCTGGGACACTGCTTCTTCTTCTTCTTCGGGGTTTAACGGCAGCTGGCATCCTTGTACATGCAGTGCTGCCATCTTCTGTATCAGTCCGTTATTACACTCTTAAATCCTACTACTTATTCCTGCGTCTTTTGTGATCTTACAAAGCTTCAAACGACGCGTCGACTATTAAATCAGTCGTCGATGATTTTGATAGTCGACGTAATCGTGACTAGTCGACTAATCGTGGCAGCCCTATTCCCTGTACTGTATAAGTAGGTGCCAGAAGGTTTGCCACAACATCTGCATAACAAATGCCCAGGTGTGGATACAGCTGTGATCTACACAGCACACGAGTAGAACAAAGGCAAGTGTGGAGGTGAACAGCTTGTGCTGTTATCCTGTTTGGTTTTCTCCAAACGTGATGCTTTGCAGTATCGCTAGACATCGCTATTGAAGCCTTTAGAGTCTCAGATGTAGCTCTTCTACATATATGTCTTTGGTTTGTCTGAGCATCTTCACCTTGTGCATTGTTTTATCACACATGTGAATCAGATCAATGAACTGCCAGACAATTTGTTTTTACAGAGGTCACCATACTTGCTGATGATTGTAGCATCTGGCTGTTACTTACCTTCTTACATCCTATAGACGCAAAGATTTAGTTTTTCCACACTGCTTCTGCATTTTGCTTACAAAAATGCACAAAAACTAATATTTCAATTCACTCATAATTTCTTTTTACCTTCAGGCTCTTGCAGACAATCATCATCCTTCATCCCGTCGTGGTCACCAGGCGCCTGATCTTGGTGTCGTTCCTCGTCTTCTGTGAGCATCTCAGATTCTTGGTTTTGCTTCTGCTCGAAAGGACCTTTCTCTTCTTCCTCCTTGAAGCATTCAGGAGAGTGCACTTCCTTCTTCAGACATTCTTTCTCAAGTACTGGTATTTCTGTGCAAGGTTTAGGTTCCTGTTCACTGCTTTGCTGAGTGTGCACTTCTTCCTGCTTTAATTTTGTAAACGAGACACCTAAAATATCGCCGGTGATCATCTTAAGTTGTGCACAAGTGGGCGGGAGGGTTAACATATGTCTTTCAATTTTTAAACTCTCCTCTGTCCTCGTGTTATTTACATGTGCAATATTTAGCTTTGTTAAGGCTGAATTTGCCTCTATACCAACTTGATTCTTTGGATTCTGGAACAAAGGGAAGTTGCTCTCTTCAGCTAATGGGATATCACTTGCCTCAGTGCCCTTCTCCATCTTGACCGTTTTACCCTCATCTGCCTTGTTATGCATCTTGCTGTCATCATTGGCCAACTGTAAGATATGACGCAGTATGTCATCTTCTACCTTTGCCTCAATGTTCAGTGTTTTATGCTCAAGTGCTTTAACGTCTTGCTTTTCAGCTGGTGTTTCTTCATCCACTTTGAAATCATTTTCTGTCTCCATTTGTTGTTTGTCTTCAGATTCTGTGAATTCAGGTTGGGCTTGGTTTTCATTTGTCTGCCTCTCTTCCTCTGGATCGCCGTAATCCTCACATGGGGTATCTGTAATTTTCACTTCTGTTACACTTTGTTCCACATTTCCTGTCTCCATTTGTTGTTTGTCTCCAGATTCTGTGAATTCAGGTTGGGCTTGGTTTTCATTTGTCTGCCTCTCTTCCTCTGGATCGCCGTAATCCTCACATGGGGTATCTGTAATTTTCACTTCTGTTACACTTTGTTCCACATTTCCTGTCTCCATTTGTTGTTTGTCTCCAGATTCTGTGAATTCAGGTTGGGCTTGGTCTTCATTTGTCTGCCTCTCTTCCTCTGGATCGCCGTAATCCTCACATGGGGTATCTGTAATTTTCACTTCTGTTACACTTTGTTCCACATTTCCTGTCTCCATTTGTTGTTTGTCTCCAGATTCTGTGAATTCAGGTTGGGCTTGGTTTTCATATGTCTGTCTCTCTTCCTCTGGATTGCCGTAATCCTCACATGGGGTATCTGTAGATTTCACTTCTGTTACACTTTGTTCCACATTTCCTGTCTCCATTTGTTGTTTGTCTCCAGATTCTGTGAATTCAGGTTGGGCTTGGTTTTCATTTGTCTGCCTGTCTTCCTCTGAATCGCCGTAATCCTCACATGGGGTATCTGTAGATTTCACTTCTGTTACACTTTGTTCCACATTTCCTGTCTCCATTTGTTGTTTGTCTCCAGATTCTGTGAATTCAGGTTGGGCTTGGTTTTCATTTGTCTGCCTCTCTTCCTCTGAATCGCCGTAATCCTCACATGGGGTATCTGTAATTTTCACTTCTGTTACACTTTGTTCCACATTTCCTGTCTCCATTTGTTGTTCGTCTCCAGATTCTGTGAATTCAGGTTGGGCTTGGTTTTCATATGTCTGTCTCTCTTCCTCTGGATTGCCGTAATCCTCACATGGGGTATCTGTAGATTTCACTTCTGTTACACTTTGTTCCACATTTCCTGTCTCCATTTGTTGTTTGTCTCCAGATTCTGTGAATTCAGGTTGGGCTTGGTTTTCATTTGTCTGCCTGTCTTCCTCTGAATCGCCGTAATCCTCACATGGGGTATCTGTAATTTTCACTTCTGTTACACTTTGTTCCACATTTCCTGTCTCCATTTGTTGTTCGTCTCCAGATTCTGTGAATTCAGGTTGGGCTTGGTTTTCATATGTCTGTCTCTCTTCCTCTGGATTGCCGTAATCCTCACATGGGGTATCTGTAGATTTCACTTCTGTTACACTTTGTTCCACATTTCCTGTCTCCATTTGTTGTTTGTCTCCAGATTCTGTGAATTCAGGTTGGGCTTGGTTTTCATTTGTCTGTCTCTCTTCCTCTGGATCGCCGTAATCCTCACATGGGGTATCTGTAATTTTCACTTCTGTTACACTTTGTTCCACATTTCCTGTCTCCATTTGTTGTTTGTCTCCAGATTCTGTGAATTCAGGTTGGGCTTGGTTTTCATATGTCTGTCTCTCTTCCTCTGGATTGCCGTAATCCTCACATGGGGTATCTGTAGATTTCACTTCTGTTACACTTTGTTCCACATTTCCTGTCTCCATTTGTTGTTTGTCTCCAGATTCTGTGAATTCAGGTTGGGCTTGGTTTTCATATGTCTGTCTCTCTTCCTCTGGATTGCCGTAATCCTCACACGGGGTATCTGTAATTTTCACTTCTGTTACACTTTGTTCCACATTTCCTGTCTCCATTTGTTGTTTGTCTCCAGATTCTGTGAATTCAGGTTGGGCTTGGTCTTCATTTGTCTGCCTGTCTTCCTCTGGATCGCCGTAATCCTCACATGGGGTATCTGTAGATTTCACTTCTGTTACACTTTGTTCCACTTTTCCTGTCTCCTGTTCTCTTGCAGTCTCTAGCAGCACAAGCTCCGCTTGTTTTTGCAGCTCTTGTTGGACAGTAGAGTTTGGTTTGGCATTTTCATGTTGAATGTCTGATTCGGAAGTCTCGCCAGGACTTTCTCCGTTGGTTTCCTGGCATTCCCTGATCTGGAGTGCACTTTTCTCTGTGGTATAGTTTTCTTCCAGGTTCTCAGCTTGTGGAACCTCATCACAGTCTGCAAAAAGGTCCTCCATTTCTACATCTTCTCTCTCCTTATCTAGCTGGTCCATGTTAGACAAATGTTCCTCTTCTTCTTCTGTTACTGGCACATTATCAACGCTTGCCTCCAGCTGATCAAGGCTCCCCTGACCTACGAGTTCATGATTCTTCATGACCTGCATAGACAGAATCAAGGTCCAAATTATGATACACTTTTCCATCACATTATATTGGGGTGGGGCACTGATGATGTAGAAGCCTCAAAAACTCATTTATCCAATATAATACACTTGGAGTTATGGGGTTGAGATAAGACTCCCAGTCCTATAGTTTATGGGAAGACAGACATGACATAGTAAACACTTTCCTTGTGAGTTTATGGGCTTAGTCACTGATTTTGGAAGCATACTGAATAAAACATTACTACAACTATTTTGCAAATCATGTTTAAATTGCTTAAAAATGTTGGATTATCTTTTGTCTGCTTACTGCATAGAGATAGCAGTTTCACTGTCAGCCCCTCTCCTTCTCACCACATCTTATTCTTTGAAATAGAAGTGGGCGGTATAAACGGTATACGGTAGAAACTATATAAATTTGGCTAACGGTAGAGATTTTGACTATACCGCTCTAGTGTATGTTGATGGTGTCATCAAGCTGCGCCTGTTTTAGTTGAAAGCATTGCAGCGACTAAAAACAACATCATCTGCAATTTTTACTGAGCGACAGTAATAGCAAAGAGACAAAGTACTTTTGGAATATGGGGATAGCCAAAAACTCCACTCCTCCACTTCCGTCCCATTGATTCATTCAGTGGGGCAAAAAAGTATTTAGTCAGCCACCGATTGTGCAAGTTCCCCCACTTAAAATGATGACAGAGGTCAGTAATTTGCACCAGAGGTACACTTCAACTGTGAGAGACAGAATGTGAAAAAAAAAAAAAATCCATGAATTCACATGGTAGGATGTGTAAAGAATTTATTCGTAAATTAGGGTGGAAAATAAGTATTTGGTCACCTCAAACAAGGAAAATGTCTGGCTCTCACAGACCTGTAACGTCTTCTGTAAGAAGCTTTTTTGTCCCTGTTACGACCCGGCTCAAAAGCCGCAACATAAAAAAAAGGAGATGAATAACAGAGTGTGGGTGAGAAGAGGTTTCATCCTAAAATGGAAAACCAGGTTGGCTAAAATGGCTGGTGCCACCAAGGCAAAGACTAGTGCACTGCCGGAAAGCTTGCCTCAGGTATGCTTTTATCCACACCTGACTAGGTGTGGCCAATTAGCACCAGCTGAAAACACTGAGACGATTAAAAGCTGCAGAGGGACGTAACACCTCCTCCCTTAAAAGGGTTCCTCTAGGACCCTTAAATTTATTAAAAGCCCCTCTGAAGCCTTCAGTTCCTTGACCCACAAACCTGGAATAAAAGTTAAAGCTAACAGAAGCACAGTGTTCACGTTATAGTTGGCATCTCTAAGCATGGATGGGCATGAGGATTTGAAGTTGCCACACTGAACAGACAAAAAGTAACATGTGACCAACACAAAGGAGCACAACAGTCAAACCCAAAATTATTACCTGATCTGCTACAACACAAAACCAAAAGTAGCAACAAATAATCACAACTAAGTGATCTGTTGTCTCCACCACACAAACAGTCACATACAAGTGGCCCTATACCACAACAAGTTACTTTAATCCAAGAAGTTCAGTAAATCAAGCACACTAGTGACCAACCACAAAATGGAGAGCTATGGCCACACAATGATCACATCAAGGGTGGCTCAGCACCCCACAGTGTTATTGCCATCACCTGGCCAACAACACTCACAAGTGATCCAACAAAATAGCCATATTCCCCACAACACTAAAGGTCACAGCACAAAACACTCACCTCACAAGGATCTCATTAGCATCCATCCACACTGACATATGCACACACAGGGTGTGCACACAATGCCAACTTAAAAACAGCCTACCTGCCTCAGCTACAGACCATAATCAAGAATGGTCTCAAACCTCCTACCAAGTTTGGTGCCACTGATTTACTATGTGCAACTCCCAGCCTAAAACACTAAAAACAACAAAACCCTAACTTTACCTACCCTAGTCTTCAGTGGTGTACCAGGCTCGAGGCAACTTTAAACGCGAACTCGAGAGCAGGCAGCAGACCAGAGATATAGTCTCCTACCAAACTCTGAAGCGTACCCCCACCCAGGATAGCCACCAAACACAATAAACTAAAACAATAAAGCAAAACAACAAACAAGTGCTTCGATGGAAGGGCAGCACAGCCACCCAGCTGAAACACACTTACTAAAGTGAGTTTGCACAATTACAGTGACCACCATCACTCACCCACTTAAAAGCAAAACAAACTGACATTCAGTCTCCACTAAAATGTCCAAATATCCCGGACGTGCCACCACTTATGTTACGACCCGGCTCAAAAGCCGCAACATAAAAAAAAGGAGATGAATAACAGAGTGTGGGTGAGAAGAGGTTTCATCCTAAAATGGAAAACCAGGTTGGCTAAAATGGCTGGTGCCACCAAGGCAAAGACTAGTGCACTGCCGGAAAGCTTGCCTCAGGTATGCTTTTATCCACACCTGACTAGGTGTGGCCAATTAGCACCAGCTGAAAACACTGAGACGATTAAAAGCTGCAGAGGGACGTAATAGTCCCCCACTCGTTACCTGCATGAATGGCACCTGTTTGAACTCATCATCTGTATAAAAGACACCTGTCCACAGCCTCAAACAGTCAGACTCCAAACTCCGCCATGGCCAAGACCAAAGAGCTTTTGAAGGACACCAGGAAAAGTATTGTAGACCTGCACCAGACTGGGAAGAGTGAATCTACAATAGGCAAGCAGCTTAGTGTGAAAAAAATCAACTGTGGGAGCAATCATCAGAAAATGGAAGACATACAAGACCACTGATAATCTCCCTCGATCTAGGGCTCCACGCAAGATCTCATCCCGTGGGGTCAAAATGATCATGAGAACGGTGAGCAAAGATCCCAGAACCACACGGGGGGACCTGGTGAATGACCTGCAGAGAGCTGGGACCAAAGTAACAAAGGTCACCATCAGTAACACACTACAACGGCAGGGAATCAAATCCCGCAGTGCCAGACGTGTTCCGCTGCTGAAGCCAGTGCATGTCCAGGCCCGTCTGAAGTTTGCCAGAGAGCACATGGATGATACAGCAGAGGATTGGGAGAATGTCATGTGGTCAGATGAAACCAAAGTAGAACTTTTTGGTATAAACTCAACTTGTCGTGTTTGGGGGAAGAAGAATATTGAGTTGCATCCCAAGAACACCATACCTACTGTGAAGCATGGGGGTGGAAACATCATGCTATGGGGCTGTTTTTCTGCCAAGGGGACAGGACGACTGATCCGTGTTAAGGACAGAATGAATGGGGCCATGTATCGTGAGATTTTGAGCCAAAACCTCCTTCCATCAGTGAGAACTTTGAAGATGAAACGAGGCTGGGTCTTCCAACATGACAATGATCCAAAACACACCGCCCGGGCAACAAAGGAGTGGCTCCGTAAGAAGCATTTGAAAGTCCTGGAGTGGCCTAGCCAGTCTCCAGACCTCAACCCCATAGAAAATCTGTGGCGGGAGTTGAAAGTCCGTGTTGCTCGGCGACAGCCCCAAGACATCACTGCTCTCGAGAAGATCTACATGGAGGAATGGGCCAAAATACCAGCTACTGTGTGTGCAAACCTGGTAAAGACCTATAGTAAACGTTTGACCTCTGTTATTGCCAACAAAGGTTATGTTACAAAGTATTGAGTTGTATTTTTGTTAGTGACCAAATACTTATTTTCCACCCTGATTTACGAATAAATTCTTTACAAATCCTACCATGTGGATTCATGGATTTTTTTTTTTTTCACATTCTGTCTCTCACAGTTGAAGTGTACCTCTGGTGCAAATTACTGACCTCTGTCATCATTTTAGGTGGGGGAACTTGCACAATCGGTGGCTGACTAAATACTTTTTTGCCCCACTGTTAATGCTGAATTCTCTCGCAGCTGCTATATTCCCATGTTGTTGCAGTATATTAATGACTAACCTCGTATTGTGGATGGATTATCTCAGTTGTTCTCCTGACTGAAGTTTGGTCCGTTTACAGCATCCTGCCATGCAATTGCATTTGTCCCTAACCACTAGAAACCCTCACGTTAAAAAGTTGGCATTCATCCTTCAGCTTCACTGTGCTAATGTTATGCTAACGTAGCTGTGTCGCTAGCAATCACGTAGGACATCATTATATACCAGCTAGCCCAACTTCAGTAACCTTACAAATGTCATTGCTGTTTAGTTTTCTGTCTTCATTTATGTTGGAAGTGATAGCAGAGCTGTACATTTAAATTTTTTCAGAAATCTCTCAGTCAGAACATGCTATATGATGTTTAGGTGGAAGCTAGCGAGCAAATTTCCTGCTAACTTCTAACTCCATTCAATTTAATAGATTCTGTTTTCATGGATGCCTGGATGTTAAACTTAATTGTTACACCTGGTAGAGCAGAAACGCTGATCATTTTATTAAAGATGAAAGAATTGCGATAGTTTGTAACTCTCAGTGACGCTGCAGTGTTTGACTTTGGGACCTGAAGTGGACGGAGTTTTGGATTACTCCGCAAGGCTCCTGACTACGGCAGCCGTAATGCTCCGGCAATCCATCAAGCGGTGCGCTTTCATAGCTCTCCAAAGTCGTACTAAAACATTTTTTGATTTCTACGCACCGTGTAACACAAAATCGGTTTGAGGTCAGTAAGCACAACCAGAATTCATACATAAGGCACACTGTCGATTTTTGAGAAAATTAAAGGATTTTAAGTGTGCCTTATAGTGTGTAAAATACGTTATACAGAAGAAAAGAATATATCCTGATATATATCGTTACCGCACATGCTTCAAATTATACCGTGATATGGATTTTAGGCCATATCGCCCAGCCCTACTTTGAAACTAAGATGGTTGTGGTGAAAATGCTAATCTTGGGGCATCAAAACACAATTTCAGAAACCAACGGATCATGTCACAGTAGTTGTCCATGTCCATCTTTGACATTACTTATGGTTTAATCCCTGTAAATGTAGCACTTTTTAATAGCCAAGGAATTGGGGTAGGATATGCACTGCATCACTCCATTAGGTGCAACCTTAATCAATATTAAACCGATTTGTGGCAAAGTTTTTGGACTACAAAAACATTCAGACTAAAGGAATCAAATGGCCCAGTGCCAATGTCTCTGTAGCCAATGTGATATGTGAATAAAACCATTCTTTTGCAAAAGTAAGTCCACTGTCTATATGTAGCTTGTGAAAGTGATGCAGTGCTACTAAGCAAGATGCATGGTTGACATTTAAAAATGTCATTCTGATGAATTCTTTATGTTAATTTATATATCTATTCATATTTTTAGGATGTATGCTCCCACTCTCTTTCGTTGGCTACTCCCTTCAAATACCAGACATGTTGACATCTGACATCTAATTGCTGTTTACATTTTTTATAGGCTTAAATAACTTAATTCTTCATTCAACTTCATTTTCTCTTGATTTTCTAGATCTTCATGGTTATGACAGCAGTGTGTAGAACAAAAGCACCGTCCGCCCATCAGTTAAAGAGAATACCTTTTTTGACCCAAAGATGATGCCTTGATGGCAACGTGACAGCTTGGGGCGACGAACCTCTATTGGCACTACACGTTCCCCTGTAAAGAAAAAAAAAAGGAAAAAAGGGAATGCTTATGTGACAGCGTCAGGTATCGGAAAGCAGAACACGTTCCTACAAATCCTGCAAATGCTCCAACATACCACGATGCAAGACAATGTGATCAATCATGTTGTTCTTGTTCTTAGTTTGGTACAGACAGAAAGGGCAGCAGAGGTCCTTCTGATGAGTAGGCTTTGACTGGCAGGTAGAGTGACCCGTCTCCATGTGCATTTCCAGAGTTTTCCTAATGACAACAGGAGAAATCAGTGATAACATTGCAAATCTGTCGGTGTTTGGTGACAACTCGTGTTGAGTAATGAGTAGAAATGACAAATTCAAGATGTCTGTCAAGTCAAATACCTCATAAAACTCATCCAAGTTATTCCCATACATTTAAAATAATTGACAACAATGTCTAAATTTGAATAAAAGAAGCTTCTTCTTCAAAAAGGGTTCAAACAGCAGATAGCGCGGCATGTTTGATTTAGCACACTTTTATGCCAGGTTCTCTTCCCGATGCCACCCCAAAGGGATTTGTGTCTCCTCCTTGAGGCAAACCAGGAATGCATTATGTCACCTGACTATAGAAACTAGTCAGATCCTGCGCATCTGTGATGATGCAGAATTAAAAGTATCAATTATTACTCATCCTGAATGCAAATGCGAGAATAAATGCAACATTTAAAACAAATGTGAAAACGAATATTTACTAGGGCTGCTCGATTATGGCAAAAATTATAATCACAATTATTTTCACTGAAATTGAGATCTCGATTATTTGACGATATTTATTTAACAATAACAATGTATTGAATAATGACTTTAAAGATTGTCAAAAAATAATATAAAATAGTGTGCAAATACTGATAACAGTGCAAATGTTTGCAATATAAAAAATAAATGAAAAATGTAAACATCTATGTTTAGTGAACTTTGCAGTGTTGCTCTGTGGTGCAGCTACGACACTGTAGCAAAGTTTACACACTATGTCTACTTGATCCACGTCTGACTCCGCCAACCCATAATGTTTCCACACCACTGAAGTTTTTTTTTACCTCTCTTTTCAACCAACAGCAGTCACTCTCCTCTCCAAATAACTTCTGCTTAGCTTTCGGAGCTTCCCTCGGGTCCTCTTAATTGTTGTGACACGTGTTCGAAATGCAGAGAGGTGCGCTCGATTTGCCACACGGAGCAGCGCGAGAGTAAAGCACGAGGGAGGGGCTAATAATCGGCTCAGTCATTTTTAATGATTGTTTAAAGCCCAGATCGTAATCGTGATTAAAATTCGATTAATTGAGCAGCCCTAATATTTACATAAAAAAATATATATATATATTTTTTTTAAATCTTGAGATAAAGAAGCTTTTCTGCAAAGGTTTTCCAATACCCAGATAGGCACTGTACTTTTTCAGACTAAACAAGACCAACTGTTAAAATTTCCATTTGGCTATGTTACTTTTTAAGTGAGCCCACAAGAAGAAGAAGAAGAAAAAAGCGTGGCAAAATGGTGTGACTGCTTTAATATATGAGCTTAAATTTGTCTATTATCAATACTTTTTTTTAGTTTAGTTTTTAACAATAAAAAAAGCCCAAAGTTCTTACTTGTGTTTTAATCCAGATGTGGAGCTATTGTCCAGTTTCTTGATGGCTGCGTGGCTGTGCTCATGGGAATGCAAGCCTTTCAATGACATAAACATCCGGCCGCACTGTTTACACGTGTGTTTGTCTCCATTCGATTCTAGTTCTGGCTGCTGTACATCAGAGAGTTCTGATGTAGCGGCGCTCTGTACTCGTGTCCCGTTCCAACGATTAACCTCGTTCACAGTTTCCAATGTGGTCATTTCATCTTGCCTGCAGGGCTGGGAAAAAAAAAAAAAAAAAAAAAAAATCACAGTAATGGTCAAATAACACGAGTAGATCAGAAGACAAAGAGCATAGACAGGAATTACAGCGTCAACTTACCTCGCTGGATTCTTGCTCTAGTGTTGTGCTAATAAGCGACTCCTTTCTCTGCGCAGCCTTGGCCTTCTTTAGCATCCTTGCTCTGTGGCGATCCATGTGATAACACAACTTTCTAATCCCATTTAATTGTGTGTTGCAGTGGTCACATTTGTAAACCCCTGTGCTTTTCATTGTCTTCGATCCTAGTGACAACACAGTAAAGTCCAATTTCCACTCTGAGCGGTGAAAAGTACTATAGTGGTCAATGAGCAGCTGCGACGACTTGAATGTTAATTCTGGACATTTCAAACATTTAACCTTTGTGCTGTTGCCTGATTTAAGTACGTTGCTGGGAGAGTTCCATTTACGCTTATTATATTTCTCAAGAAGTTTGTAAATACTGACTGCATCCAATTTGTGAGTATTTTTGTAGTGGCGCTGGAGGTATTGATATCGTCCTTTATAGGTGCACATCTGGCACTTGTACAACTGTTTGTTGCTGCTTTTTTCTGCTGTTATGCTAGACTTCAATGTCTTATGCAGACATTTTTGGAGCTGCTGTTCTGGTTTTTGTTCTTGTTCATATCTTTCAATTACAGCTTCCGGGTGTTTCAATCCACAGTGAGTGTGGAGACCCTTTTTGCTATTAAAATTTGCAGAGCAGTAAAGGCACTTGAACACTTTGGAGGACAATGAGCCGGGTCTGTCACTTTGGTCTTCCACCCGCCAGCTTGCGCTTGTTTTCTTGGAAAGTTTTGCACTCAAAGGATGAACCATTCGGTAATGGTGTGCCAGATCTGACAAAGATTTAGATTTAAAAGAGCATCTTTTGCAAGACAAACCAGCTCTATTTTGTCCGTATCTTTGGGATAGCAATCTGTTTTCAGTGCCATTGCCTCCACTCTGCTCTAGATCAGGCTTCTTCTTTTTACAATGGACCATTCCAGGACCGACATATAACTGAAAACTTACATACTCAACGCAGGGGACACGTCCTAGGTGGCGTTCCTCGTAGTGCTCATAAACTGCTGCAGCTTTTTCATGTCTGAAAACACAGAATTCACAATAATAGCCGGGCTCTAATAATCCTTGTCTAAAATAATATCTTAAAATATCTGTGACTGTACGCTTTACTTTGTGAATTTTCCTTAAATGCGTCTTCAGAGCATATATCACGTCAGTTTTGTATGCGCATGCGTAACAGTTCAGGGACCTCTTTCTGTGTGGGGTTGTCACTGAGGGTGTTGCTGAAATGACCAAAGACTTTGAATGCTTCCTTGTTTTTTTCTTTTTCATTTTCAGCTTGAGGATTTCCTGAGCAGCTTCTTCATTTTGAGTGGATGTTAGAAGAGATTTCTGTGCCTGATTGTGGATCTTAGATGTATGCAGGAGGACTTCTGAAGTCTTCGCCTTAAATCCATGATGTATTCTGCTGTAATGGTGCATTACGTGATCCAAAGTACTATGCCTGTAGTTACAAAAGTGGCAAAAAAATGCTTTTTCTTCACCTTCATTTATTATAGGAGGTGGTAGACGGGAAGAAGAGGAATCCTTTGCATTTGCTTTCCTGATTTCATCATGGATTAAAGCTGTATATTCAAGAACACACTTAGTGCTGGAATTACACTTTCGATGAACCTTAGCCTGATGGTTAATTACTCCTTTTACAGATGGATTTCCAAAGTTGCATTTGTGGCAGTAAAACAAGTTTTCTGGACATGCGTAGGACTTGTTCTGTCTCTCTCCTGTTTCTGAGGCATCTGCTGTGTAATCCTCCTTATACAGATCTTCTTTTTCCCTACACATCTTCACTTGTTTACTAGTATTAAATTGGGAAGATGAAGGACTTTTTGACATCTTAGATTCACTCTGACGTTTCTGCATCTCAGCACTGTACCCTAGGACATCATCAGTACCTATTGGTGCATCCATAGAATGTTTTGCATAGTGATGACCAAGGATACTCTTAACCTTGGTACTTGTGTAACTGCAGAACTGGCAGTAAAATGTTTCATTTGGTAAACTGGATGAGGAAATGTCCAGTCCAGTAGTAATTTCATTACTGGATTTTGTTGGAAACTTCGAAGATTCCCCTTTCGTGGTTTGGGAAGATTCTGAACGATTCTTACAGGCTTCTGGTGTGGTCTCTGAATGATCTACTACAATCACAGAATCTGAACACTTCTCAGATGTCATCTCTGATGCTGCATGTGATGTGGGACAAGCGGACTGTTTGATTTTATCTAATGTGATTACTTCATCTGGGTGGCTTTTTTGGTAGTGAACATCTAGACTCAGCTGAGACGATTCCTCTTGGCATTCAGACATTGAATATCTGCAGAACAATAAGGAATTCTCCACTTCATATGTTGCATGCTTTGCCTTGTAATGTTCTTTCAAAGACTTCAATAGATTGATAGTAAATTTACAAAGAAAGCATTTGAAAACCAAACTGAGGCCACATGATTTCATGGCAAATACATCTGGGGCATCTGGATGATTTTCCAAGTAGTGCCTCTTGAGGTCAGCTGTGCTTAAAAACTCAACTGGACACTCCAAGCAACGAAAGGTGGCACTGTGATCACTTGCGTCCTGAATGTAGACAGAATTGTATCTGATATAAGGGTGGTCACTTTGATAATGGGCAGAAATTCGCCTGATGCCCACGTCACTGTAGTCACAATGTTTACAAGAATACACTTTTGCCGCGTCTGCCTCGTCTTCATCTTCGCTGACTTCGCTGCTGGATGACTGTTGTCTATTTTCATTTTCCGTGAGCATCTCTTCGTTATCCAACTTGGCTTTTTTGACAGGATGACCTTTTAAACTTTTACCACTGGATCTCTTCACAGCACTGTCAGGAACAGTTTCCTTTCTGAATTGTTCCGGAGTTTTAGTCAAATCAGTAGTCAAGTCAGTGTGCAAAAAAGGGTACGACTTACTTCCGGTGATATCTATCACAGACTTTGCTGTGACTTTAAACACACCACTACTGTTTGGACAGGAGCTTGAAGGAGATTCCTGCAAAATTTTCAGGTCCTTTAATGTGCAGTTTGCTTCTGAGGTAGAAATATCTGAAAGAACTGATGGATCTTCCGATGTTCCTGCAGCTTCATTGTTCTGGTTTGCTGAAATGACACTTAAAGTGCTGTCGAGGTTTTCTGAAATGATGACACCTCCTGACACGTTAGGATTTTCTGAAGTTTTGTGACACAGTTCCTCGTGTTCACTTAAACCATCCCAACTACAAGCTTTAAAATCACACCTCTGGCATTTAAAATTATCTCCTGAACTGCTGCTCTCTGTGTTGGCTTTGTCAGTCCCAGGGGATAAACCAGCCTCTCTGAGAGAAATTTCTGTATTGAGGCCATGCACCTTGTAAAGGTGTTCAAAAAGGTACACCTTGGATTCGAAGATCAGCACACAGTGACTACAATGGAAAGCCTCGACTTGGGATTCTTCAGTGACTGCTTGGCTGATGACTTGCTTGATGTGGCCAGAGGTGGAGCACTCCACTGTATCTGAGGGGGCAGGCAACAGACCAGTATAGATCAGCATAGGTCAGTATCTATTCACAAAGACGTTGCATACCTCTGTGATACATACCGTTTTCCATCTTGCATGCCTCTTTTAACCCACAGCCTTACACATTAAGTGACACACCTAGACAACTGAAAAAACAGATTATTATTTTTCTCAAGGCACAGAAGCAGCACAACATAATCCGACACTACTTCGTTATCCGTTATTAAGTTAAACACACAAGTGAATACTTAAAAAAGAGAGCGAGAGAGCGAGATTGTACGCTTTGCTAATATTATCTTTAAATATGGCAGCACAAAGAACTCAACACCTCTATTTAACTTTCAGTGTAGCATATTCAACAGGAAGGAGACGTAAAACGAGTCAACCGAATAAACAGATCCTACCTATTTTAACAAAATGCCGAAATGTGCAACTCGCTAAAGTGCGCGATGCACGCAAGGTTTTTACTCACGCATGCACACCAAAACAGGACAAGGCTTAGGAGGCACCGTTTTGAACCGCTGCTGGAAGTCGCGTGAACACGGAGCACGTTTCCGCCATTTTTCAAGCGTGTGTGACTCTCCCTGGCCTGTGCTTCCCCCACCGCAACAAAACATCTTCACTTCCGTAGAATTCACCAACCCTTCAAAATAAAACTACCTGAAAACTACCTCCGCTGTGTAAGTAATTAAAATATCAATTGTAATGTTATTTACCAGCAGTTACACGAGATTCGATATAACGACAGGATATTTTGGTTTAATACGAACTAGGATTTCTTGATTGTATTTTTTTTAATTTTATCAATTTGATAAAAAAAATATATGTGTTTGTTAATATTCACGAAAACGTATGGAGTTTTTTGTTGTTGTTTTTTTTACTTCCACGCTTAGTTCATTGTGAAATATGGGGAAACAGTAACCGGAAGTACGTAGATTTCATACCTTAACGCCAAGCCCCCCTTTTAAAAGTCTTTTCTGTTTTTGTGATGGTGTTGTTTTCTGTTTCTATGGCCGGCGATATAGGTATTATAATGTCCAATGAAAGGTATTAACAAATCCTCCATACTGTAAGTGTTATATAGCACCGCATATTTAAATAAATGGGCGCTATTGTTATTAAAAACTTATAACAGAAATCCTTTTTTCAGGCTCGGTTTCTATCGCAGGCAGTTGGCCACGTGCTTGCGGTGACGATGCTTGCTGAGCTGCACAGGTCACAAAGAAAGCAAGAAAAGCTTTGTTTTACCAATATCACCTTGGTATCCCAGAGAAATTTTATACTGATGTTGCAGACTTTTGCAGAGGGTCTGGCTTTTACAACAAGATGAAAGCTAAAACATTCTAGGGGAAAATTAAAGGATCTAGATTTGTGTCATATATCACATCTTCACAGCAGTTTTTGCTCAATATGTTTCAAATTCACTCTTTATATGTTCATGATGCGCAAATCCTTTCGAGGCAGATATCCTGCTTTAAGCAGGAGGCCGTTTGTGTAAAAAAGGAACGACCATCTCTCAAACGAGAAGGGGCTTAAGAGTTTATCTTTCACGATCTTATAATGCGGTGAATGCAGCCATTCCTCATCTCACAATGAATAGTACTCATACTAAAAAGTACAAAATGAAAGCATGTTTTTCATTATCAACTGCACCACTTAACCAGCCACACTGCTCTGTTTCTATTCTCATTGTAGTCTTTGGGGCGATCGTGGCTCAAGAGTTGGGAGTTCGCCTTGTAATCGGAAGGTTGCCGACATACATCGCCGCTTTACGTCAACTCCGAAGCCCTTTGGAACAGGGCCCTGTGCAGCACTGTTCAGCAAGAGCAGTGAGGTTTCAGTTGTAATGCTGCTTACACTTGTCACATGTTTTTTGCATATGCAATAATGTTGCATATTCCACAGCCCTACCCTGTCTTGACAAGTAAATTTAAGAATCTGTTTAGAACTTATTTATTTTATTTCTCACTTTGAATTTTTTTTTATTGAAACTAAGCTTCTGGCTGATTGGTGTTATTTTAGTCATTATGCAGCCGTATTGTTTGTAAAGTTGGTGAAGCCTGCAGTCGGCTGAAACTGAAGAAGTCACATAGATAAGTGATAAAATGTTTCTACTAAACGCTGGGTCCAGATGAACAGAAATAAATTTCTAGGATCCGATCAGTTTACACTGACTACTACTCCATGGTTGTTTTGTATGTTAACAAGAACAAAATAAGTGAAGTAGACTTAGAGGGCTTGTTCAAAGAGGTTTTCCAACATATGGTTTTAACCAAAAAAGCATGGGTGCTTTTTCCTTAATAAGTGCAAAAAAAGAAAGAAACAGGCAATTGTTAAGAACGCCTTAGGTGAAGCAGTGTTAGATAAACTAACAAAACACTGCTATTAAAAAAACTATTGGCATATAAAAGCTTCCATTAAGCTGAATATTATTTATATTATTGCATACATATGGTTGACAGAAAGTGACCTCTGTAGCTATTTCCCATTGAGGATTGCAAAAGAAACCACAAAAACGAATAAAACCAACTTACTGATTGTTTGTACATGTGCAGAGGAGGCAAAGTGGATATACTGGATAAAGAATGCTGAATATGGAGCTGCCATAATAAAAAATAAAAACTAGTTAGTGTGAGACCTGGTTTTTATTTAACCAGTAAGGAAATTGTGATGCACACTCCACACCAGTTGGAGGCGCTGGTCCTCCAACTTGTCTGTCAGTCTCAAAGAAGAGACGACCAATGACGACCCAGCAGGGAAGTATTGATGTGGTTGTCATCTGTCCAGTGTTTGGTCTTTTTAAAATCGGTATATTCTCTATTGTAACCTTCATTGTAAGCTTGCTTTGGCGTTATATCACACTAGAGTTAGCAAGTGTGTTGGTAGCATTCATTATATTTTCAGTGATAGCTTAGCCTTGTTACTGTAACACCAGCTTGTCTCATGTAGGTGTGTGCAGTGTCTTACCTAAACAGCTAAAACAGTCAGGTTGTTTCAGCCAAAAGTTTCACACATCTCTGTTTCTGTTGTACCAAATGTATTTGTTTAACCTTCGTTTGCATGTGTCTTTCTGCTTCTGTGTGTGCAGGGGTGATCTTTATGAGTGCAGAGACACCATGTTCACAGCCAAGCTAGCTTTGAGCACTCTGAAAAGGATCCACCATGGAGCTTGTTATCGATGTCTTTCTACCTGCTTCATCCAGAAGGAAGGGATACAGGCTGGAGATGGGCCCCCCTCAGACTCCCGTGTGTGGAAGAGAAAGCCTAAGAACCAATCTGCAGTCTGGTCATCAATAAGACTTCTTGAAACACAGCAAAACGGGAGAAGACGGTTCAGTTTATCAGCTGCTACTATAGTAAATTCAGCACCAGTACACGTCCAACCATACCTCCGGCTGATGAGGCTGGACAAACCTATAGGTTTGTACTTATATGAACATCACATTGTTGGGTTGTCGTGTCTTCATTCGCTCACCCCAACCAGTCGCGACAGATAGCCGTCCCTCCCTGTTAAAAGGGAGTTTTTCCTTCCTACTGTGACAAAGCAAGCTCATGTACTCAGGTTTAACTTCAGCAGGTCATTATGACCATGTCTACACATTCATTTTCTGCTATGCAATGATTTTTATCTGTGTCAGTTTAAAAGAAAAATATTGATATCTAGAATATTGCAGAATTTTGACTTTATTCCAAACATGCACTCTTTAAGCCCAGAACGATTTTTAGCAGCATTTTCACCATGTTAACAAAACAGAACAAAACAAGAAGCTATATAACATTAATACAGTCTTCAGAAAACAAATGGCTAAAATAAGCACGTCATCTTTGACCTTGTAGAGCTATTAACTGGCACTAACAGGGAAGCATCTTTGTAAGCATGTAGCCCTAACTCATGATGTAGATAATAATTGTTAAAATTGTTCTTTGAAAGAATCCTACCAAACTGTAAAACTCTTATGTAATTACTGTGTAAGACAATGAGTCTAAAATATCTTGCCCCTGCATTTTTTCAGTGTCACTGCACAGATGCATCTAAAACCAAACCACATTTAAAATGCCACCAGATTAATGTAGCTATTGGCTGCACATTCATCTCTTTGTGGGCTTTGTTTCTGTTCTTATCTTACTTCCTTGTTTAATTCCCTTGAAATTCATTGCCTTTTAATCATAGGGACATGGCTGCTGTACCTCCCCTGTACATGGAGCATTGCTCTGGCTGCTAACCCTGGATGCTTCCCAGATCTGGGCATGCTCACACTGTTTGGTACAGGTGCTCTTCTCATGAGAGGGGCCGGCTGCACCATCAATGACATGTGGGACAAAGACTTCGACAAAAAAGTAAATGAGATTTTCTTACAGCTGACTCCAAACAAAGAACAGGACGTTTTTGCAATAAAGTAAATAAAACCTCCATTTCTAAGCAGACGTTAGACTTACCTGTGTCACTGTCACTCCCCTGCTCAAAGTGTTTCTTTATTTTTCAGCTCTGATAAATTGAAAGTGTTCGTGTTTTTGCGCAGGTGTCCCACACAGCCTCTCGACCAATCGCATCAGGAGAGATTTCTCGAATGCAGGCGCTGGTCTTCCTGGGAGGGCAGCTCTCGCTTGCACTTGGGGTTCTTTTGTGTCTCAACTATTACAGGTACTCAGAATCAATTTTATGTATGAACGTTAATGACATTTTATTAGGAAAATATAAATAGAAGAATAGGAACAGGTATATAGGTTAGATTAAATCCTCCGAGTCATGAGAAAAAAAAATCAGTGCAACAGTTGAACTGGATCACAATATTACTACAGTGTGTTAATTTTCATAGTGTAACTAAAAGTAATTATTTATTCAGTTTAAACTGTGAGTACATGGTAGCTGTTCCTTTATATTTAAGAAATGCAGTTTAAGGATTGCAGTTTACTGATGTTTTTCTTTGAGGTGAACATGAGATTAATGTGTCCTATGTTACAGTAGGGACCTTGATTGACTGTGACCTCGTGTTGTTTTGTCTTTCATAAATAGGATAAGGAGGATGACATCAAAGTAGGAGTCAAATCTACTGCACTGAGGTTCCAGGAGCAAACCAAACCCTGGCTGAGTGGCTTCGTTGTGGCCATGATGTCTGGACTGGTATTAGCTGGGGTCAATGCTGAACAGACTCTCCCTTACTATGCTGTACTCACCGGTGTAGCAATGCACCTGACAAACCAGGTGAGGATCATGGTCAACTTTAATACAACATTTAAATGAGAAACATGCACAGATTCATGTGTTTTAAGATTAGGTTTTCCATCGAAGTATATTTATTTTCTTCTCTCGTAGATTTACACATTAGACATCAACAAACCAGAAGACTGCTGGAAAAAGTTTGTTTCAAACAGAAACCTTGGACTGTTGTTGTTTTTAGGTATTGTTGTCGGGAATTTGTGGAAAGAATAAAGACAGACTCTGAAGAAATGAACAAGCCTTCATATAATTAGAGACGATGTTTTATTACATTTGTGTGTTTTGTTTTTTATGAGAAGCACTCTTTTAACAACTTATGTATTTTCAAAAATGCCAGCAAATCTAAATTGAAATTGCTGCAATAACTTTGACCACCAGGGAGCAGTATGATATGTGTCAGAAACCACTTCCAGTTATTAATTATAGGACTTTGGTGAGAGTCGGCATGTAGATCTGCAGACTTTACTGGTTTTTATAGTGCTTTTGCAACATGAGACTGCTCTCACCCATGATGTTTCAGTACTCTAAAACTTTTAAACAAATTTGAAAGAGAATTCATTTACGTCCAGTGAAAAACTAAGTACATCTTCCAATATAGAAGGTATGTTTAGTTGCAATAACTTAATCATTTTCTCTATGAGTTTATCAGTTCCTTACATTGTTGTAGAGGAATTTCGGCCCACTCTTCTTTAGTGTTGCTTCAGCTCGATATTTGCAGGCATTTGTTTATGCAAAAGTTTCTTAAGGTCCCACCACAGCAATTCAATCAGGTTGAGGACTGGACTTTAACCAGTCAATTGCAACACTTTGATGTGTTTCTTTTTTTAGCCATTCTGTTGTAGATTTGCAGGTGTGCTTGGGATCATTGTCCTGTTGTACAACCCACTTTTGGCAAAACTTTAGCTGTCACACAGATGGCCTCACATTTGACTCTAAAGTACTTCAGTATACAGAAGAGTTGAAGGTCGACTCAGTGAATATAAGGTGTCCAGGTCCTCGGCATCCTGTGTTTTGGTTTTTGCCAAACGTAGTTCTGTGCATTATGGCCATGTTGGGTTTTTTTTTTTGGTTTTTTTTCTTGTGTGTCATTCAGTTGAAACTTGGCAAACCTAAACTGCTGCTTTCTTTTTAGAAAGAGATTTTTCTTCTGGCAAACAAGCCACAACTGTTCAGTCAAAATTGTACTGCCATGAGAGTCTGAGATGTAGCCCATATTACATCTGAATGCTCCGACCCAGAAACCGCTGAAACAACCGCTTTCATAGAGGTGATCACATTTGCTTTTGCTTTTGTTTTTTGATTAACAGCATGTGGCTGCTACTTACCCTCTTAATTCATATAGAAGAGGTAGGGGTGTAATTAGAGTTTTATAATTGCATCTGAAACGTAGAAAGTGTTATAATCTAAGCCCAGTTATATGTTATGTTCCTGAAGCCAAAGTCAACGTTCTTTTTGCTTTAATAATATATCTTTGTTTGACTACTGTTCTAGTGAATTGAGGTTTAAAACGATAAAGTGCAGGATTATATTAACAAGTGGAAAAAGACCTATGTATGTTTTGGATAAAAGTCTCAAACCAGACGAATTTCTAAATTCTACCGCTATAACAATGCAGGTAACAATCATTTGAGTGTTTATCCAGTTTACAAAAGTGTAGATTTTTCTCTGTGTCGGTGTAATATTTGGGAGAAGGTTCCTGTGAATATGATGGTCTGCTTTCACTGTTGCTGCCCAGGTGAAAAACCCCACAAAGTGTCCTAAATGTAAACCGTGCCACCACAGTGAAAAACCAAAGCACATGAGCAGTGGGAAGTGTTTGTGCCTTGCATAAACTAGTCTACGCAGCCATGAAGCTGTTGTGGCGTTCCAGCGACGAGCAAACTGTGACATGCATATCGATGCCTCAGTGGTCCAGAAGTCCCCATCGGATAGTCCGCTCCATTTGGAGAAATAGTCCCCAGATGAATCTTCCCAAAAGCCAAACCCTGCTGCGTTATTGAGGCATTCGCTGATCTTCCAGTGAGAGTAATACTGTATTCTTAAAACCAGTCCAAGACACCAGGTCGACAGGATGCCATAGAGGATGCCAGGGTTGAAATCATGGATAAGATGTTTCAGAAAAAAGACAAGATAAAATCTAACCCACTCTAGCATTAACACTTGCATCAGCTTTAGGAAAACTACACCAGGAGGACTGGGTGGCGAGGTGAGGTTGATCCCCTCCATTAGAGTAATGAATTGTCCATAGGAACCCAAAGGACCACCAAGCAGTGTGGTAAAATTGAGGATGTAGCTGATAAGAGGGAGAAGCGTGACACAAGTCTGCCTTTTGGATGGTGTCAGTACGACTCGTTTCTCCTGAAGGTCCAAAGACACAGAGGTGATTCTCTGGGTGAGCAGCATCAAAGTGGACACTGCCAAGAACAGTCTGAAAGTGAAAGAGATATTGCTGTGATTAAATAGGATATCTGTATACATATAATGTTTTTACTTTAGATGTAAAAACATTATGTCTAACTTAGGCTAAGAGTTCATCTATAATGGTGAAGAAATGGCCTCTGACATTCATATCAGAGTCTTTTTAGTACATTAGCTGTTCTAGAGCTGTGATCACACAAAGTTGATTCTTGGAAACGGCATCTGAAAGGTTAGGCAACAACATAACAATTCTTGGAAACGAAACAAAGTCAACAGGCTGCTAAAACCACGTGATGTGGTTGAATGCTTCAAGCAACAGAGATTGTTTTATTGAAAAACACATGGTCGTTTTGAGTTTGACATATTTCATAAAAGTGTGATTAGGAACATTTTTGCCACTGTGTTTACAACCCTGTACGCGTTTGAAAACTGAAGGGACTGTGCTGTGTTCTAATCCTATCAAAGATCAGAACATAGCTTATATAACTGAGCAAGATAAATTGCTCAGGAGTTTCACCTCATCTCCCAACCGTTGTGGCAGACATCTGTCCCTCCCTGGAGGCTTCTTCCTGTTAAAAGGGAGGGTTACCTTCCCACCATCACCAAGTGCTTTGCCCATAGGGTATCATCTGATTGTTGTGATTTTCTCTCTAATACTGTAGGGTCATTGCCTTACAACTTAAAGACCTCACTTTTGTGATTTGGTACTAAATTCAAATGACGATTTTATGTTCTACATTGTTATATTTCTAATTTCATGATGCAAATGTGTTCTTTCTTATGTAAATATGATCTTTCTTAAAAAAGCTGTTGTCTCTGTTGTTCTAAACCTAGTAGATACTATTAAGCATTAGTGATACCTTTGAAGGTAATCGATGCCTGGATACCATCACGGATACTTGATTTTGAAATATGTGCTAAGCATGAACTGCACCTTCTTAAAGTATCCAAAAATGTACTGCTCTGGTCACAGGTCCTCATTCTTTTTAAAGGTGCCAACTTTCTGTAACTTGTTATAGAAGAGAGAGGGGTTTTAAATATTTTTTTAAAATAAATACCATAGAGATACCATACAAATCACTGCATGCTGCATTATTTATATTTTATACAACATCCTAACTCTGAACAGGCTTGATTCATACATCTGTACACCCTAGAGAATATTCACTTACGAAAGGTTCGGAGGATATAGCATGAAAACTGTCCCATATGTTTATGTAATTTGTAATGGCAGAGTGAAATCAAGTTAATACCTGATGCTGACTCGTTCGTGCAGGTAGTATTCCCTGTACTGTATAAGTAGGTGCCAGAAGGTTTGCCACAACATCTGCATAACAAATGCCCAGGTGTGGATACAGCTGTGATCCACACAGCACACGAGTAGAACAAAGGCAAGTGTGGAGGTGAACAGGAGGGTGCTGTAGATGCCCATCGTGAAGACTGCCAGGACACTACCTCCAGCAGAAACAAACAGGTACCTATAGAGGGGAAATCATGCTGAAGGTTCTCAGTCATCCAGGTCATTGTAGTCTAAGGAGCTTTAAGTTGTTTGAATACGTTTCACCTCTCATCTGAGAAACTTATTCATTTTTAGAGTCAAATGGTGGAGCTTCCCAGATTTAAACCCTAATCTGCCTAATCACATGAAGCCAAGATGTGAAAACGGGTGTGGGTCACAATCAGCCAAAGTTTTTGACCTCAGGAAAGGGTGTGGCTACATTTTACAATGAGCTCACCTGAAACTTTGGCTGATTGTGCAAAGGATCATAAGGGGTCCATTGTCCCTCTTGGGGGGGACACTCCCACAGGGCTTAAATATGGTACTCCACCATTTGAACCGAGAACTGAAGAAGCTTCTCGGATGAAACATCCTCAAGCAACTTAAAGAAGTTCAGACACTTTTCTTTACAAGTTCCTTAGACCATCCTGAATACTAAAACTACAATGATTGGCCAGTTAATCAGTGTTTTTTTTGTTTAGTAAATACCAAATAATTTATTTCAGGTGGCAGCTTCTCTAGTTTGATGATACAGTTTTTCTTTTGACATGCAATGTATCACTATAAGCTAAATTTCTTTCAGCTGATGATGTCAAAAATTTAATGTCCTTTTGTAACATTTTCTCACCTTAAACCAAAAACATAACAAATAAAATGGCTAAAGAGTAAGATTTGTGTGTATGAGTGTATATATCTATATATATAGATAGATACACACACACACACACACACACTGATTCATATAGTTAAAAAAACACCAAATGATATGTTTACTCAAATATGTGATCCATTTGATAGTATTTACAATCCAGATGTTACAGTGTTTGTATATGTAAACCCGGATAAGTTCAATACACTTAAATCGTTTGAGGAAACCGATTCCCTTCAAATGATTTGAGTAATCAACCCAAAACAAAAAATTAACTGATTTAGTCAAGTAAACTTAAAAGTAAAATTGTCACAATTTACTATATTGAGTCATCGCTACCTAAAGTGTTTAAGTATTCAATATTTCAAAAATAATTTGTTTAAGTACAGTTAACTTAATATTAATAGAAAAAACTAAATTGTTTAAGTGGTGCTAATATTACAAAACTCACTTTTTTGCGTAGTGTTTAATTAAAAGCGTCTTTTAATTAAATGTATTATTATTACTAAAACTTAATATGTCAAGGCAAACACACTCAAAACCAAAGACCACTAAAGTGTTTTTTGTTTTTGTTTTCTACTTTATTTATAACAAAACAAGACTTTTGTTTTCCTTTGAACAGTATTCCAATTTTTACACATGGCGCTTCTTAGAAGACATTTCTTTCAGAAACAAACACAATATTTCAGTTGTTCCTAGCCACTTTTTGACAAGAATTTATTTGTGGTCTCTGAGGTAGTTTTTTTTGAACAGTAAGTTTTTTGTTTGCACAATTGGACTTCCAATAAAACATTTTCTTTAAAACAATCCTTTTAAACGGATAAAACTGTGTATCACAAGTAAAGAACTTTGGTGCGACACTCTGGGTAACAAGTTGTAACAGTAAAACTTGTTTTCACAAATATTTTAACTTGGAAAAATAAAAACTATGGAATAAGGAATGGCCCCAGCGAGACAATGAAATTAAAGGAATAGTTCACTGATTTTACATAATAAGATATGTTCTTACCTTAGCTTTGACGAGTTGATGTGTACCAGTCTTGTCTTTGTGCGTGCCCTCAGTCATGCAAATGGAGCAAAGCCTCTCCCATATATTCCAAATACCTCCACTTTTTGCTCCTTTTCGAAGCTACCGAGCTCCCCCATGTTTTCCCTATTTATGTAAAATTACATGAAAAGTGACACTCTCCAAGTTTAGTTTAACTAAATTTAACGTGTGGATTTTCTAAGCCGATAAGAAGGGGTACTATATTACAAGGTGTAATAACACTGTAGGAGCACTTCTTCATCCCCCCAGTAACTCAGTCTATGCTCCAGAGTGCACTAGGGTTACTGCGCGCTTGTAATATAGTGCCTCTTTTTATCGGCTTAAAAAATCTATACATTAAATTTAGTGAATCTAAACTTAGATAGTGTAACCTTTCATGTAATTTTACATAAATAGGGAAAACGTGGAGGAGCTCGGTAGCTGCTAAAAGGAGCAAAAAGTGGAGGTAGTTGGAATATATGGGAGAGCCTTTCTCTCGCACAAAGACAAGACAGGTATGCATCAACTCTTCAAAGCTAAGGTAAGAACATATCTCAGTATGTAAAATCAGTGAACTACTCCTTTAAGCCCTGGTTTTGCCATCCACTAAAAACAAAAAAAGACAATTACAAACACAATAATGACTTCCTGAACTTGAGAAAAAGCTGCTCAATGAAGAGTGAACATTCAGTGTATCTATGCACACATTGAAAGCTCATTTTTTAGCCTTTGGAGTTTTGGAGGAGGATCGTTTCATCCCAGATTCAGCATAATCTGCTGGATAAACAGGAATGTATTCTTCATGCACTTTGGGTACTCCAAGTGGAGTGCACAAGTCAGTCCAAACAGGAGACACATTGCCAAAGGAAGACTGCAGATGGAATCCATTACCACATTGCCCTCTAGAAGGATCCCCAGCTGGCAGGGGTTCAGTTCTTGCTCTGGACTTCCGTTTTCACCATTGAAGATGATTCCTATTGGGATTTCAAGGTCACCATCAGCAGCATTCTACAGAGGGGGGGGGGGGGGGGGGGGAACTGTGAGTTAACCTGTTGGTGGAGAGTAACACAAGTATAAAAGGTCAAAGTATTGTATTTCTATAAATGTTGTTTATTATTTAAGTACAAGTTAATTGTTCAAATAAAATAAAATAAAAACAGGAAAATGTGGGGAATCTGTAAGGCTTATTGTCATCATACAACTGTATAATGAAGTTTGTCCTCTGCATTTGACCCATTCTTCAATGTTGATAAGGCAGCAACCCGTAAAGAGAATGGCGCTGCAGCGGCGCACATGTTAATAAAGTAAACTTTACGAGAGGCCGTACAGGTGCAGAGGAGCGGTGTTCAGCCCCTCGAGCCTCAGCGAGGGGCTGAGTGTCAGAGCTCGGCTGTGCAGAGAATAATGACAGGTTTATTTGTCCGTGTGAACGGCTGGAGGTGCCCGGCCGTGCTCTGGTCCTCCTCCTCTGACCGGGGCCGGAGTCCGGACCCGGGCTAACCCTGAACACGGTTTGGATGTGCTCACATCACACAATGGAACCGCGCGGTTTGGATGGACGAGGAAGATGCTAGAACCATTACGCATGAGCAGGGGTTAAGGCTGTGAGGGTTACAGCCTTAAAACATTTATAATAAATAATTTTCACTACTTTGCGGATTTCACTTATTGCGGGTTGTTTTTGGGACGTAACCCCCGCGGTAAACGAGGGTTCACTGTAGATTGAATTAGCGTGCACATTTGCGTAATGTAACATGCAACTATTTTTGCTTAAAGTTGAAATAAAAAGATTTAACTCACCAGTGTGCGTGGAGGTTTGAGGAAAAGTACTCCCTATCGACTGTAGACTGAAACAAACATGTCCAATCCCAGGCAAAACCACCAAAAACGACTTGTCTTAATTTTTCCTGACAAACAAGTCCAGACGTCTCTTCGGTTCCAGTGCCGGAAAAATATGGGAGGGGCAACAAAAACTTAAAAATAGTGAAAGTGCTTTCAACTAAACATGATCAGTAAACATCAAATTTACTTTTATTATTTGAGTGTTGAGTTTAAAACTTATTCTCTTATAAAAAATTGAACTTAAACTATTTATTAGAATAAACTTAAAATAGAAAGGACCATGTTAAATGTATTCATTTTAGTGCATCACATGCAAAACAATATAGGTTAAGTGCAAAAAGCTTCCACCAATGAGTTCTGTCTGACACAGTTATATGATTTTAGTTTTACAAAGAAAATTAATTACCATCAGTGATTATAGCTAAACCATTTGAATGCAAATAACTTTTGGGATTACAGTGTAGTACAGATCATTGTATGATGCAATCAATCAGTGGACTCATAGGCCATAATTATACTGTACATACCTGTATGTCAAGGATAGATGCCCCCGTTTTGCAAGAAAATAAAATAAGAAAGCAAATGGAAGTGAAAGACATTGATACATTAAAAAACGATGTTGCTCCCACGACCAGCCGATCGAGCCCATGTCTGCATTTCAGGCTGAATACCACAGTTGAACTCAGGCAAGCACAGTAGAGATTTGATGCTGCTGCTATCAAACGTAGGTAAAATATTTGTTTTATCTGTGGTTCCTATTGCAGTTTTATAGTGGTCATTTCTTTTGTCTGGCCTTATCAGTGCTGATTGTCTGTACAAACAGTACTGACATTTGTATGGTTTTGTAACTGTTTGTCTGAGAAAGCTTGTCCTTACATATTTCTGCAACTGTAGCAACCAAAAGAAAAAAGAAATGTCTTTTTATTTTGCAAATTAAACACTGACTGTTCATCCTTACTTTGTTTGGATAAGGTTTCTACTCTACCTTGACCTTCAGCAGTTTCTATAGGCTTGAATCAAATATACTTTTTATATAAACTCATACACTCCTGTATATGAAAGATAAAAATGAGGTGTGGTGGTGTATTTGTGTGACGGTGTAGAAAACACGAATGAGTTTAAACAAAGCAGGAGGCTAAAAGGTTAAAGATAAAATGAGGGGTCAAACACAGTCACGTGGGCGTGTGACATTTGTACCCCAGCAGTCAACAGCAAACTTTTGGAATTTACTCTAAAATAAACATCCAGCGAAGAAGAAACTCTGAAGGTCAAGAGATTTGTCATTATGAGATTTCCTCAATTGACAATAGATTGACAATATTATTTTTTTATTAGTTTCTAATCATTTCTAAGCTGAGCTTCGGTTGTAACCAAAGAAAATGTGACTTTTAATACTTTTTTAATGTTTCTGTGGCTTCAGGGTTATTGCTGTTACAGTCAGAACCAGTTTGTTTCAGAAAAATAAGAATATATTATATAAAATATAAAACATATATGGAGTGCTGTAGAGATGTGGAAATTTCTATGGGGTAAATGAGTGAGAATGGATTCAGTCATAGAGGAGTAAAAGTACACCACTTCTGACGTATGCAGGTTGAATTTCTCCAGTAGCTACAGGACATGGATCCTCCGATGTGTGGGGTTTTTTTTGTTGCCTTTTTTTTTGGACAGACATTTAGCTTCCACTTTAAGTCGTGGGAGAAAGACTCGTCAATGTCCACTGGGCAGGCAGGATGATGGGGCAGGGTTCCTCCTGAAGTCCAAAATCATCTCCACTGTTTTGACAGCAGCATCCAGGCTGTTGCCTCCCCACCGTGTTGCCAAATTGGCAATTTCAGCCCAAAGGATCAACATCTGAGATGAGCTCAATGAGAATTCGTATTAAAGTTTGACATTGGTGACTGAACACATTTTTCCTACCAACTGATCCTCTTGAAGAACTCGCTCCTAATTCAACAGTCGGAATCTGCATCATTCAAGATCTTGTATTTGTCACGTGCATACTAGTACACAAGTATAACACTCAGTGAAATGTGTCCTGATACGCTCCTCGACTGTGCAAAAATAGAGAGAAAAAACATTATATACAGTAAGTAAGTAAATATATACAAAGAGGCCATTGTGTGCAGTAAGTGAGTGAATTATATACATTAAGTACATTAAATAAAATAAAACAATCTGTTCAAAATTTGGGAATGTACATTGTGTAAGTGGGGTCAAAACTAATCTGGGATTCCCTTAACTATCATAACTTCCATAGTATATTAGCAGTTCCATTTAATATCATTTAACTTTACTGTTGATTGTTTTTGCAACAGAGAGAGAGAGAGAAAAAATTACAAAGACCAGTCAGGAAAAGAAAAGAGTAGAAAATTATGCCATGAATTGTAATGTTACACCAAAGAGCACATCCTTCTCCTGTGAGCATCATTTTAAGTATATGAACAGATTCCTTTTTGCTTCAGGTATCAGAGAGACAGATCTGTGACCTGTAATGTCATCTCAGTGAGTCTATCTGATGATAAAGACAAAACAAACAAAAAAACAATTAGTCCCATGAGTAAGACCCACACTATGCAAATATTGCTTCAGTGACACTATTGTTGAGTGTTTGTCCTCACAAGCATCAGAGAGAGGAGACCAGAAAGCATTTTCACTCGTGAGGTTTGGTGTTTGGTTTCTAAGGGGTTGCATTATTAACAGGATGATGCATCATTAAAGAGCTCCCGCAGTAAGCATTTCAATGATTATGAGGCTCACTATTACACAACACAGGTCATGTGGATCACAATGACTTAGATATAATAAATATAGCATTGGTTTGTTACTATTGGTGTTTTTTTTGAATCATTGGCTCTGTAGTGGTATTTCATATGGTACAAATGTCTCAAATGTTCAAGGTGAGGTGACCTTTAGACATCTAGAAATTTTTTAATTAAACTGCTACTTGTCCTGGCAGACATCCTCCCCTTTCTTTTCCTCAGTCAAGTCGGTCCCGTATCTAACAAGTGAAAATAAAAAATAAAATAAACAATAAAAGATGAATCAAATAGATCATTACGGCAAGGCTGGGATGGTCCATTTGGTAAAGTAAATCCGTTGGGCATCTTTCTTCGCCTTTAGACAATAATTCTAAAAGAACCAAACGGGACAGGCAAAAAATAAAAAATAAATAAAAATAGATTTCTGGTGTTTGGTAGTAACTGCTGTTGTGAGTTGGTGCTTTTATTCAGTGACTCATATTAAGCTGGGATGATATTCATACTACTAGTTAAGGTACAAAAAAGAAACAGTAATTTAGAGTTCAGGGTTAGGGTTGGGGAGTTTAGCAGTGCAGCTGTCAGGACTGTTGCCTCGAGGCAAGAAGGCTTGAAACTGAATTTAACAAGTTCCCTTTCAGAATTGGCTGTAGTTGTGGGTGTGAGACTTTGTGCCTGTCTGGTATTTGGTGGGAGTTTTTATGGCGTGTGATATCCCTGTGATATCCTGCCAACCTGCGTAGACTGAACCTGCATCTTTCTTAGAAAGGGCTGGCACAAGCTCACATATAAACTGCTCAGCATTAATAAACTATGATTCACCATCAAGTTGCTACTTGATGAAAGCTAATACATCCTGTGACTATGAAACAGTGGTGTTTAATTCTTTTGAAATTTTAGAGGTCTAGAAAGTTATTTAGCAAAAATACATTATGCACAACTGATAACTGTTGTTATCGTTTTAAGATTATTCGATCAATTTTTAATCAGATGTTTGTAAATCTGAGTTTCTGCCAAATGTTTTTTCACTAGATCTTCACTGAGCCTTGTAGTGAAACTCAATTCAGTGGGAGCTTAGCAGCACATTAGCATAACACTAGAAACCTTGAAGGCATTGTTTCACCTTATATTTATATATTATTTAGATTAAGGAAAATGAAGGGGGGAGGGGGGATTTTACCTGGAAAGTTTACCCTGGAAAGCTAGTTTTTCTCAGATGCTTTCATCCACATCTACCTTCTACATCACCATGATGCTTGCCAAGTGTGTCTTAACTATTAACTTTTGTTTTCTTCTTTCCAACACCTATTTCCTTGTGCTGTAAAACTGTAACATGCAAACAGAATTAAACCAAAGGTCTCCTTATTTGTCCTTAACCTGTTATTAGAAAAACACATTTCAATGACACCTTTGTTTTAGTGCAGGCAGTATTGTACAAGTTAAATCACATACAGTCATGTGATAAACTTTTCCCCAAACTCTATGTAGTTTTGTGAGAAAGTAAACTCCATGATTCAGTAGCTTGTAGAACCACAGTTGACAACAATAACTTAAAGTTTATCTTTTCTTCTTTGCATGCTCTGCACTTTGGGTCTTGTGTGTCCAACAGACATTCTTCCATTAACATTAAACATGCTAACTGAGGCCTATAGAGTCTGAAATGTAGCTCTTGAGAAAGCACTGCATAGACTGATGTTGGGGTTAATTTGCTGGGGTGTCCACCATTGCATGTGTTTGGACTGTGGGAAGAAGCCCTAATACCAGTTGAAAACATGCCCAAGTGCGCAAGAAGGGCCCCAGAAGGCCAGTGGACTTGAACCCTGCCTTCTTGCTGTGAGGCACCACAATGCTTTTGACTTGTGAATTATATTTTTGAACGATTAACATATTTTCCACCCCTATTTTAAAATATGAAATTTGCAAATCAGAGATGGCAGTAACAGGTAAAACAAGTCTGAATGACTCACCAGGAAGTAGTGTGTGTGAGAGAAATAAGTAAACCGATCAGAGCTCAACTGAAGCTGTGGTGAGAAGAACAGCTATCGACTCTCTGCATCACTGACTGGACAGGCAGCAATCTATAATAACCACATGCAAGAACTCTTTACAGCACAGCAGAGAATAATCTGCTCTCTTATGTAGTTTATTTCATCCCTGCACAGTCACCAAAGGGTGTACAGATTATATTTCCCAAAGTCATCTACACAGAATAGAGCGACAGCGTTCACCACTGAGATAAGACCTGTGTGGTTTGGAAACTTACGTTCAAGATCTGAAACAGCTGCGGAGACACTTTAATATCATCTGACATTTGCTGTGAGTGTGTTTTAACTAATTTAATAAGCCAGTTTCTAATAATTTTATTTGACTTTACTGATTTTTTAAACTGTCTATCTTATAGACCCACTTTATTACAGTGTATTCACTTTTCCCATAGCTTTTCATTTCCTTTTATAAAGATTTTTCACTCAATTAGCTTATTGAGCTCCTTTAGTGTTTCTTTACCTGAAATATCTTTATTCTGTGTAATTTCTTTTAGTTACTTGTGTGTTTATTCTATTTATTGAGCTGTTGTGGATTAAGTTGTTTTATTACAGATTATTTTTATCTTTCTTTAAACAACGATTTATTGGCATGTTTTCATCTCACAGGTTGTGGCTTTGTTTGTGAAACTGGAAAACACAAATAACGTGTGTTTAAAGTTCAGGTGTAACCACTTGCACTCGCAGCACGTCCTGTTCCTGTATGTATTCTTGGCGGGTCGACTGATGAAATAATTCCGGATCCATACCCAACCTTATTATTCTTGCTCAATTACGGGCACGTGAAAAGTTGAGCAGCTGGTTAGCCGGGGCTCGTCACCGCGTCACGCAGCGTCTCCGCTCTGATTGGTCCGCTCTTGTGCAACTGTGCAGCCGTATAAACTCAGCAGTTTGAAGGAGTTGGCTGTATCTCCTGCGCCGGTCTCAGTGGGTAGAAAGTCTACTGAGTTAAGGGAGGGAAAGGCTTCACCAGTTTCTGCACGCTTGTCTCGCAGTGTGATTTAGAGATGCAGAGCTGCGCCAAGTCCTGGGGGGTCTTTTTAGCCAAGTCGGTGAATCCCGGCGCACCGCGCAGGCATTTGAGCGATAAGAGCCGCGTGGTTTGGAAACTTCAGTGCAAGATCCGAAACAGCTGCGCATCCCTAACAACATCAGCCCGGGCTCTGAGGACCTCTGCAACCGTCTCCTCCAGGCAGATAGAAAGGATTTTACCCAGACATGATGATTTTGCTGAGCGCCACATCGGTCCAGGTGAGAAGGAGAAGAGAGACATGTTGGATGTTCTGGGACTCGAGGTAAGATTTACGTCGCTGTTTCCCTCCCTCTATGAAATGGGCGCAAAAAAACCCACTCCTTTCATTTTCATTAAGACAAGTTTCAGCACAAAAACACCTGCACTGAGTGGCGTGTTTATGTCACTGGGTAGCGGTTTACGCGCCTTTGTTCATTAAACTTCCCCTTTTTCCTACAGTCAGTCGACCAGTTGATTGAAAACACAGTACCATCTTCTATCCGTCTGCAGAGGAGCTTGAAGATGGATGATCCAGTCTGTAAGTTTGGCCTGATGTGCACGTATGTTAGTGAAACAGTAGCTGAATCTCTTCCTGTTATTATAGCGCTGCAAGCTGCTGCCTAAATCTCCCTCGATGCGCCACCAATCTCAATTTCAAATTGTAAATGTAATTCAAATAAGTGTGTGTGTGTGGAGCGGGAATAAGTGTTAACCTCATATTGTGCCGCTTTATTTCAAATTTTAATTTATTTTTTTTAAAAACATGTCGAGCTTTTCCCACACCCAACGGGCGCTGAATGAAGCCAAGTGAGAGGCTGAAATGTAGGTTGCCCTTCTATTGTGTGGCGCGGAGCGCTCTCCCCTGTTAAGTCTTCCTTTGAACATATTTGGAGTTGTTTTTGCGAAACTCGGCGAGCGGCACCAATCTCCTGTTGGGAAGCCGATGCTCATAGGATGGCAACTGGAGTGTAAAGTTTAGCCTTGAGCTCCGGTCCCAAGTCCAGTTCAATCTGGTTACAGCGTTCACGTTACGTTACATCACAGCCGGGGATCCTAATAAGGTGGTTTCATGATGATGCATGGATGGGTTTTTTTCTTGCTCCTATACAACACGGATAGCCTACATTTCAGCAGCAGACGCAGACTGCTGTGTTTAATCCTATACAGCAGTCAATCTTTTTAACGCTTTTTAAGCTGCGGCTTTTTCAGCTCTAAGCTGATGGCTTTCTGTGTGAATTAACGTGTATTTTCATGTGGAGCTGTATTTTTGCTCAGTTTGTTTTGTGAAGTAGGCCTGTTCCTATCAAATGTGCAAAAATAGGGCTGGAGAGACAGGAGATTAAAAACATTACATATATAAATAAAAAAGCAGCATAAGTTACCATGGTTTCACAGATATGGCTCACCCTGCTAAGAATGACCTTCTTAATACAGAAAATCCAGATTCAATGCTGAAGTTACCTGGATGACATGAAATCCTGCTTCACAGTACAGACCTCAGGTCATCAAATTAGACAGATACAACCCCTGATGAACATGACATATCACACAATGTCTTTAGATGTTTAGCAAAAACTAAAATGCAGAAGCAGTTAGTGACAAACAAAGTGTAATTTAACTACCTTTAGCAGCGGTAACTTTTTAGTAATCGTTTCAATCTCTCGCCTCATTGTGGAGGAATTTGGGCCCACTCTTCTTTACGGCATTGCTTCAGGTTGTTGAGGTTTCATTTATGCACAGCTCTCTGAAGGTACTTCCATTCAGCATATCAATCAGGTTGAGGTCTGGACTTTGACTAGGCCATTGCAACACCTTGATTCCCCCCTACCCCTTTCTTTTTTCCTTTAGAGATTCTGTTGTAGATTTTCTGCTGTGCTTGGGATCATTGTCCTGTTGTATGACCCAGTTTCAGTCAAGCTTTAGCTGTTGGACAGATGGCCTCACATTTGACTCCAGAATACTTGGGTATACAGAGGAGTTGAAGGTCGAATCTGACTGCAAGGTGCCCGGGTCATGTGGCTGCAAAAACATGTCCTAATTTAAGACATTGTAATGTCCTGATATGTAAAACCGAAAGAGAGAGTACTTTGCTTTTACCATGACTGTATGCTTATGAACTTGGATAAGCAAAAAAATAATTGATGCTCAATCAATTATGAGGGGGAAAAAAAAAGGGGGGGGGGGGCATGCAATCAAAACAGACCAATGTGTATTAGCTCAAAGTCTTAATTGGGGTCAATAAATGGTGAAATTGAATTGCACCCAACTTAATGCCAGGCTATTGATTTGAGGCATGTCTAAAACCTTTACACTTGCAATGAATGATGACTGAGCTCTTTATGCACAGTCGAAAGAGCTAAGTCATGACAGTTTTTCTAAATTTAACATTTATAGTAATAAAAGGATCTTTATAAGAGGTTTCTAATGCTCAGGTACTCTAACGTGTCTATTAGCCAGAGTGACGCTGACCTGCCTGTATGTCAGCCCCTCCTGACACTGTCAGTTTTCATAATGCAACAAGCCATGCTGAAGGAACAAACTGGAGGCCGTGCTGGTTTTCTGCTTGTTCAGCTTTGAAGGGCTTCAGTTTGCAAAGCCAGCAAAGGATTCTCTCTTCAACAATAGACCTCCTGGATGGTTGTGAATCAGCTTTTTTTGCTGCCCTGTAGAACTCTGGGACCATGGGAAAGCAGTCCAACTGAAACGAACTCCGGTTCGCACGTCTCATCAACTCACCCTGAGCGTCATCTCCAAATGTACTTTTATTTATAGTTTGTCCTGAATTTCCGAATACTTCTGCCTTTCCCCCCCATCTTTTAAAGAAGCTGTAAATATTCACTTGTATACTGGCTGTGGTCCCTCACGCCACCACGACTAGAGGTGTCCTCCTTTCACCAAAACGGGAGTAGCCAGGACTCTTGGTTCAAACGGGTGGTATTGTCCATTCCTTGGAGTTGCTAGGCAGCCAGAAAGGCCAGAGGAATCTCAGAGGCTGGTTGTGTCCTGGCAGAGCTCCCTTACAGGACTGGGAAATGAAGCTTAATGAAATTGAGGAAGTAACAATATGTACTAGATTTTGGGGCCAGTTTTTAGGGAACATAAGATGTATTTCTCTCAGTATTAAAATTTTATGTTATTAGTGATATGAAAAAGATGGTTGAGGCTCTCAGTAGAAAACAGATTAGCATTGGATTTCACTGACTTTTTAAAAAAAAAAAAACTATTTAGACCACCTGACTGCTCACTATAATGATTTTCTTCATCTTGTTACACAATCAGTGGCTCACGTGAGGGGTGCAATGTTGTTCATCAGACCTTCAGACAGGTGTTGTTGTTGTTGTTTAGCAGCAGACATGACAGATGTATCACATGATGTAATTTAAGTAGAACTGTTTTAACACTTACCAACATCCTGTATTTCTCACTTATGACTCAGTGACTGTTGTTTGGAATAAGTTTAAACAGCTTCCTTTTAAATATTTTGCAGGTGAGAATGAAGTTCTGGAGTCCCTTCAAAAGATTGCATCAAAAAACAAAGTATGGAGGTCCTACATCGGCATGGGTTACTACAACTGCTCCGTACCGCCGCCCATCCAGCGCAACCTCCTGGAGAATGCAGGCTGGTGAGTGCCGTCAGGCTACCTTGGATCGGAAGAAATGTGACAAAAGTGGTGTGAGCTGGTGTTGGGGGAAAACTCTGTAAAAAAACCCAGGAGAAATAAAGACACAATGACACGAAGTTACTTTCTTTATCAAACGTGTACACGGGTGAGCTGCTAAGAACAACTCACAACGTGTACAGAGGCTGGGCACTTTTTATAGGAAAGACAGTGAGAACAGGATAAGAAAAATACAAAACAGATAAAATAAACAACTCCATATGTGGCGCTAGTCTCGTCAGCAGAGAGCTGGGAGAAAGCTGTGAGAGATAAAACAATCTAAAACAATATGTCCCAAAACAGTATGTCTTTGCTGAGAAAGTCTAAAAAGATAATTCTAAACTAATCTAACCATAGACAAAAGGGCATGCTTGCACATTTAAAAGAAGGTACAGAAACATAGAATCATTTTTCCTGTAACAGCTGGTTTCTTCTGTGGACAATTAATGATATTTATTCCTAAATTTGGGATACTAATTTGAAGCTTAACTGTCATGGTGCAGAGTAACGTGCCCTCAATAAGAAGTCTTGTGATTTGATTTCACTTGGTCTTGTGAGAACTGCATTGCTCCAATGTTTTGCTGAACAAAATTTTCTTTCACACAGTTCCAAGTCAGCTATTCCGACCCACATTTTCTCTAAACTCTTAGGGTCAGAGAAGACATACAATGGCCTCCCCTGACCAGTCTTGGGTCCATAAATGCCATCGACTTTGTGCTATTGTTCTTCTGTCCAGTCTCGCTCTGTTGAATCATTGTTTTGGGTTTTGTTCACAGGGTCACTCAGTACACCCCTTACCAGCCTGAGGTCGCTCAGGGTCGCCTGGAGTCTCTTCTCAACTACCAGACCATGATCTGTGACATCACAGGCATGCCTGTGGCTAACGCCTCTCTGCTTGATGAGGGAACTGCTGCTGCTGAGGCCATGCAGCTCTGTCACAGGTATTTACATGCTGACCTGTTTAGACAAAAGTGCTCAGTTGATCAGAATCAGAAACTTTATTGTCATTGTCACGAGAACAACGAAATGAAGAATCTTGAATATAGTCTTGTGAAATTATATTTTGGCCACTAGAATGGATCGTAGTCTGTGCCACCTGTTGTAGATTCAAGATGTAGTGTGTGTGTATTAAACCTGCCTTACAGTGGTCTGTTATTGATTTTTGCTTCTCACAGACAAAACAAAAGAAGAACCTTCTACGTTGACCCACGCTGCCATCCCCAGACTATTGCTGTAGTGCAGACCAGAGCTAAGTATGCATCATAGACAGTCAATGTATGAGGTCTCCAGTAACAGTAAATCATAAAAAAGAATCTAAATATCTTTAATATTAAAATTACAAGATTGAAGTAAAAAATATTGCAAAGGTGTTGTCCTAGGCAACTTTATTTTATTTTATTTTTTTTTAAATTCCCTGAGGTGTATTCTCTGTTGTGCCATCATATGTCCTCCTCGGGGTTCTGTCTTTGTGCACCCTGGACCACGTCAGCTCTCCTGCTACATTTACTTGCCTTTGCAGTGTGTCCTGGATCGTCTTCATGCTGACAAAATGACAGCCCGTTAAGTTAGTTTTATTTTGGGGAAGAGGACAAAGTGGCAGGGTGCCAAACCTGGCAAGAAGGCTTGGTGATGTGCAACACTGGTATTTCATGCTGCCGGTGAGCGGTTGCACCCTGGAACACATCCCAGTTGAGGTCAGGATGTGGCCTTGGTGGTGTTTCCTGACCTGATGCATTGCATTTAGTCTTAGACACTGGCTGTTTCACTGTTCCGTTTTTGAATTGATGGAGCCTTGCGTCCATTGCTAACGATGATCGTCTACGTCAATGTTGTGTGACTTTTACACACAAGACAAAGTTTGCTCATCCAAGTGTTCAGACCTGAACGGGGAGATTGAAATGTAGCTGCAGGGGTACTTGAAGTGGTCCAGAACTGCACAAAAATACTACCTTGAAGGGGAATTTAAATTGGGGGTATTGATATTTTTATTTTTTTTTAATTTGGGCACAAGTTTGATTGCATCCTATGTCTGTATTTTGATCATTCAAGTTTTGACTGCTGTGTTGCAGCTATATTGGGGTAAAAACTGTTCTAAAGCTGCCTCATGAGATGGACTTCAGTGGACAAGATGTGAGCGGTGTGCTGTTTCAATATCCAGACACTGATGGCAGAGTGGAAGACTTCACTGCGCTTGTAGATCAAGCACACAAGGGCGGGGTAAGAAAGCTTTAACCACAAAAAGAAATGTAAAAGCTCCCCAAAAGAACCGTGGGAGCAGGGGATATAATTAGGCTTAAGAATGATCTTAATAACAAATGGGAACATCTTTGTTCATTTCCACTGCTGAGATTGGTTTTTATCTCCTGTCCAGGCCCTGGCTTGCTGTGCCACAGACCTATTGGCACTGTGTGTGCTACGTCCCCCTGGAGAATTTGGTGTTGATATCGCACTGGGCAGTTCCCAGCGGTTTGGGGTTCCTCTTTGCTACGGCGGTCCACATGCTGCCTTTTTTGCGGTTAGAGAAAACCTGGTCCGGATGATGCCTGGCAGAATGGTTGGAGTCACCAAGTGAGAAGCGACCTTCAGGGTTCAAGATTGCTAATCTTCTTTTCTGAGTAAACTGATGACAGTAGTAAGATGGTTGAATGCTATGCTGTTGTTGCAGAGATGCAGCTGGTAAAGAAGTGTATCGTCTTGCACTGCAGACCAGAGAGCAGCACATCCGCAGAGATAAGGCAACCAGCAACATTTGCACTGCGCAGGTACGATCCAGGTTTATATGAGTCCTTCATTTTGGTAAAATGCATTACTCTAAATTAATTACAAAAATTTACTGTTTTCCTAGGCTCTGCTGGCCAATATGGCTGCTATGTATGCACTGTATCATGGCCCCCAGGGACTAAAACACATTGCGAAGAGGACACATGGTGCTGCTTTGATCCTTGCAGAAGGTATATAAATATATATGCAACATTGCAGTAAAACTTCAGTCCTCACTCAAATTGAGAAATTGTTATTTAAAAAAAAAAAATGCTTTCCTCCTTGTGAACTGCGAATTTCTCATTTTACTTTGTGCACGTTCTCAGTAATGAGTGGTTAAAGACTGGATAGAGACAAATATGTCACCAAATTTCTGTTCTTTGTCTTTATCCAAACTTCTCCCCGTAAACATGCCGTGCACAGTTAATTCGTACATTTTCTTTCAGGTCTGAAGAGAGCGGGACACCGGCTGCAGAGCGAAATGTTCTTTGACACACTAAAGATCAGCTGTAGCGTGGCTGCCAAAGATATCCTGGAGAGAGCTGAGCAGAGGAAGATAAACCTGCGAGTCTACGCCGATGGAGTGGTGAGGATCAAAAAAATGTTTTGGGGAAAGCGCTGGACTGATTAAGGTGGTCTAAGCCTGCAGAAGTGCAGCGACTTGCAGTTTTTGGATAATGCTTTGTAATTGGTGCACTGCAAAAAAAGGAGTGGAAATTAATGCTGCCTCATGTATATGCAGAAACTTTTTTTTTTTTCTTCCTGCAGTAGTTTTCAGGCTGAAATGGGAGGGGATAGGGGATCTTTGCCCAGAAGCAACTGATTGTTGTAGCTCCTAGAAAACTCTGAATATGGCTTATAGGGATGAAGGGAAGTTTAGCACATTAATTAGATCTAAAACTGGGTAAGATGAAAAATCCTGTAATTGGACATGTGGGGAAAAATGTTGGGTGCAAAAGAGAATTCTTGAGAGGATCAAGAACCAGTGAATCCAATTTAAACTTTGTAAGAGTGGATGTGACTTTTTAGCTAGTCTAACACACTTCCTCACTCATACAGGAAGAGCCAAAATATAGGAGTGCATAACAGCAGGTTCATTGGTTTAAACATATTGACAAATCTACAAATGATGCATGTAATGTATAATGAATGGATTGATACATAAATCACTTGGCATTCCTGAGATCAGTGTCAATGTTCCCTAATTAACTTTTCTGCAGTACAAATTTTCAATTTCACCGAGCTGGGATTGCAAACAAACCCACTGTTTGTTATAGATAAGCTGTCAGAACAAGTGCTAGTCTCAAGTTTTCACCCCCCCCCCCCCCCCTTTTTTTACTGTTTAGGGTGAAAGACTTGAGTCGATGGAACACTTTAAAAAAAAAAAAAAAAAAAAATCCTCTTGTCTTCTCTTTGAACAGTTGGGCGTCTCTCTCGATGAAACGGTGACTGAGAGGGATTTGGATGACTTGCTCTGGGTCTTTGGCTGTGAATCTTCTGCTGTATGTTGATGGTTACTTCCATTGTTTGTTTGTGCTGTCTAAGTTATTCATTACTTAATATGTTATTGGTTTTTAATTTGAGCAGTTATTGTTTTATGGTTATGGAGATTGGTGAGAGAATGACTTGGCTTTAATTTGAACCTTTCAGGAGCTGATAGCTGAAAAGATGGGCGAGCGGGTGAAGGGGATCATGGGAAGTCCTTTCAAGAGGACAAGCAAATACCTTACACACCAGGTCTTCAACAGGTCTGTTCCCAGTTTAAGGACTGTACTGTTCCCAAGAAGTGTGTGTGTGTGTGGCATTTTAGCTGTAATAACCTTTGATTAACTGCACAATAAGAACTTTAATGGTGTTGCAGTCATATCTTACAACACCAGTAGTTCCATAAATGCAGTCTTGTATCCAGGCTTCCTGTGTCTGAGCCCTACGTTTATTCTTTGACATGATCCTTGACATAAAGAGGGTAAAACTTTTAGTTAACCTTAGGTAGTGTGTGCACAGATCAGCCACAACATTTGGACCATCTCCCCAATATTGAGCTAGAGTATTGTTAGCAGTGGGGTGGGGCCACTTTGGATTGACCATATTCTAAGGGTGTAACAACTCCAAAGACGATACCCATGTTGAACTGTTACTGCCTCATCAATGAAAGCTGTAATGCATGAGAATTTTTAACCTTACTTTTGTAATTTATCCCTTTTAAAGAGGTTGTGGTATGAACGTGTCGCTCGTATGATTGATGTGTTTGGGATGTGGAAATTTGGAGAGTCGGTGCTTTAGGGTATTTGCGGTGTTTCTGGAGCAGTCTTGGTTGGCTGCTGCATGTCCAAGATCCAAAACATAGCATTATTGCCATGCGAGCCCTCTAAGTGTTCGTGTCTCTGCTTCTTGTTTTTTCCTTCAGTTACCATTCTGAGACCAACATTGTGAGATATATGAAGCGTCTGGAGAATAAGGACCTCTCCTTAGTCCACAGCATGATACCCCTGGTGAGGCTACCATAAGTCAAGGCAGAGGTTCAGGTTCACAGATAGTTGAAATTTATAGCATGCTTTATACTAGTGTGATAAAGTAGTGGGAAAAAAAAAAGTTTTTATTTTCAGGGCTCCTGTACCATGAAGCTAAACAGCTCATCAGAGCTCATGGTGAGTAAAAACAGGAACTAGTTTTTCAGTTTTCTTCAGGTGTAACATGAAATGCTTTTGAGTAATTATGTCTCACTGCTGTATCCTCTGACAGCCCATCACATGGAGGGAGTTTGCCAACATCCATCCTTTCGTGCCCCTGGATCAGGCAGAGGGCTACCAGAAACTCTTCAGACAGCTGGAGAAAGACCTCTGTGAGGTGACAGGCTATGACAAGATCTCGTTCCAGCCAAACAGGTGAGGGCACAAAATTATGTACTTGTTGGTGCACAGACCGTATCAGTTGGGTGGGCATGATATTTGGTAAAGACGGGAGCATGTTCCTCTTTAAGATGATTACTTTGATGGTTCCGTGCAGTGCAATCAAATTATCCCGAACCCTCCTTCTGGATCATAGAACCTCTGCAGAAGGAAGGAAATGCTCAAAGCAAGCACTTAGCAATACAGTTTTCCTTTACAAACATTTGTGAAAGAACCGTTATTTCAGAGAGCTCACTGAATTGGAGAGTGGTGCTGAACGTAGGATGAGGATGGTGCCTTTGCAACACAAAAGTTTGTGGAAAATCTAAAAGGGAAGAAATTTCGCAATCGACTTTTAAAGGGGAATCTCAGCAACATTATTAAAGCGGTGCATAGCTGGTTTCACACTTGCAGGATTAACTTGCAGGATATTACAGCTGATAAGCGACACACCCACCTCTGCTCTCTGTCACTGCTTATCAGTGTGTTCATGGTGGCGCATGCTACATTGGCCAAGAATGCACCTAGCTTCATCCCATCTTTCCCTCCTCTTTTGGTAATGTCTGCAGACTGGTCTTTGGACTTTGAGGCTGTGTGTGTTCTATGCATGACTATGGTGTCTGCCTTATTTTTCAGTGGTGCTCAGGGAGAATATGCAGGCCTGGCTGCCATAAAAGCCTACCTGAACTCAAAGGGGGAGAGTTCAAGAAGTGTAAGTGTCCTGGAAAGAGCAAAAGTCTAACAGGATTGCAGTCATGGTTAATTATGTTATTTTATCCAACCCAAAATTATTTTAAGCTAGAGTCTCTAGTCTCTGCAAGAAAATGGAATCCTTTTTTAATTTAAACTTGACTCTGAGGAAGAGCCTCATCTTCTGAAAACTCTAGAGTTAAAATGATGATCCACTGAACTTTAAAAAAAAAAAATACCTGGAGGTATAGAAACTTTGAGTTTCTAAGTTTCATTTTCAATTAAAGTGCTTACAAATATACACTGTTTAGCCACAACATTAAAGTTGCTGCCCTGGCATTGTGCAATTCTTCTTTTTTTGGGTGACGTAAAGGCGGGCGGAGTGCACAATGCTTGGCAAGTGTTTTTCTATCAGTTCAGAGGAATCCTTTTGCAACTGGCACTAGGATGGCAGATTCTTTGGGTCCTGTGGGGTCCAGGGTGACATGTCCATGGATCAGGCTTGGTCTGTGCATGCAGAGCTTGAATTTTTGAGAGCAGCTGCTTCTGATGTTTTCCTTTTTCCTGAGCAGTTTTTGCAGTGTCCTAGTAACTATGCTCCTGTCATTGGGAGAGCTATTGCTGTTTGAGGTGCGCTTGGTCTGCAACAATATATAAGCAGATGGTATGCATCAAAGCAACATTCACATGAGTGCCAAAGGTTTCTGAGCAGAACTTCATATGGCAACTAAGTTATCAATGTTTAGCTGTTGGTGTATCTAATCAGGTGACATTGAGAAGACTTTGCTGACTTGTAAAGACTATTTACTATCAGTATTATCCTTCCTGATACTGACAGGCTAACAGAGTATTAGCACATATGCCCTACAGGGTAACCCCCCCCCCCCCCCATCAGTGACAGGGTTATTGTTGTAAATTGAAACATCTGTGATGTTAAAGCATTCTCAACAGTAGCTCCTAAAGTATCCTGACATTCTTATTGATTGTTGAAGGATGATGAGATGCTACCCAAAATTAAAGACTAGCGTACTGAAGTATTTTCTCTTCTGTCATTTTTTTTTATTGCTTCCTAATAAGTAAATCTTAGTAGCCTGATTCCTGGAACTAGTCAAGGTCCAAACTGGCATCTGTTTGTGCAAACAAGGAGCTGAAAATGCTGTGATCCCATAGGCTAGCTGTTTTTTAAGACTCCATATTTGGAGGTTTTAAGACTTTGTCAAATGAGAGTTCCTGGAGTGACAGCAAAGCACTGTTTTTCAGGTCAGTCATGTCTTTTTTTGGCTAACACCGGATCCATGTGCCCTGGTTTGCCTGTGAAACTGGGTTGCAAAATGCCAGACGTGTCACCCTAATAAGGGATAAAAATCAGTTAATGACCTGCAGGCAGGTTACTCATTAGTAGCAGAGATCAAAGAGAGCTGCAGTTTCCTCCCACTGAGACCTTAAAAGTTAAGTTTTTGTATAAATGAAATTGTAAAAGTAGCTTAAGCCACCAGTCTCACTAATTTAATTATATCTATTTTTGTTTTTATTTAATTGAGCTTCACTTTGGATCTGAAATATCTATGGCTTTAATTGGCTCTGTTTCTCTTGTTGCATAACCTGCAGTCACAGCAGTTTTGGCGTGACTTTGGATTATGGTTAGGACAATGACTCAAGCTGCATTTTGCTTGTTCTGCTTTGCTGACTATTTTTCCCATTGCCTCAGGTTTGTCTAATCCCCAAGTCTGCACACGGGACCAACCCAGCAAGCGCTCAGATGGCAGGAATGAAGGTTCAAGTGGTGGAGGTGGATAAGGATGGCAACATCGATCTGTCTCACCTGAAGGCCCTGGTGAGAAAACGGATGCTGTTGTACAAGATTTGTGTTGTCTGCAAATATTAACAGGTTTATCCAAGACAGACATGTCCAGTTTCATAGGTGGATTTGAAGGGAATCTATTTTTTTGGAGTATTTTTGCTCTGCATGACTCACAGCTCAAAATAATCCTCATTTATTGTAAACTCATGCAATCCTTCACGCTGTGAAACAAGCTCTTTTGATGCCTCTGGTCTTAAGTCGATCCTCACTCTAATCCAAATGTGTTCATTAATCCAAGTGTGTTCATGAAGGACTGGAACTTTGACTTCATGTAAATGATGTGACACAGCTTTATTATTATTTTTTTTACATGTTTATCTTTCCAGGTGGACAAACACAAGGCAAACCTGGCAGCCATGATGATCACCTACCCCTCCACCTTTGGTGTGTTTGAAGAGCATGTCGGAGACGTTTGTGACCTTATTCACAAAAACGGTGGCCAAGTGTACCTGGATGGCGCCAACATGAATGCCCAGGTAATGCAATAAGTACAGTGGGATGCAAAAGTTTGGGCAACCTTGTTAATAGTCCTTATTATCCTGTATAAATCGTTGGTTGTTACGATAAAAAATGTTAGTTAGATATATCATATAGGAGAAACACAGTGATATTTGAGAAGTGAAATGAAGTTTATTGGATTTACAGAAAGTGTGCAATAATTGTTTAAACAAAATCAGGCAGGTGCATAAATTTGGGCACCATAAAAAAAGAAATGAAATAAATATTTAGCAGATCCGCCTTTTGCAGAAATTACAGCCTCTAAACGCTTCCTGTAGGTTCCAATGAGAGTCTGGATTGTGGTTGACGGTGGTGGTTAACATCTCTAGTTCATTCAGGTTTGATGGCTTCAGAGCATGGACAGCTGTCTTTAACTCACACCACAGATTTTTCAATAATATTCAGGTCTGGGGACTGAGATGAACGTTCCAGAACGCTGTACTTGTTCCTCTGCATGAATGCCTTGGGGGATTTTGAGCAGTGTTTCTGGTCGTCGTCTTGTTGAAAGATCCAGCCCCGGCGCAGCTTCAGCTTTGTCACTGATTCTTGGACTTTGGTCTCCAGAATCTGCTGATACTGAGTGGAATCCATGTGTCCCTCAACTTTGACAAGATTCCCAGTCCCTGCACTGGCCACACAGCCCCACAGCATGATGGAACCACCACCATATTTTACTGTAGGTAGCAGGTGTTTTTCTTGGAATGCTGTGTTCTTTTTCCTCCATGCATAACGCCCCTTGTTATGCCCAAATAACTCAATTTTAGTTTCATCAGTCCACAGCACCTTATTCCGCAATGAAGCTGGCTTGTCCAAATGTGCTTTAGCAAACCTCAAGCGGCTCTGTTTGTGCTGTGGGGGGAGAAAAGGCTTCCTCTGAATCACTCTCGCATACAGCATCTCCTTGTGTAAAGTGTGCTGAATGGTTGAACGATGCACAGTGACTCCATCGGCTGCAAGATGATGTTGTAGGTCTTTGGTGCTGGTCTGTGGGTTGACTCTAACTGTTCTCACCATTCGTCGCTTCTGTGTATCCGAGATTTTTCTTGGTCTGCCACTTCGAGCCTTAACTTGAACTGAGCCTGTGGTCTTCCATTTTCTCAATATGTTCCTAACTATGGAAACAGACAGCTTAAATCTCTGAGACAGCTTTCTGTATCCTTCCCCTGAACCATGATGGTGAACAATCTTTGTCTCCAGGTCATTTGAGAGTTGTTTTTGAGACCCCCATGTTGCTACTCTTCAGAGAAAATTAAAAGAGGAGGAAAACTTACAATTGACCCCCTTAAATACTCTTTCTCATTATTGGATTCACCTGTGTATGTAGGTCAGGGGTCACTGAGTTTACCAAGCCAATTTGAGTTCCAGTAATTAGTTCTAAAGGTTTTGGAATCAATAAAATGACAACAGTGCCCAAATTTATGCACCTGCCTGATTTTGTTTAAACAATTATTGCACACTTTCTGTAAATCCAATAAACTTCATTTCACTTCTGAAATATCACTGTGTGTGTCTCCTGTATGATATATTTAACTGACTTTTTTTTATTTTATTTTTTTTTATTGTAACAACGGGAAAATGATGACTATTAACAAGGTTGCCCAAACTTTAGCTTCCCACTGTATCTGTTTTTTGTAAAAGGGTAAAGACTGAGCTTATATCAGTTTTTTTTTTTTTTTCTTGTTTTTGCAAGGTTTTTCTGTAGAATATTTAATTTAAATAAAAAAATTTGTTCCTGCTCTGCCTTGAAGGTGGGCTTGTGTCGTCCTGGAGATTACGGGTCGGATGTTTCTCACCTAAACCTGCACAAAACCTTCTGCATCCCTCACGGTGGAGGAGGGCCCGGCATGGGGCCAATTGGAGTGTAAGTCAGTGGATATAAAGGGAGAAATGGTGACTAGTTTGATGTGAATTTGTTTATAAAAAGAGAAATTTATTTTCTTTTTTTTTTTTTTTTTTTTTTTTTTTTTTTTGGTTCTTATTTTGTGATGATTCTCTGACCCGACAGTATATTCATCTATTTCTTATCAGGAAGGCGCACCTTGCCCCCTTCTTACCGAGCCACCCGGTGGTTTCCATGCAGTCAGTGAACATCAGCAGCTCACTGGGCACCATCAGCGCAGCTCCCTGGGGCTCCAGTGCCATCCTGCCAATCTCCTGGGCTTACATTAAGGTCAGCACAGATAAACTGAGTTGAGACCACATTGAAACACATTGGTAAACTCGTTTCCACTAATCTGTTAGCATGTTTGAAACTGTTACTTAACCGTGTGTGATTTTTAAAAGTCTACAGTCACAAGTCACTGAAAACTTCCTGGGCTCTGTTTTTGTCACATGAGTAGTTGGTCACCTGGCTCTCACTTCAACTTAAGACAACATGAACAAAAGTGTTAATTTGTGATAAACATCCAGGGAAAGAAGTCATTAACTTTAACAGCTACTCTACATAGCTGATACATTTTGAGGCAGCAGCCCGCCACCCAAACTCCACCCTGTTTACCAGCAGGTGGAGGAAATATGCACATTATATAAAAAGAAAAGCAAAAAGAGGGGCAGTTGTTGGACAGAGTGCTAATACTGCTAATAAAGAAAAATGTTATATTAAAGCTGTATTAAAATGTTCTTTTGAACATTGGGCTTTTTGAAGCCCAGATGCTTTAATTCTGTTTTGGTGTTTAGATGATGGGATCCAGGGGACTGCGGCACGCTACAGAAGTGGCCATCCTTAATGCCAACTACATGGCCAAGAGGCTGGAAGGTCACTATAAAATCCTTTACAGAGGCAGGAAAGGTATGGTGCCGTCTCTGTGGACGTGTAGTGATGTACTCTCATTTTAAAATAAATAAAACCGCATAACTAACTATCTTTTTTTCCCCCCTCCTTCTTTTTGTGCACAGGTTTTGTAGCCCATGAGTTCATTCTGGATGTGAGGCCATTCAAGAAGACGGCTAATATTGAGGCTGTTGACGTGGCCAAGAGGCTGCAGGATTATGGTACCACATCACTCTGTCGGCCACAGTGTTTCATTGGTGGCCAAAAAATACCTTTGATTTGAGTATTTGTAGAATATGTATGTATGTATGTCCCTTTCATAATTTTTATCAGATGCATATTGATACCTATTGTTTATTATTGTAGTAGTATTATATATTTTCTTCTCTACTATTTGTGTCTAGGTTTCCATGCACCCACTATGTCTTGGCCAGTGGCAGGTACTCTTATGATTGAGCCTACAGAATCGGAAGACAAGGCTGAGATGGACCGTTTCTGCGACGCCCTGCTAGCCATCAGACAGGAGATCGCAGAAATCGAGGAGGGAAGGATGGACTCGCGCATCAACCCACTTAAGGTTTCTGTGCTGAAAACATACCATACAGTGGTTAATATAAAGCTGTGATATCTGAAGTCGTCATGCAAGTGTATGTCTTTGTGCCTGCGTGCAGATGGCCCCTCACTCTTTGGCGTGCATCTCAACATCCAGCTGGGACAGACCCTACTCCAGGGAGTGTGCTGCCTTCCCCTTGGTGAGTACCTTTATCCCATTAGACTTATTCAATGCCCCACACTCCAAAACGACTACAACTGACTTAATATGCAATGCATATTGTAAATTTTTCTCCTTTATTAAATTGAAAAACAAAAACAAAACAACTTCAATTATATTTCCTTTGTTGCAGGAAAAAATGCATAATATGAAATCCCTGTTACTTTTGGGAAAGTCAAACTCGGTGAAAGCAGCTGTACTGTTTAAAGAACTTGTATTTATCGCCCTCTAGTGGTGAAAAATAAGAAGTGTAATTTGTCTCATGTCCTGTAGCCAACAACTTTTTCAGATTACTTAGCAATAGAGTTTTGGTTTTAATTAAGTTATAGATGCCCTGATTTAGTCAACATTGGTAATGGGGTTTGTTGACTGTTCACATTTTACATTTAATGCAAAGCCGGCTACTTGAAATGAGCTTTGTATAAATGTATTGTTTGAATTTTTTGACCCCTCTTTTCTCCCTTCTTCACAGCCCTTCATAAAACCTGAGACCAAATTCTGGCCTAGCATCTCCAGGATCGATGACATCTATGGCGACCAGAACCTCATGTGCACCTGCCCACCCATGGAGGTGTATGAGTCTCCATATGAGGAGAAGAGAGCCTCCTCCTAGATACTCTCTGTGGCTCAGTCCCATTGTCCAGCCAGCGCACAAAACCTCCAATTTTAAACATCTGTGATTTTTATAGAAGTTCTATATAGTGGTAAATTTCCTCAAAACCTGCACTAGGGCTCTGAAATCTCCAGGGAGACCCTCGAGTTTCTTAATTTTCACAGTGAAGCAGATCTGAGCTGCCGCTGATGTAACGGGTGGAAAAGCGTGCGAGGTGGATGATGGGACTGGCCTCTCTCTGACTGCACCCTTTTCGTGGGGTTGTAGGCTTTTGCCCTGACTTGAACTACTCAAATTGACCAAAGGTGTGACTTATTGCTATTCCAAGCTTGCGAAAATAAGCGCACCATTCAACACAGAGGCCGCTCCATAGCCCACCTCTGAAATGCTGTACTTTAAGCCAAGTGCAGATAATGTGACATCTGTAATTGCTCTTGGTGCCTCTGTTCTGTGTAAAATAGCTGCTTTCATTTCAACTTTTTTTTTTTTTTTTTTTAAACTGTCAGTATAGGAGTAATTAAGCCTTTTTTGTAACACTTTATAATAACCATCAGTTGAATGAGTAATTGATAATTAAACTTTATTTGATTCTGTTAAGCTGTGAACTTAACATGTATGTAAACAGTCATCTGGATGGCAATTGTAAAGTCTGAAATGTTTATACTAGTTGTTTTACAGAGTAAGTAGGCAAGTGAGATGTCGATGGAGTAAACGCTGTAGACTGTAAATATGGAGGTCGTACATTTTCCTGCTTCACTGGCAATTTGGCTTTGTTTTCAGCATCTCCAACATCCCGGTTTTTGCTTTGCTGGCAGTTTGGTTCAGTTTAAGCACCAAACGCGCACCAGCGGGTTTGATTAAACGGCAGTATTTTATGATTAATTTGTGTGATAAATAAAAGAATCTTGTAAATAACAGCCATTACGTTGTTTGATGGTAAGTTAATTAAACATTACACAATATCAGGTCACAAGTGATGGTTATTTTAAGGTGTTACTTTTTTGTGAATATATCTCTTTTATTTGAAAATGTTTTTTAATGTAGTAACAAAGTAGGTAGTCCTCATTTAAAATCAGTTTTTCTAATCTAAACTATTTGTCTGTAGGAAAATGAATGTATTAAAAGCATTCTCTCCAAAGTGTGTACATGTTTTGTATGAAGATTAACAAGATACGCTTAGTAAACTACTCAATAAGACATTTTGCCAAAAAACTATGCATATAATTGATTTTTGTGTACTTAATCTCAACATGTTAGTTTCCACGAACGAAAGAAGCTGATATTTCCCATCGTTAACCCACCCATCAGCCCGGACCACCAAAAATCTTCAGAAAGGGCACACGGTCTTATTAATAGTCTAAATTTATTTATTTTTTGAGGAAAATCTCGCCGCTAAAATTCAATTCATGACGAAAGTGTAAAGACTTATTGTTTTAAACAATTTCACAAGTGCTGTCAAACAGATGAATTTTTAGAGCTTTTCCAAACATCAAAGTCTTAGTTTCTATTTTACTTTCCACACACAAACAAAAGAATTTCACAAAAACTACCACGGTCGCAATTTCACACACATCTTCTGAGCAATCCCAGCTGTTCCTTCTCTGGCAAATCTCTCTCCAGATTTCACTTAATTTCCCAGATTTTCAAAGGGATTCAAGCCGGGGCTTTGTGCAGACCAGTAGGTAAATATAATAAACACCTGTTGTCTTCCCCACATTATGGCAAAATCCATCACACTGTGGAACCCTTAAGTGCTCTACTGTGCTGTACTTCCTCGATCCACACCCCCCCCCCGCCATCTTCATGAAAGGGCTTTCAGGAGTATTTCTGCGCTCGGTCACTGTTAATCTCCTTTTACAACTTTCCATTTGCTTTTATGATAACCAGGTAAACAAACATTCTTAACCTTGACTTATTTACCATTTACATTATATAAACAAAAAAAAACCCAGTTTGATCATTGGTAAATTATTTAGTATATCAATTATGACAAAATCTCCATCAAACAGATGAATGACCCCAAACTGGACTGTAACATGTTTTTTTTTAATGGTCCTTGAAATGATAAAAATCAGTTTCTTAGCAAATACTGACACGTTTAAACACGTTTAAACTGCCTAACCTCAAACTTATTTTCTTTTATGAAGTGACTGTTTCAACAGAACATGTTTTGTCATATGAAACCAGCTGAAACTGGTTTGAGAAGCTAATTACATAACATAATGTGAGTAATTCGCACAGCACATACCACAGATTCCTGCACACACACTGCAAATGTCCCCCTGAGTGTTTCAGTGGTTCTCCATGATAAGTCTTTAGCTTTAGAAAGGCCGGCCTGACCAAGACTCTAGATAACAAAAGAGGACACAGATTTATTTCTTAACAGTTCCCGTAGCAATTTAAAATGTCCCATAAATGCCCCATTTACCTCACACATATTAGATAAACAGTTTAAGACCAAGAGGAAACAAACTCGGCCTCAGGGTGTCACAAACTTGTGTACTTCTAGCGACGATCTCAAGCCTGGATAAATGGGATGGTTGTGTCGGAAAGGGCATCAGATGTAAAAGTCGGTGCCAAATCAAACACGTGGATCATCTACTTTGGCAAATCCTCTGGGAAAATAGAAGAGCAGGCAGAAGTACCCACGAGATATATAAAAGTGTGTGCTTAAAAAAAAGTAACCTGAACTGTGACGGCTAATTAGCTGCAGTAGCTGTGTGTCATCTTTTCAAGTCTGAACATTTACAGTTCACTACATATACCATAAAAACTGCTAAAGTCTACGGTATTAACCCATCCAGCATATATACAGTTTACTCCTGCTTGTGTAATGTTAACTAAATAATATACTGCTTGAGGTAGTTATTGGAATTATAAAGGCTAATTTGGTACCATATGAGATTTGCTTCAGCAGCCACCCCCCCTCCAAGAAACAGATGAATTTTGGGAATGAGTTCCTCAGGACATCATCAGCCTTGTTATTTAAACTCTGCTGGAACTACTTTCAGTCACTTCTGCAGATGAAGACCTGCCTCACATCTGCTACAGACGTACAGGTGCAGTGTTTCAGTTTGGTAATTCCGCTTGTTTTATTTTTAAAGACCAAAGTATTTATTTTTACTCAGATGACGTGGTCCTCCGGGCTAACTTTGGATAATTATAGTGTCACAAGTTTGCAGCCCATTAACGATGGGTTATACAATTCTGATTACAAAATGTGTGACTGCACAAAAGTTCAAGCTGAAACAATACAGCTCCTTTTTGTGATATGTTCCCTGGTGTGTCTTAAAATCTGTTAAGGGATTCGAGTAATAAGCTGGTTCATTTCTCTGATTGAACACAGAAGAATAAAGCCTAATGAGACCTGAAAAGCACGGGAATAAATTCACCAGGTCATCTCACACAGGGCATACAAAACCTGTTTAACTAGGTCAAATCACCTATCTGCTGGCAGAAAACTAAACATTTAACAAATCAAACTGCTTTCCTGGCATTCAAGCCCACAAAGACTACCCTGCATGAAGTGTTCAGACATAGGCACTTTACCCTGGAAATAGCTGGATTTTTTTGTCTGTAGAGTAACCACTCATTTGCTCTACAAATGGCAAAGCAGTTATTTTGTACTCATTTTTATAATAGCAGATCAATCATATGGAAAATGCAGAGACTTCTCTACATTTATCTCACTTCTTCAAGTGCATAAAATTTAAATAAGCAGCTTCAGATGAGGTGCCAACAACCAGAAGCTGTTTGGGGTGTGACATCTAAATAACTGACAAAGGCTTTCAGGTCAAAGAATGAAGTACATTAAGAAGTCATTCCACTGTAAGGCAAGGCAAGGCAAGGCAAGTTTATTTGTATAGCACAATTCAACAACAAGGTGATTCAAAGTGCTTTACAGAGACATTAGAAACAAGAACAAATAAAAAGCATGATTTAAAATTGATTAAAACAAGCAAATAAACTAACTAACTAATTAACAAACAAACAAACAAACAAAACAGTATATAAAATCAAAACAGATAAAATCAGAACAGTAGATAAAATCAGTAGTTAAATGTAAGTTTTGAAATTTAAGCTTAAAGTGTGGATTTGGTGCTTTATTCAAATGCAGCTGAGAACAGGTGAGTCTTCAACCTGGATTTAAATAAACTGAGTGTTTCAGCTGATCTGAGGCTTTCTGGGAGTTTGTTCCAGATATAAGGAGCATAAAAGCTGAATGCAGCTTCTCCGTGTCTGGTTCTGACTCTGGGAACTGATAAAAGACCGGATCCAGATGACCTGAGGGATCTGGATGGTTCATACTGGGTCAGGAGGTCATTGATGTATTTTGGTCCTAAACCATTCAGAGCTTTATAGACCAGCATCAGAACTTTAAAGTCTATCCTCTGACGGACAGGCAGCCAGTGTAAGGACCTCAGAGCTGGACTGATGTGGTCCACTTTTTTGGTCTTAGTGAGGACTCGAGCAGCAGAGTTCTGAATGAGCTGTAGTTGTCTGACTGATTTTTTAGGTAGACCTGTAAAGATGCTGTTACAGTAATCAAGCCTACTAAAGATGAATGCATGGACTAGTTTTTCCAGGTCCTGTTGAGACATCAGATCTTTTATCCTTGATATATTCTTGAGGTGATAGTAAGCTGACTTTGTTATTGTCTTAATGTGTTTTTCTAAGTTTAGGTCTGCATCCATCACTACACCCAAATTTCTCGCCTGGTTTGTGGTTTTTAGATGTATAGATTGAAGTTCTCTGGTGACCTGTAATCGTTTTTCTTTGGCGCCAAAGACTATTACCTCAGTTTTGTTTTTGTTTAGCTGGAGAAAATTGTGGCACAACCAATAAGCCAAATTATCTGCAATCGATCACAGTATCTGCAGTTAACTCTTTCAACTGTTAGACTGCAAAAAAGGTGTGTTAGTAAAATAGAGTTAAACTAGTCTGCCAGTGAACGTGCAACACGTGTTTAGCTGTGAACAGCAGGATTGTAAGACTGCTTCACAGGAGAAGCAACACTGAAAAATCACCCCAAAGTTTGGGATTATTATCTCAAAAGTTTGCCTTACACAGAAGTTTGAGTTAGTCTGTCAGAATTTTGCGATATCTACCGTGAAATCTACCTGTCAATAAATGCTTTATGTCAGTGGTGGAAACGAGCTTCGACACATACTCACTGAGAAGCAAACAAGTGAAAATTAAGTGAAAGTGTTGTTTTTGGCGGATCCTTTGTTGTCACACTGACTCTGCTGACTGAGCTGAAAACCCCATCATATCAAGTAGTCTGATGCAAGGCCATCAGTTTAACTGCAAGCAGATTTCTGAACAGGAACACCAACGAATATCTCAAAACAGGCAGAACACACAAAAACCCCAACACTAAAACATCCTGAAACTGAAACTATTCTGCACAGAAGAAAAGCTGATACAACAGACGGGAAGAAGAAGAGTGCTGCTTCTGATGGTGCTTTCTCTCCGCTGATATCAGTATGTGCCCCTAAAAAACAGTATGCACCCCACAACTCTGCTGGGTTCTCCCTTTATGTAACAGTGTCTGACTCGGCTTTTGCCGTTTCCCAATCCTCCTGCTGGTCGATGGCACAATAAACTTGAGGCTCTGCTGCTTCTCTCCTCTTATGAACCAGGCGGTCGACCAGGACGACAAACGCTGTGGACACAATCAGGCAGACGCCCGAGAGGTAGAAGGCGACGCTGTAGTTGTTTGTGTAATCCACCAGCCAGCCTGCACAAGTAATCCAGGACAAGAAGAAATATCACACCACCAGTGCTGATGAATAAATGAACACGGGTATGCGTTCATGCAGAGAAATGTTTGAGACATTTACTGTAAAAGAGGTTTTGTTCTTTGATGACTTCTAACAAGCAGTCTTATTATTTGACATAAAAGCCAACAAGATCATGTCACGTCAGATTTAAATATTTAATGACCATAAAAAATTTAAATTTTTTTGTATCTGCTCTGTAATGTTTAACTGAACAGTTCACATCTGCTAGATGTGGCTAACAAACTGCTGAGTGCACCTGGAGCCATGAGATCACAGCTATGCACAGCAGCAGCTCCGACACACATAATTGTCAAAATGTTTAGGTTTACTTCAAAGGTAAAGGAGCTAGTGCCGCTTTTATGTCAGCAAAACCTGCACCCTGAATTTATATCATTTCTGCTACATAACTTTGGACTTTTGCTGTAACGAAACAAATTTCCCACCTGTGGGACTAATAAAGGTCATCTCATCTTATCTTATCTTATCTTATCTTATCTTATCTTATCTTAATAACTATACAAATAAAATTTAATTTCATTGAACTAAGCTGAAATGAAATTGTGTGTCAGGCTTTATCTTCATATGAACTAGTTCTTATATAGCACTTTTCTACTATATTTAAACTTGAGTGCATTTCTATCTTTAGCAAAAAGTATCAACATTTCATATTAAAGTCAGTCTTTTCCAGAATCTGAATCAGACTGGTGAAGACTCCAATCTGATCCACTGGATGGCTTTGTAAAATGAGAATTAAGACATCAATTTTGGACTTTTAACTCTATTTTCATTCAGTTTACATATTTCCAATAGATAAAGACCTCCCCTTTATGGCCAGTTATACTTGACCAAAGTAACTAAGTTTTTTATTTACACATATACGTCTCAGAATTTAAGCCCAAAGAGCCATGTTTTCATTTATTTACCACAGCAGCAGGTCTTTATTGATAAGAGAAACTAAGAGATACTGTTGAGATTGCATTTTTTTTGTTATATTAAGCTATCTCAGGGATTAAATGAGTTAAATGTCTGTACCCTGATGGAAAGGGCAGTTTCACTGGCCTGGTGCACATGATCTCAAAGATGGTTTTAATAAACTGCAGTAAAATTCATCAAAGTCAAAACGTGAAATAAAAAAGCACTAAATGATCCTCATTCAGAAAATTGTTTTGCGACATTTGTAGTTCCATAACAAATAACAAAAAACATAATTGATAATCCGCATTACCTGCAGCAGGTGGACCAGTGAAACCTCCAATGCTCCTTAAAAGCATAAAGAGCCCGAGTCCACTGTCGAAACACTCCAGGGTTACAATGTCCACAATAGCTGTGATGTGAATGGCCACCACACAGCCAAACAGGAAGCCGTAGAGTGAGGCGAACACCAGAATGGCCCAGTAGTTTTGGCTGATGGGCAGCAGCAGGAGCACCACGCCAAGGAGAGTGGCCACCATGGTGAGCAGTTGCAGGTTTCTTACCAGCCTCATGTTGGCGATCCACCCACAAATCAGCCTCCCTGCCAGGTCAGCTGAAGCCAGAACAGAAAGAATCATAGCAGGCCAGTACTTATCCATACCCAGGCTGCTAGCAAAGGGGACCAGAAAAAGAGGTGGGATGAAAAACCCTGCAGCTGAAAATATTGCAAACAGGATGTACAGAAAAAATTCAGGTTTTCTCATGAGGAAGCACTGGAAGAAGGTCCTTCTCTTGGCTAGGAGTGTGGTTGCATCTCCCTCTAGACTGTCTTTGGTGTCCTGTGCAGGTCTCGTGGTCTTCTTCAGGGGTCTCATGAGCGCACCACACACACACAGGTTCAGCTGAAGGCCTCCAATGATGAGCAAAGCACCCCGCCAGCTGTAGGTGTCAATGAGCCACTTGAAGAACGGACTGAACATAACAGCAAAGACGCATTCACCTGAACTGGCGATGGCAAAGGCAATGGGACGCCATCGTACAAAGTAGTGGCTCACCATGCTGTTGGCAGAGATCCAGGAGAAGGAAAGACCTGTTCCTGGAAATAGAGATGATGAAAATTATTAACCACCCACTATTTTTTTTTACAAGACTCAGGTCTGCCAGTATTAGCATTACTTACATGTCCCAGATTCGTTTTAATTGTAGCGCGTCACTTCTAAGGACATGTGTGTGTCACTGTAAGTCTTTGCATACCATTTCATGCTGTTTTGTCTGTTTCAAAATGCAAACATTAAAAGAGTCCATTGCAATTGTAGTAGTAGTGCTGCTGGTGGAAAAACATGTTTCTTAACATGAAATGGAACGTGACGATTATCCTCAAAAATCACAAAATATTGAACTTTTAGTAGCAGTGATACTTTTCTTTTCTGCCCTAAAAATCAGTTTACAAGGTTAGTTTTTTCATTCAAACCCTCAAAATGGTTCAATTTGCTTTGTAGGATTTAGAGTATGTCCCGGGTGTGCTACCTTGCAGGATGCCCATGGTGAGGTAGAGCCAGGGCAAACTGAGGTCCAGTGAAGCCAGCACCATTCCTAAGGTAGCCAGCAAGCCTCCAAGCATGATGACTACTCTCTGAGAAAACTGTAAGGTCATCGCACTGGCTGCTGGAGCTGCAGAGAGAATAACAATGGCTCTACGAAAACGCCTTTGGTTTAAAAACAACAGATTGAAAACCACTTATTTACCTCCTAGATGAAGCATAGCAATTGTTGTGGAGGTCACCCAAGAGGTGGTGCTGGCCTGTACTCCGAAGTGATTCTGGATTTCAATGAAGAAGTGTCCAAAGTTTTTGAGAACAGCAGCAGTAAGGCCCATGGTGAAGAAGGCTGACATGACCACCACCCAGCCATACCCACCGTCGGGGGGTTCAACTTTTCTGGACTTCATCTTTTAAAAATTATCTGCAGGCTTTTTTCCTGCGGATGAAAAAATCTCCAGTTACGGCGGCGATCAGAAACTTCTCAGAAGTGAAAAACTATACAACTGTATGAGTGACTACACAGGGGCGTGTCTAAAGGGAGTGTATGGGGTGGCACAACCCCCTCTGAAAGCTCTTGTCTCTTCTCGCTGTAGGCTACTATGTATTAAGTTGGATTATGACTTTTACTTAAGAAAAAGAATTCCTACATTTTAAGCTAAAAAGCAGGTATCATGCAGAAACTGTTGCTGTGAAGGACTTTTCTGCTTGTTTTTCTAATGTATTTTGTTAGAGAAACAGCAGTTGGTGACCTGTTGTGCGCTTCACTTGTGATTTTGCCAGTTTATCAAGATAATATTGGCAAATCAAATGTTTTTGGCACAGTGGCGTATTCAGATGAGGAATCTGCTTGTTAAAGCAAACAAACAGGACAACCTTCAAACTGGAGAGTCTGTTGAACCTCCTTCCCTGTATGCTGATGCGGAGATGTGGGTAAAAAAGGGTGACTCGATGCCGATTATGCTTCACAGAAAACAAAAAAAGTCCATCTTCAAAGCAGAGGTTTTTCTGAGTTTGATATGATATTTATTTAAACTGATATTTTTCAAACTGATAGCACTTTGTGCTGTTGAAATTTGAGCTCATTTTATATTAAATATTAATGGTATGTGCAGGAGTGTATTTAAGTCTTGCGTATTAAAACTTTTGTTACATTTAATTGCATCATCTTTATCTGAGGAGGAAAATCCGAGAGTGAGAATATTGTTCATATTAATTTTATTAAATATACATTAGTGTTCTTGTAAAAGCTGTGGCTATAATAACTGCAATAACTGCTAATAATTATTCTATAAAACGTACACAGACAGGAACATGCTCATGTTTTTGTTTTGCGAATATGCTTATCTTACATTTCAAATTATTATAAGTTTATATGCCTCACGCTTGTTAAAGAGTCTTTTTAGAGGTATTTAAATGTTAAAATTGTATCATCCCTATTGTTGTTGTTGTTTTTAAAAAATATTTATTTCTAACATTAACATTTCTAACATTTGCAGCCGGGTTTCACAAGCTTAGCTCCCAATGAGCGGACTAAACATTTAAAATAATGTTCGATCAGCATCATTTGTCTTATTGTCTACAAGGCTGGTACACTCACTGCGTCTCCTTTACGTTAAAGGTATTGACATAAACAGAAAAAAGTGGAAAATCACCTGCCAAGCTAACGTCCTTCCCCGGGTCTTCTCGGAATATCTGCTGCTAACATACCGGCTTATGTAGTGTGGTGAAGTCGCATCTGCGCTGTGAAATCCAGCTCTCCTCGGAATTAAAGTGCACTCTCATTTGGACGTTTGTGGTGACTGAGAGGACAGAAAGAGGTTACCGTTGGGATGTGTGCCATTCAACTTTAAAGATTTCTTCGCAGTTATCAAAACCACGACAGCTCACAACCTTTAACGTCCGCTTTAAACACGTAAGTCCGCCTACCATCATTAGCGAGTACGAAGTCACAGCTCAAACGTCGTCATCCGGATTTCAAAATAAAATATCAATTTCCATATATGTTGTATTATCTGTTGCTTTTGAATTAGCAAGTAAAAAGCAATTAGACATGTAAAGAGCGATTCATATTTACCGTGGAAAGCTACATGCAAGGTTCCTTTGTAAAGAGATCGGTGTGACCTTTTCCGCAAAGTCTATTTATAGCTTTTAGCAGTTTGAATCAGCAGCCAATGGACGTCAACTTACACCAGGAGGAAAAAACGAAAACAGCAGTAAAATAAAGAATGTGATCTTTTTATTAAAAAAACAAAACAAAAACAATCACTATTTGACTCCAAAGAAGTTATTTCTGGATTTTTGACCTATTCTCTCTTTTTGCTGGTGTCACAAAATCAGAACAAAGTACTGTATGAGTAGCAGCAGAGTCTAATCTAGAGAGCCATGTGAAGCACATCTTAAGAGAAAAATCTGTAACAGCACACAGGGAATCAAAGACTTTGGGGAACACATCCACTAATCACCTTGACACCAATCTCAGATGATCCCTTCATCTCAAGGCAGCATTTTCAGTGAGAGCAACATTTCCAAGCGACTTCTTTCCAGAATCAGCTTTATGTGACTTTCTTACCTGGGTTATTGACAAAGACACTGGTGTGAATGTTTGTGAATCTTCAGTCATTTATTTTTTGCTGTTGCTTGGAAGGTTCTCATTTGTCACTATCCAATAACTGGCCCTATTAACAGCACGATACTTTATGCTGAAAAATGGCGTTAAAAGGAACTGAACACAAAAAAAATCTGCATAACATATACACAGTTGAATTATACCGTTTAATTTTCACACAACCTCTTACATTGCAAACAAAACAATTCTTAAAGTAATTTTTGCACATACTTCATTTACAATAACATGGCAGTTCAAATATAATATTTAGTTTAATTTTACAAAATTATAAAATTTTACTGGACATATATACACAAATATACTGTAGGTATATACAAACATAGATAGAAAAACAGCTTTTGTCTATTTCTCTGGTTGGACAAGGACAAGAAATGGCAAGAGCTAGCCCTGCTAGCTGTTTGTATAGACACAACAGGCACTCACTCTCACACAAACAGACGCTTGCACACAAAACTTGTTCGCCACAAGCATCTGTAGCTTTAGGCCTGGCAACAGTCTACTCACAGTCTAACACCTCAAAACTTTTCTGTTACAAATTTGACCAAACAGATTCAGAATTCAGGAACATCACCTTCCACTTTCAAACCGTCCAAGCTCCTCCTCCATTTCCACTGTGCTGTGGGCCAACATGGGGCACCTTGCTTAAAAGGCACTAGTTTATAAGCAGGCTCTCGTTCCAAACCTCAACTTTTCCATTTGCAAGCTGCTCTGCCACATGCTGGGATCCATCAGGAGAAGGACCTCACTTTGGGCTTTGTCCCTTTGCCACAAGTAGGGCAATAACATTAAGAGCATCTCGGGTGAAGAGGAGCAGGGCACTTTGGGTGAATTTAAAACGCTTTACTGTCCCTGAACAGGTCGATGCGCAGGGCCAGCTCCTTGAAAGAAGGGCGCAAACCAGGGTCTTTGTCCCAGCACTCCTCCATGATTTCATGTATCTGAAAAAGAGTAGGACACGAACAAATAAACAAACAAACAAAAAAAAAAACTACTGGTAGTGATTTGATTCCTGATATGGAAACGGAGTCATAACAATCCTCAGAAGGATTTCTGTTGATTTTCCTGATGACTAACAACAAAACTCTTGAATGTCTAAACTATTCTCAATGGGCAACTTGTTGAAGCTCAAACTGAACTTAGAATGGGGAAAAAGATGATTTAAGTGACTGTGAATGTGGCACAGCTGTTGATGCCAGACAGGCTGGGATTGTCACACACCTGCAGAAACCACTGGTAGTCATCAGTGCTTCCCTCAGCCTCCTAGTAGGCACATCTATGGGATCAATTTCAAACTCCTATGCTGCTTTGTACTCAAGTTATAACATTCACAGCCACAGCCACAACCACAGTGTACCCATTAGGGCTGGGCTATATCATACCGTTCACGGTAATACCGGTGTAATTTTGGGCAACGATAGGAAAATGAAATATCGTGATAGAATATGGGTAAAACGCGCATGCGCAGTGCCTATGTTTACATACGCACATGGCGGTGACGCAGAATGAGAAGAGCGAAAGTGGATTGTTGAATGAAACGGATGAACCAGAAGTGGTTTGTAAAAGTGCTGCAACTTCAGTGGTGTGGAACTGGTTTAGCTTTCGTCCGTCAGATACACAACAAAGCACTATTTTTGGTAGCGCATGCTAGCCGGTCGTCGTTATTACCGTGTTGTTTGGAAAATACGACAGTGCCCCTTATAATCCTGTGTGCCTTATGTATGAATTCTGGTTGTGTTTACTGACCTCGAAACGATTTTATGTGTTAGACGGCGCTCGAAAATCTGTCAAATGTTTTAGTACGACTTTGCTAAGCTACGAAGCCGCACCGCTTGATGGATTGTTGGAGCATTACGGCAGGAGCCTCGGGGAGTGATACGTACTGTGCTTCAACATAATATTACCGTATTGTGTGTGTATAACCTCTTTTTAAGTTTTGTGGATATTATACATGGTTATGCTGAGGATATGCCGGCCAGTTTCCACTGGAAATGCCTTTTGGTTAGATTGTCAGCAAGGAATTTGCACTGTTACATTTTTATATAACTTTAATGCACATAAAAAACAGCTACTTGTTTAAGTGAAAATACATTGATGGGGTTTTTTGCACTAATAAAGTTGTGGAGTTGTAAAGTATTTTGTCTAGTGTCAATTATATCGTCAGTTATATCCTTATCACAAATTTTCAAATGTATATCGTGATAAATATTTTTGGTCATATCGCCCTGCTCTAGTACCCATTTTGTAATAGTAGCTCAGAGCATGATAAGACCACGTTACAGAGTTCTAATGATGTCAAACTCATTCCCCTAACATGACTGTGAGTTTACTGTAAGAATTAGGCCAACCACGAAGGCAAAAGGGCATACAACCCAGTACTAGGCAGGGAGTACCTAATAGAGTGGCAGAGAAAAGCATGACTTCAATTTAAAGATACAATTGCTTGATGTGTAACTAAGCAACTACTTGGGAATAAAGCCGTCCAATCAGTTTGTCTATGTTCTGGTCGAAATTTGTTAGGGCTGATAACTTGACAAGAAAAACAAACAACCCCAAAACAAAAGAACAAACAGCAGAGCACGATGATACCTCTGTAGGACATCCCAGGGGTTGAGGCAGCCTGCTGCCTGATTTGAGGAGCTCAATGAGGTGATAGACAATCAGCTGTCCTTGCTTGTCATTCCCCATCATGGCCATGAAAACCTGAGCAGGAGGAGAGGAAAAAATGTTTCAAATAGCTTGGCTTTCACCATATGACTTAAGCTAAATAAAACTTAAGCTCTTGAGAAAGCGCAAGAATATCCTTACAGATAAAGCAAACTGAAATCTAATCTAAGACTAGGCATGACTGGAACCAGCCTCTCCTTTACAAAATATAAAGTCACTTAGTGAATCAACAAAGTATAACTAAAATATAAAAAATACACTTAAACGTCTAATAATTTTAATGATTAATTTTAATAAAATAATGTCCCCCCCCCCCCAAGAAAAAAAGAATCCTATCTCGGGCTCTCTGGAAACAGACGCTCTACCTGGAAAGTGCATTTATGTGCACACCTCGACTCAGCGATGCTTCAGGTGAGGGAGGGAGAAACAAAAAGAATGCTGCTGCAAAGCTTTTAACTAAGACACGAAAAACTGGGAGCCAGTTCATTACACTGGCTCCCAGTACATTTTAGAATTCATTTTAAAATCTTGGTGCTGACTTTTAAAGCTTTGAATTGTGATGCCCCTGCCTACATTTCTGATCTTTTAGAACCCCACGCTCCCTCTCGCAGCCTGAGATCATCTAATCAAAGGCTGTTGGTAGTCCCACGAACTCGTTTTAAGACCAGAGGTGATAGATCTTTTAGAGCAGTGGCCTCCAGGTTGTGGAATGCTCTCCCTCCATTATTACGTTGCCTTGATTGCATTTATTCTTTTAAAAAGCAGCTTAAGACTCATTTATTTAGATTGGCTTTTAATTAGATTTGTGCTGTATGTTTGATTATTGATGTATTTTATGTATTTCTGTTTTTATATTACTGTGAAGCACTTTGTGGTTTTTATCCTGTGAAAGGTGCTATATAAATAAATTGATTTGATTTGAAAAAGAGCCTCTTTTTTTCCTGGAGCAGTCAGTTGTCAGGGTTCAAATGTTATGATTTTTTGTTTTTTTTACAGAGTATGAATCACTGCATGATGTTAAAGGCATGCATTCTCCAAAAGACACATGTTGACAGGTCTGTGAAGACGTATTTGTTCAGTTGTTCAGTTGGAGGGGGTTCCTTCAAATTTATTTAGCATTTTTGTGTTTGAAGGGATTTCCTGGCTCACAATGAGCCTTTGGCGATGACTAAATGCTATTGTAAAAATGCTCTGTCTTAATAGATTAAAGGAATTAACTGAGTTCATTTTATTTCACTCAAGCTGGATATCAAAATAACCAAGTTTAGACAGTAATATACTCACTCACTACTCACTATCATAAACAAGCTAACTAGTTAACTCAATAACTGATGGATTAAAACTAACAGCATGTGTTCCAGTTTGTTTTATTTTGTTTGGGGTTTTTTTGCTGTATAGGTGGAGAGAAAAAGACCTCTTGATGGGGTTAATTTTTGCATTTTTTAAACAAAATGTCTTCCAATCTGTTTCAGATTGTTGACGGGGCCACTATCAGCATACTCTTTCCCCCTTGGACACCTACTAGTAGTAACTCTTATATAGCTTACTAGGGCTTCACTTGGAATATATATTGGCATAAAAGAAAACAAACCTCCATGAATGATTATAAATTACTTTTAAACGAAAACTTTATTTAAACACAGATATAAACCTGAAACTCTGCCCTATGCATTTATGAAGGGGATTAAATATGATTGCTCCATTTTTCCAGGCATATGAAAACTCCTTGAAAACTAATGTTTAGTTTGGTCAGGTGTAAAATTAAAAAAACAAAATACATATCTGATATGTGTGCGTTCTGAACACCATCTTATGTATTGTGTTGTACCTGTTACTTCAAAACAGCAGACTAGCTCATTTCTGTTAGGTCTGAAAGAAAATCTGAATTCACAAAGATTTTGAGGCGATTTCCACACACTCCTTTTTCAACATGAGAACCTTTTTTTAACCGATGTTCCTACAAGCTATGAAGTTAACCTGAAGGGTGTGACTCAAGGATTGTCCAGGTGTGAGTCAGGTCACAACACTACTCCACTATTAACTAGAATAAAAAAACCACTATGGTGCAATGCCCAAAAGACAAAAGGCAATACTGCCTGCTAAAAATGGAATGTTGATCTGTTTGTTAGATGTCAGGGTGCAATGAGTGGATTTTGGTAATGCACACAGAGATGTGCTCTTAAAACTCTAAAGTTACTTTCTTTTTTCTTTCTATACACACATAAAAACTTGAAATGCACTGTATGTATGATGTATTACTTACTGCAGGAGGACTGCAGTTCTTGTCACTGTGGGTGAAGAGCTCATAAAGTACAACTCCAAAGCTCCAGACATCCGACGCCACAGAGAACTTGCTTTCAGTCAAAGACTCGGGGGCATACCTGTGAAGCAGCACACCAGGTCACCAGATTTCTCTGAAGTTAATTTATAAGGCTATACTAAACTAAAAATAGAGAAGAGGATCACAGTTAAATTCTAAAAAACAAACATATTCTGACCAGAATATGGGGCTCTCTCCAGGATCCTTCACCATGTAGTAGTCTTTGTCCTGAGGCAGGACTTTGGTGAGGCCGAAATCCCCGATTTTTACTCTGAGTTCGCTCTCCACTAGGATATTTCGTGTTGCCAAGTCTCTATGGATATACCGCTTACTTGATAGGTACTCCATACCCTATGTAAAGATGTAACAAAAACAAACAATTATATTTTATCACTAGTTTAACTGGTCAGAAAAACGAACAAACAAGGGACAAACTGGCCATGTCTGCAGTACCTTGCAGATCTGAGAAGTGTAATGGACAAGCTTCTGATGCTCGATTCGCTCTCGGTTTTTTATGAGGTAATCTCGCAGACTTCCAAAGGGAAGATATTCCATGATGAGACGGAGGTTTCGTCGACCTGAAGGAAGGAAAATTTCCAAAATACAAAATGCTCATCTGTAACCGAATTGTAGGAGGACATAATGAAGCCACACTGGGGGGAGGATACTAAGAAATATGTATGTAGAATTATTTTTTCCATTCCCACATAAGATAAAAAAGTAGAAAATGTTTGTACCATGCATTTAGTTAATGAAAATGTAAAACAGCCTGCTTACTTTGTTTCTGTAAGAGAAAAACCAAGCTACAGAGACGTTGATCAAAAGTACCTGCACTGTAGCAAACACCCTTGTACTTGACGATGTTCTCATGCTGAAGAGATTTTAGGATCTCGATCTCCCGCTCGAAGTCTCGCATGTGCTCTGCGGTGCTGTGCTGAAGTTTCTTCACGGCCACGACCTCTCCGGTGTTGTCCTGCAGTGGGTCATATCGACACATCTCCACACTGCCAAAGTTTCCCTTGAACAGAAGAACAAATAATTGAGCCGTCGTTGTTTATTCATAGTTTGATTTTTAATTGTACTGTATCCTTTTTGAATGCACATTTTGTTCAAAAATACCTCAACCTCCACATTTATCATACCTTGCCCAGCTGCTGTAAGAATATGAGGTGTCTCTCTTCAAACTGAGCTGGATCCTGATTGTCAAACCCACCAGATGCCCATGCAGAGCCCACTGTCCTATTTGGCAGGATGTCACTGTCCACGATCAACTCATAGTCTGGGAAGGAAGAAAGAAAGAAAGGAGAAAACTCTTGTGTCTGGATGGAAAAGACATTGGACTTGTCTGGCCTCCCCAGGCATGAATCATAGTTGAGGGATAATGGACACTTGTGAAATCTCTTTTTTTGTCATCAGGATCATGTAAAAACCAGCTGTGAAGTGGAGGGGTGAGTCTGACAGTGAAACTGCAGGCAGACCGACCCCAGGGTAAATACTACGGATGACCAAGATTTAAAAAGAGACTTAATTTTGCATTCAATATGACCCACTTCTATGAAACCGGAAGTTTGTTTTATTTTTTGCATCCACAGCTATATCCATCTGGTGGCCTTCAGCTAGAATCCAGATTTAAGGCACTTCCACATTATTTTTTTTAAATGTTGTGACCCAGAAGATACTACATTCATGTTTCTGGTTATGTTTTTACAACTTCAGTTTAGTTTTTGAGGCGTCTACCAACCTGGTGTGAAGAGGCTGTGGAGGTCACGGATAACGGCACGAAACGTAGGCCTGAATGTGGGCTCATAGTCCATGCAGCTAGAAATCAGATTAGCCAGTTCAGTCCACTTTGGTGCAGGAAGCTGGTGGTGATCCATGTAAAACAGGGTTTTCTAGGACAGAAAATTGGGGATTAATGCCGGTGTGCAGATGCAGATGGAGTGACTTAAAGCAACTCTTCAATTAGCATGCATTTATATGGAAACAATATATATATATGAATATATGTTTTACATGTTGCCACTCAGCTTTACCTTGGAGTTGTCTAGTGTTGCTAAAGGTTTATCACCACCACTGCAGATTTCCCACAGTGTAGTGCCAAAACTCCACTTGTCAGCAGCCAGACTCAGTTTGGCAGGGTCCTCAATACATTCAGGGGGCACCCAAGGGATCCTCTCAATGAGAACTGATTACAGACAAAAACATTTGACCTTCCACTTTTAGCTCTTCACTTACCAAATGCTTGCAGAACAAGACAGCAAATAACTCATTTTAGCTCTGTTTTTGTAACAAAAAAGTAATAAAGCTCACTGCAGTTACATTAATATATTAACTAGCTATCTACTGCCCCCTGCTGATCTTCGACACAACGGACAAACTCACTTTCTTTGGGCAGGACAGTGATGCTGATACCAGGATCACTTAGTTTGATGAAAGGTGGGTTCCCAGCCCTCCGATCCTCTTCTCTGATCAGGAGAACATTTTTTGCACACACATTCCCATGAACAAGATGTTTTTCTTCCTACAGGAACAGAAAAGAGAAGCTATCACACTTTCTTATTAACAAAACACTTCCTATGTTCTTACATTTATTTTTATAATGTACTTTAGTTTTAAAGTTTCACTTCTTTTTAAAAAAAATGTTTTCAGTACTAAACAGCTGTAAGCAACAAAGAAATCTATATTTATCAATATTTTAGCAATGACATGACCTAAAATGAAGCGGCACATATTTTCATACCAGGAAGTTCATGGCCCAGGCCAGCTGCTGCGCCACTTCAAGCTTCCACAGAAGGTTAATAGAGTTCTTGTTTTTCTTCAAGTAGGTGTCCAGTGAGCCGAATTTCACATACTCCTGAACCATGATGTCTGGAAAGAAGTTTTAAAAAAAAATAAATACAATGACTTAAAGATGTGGGAATTATGGTTTGTACAGTACAGCGATTTATAGATTTATTACAAAAACCAAATTCAGGAACTGAATGTTTCTAACAGAATCTCAGATGGGCTACAGCTCGGTTTTACATTACAATCAGTTTAGATACATGTTTTTAATATATACCCACTGAATAAAGAGTGGCTGTCACTTATCAGTCAGTGTGTCCTCGTCTTAAAGCCTCAATCTTTTTTCCAGTCGTCATCTTAACATAACAAGTAAACAGATCTGGTTTAAAAACTCAGCGACATTGCAGTCATACGGCAGCGGCTTGTTAACATTTTCTAAACGACCATCATTTAGAAAATGACCATCATGCTGTACTCAGAAACAGCTGGCGATTGACACCATAAAGCCACTGGTCAAGTGTTTAATGATGTCATAGCTTATGAAAGCTATGAGGGTAGCTTTCCTTTAGCCCAAAGTCCAACCAGGTCCAAATGTACTCCCCACAAACACTTTCACTTAAAACCTTCACAGTGGACTTCTGGCTGTTAAATAAAAATGTTGACTCTTGAAGATTTACACAACCAACAAAACCTTAGTTTACATTGAAATATTTACTGATTTCTTAGCTCAGCAAAAACGGGTTTTGGCATTAAAAAGTTCTGTATTAGTATTACTAGTACTACTAATCAGTACTTGGTTGTAAGTACTAATTAGTATTAACGTTAAAGTCGAACGACAAGATCATGTGTAAGATGTGGGAATTTTGGCGACTGACCCCGTTGCATATGGATTTCTGGGACTACCTTTCTCAAGGATGTATGAACAGCCAAGTTCAGCCGGTCAAGATTGTGGTAAAGCATGGTGCATAGTTGGCACATTAGGCTTAATGACATGGCTCAAATTGTTTGCCAAATAAATAGGTACTGAGACAACTTACTCTCTTCTCCACAGACACAAACGCCGTAGTTTAGAATAAGGTGTACGTGAGACAACTGGCTCATCATGCTGGCGGCTTCAAAGAACGACTGCAGGACAAGAAAAAAAAAAAAGAAAATATATATTTGTTTGCTGATGGAAAAAATACCCCCAAACAAAACTATATTACGTCAGTGTTTTAGCTAGATTTGTCTAACAAAACCTAAGATAAGCTCCAATATTACTCCAAGAATACCTCCTACTCTAAGGCTGTGCAATGAATAATCAAATTAAATTTAGGGCTTCCAATGATTATGAAACCAGGATGATTGAGATAAAATTCATTTTTGCGGATCCTGTTATGCAATGGTGATCTTGTTTTATCTTGTTTTTTTGTCTTTCCTTTACAATGATGCGCTTCTGCCCCTTTCTAAAAAAAAAAAAAACCAACCCCAAAACCAGAAAAAAAAAAAAAAAAAGTGACTCAAGGCAACAAAATAAAAAAATTAAAAATAGATACCCTCTCCAGCAAACAGTCACAAAAATAGAGCCAAATGATGCTTTTATAAAGCAGGAAAAGCTTATGAAAAGAAGTCACATGGCTCCTGTTTGAAATTTCCACCGTTAAAGAGTTCCTTAAAATATGCCAGTAAAGGGACTCAAGAGCGGTGGTGTAAAGTTCCAGTGTTTAGGCTGATGATCTAAAGCACACCACAAAATGAATTCAACTAACTACCAGTACTAGTCAAAGCCTTTGTTATGCCCCCCGACGTAAATATAATAGAAAATCTGGGCAATCACACAAATTTACAAAAATCAACGCCTCTGTAAGCAAAACATGCACAAAAGCCACAGACCTCAGAGAAGTTCCTGTGGGCCTGGTCCAGCACTTTCATGACTACTTCCGTTTGGTGCTCTCCATAGTCTCTCAGCTCCTTTCGAACCCCTTTAAAGATCTTCGTAAAAGTCCCTTGACCGAGACTCTCCATCTAAGAGAAAGATCATCATTGTATAAAAACTCATAACACCAGCACATTTAACTTATTGGTGAAAATATGGAGGGTATCCTATAAAGGTATAGCAATTCAATACTATAACATAATAATGCTGAACATTAGAAACATTCATGTAAAGAATGACTGGATAAATGAGGGCATACAGACATATTAAACGCTCTGAACATGTAAACTAAGCTTACAAATTCCAGATCTTCTTTCCTGATCTTGTGAAACACCATTTGACTGATGTTGTGTCGATGTAGTGATGGGGACAGTGGCACTTCTGAACCTTTGTTGCTCCTGCACACGAGGAGGCACGACTTTTCTGTTATTGGAAAGAAAAGAAAACATACTTTCAAGTTTTACTCGTTGGCACAGCCTCTACCTTAACCAAATCTCACAGTTTCTCCATTAATATTGAAAATTCCCCCTTCCTTCCACGCAGGTAAAGAGTTTGGGTGTTATACTTGACAGTACTCTCTCATTTCAGTCTCACATTAATTACATAACCCGGTCTGCATACTTTCACTTACGTTTTAGGTGTATTCATAACCTTGCCCCTCCTTATCTCTATGATCTGCTTCATATTACCAGTTTCCCGCTCTCTCAGATCTTCATCTGCCACTCAATTTGTTGTTCCTTCTGCTCGGCTTATCATTATGGGGCACAGAGCTTTCAGTCGCTCTGCTCCTCGGCTGTGGAACTCACCTCCTTCAGCCTTAAGAAATATAGATTCCCTTCCCTTATTCAAGTCACAACTCAAAACCTACTTGTTTAAACTGGTTTACTCGCTTTAATACAGATTTTACTTGCTGTCAAATCGTGTTTGGTTTTTTTGTTGTTGTTTTTTTTAAATTTTGTTTGTGGTTGTATTTTGCTTTTTTTTGTATTTTAATTCATTAGAATCTATTTTAATCTACTGTTTTATTGACGTCTTTTTCTCTTTGTAAGGTGACCTTGGGTTTTAGAAAGGCACCCTCAAATAAAATGTATTATTATTAAGAAACTATTTACTAAGTATCCTGCAATAAAATGTAACAATCCAACTGAGAGAGAAGCACGGGAACTGATGACAAAGACTCGAGAAGTTCCATGCTGTGTTTCTTCATCAGTTTCTGGGAAAAAGACTTGTGGTAGAATTATGAAAGCAGACAAAGACCGAGGCACCTTTGAGTCATCCTGCCTGGTAGTTTGTGTTTCGTGCATTTTTCTTCTGTAGTATAAGATTGCTAGAAAATCAAATTTAGTACTTTTGTGACCTTTACAGAATAAAGAACACACAAAACCTCATTTACAGCTTTTCAAAATGCATGAAAAATGTGACATGGACATTTCATTTGGTACTCCACAAAAACATACAACAGAATAGTTTACATGGGGAAGTTGTTTTCAACTGTTCTACATTAAATATAAAGTTTAGGGTTTTTGCACACAACTAATGACAAATACAGAAGCAAAAGCTAAGACTATGAAATCAAGATTTACAGCCTAGACACCAGCAACCTCGTGGAAACTTGTAGTCACTAGGGACAAAAAAAAGTGTCCTCCCCAACCAGTTTACAAGCGGTGAAGTCAGTCAGAAAGTGGGTGCTGCATCAAAAACCTCATTTTGCTTGCTTTGGTGCCAGCAGATTCCCATGATCACCTCTAGTTTGTGTGGACTGTGATATCTCTGCAAACACTTGCCATTTAAACTCCGAACAGTACTAAAAACACAAGCAGTGCAACATAAACTGGAAATGAAAAACAGTCACCTTTGATAGTTAATGTTGTACCTGTGCTGCAACGAGCACACCTCAAACAGTGCAACTTTTACTTTTTACCGAATACACAATATAGTGTACGCTACTGACGTGTAACACAGACGAGCCAAAGATTGTTTTCTTTACATACTTTTTTTTTTTTATGTATACATTTTAAGTATACATAAATGTATATACATACTTAAAATGAGTATAACACTTGAATGTTTCTTTTGAATCCTTTGTCTTAACTTGTAACAAGCCAATATAATGTCTTGATTCATGCTCAACCGGCCAGCTAAATAAATCCCAGAACGTTGATTCTGTTCATCTGAAAGTTGCATTTTAAGTGGGAGAAACACTCCACCAAGTCACAAAATAGAATCTACTAATCACAAACTATGCAGTTTCACACACACTACCAAGGCTAGTTGTGTACTGAATTGAAAAAACAAAACAAATGTCATCAATGATCACAGGCACCAGCCTGACCATCCCTGCCCAATACATTTGTTAAATTTATTTAAATTTCCATTGGTTAGAAAGAACTAATGTGTTAACTTATAAACGAATGCGAAGAGATAGAGTCATTATCCTTTCAGGATACAGTACATTTTCCATTCATCACAATTTGTGGAGTTTACAGACTCCACAAAATCCTTCTGATGCAATATCTACCATCTGTGCTCTGCTAACATGCACCTAAATTGGACAAATCCAGATTCTGTTAGTTTTACCTTTGGATTTAGGAGGGCAGCACTTGCTGAATTGGAAAATGATGCTGTCTGAGCGCACTGTTTCCTTCTGGTAGCAGCTGAGCAGTTCTTGCAGACTGCTGAAGTTTCTTTTGGTTCCACTGAGGTTGAACTCTCCACTTGCAGACCTGGTGATCTGGCAGTGCTTGTGTTCTATAGCATCATACACCTGGCAAACGCAAAGAGGACACCAAATTAACCATTTCAATGATGAATTTAATGTAAACCTAGAATCCTTTAATCATGAAAGACATCACAATAATACAATACAATACCAGAAAGAATTAGTAGGTATTAATAAACACATACTGGTGCATTTCAACAACAAATGTGATAACATGACAAAAGTTAATCTAAAAGATAAATATAGAATGTATGAAAGTTACTTACCTAGAAACTAAAAATCTAGCCAGCCAATTTGCCAGACCAAACCCACTCATGGACTCTTATGTCACATTTGGGCAATACACACAAACAAACAAACAAAAAAAATGAAATGAAAGACCACAACTGAGTGTCACCTACCTCAACGGGGAAAGTCAAAAAGTATTTGTTGAAATCTTTCGGGCTACATCTCAAAATGTACAGTCCCCGTTTGTTTCCAGACTTCTGAAGCCAATTAACTGCAAACTCCATTCTACAAGAAAAACAACAAAATAAAATTGATGGAGGAAAATGCAGTATTACCAGTTAGAAAGCCTTTATTGACATCATATTTGGGATTCAATACAAGTGGGATATATAAACTCCAACTGCCAAAGGAATCTGTCTACATTTTGGCCACATTACTAAACATTAAATAGGAACACAATAGTATAAACATTTTAAATACCCATATTTATTTATGAGTGTAAAACACCTAAGTGTTTGTTTTAGTTTAGTCTAACCTAAAACAAACACACTTCCAATAAAAGCACAATGCAGGCTCAAATTGCAGAAATAATCATATTTAAACATCTAGGAATTATCTCACACTCTCTTTCACACACACGCAAATATATTATTACCATTTGCTGTTAAACTGACAATTTAGCATCAGCCAAAAACCTGCGATGACAGAAAATTAAAAAAAAAAAAAAAGATGACAAAAATATCAATATTCATGAAATTATCCATCCATCTGTTATAGTCTCACACACACACACACACACACACACACACACACACACACACACACACACACACACACACTTGTCTCTGTCTTTCTCATTAACAGCATAATGTAAATCTAGACTGGGAAACAGCTTTGCTAATGTGCAAGTGTTAAACTTACACATGCTCAGTGTTGCATATGCTCTGAGTTTAATGACCGACTCTGAAACATTGTAGACTGGTGAAAGTGGTAATGTTTAAAGATTATACATGTAAAGAATTAACTGAGAAAACACTTGTTGAGCTGAAAGGAGAGGAGCGGTTTTTGTAGAAACAAAGAATAATATATAGGTTTGCCTTTTTGTTTTAGAGACTGGCTGTTCTGTCAGTCTGATTTAAAAAGTAAACTGACAAGGACAGTTCCCCATAAGATGATATTAAGTGGTTTTACTTCTTTGATCACCCATATCTACAAAATACAGTACTGTGCAAAAATCTTGCAGCCACCCCTTATTTCTGAATATTGTGTTTCTAAGGAGCCAGACTTTCTTGTAGATTTTGAAAATGGTCTCCAAGATTCTGAAAGTGTTTCAAAGATTTCTTTGAACATTGGCTGCTTTTTCACTCATTGACAGTGTTGTCTTTGTATCTAACAATTTCAGAGGAATGTTTTTTTTGTTTGTTAGGCCACTTAACACTGACCAATGAATCACTCAAACATAAAGGCCAGTAACACAAGGGGTAAACCACTATTCTGCTCACACATAGAGGACAACTCAGAAAATAACCACTTTTTAATTGAATCATTAGGCACTTTCTTTCGAGCAGCCTGTGGTGTGAAGTGTATCATTAAAACTTTTGAAGAACTTCAAAACCTTGCTTTAAAGAATTTTGAGGTCTTACAGCCTTGACTTAAACATAAATAAATAATCTTATTAAATACACACACACAGTCCCCACTGCTGCATAGGCCTAAAAGTCCTCAGTGAGATCATTAACATTAACTCACTCAGGCTATAGTCTACGAAATGGTTTAAACGTCAGCCACCTCCTCTGCATGGATGACATCAAGCTGTATGTCAAGAGCAAACAAGACATCAATTCATTGATCAACACCACTAGGATCTACAGCAACATTTGAATGCCATTCAGGCTGAAGAAGTGTAGTCGCATCAATCGCCAAATATGTGCAAAGGTTTAAAGCAAGTCTTGAGGATGAACGGGAAGAACAAGATCTAGGCAATCAATACCTACGCCCAGCTGGTGATCAGATACCCTGCTTGGATAATAAGCTGGGCAAAGTAGAAGATGGAAGCCACTGACATCAAGACAAGAAAGCTTGTTACTATTCATGAAGGTTTCCTGCATGGAGGGAAGGTGGGCGAGGAACAGTGAGTGTCAGAACCACGATCAAGCATGAAATAGCAAACATCCATGAGTTCATCTGGAAGATGGCTACAACTACTCACATGCTTAGTGAATACCTCAGGCAGCAGAAACCCAAGCAAGAACAGAAAACATCATGGAAGGAGAGAACCCTACACAGCATGTATCACCGCCAGATGGAAGTGGAAGCTGATATCTACTAATGGATGGACAAAGCTGACTGAAAGACTACATAAAGGCACTAATCGTGGCAGCACAGCAATTAGACCTGATCACAAGATCCATAGTCTGCTGCACCAAGTTGCAAGATGCTAGCAGGCAGGGCATATACGGAACGCCATAACCAAGTGGCTGGCATAGTATACAGGAAAATCAGAGTATGGCCTGGAAGTCCCAACGTCAAAATAGGGTGGTTGAGAATAACCGAACTAAGATCCTGTGGGAATTCCAGATAGAGACAGACAAACTGGTGATGACTAACCAACTGGACAAGCAGAGGAACAAGGCCATTAGGGCTGGGCGATATGACCCAAAATTCATATCTCGATATTTTTTAGCTGGATGGCGATATAAGATATATATCTCGATTTTTTTTTTAAAGCCATAAGTTAAGAACAAAAAGAGAGTTCTTAGTCACACTGTGTCCCAGATGTCACACGGGCACTTTTATTTACATACAGCGTAGATGTACATGAAGAAATTACTCAAAAATAAATTATCAGCATTTATTAAATAATCATGGTCCATAAATAAAAAGAAAATGTTGTTTTTGTGCATAACAAAAAGCTCACAATTGTGCAGTCAAAATGTAAACTAATAGACGCTGAGCATAATAACAAAGAGACAGATTTCACAGCTGCACCACGTCTCTGAACAGGTGCCATTTGTGGTCCTTATACACACACAGTACGTATCACTCCGCGAGGCTCCTCCCCGGTAGCCGTAATCCTCCGACATCAAGCCGTGCAGCTCCGTAGCTTAGCAAAGTCATATTAAAACATTTTTTGACAGATTGCTGAGCGCTGTGTACCACATAAAATTGGTTCGCGGTCAGTAAGCACAACCAGAATTCATACATAAGGCGCACTGTCGAGTTTTGAGAAAATGAAAGGATTTTAGGCCGTGCAGCCCCTCCGGGCTGCATGTCGTTAGCGCGGTTAGCTCGCTAACACGTTGACGCCGTCCAGCTCTACTAAAGCTCCAAAGCCTCTAGTAGAGGACCCAAGCTTGAAGGATAAAGACTGCCCACAAGGCAAGTGGGAAATTTTATTCACCTATATAAATGAATAAAACATCAAATACATCGTGTTTTACATCATTCAAGCTGGATTTTTTTAAGGGGGAAGTTCTTACACATGTCGATGTTACAATATAATATTTTACATACGTGATTGGACCGTGGCAATGAGAAGATATGGCCTCAACCAGCCTAGGGGGAGCCACTTCTTTACAAAGGTAATGATGTGCATCTGTGGTCAGTCGATAGTAGCCATCAACGAGGGACACAAAAGAGAGGGCTTCAAGCAGGCTGGGGAATTCCAGTTCCTAAAATATCAAGAAAAATGTAACAGACCACATCGTTGATTTGTGTCACACAAACCAACAAAGAAATGTGAATTTATCGGTATATTAAAAGGCATGAGTAGACACTTAGGTGATGGCTGTGGTGAGAGTCTACAAAGAAATAGATTTATAAGATGAAATTACCAGATTCTTGCCATCTTGCTTGTTAATGGTAACCACCCGACTCTCTGCAGTGCCGTCTTTGTTGGCCTGTTTGATGCTGATGTTGGTGACATCAGGGAAATCACACAAGGTCTGTAGTTCCTGGCAAAACAGTGTAACATAGGAACTTAAAAGAAACAATTACTACAATAACAATTCAATGCTGCATTAAGGCCCTTTTACAAAGAAAGCAGCATGTGCTGCACTGACTGATACCTAGGTGGAGTTGATAGTTTAAATCTGTTTTCTCAGAATCTAAACACTTGTTTGTTACCTCAAGGACTATCAAAAAAGATGTTCCAGTGAAACGTCAGTTTCTTTATCTTCCAAAATATACACTAACACAGTAGTACTCATTGTACCAACCTGTTCCGAGTCCTTACTCAACTCCCGACACCACTGTATGCCAGTATCTGCTGCCACCAGGATGATGCGCTGGACGCCTGCTGGCTCCTTGACCTGGAAGGTCTCTGTATAGAAGGACTTCTCCAGAGACTCCATGCTGATGAGGTACTTAAGCTTAAGGTCACGAACTGTAGTCCGACACTGGCTAAACTGCTGGATAAAGCGCTTGAAGCGGAAGCGGATGCGTTTACGTGTCAAGAAGTTGCAGTCCTGGATCTGAGCTCGCATGTCCTTTGGCAAGAAGGACTTGTAGCTAAAAGAGATTCAGTAAATTCTCATGTCAGCGTGATATGCCAAGTATCATGAATCCTTTAAATGTCTCACAAAAAAAAGCTCTGCACTTCCACATATTTTGTACAAAATTATAAAATAAAAGATAGCAACACAAATTTAAAGAGTTGTTCTTTGATGTTTCAAGTTCAAATACACTAAATGGACAAAGGTTTTGGCCAACACCACATAATATTATGACCACAAAATGTTCACTTGATCAAGCATCTAGCCATTCAGTCTGCCTTTACAAACATTTGTAATCAAATAGATGGTTCTAAAGAGTTCGCTGATTTCCCATTTGGTACTTTACTAGGATGTCACCATCGCAATAAGTTTGTTCTTAAACATTCCATAATCAACCTTATGTAAAATTATTGCAAAGTGGAAGCATTCAGAAATCATGACAACTCAGTCACAATGTGGCAGACAGCATAAAGCTATAGAGTGAGGTCAGTGAGTGTTGAGGTGCTGTAAAAGTCACAGATTCTCTGCTGACTCCATAAATGCAGAGCTCCAAACCTCAGCAAAAACTCTGCGCCAGGAGCTTCATGGTATGGACTTTCATGGTATGGACTTTCATGGTATGGACTTTCATAGCTGAGTAGCTCCTGTATGTCTAACCTCCTAAGACCCGAAGTCTTCCATGACATGCATTTTTAATTTCTGTTTGATATTTGGGCATATTGGGGCCCGATGAATGTAAAAACAAAGAATTACCAGTTGTTGGTTTTTTTTTTTTTACCTTATTTTTGTTTTTAAGAAAAATAAGAGCCACATATGAGGATATTCGTTTAAAATTTCGATAGAACAGTAGCAGTATAATTTCCTCGTAAGTGGATATCAGGCCCCTGTAGAGCAAAATTGAGTATTTTGGTCTAAATAACCCAAAATGTGTGGTCCACATATGTGAACACCAGGTCCTAGGAGGTTAAGTCTATAGGTGCCTCAGTAATTATGTTCACCTGGTGCAAATTTGCCAAATTCCTTTCACAGCTGTTTTTGTTAAGGCAAGTCAGCATTATTGATGCACAACATGAGTGAAATCAATTAGTAGCAGTGAAACAGATAAAACCCATAAAAGCAACTCTAAGTACCTTATAGAGTGATATATATCAAGAGGCGACAGCTGCTTTTCTTTGGCTGATCTTGTCATGTCAAGTACAGCCAAACCAAGGCACTCTTCTTGTGTCTCATGGGAGTTGGAAAACTTCACCAAGCCATTCAGATAGTCATTCCTCCACTGCGATGAGAGAAAAATACCAATCATTGTTAGTTGTATCTGCTAACGTTCAGGTGAGTGTACTGCTGTCTGTCCATATTTTCAAGTCTACCGTAACTCAACTTAAGTAATTTCTGTATACCAAGTGTAGGGCTGTTCGATAGAACAATATAAAAACAGTCTATCGTTTCATTTTACGCTATCGTTTGTTTCGTGGTGTCGCAAAATAAACTGCTTACGGCAATATTTGTTTCATCGTTTTGGCACTTGGTCACTGTAGTGGCTATATTAATTTCTTAAAGTTCTCTCTCTCTCTTATATTTAATATAACCACACTATGGACAGACAAGCGCCTGTTTTCTTAACGACGGTATAACCATCGCGTGTCTGCTTGTTTATTTTCTACATAAACCTTTCACAATAAAGCTCAAGATCCTGTTGAGACTTTTCAAAATAAACTGAATCACGTGAAAGAGTATGCAGATTATTTACAGATGAAAAGCAAAAAAGAGCCGTCAGGTGCTAAAAAAAATAAAGCTTAGCCTCAATCGTTAGAACAGGCTTTTCCCCGCAGCACACGTGTAATAAATACTCACAAAGAAAACGGCGGCCGTTACAACTTATGTCTAAAAATGTATCGTTTCATGCATGTTAAAAACACTCGACTCCAGGTACACGACGCCCAGCTGGAAACAATTCATGCAAGTCGAGCTGCCCGAGATTCACAGAATTTACAGAAAATGTTACATTTTTGTGATTTATATCGTTATCGGACGCTAGATGTCTTATATCGGGATATGAGATTTTGGTCATATCGCACAGCTCTAAGCAAGTGTGACAGTTTTTAATTAAACCAACAATCTCAGGATATGCTCCTATTAAAGCACACAAAAGACTGATATTTAAAATGGGTATGGACCATACAATCACAACCAGGCTTACAAACAATTGCCTCATTTTTTGTAAGCTCAGTTATGGTGTTAATCCAAAGCAGGCAATGCTATCCGTGTTCAGTAATGTGCAACAATAAATTTAAAATTAATTCAAATTTATATTTTTATTGATCACAGCCTCATGTCAAGGTTCTTCCTCCCATTCTCTTTGCCTTGTTTTTTTTTTTTTTTCCCTATGTACAAATATTTCTCTGTCACCTTCTGACCCTAACAGTTTAGAGAAAAGTTAGGTACAACATAGGTTGCTTGCAGTGACTGGATCAAACACTGATTATGCAGGGTGGCTCTTTACCACAACTGACCAATGAATGAGCTTCCCGTGAGGCCCTCTGGCGTCATATTTGCAGCTCTTGTTTTGACTGTAATAAGAAGCCAGTGTGAACACTAAACAAGAGCAAAACTACAAGATAACGTTCAACCCTTTTTTTTAACATATGGCATTGGGCACCAATTACAAGCTATTGTTATTGTGTCTTCAATAAAACAGTTTTTTGTTATTACACCCAACACTGAAAAAAGGGTTTATTAAAATGACAGCAAATTCTAAAATTCAACAATGCCCCCTCATTTTGGTCTTGCCCTTTTACAAATTATCAACTTTCTTGTCAGAAGCACAGACTGTAAGCTGACTAGACCACAAAGAGTTTAACATATCCTATAAATGAACGCAAGCATACAGAATAGCTTTAACGGCTGCAAACACACTAACATATTTAAATGACCTCTTGGGTGGTACTTCATCTCTCCCTCTTAGGGTTTTGCCGGGCCACCACGACAGACTTCCATCGCCATAATTCCACATAATCCTAAATTCATGCAGAGTTCAACTTCAGCCACATTGTAGGCTTAAACTATAACCATTCACCTACCCTGGAAATATTTCTATTACATTGTGGTCACTATACATTACATTTTTTTTAATTGTTTTAACTGGCTGTACAGTTTCGAGGACTCTTCTGATAAAGTTTACTGCACTTGTCACTTTCTTTCTTAAATAGATATTTTTCATTTGTTTAATGTTAAAAAAAATGAACTGTATATAACACAATTTCATTCTAAACAAAGCAAAACAAATGCAAGTACCCAATGCAGAGTAATATTTAAATATTTAAATAAACCTGTGAATTTCCAGCAAAAACATACAGTAGCAGGTACTGGTTTTGTTATTGATCCTTACTGGTACCCTAACTGTACCTTTCAATAACAGGATTTTTCTTTGTATTACTGACTTAATTAATAGGCCTTAAATGCCAGTTACATTTCTGGACAGTGACAGAAGAGAAATATCTGTGAAATGCAAGTAAGGAACTTGCTTTCACGTTAGGTTTCATAGATGCAGAGGGGTAAATTGCTGTATACAAATGCTAACACTACAGTCACATCTCTCTCTTTCGTGTGAGGGAGATAATGAGATACACTGAAGTTGCCAGATCAGAGAGAATAGAATAAAATACACCAGTATCTTAGTTTCTTATTCATATCTTTATATGTATCCCTGAGTAATGAGGAAAAAAAAAATCATTTAAACATGTGACCTAACTCATAATCTACCAAAGTCATAGCTCTGCACTTCAAGGATAAAAGCTGCTATTTTTTAACACGTTGTCTACATTACTGGTAATAAATGCTGCTCTTGAATATTTTTGTTAAATTAACCTACATATAAACAATCAACTTCTAACCTATTTGGGGTTTAGGTGAGAGCATTTACCTGAAAGAAGAGGTACGACATTACAAAGTCATCAATGACGGGGCTTTCTGAACCTTTTGTGACTCCGTATCGATAAGCCCTGGATGCCCCACCACTATACCAACCAGGGAAGTAGTACCTGTGAAAACAGGTTAGAAAGAAAATGCAGAGAGTCATTAAGACGTTTTCATTTTAAATCTCAAAAAGACACAAGAGAAATTGCAGAGGCAAAATAAGATATGCTACCGTATTCTGAAAAACACATCTTCAGATGCAGTCTCATCAAGCTGGAAGATGTGGTTGGGTGAAAACCACAAGTGATCCTGCTCTCGGAAAAGACCAAAAAGGCTGCAATAAAGTGGTGATATACCTACAGTGACGAAAGAATGAGAGGGCACATTATGTTCTGTAAACTTGGATTATATTCAATTAGGTAACTAACAACAAATGAATGCTTTATTTAGAGGGAGCTCTGAGGACTATGCCTCAGGATACATAGAGTAAAAAGTGAAAAAGGTCAATAAGATTGTCTAAAATGTCATTTGTGTTTGTTTTATCATCAGATGCACAATGCACAGGTGAGTGTAGTCCCACTCTGCAAAGCCATACTGTTGATGAATTTTACCTCTTAAAAAGAAAAAGAACACAGTACAAAGCTAAGCAACTTTATTTTTTCTTATCATTAAAGACAATAAAGGCAAAGTTTAAACACAGCATGGAGATGAGCGAACAAACTACCAATTTTTCTGTTATTAGGTTTTACTGTGGCCTCTTGATAACCTTATCTTGGGATCTATGCTCCAAGTTACAGAAAAAAAAACATGAATGGGAGTTCTTTATGGAGACTTGCACAGCGTGAGTACTCACTGCATGCCTTTGCCGCATCTATGCACAGCTCTTCAGCTACATAGTCCCCAGGTGGGTAGCTTAGAAAGCTGCCGTCGGCCACTCCCTGGTTGGTGTGATATAAATGAAGCCTTAGAACAACAGCAGCTGGTCTTGTGTCTGCAGATTCCCGATGGGCAGTCCCATTTTGGTGCGCCACTGGACATGTGTCTGTCACAGTGTCCATGGCTGGCAGGGAGGCCATCAACAGCATACAACCTTCAGTAATAATAATAGTAGTAAAGTTAATTAGTATAGAACCCATCAAAACCAGCATTACAAAATGTTTCCCAGAAACATAAAAAAAAGATATTTTATTTATATATATATATATATATATATATATATATAAAAGATGCATATAAAAACCATTTAACCATAAATTAAAACTGACAAAGCAAACAAAAGTGTACGTAAAAGAATGACTAGGATAGTGTGATTCCATTGTAATAAATAACTTAAAATTGACATAAAAATCTAAACATTAAAAGAATAAAATGAAAAAAAAAATGTCTGTTAACATTTGACAGAAAATAAGGTTATTGAGGATAGTTGGATCAGTGGATTTTACTGGGAGAAAGAGCTGTCTGTCATCAGCATGGTAGCAAAACTAAATGCTATTTGACTAATGTGACCTACAGGTAGCACAACAAAAAAACAAACCCAGTACAGACCTCTGAGGGACTTCATATTTAAGAAAGGAGAACTACCAGTGAAACCAATGTTGTTGTTGTTGTTTTTAAATTGGTCAGATATGACGTAAACCAACAACTGAGCTTTCCCAGACATACCAACCCAGTGGCACAGGAAAATTTTATAGTCTACTGTAACAAATGATGCACACAAGTAGCACAAAAGGAGAACACTGACCAGAATCAGCAGTTTTTAAAATATTACTTGATAATCTAATAAAGACAGTAATTCGACATCTGTGACGCTGACTAAAACCTGAAAATTTTCAAAGATATTCTGAAATAATGTTTCACAGTGACTGGCATAAACTATGATAAAATGTTATGGCTGATGTAGGGGACATCATTAAAAGAATCAGGAGATACTATTTTTGGATTTTACGTCATTAATTTTATCACTAAACAACGTTTTTCACTAAACATGGTAATCTTACTAAAACTTGGCTTAAAAAGACAGTCACACAAAGGAGGTCAAAGTCAGGAATCGGGAGGAATACCAATGGTGGCTGGAAGCACTGATGAAAATTTTTGTCCTGTTTTCTCATTAAACGAGCATAAGCATACTGACACGACCTCTTTTGGCTCTTCGCTTGGAAAAAAGATATCAGACAGAATCAGAATCAGTTTAATGTGACATGTCAGCATACAGAATGATACAGAGTTCTTCTTTTTCGTCTCCTTTTTTTAAAGCACTCTGTGATAAATTCAATATTCTGATTATGGTACATGGAATGAACTTTTACATAAACTGTTATCAAACGTGTTGCATAAAGCTGAAGTACAGGGGAACCATTGTCAGGGCAGAAAGATTATAAAAGCTGTATATCTAATTCAACCAATGGCTGCCTTTACACGTAGAAGTCATTTTTTTGTCAATTACTTACACTTAAAATAGTAAAGACTGTAGATATTAAAGCTCTAAAATGAGTACAATTTGCACTTTGCCACAACAAAGCAGCATAAGGAAATCGTCTTTCAAACAGCTGCTAATCCGCAAACCCCTACTGCTCTTGCCCTAATCAAATTGAGAGCTGAATTATGAGTGTTATGGTACTTCTTACAAAATTAAAACCTACTATAAATAGCTTATGATTGTGGGTTAAATAGGATGTATAAATAGGCCATTATCACAGTCCTGTGCTTATTTTATTGGACAACGAAAACACTAAACATCTTCAATTTAAAATAAAATTTGTTAATAAACTTCTAACAGCAAAGAAATGACAGAAATTAGCTCTGCTCAAGTGACTAGTGCTATAACAAAATAAGTGGAACTATGCTGGAGTATAAATAACTCCCTTTCCTTTGTCGTCACTTTTTGACATCACTGAATCAAAGCGGATGCAATTAAACTGAACAACAGGGAAAAAAAACAGCAGGAGTAACTTTTAAGTTCAGGTTCATATTGCTTAAATTGTGGACACTACCTTATACACAAATTCTGTTTAACTTTTTCTTGTGGAAGAATTTATAGATTCTTATTTGTTTTGACATTGATTCTGTAATTTTCATTATTGTTGACACTAAAAAATTTTTGCTTAAGAGCAACTGGAAAACAAGGCTGACTACAGTTAGACCTACCTACTAACGATTTATTTCAGAAAACATCAAGAAAGAAAAAAAAAAGCAATACATGCTTGTTAAAGTTTCATTTACAGAAACTGCAACAGCTAACCGAAAACAAAAGCTCAAATTAAAAGGAACTAGAAAAAGTGAAAGCGCAGCATTTTTCTAGATAAATTATTTTTTTCCCCACTTACATGATTAATTTAAAATTACACTGGTTTGTAAGCAAAAGAAAAATACTTTGAATGCAGTTTGATACTTCCCAGAGAGAAAGAGGAAACCCATGACATTAGCTTTAATAAATTCTGACGTGCAAATACACTGAGCAAAAGGGGGTTTGGCTACATATACCATCTCCTATAATTTAAGACAAGGTTCTGCAATAATTGTTTCCTCAAGACTCCTAAATTTCTCTAACTTTTATTAGGATTACATGATACTACAGAATTTCTGGACGCGTAGTACATTAACCCAAATGTGACAGGTAGCAAAGTCACAAATCGATAGTGCGACTGGGCATATCCAGTGATATTTTATAAACTTGGCTTCAGAACAAAGTCACCAAGGCCATGATCTTGCGTGCTACCGTTAGCTATAGCTTCATTAGTTTAATTAAGCTGGCGCTAACAGCCAAGACACGCACCCATATTAGCTTAGATATCATGCAAATAAAGTATATAAATGCATTTAGCAACTCCAGTATTTAAAAGTGAACCGTACAACCATGTCAATGAACAATTTACGAGTGTAAACACTTACTTTGGTTGAGGGGCCAGACGTGCAGCTAGGTAGCTTTCTCCTAGTTACCTAGGCCAGCAGTGCAGCCAGGATGGGAAAGCTACTGCCAGACACTTCTGCTTCGGTTTTTGTAAGACCGGTTCTTGATAGCTGTCCGAATAAATAATAATTCATTTATGGCCTAAAGCCACTTGGAAATATTGTTTTTTCCATGTCGCACTCGGCTGGCTAACTCGCCACACAAGCTAGGCTACCTCTGGTCAGCCCAGCGCTACTCATATCACTCCGGAGGAACTTCAGTTGTTATCTTCACAATCTTCTAACTTCAGCCAGTGTTAACTCAAACAACGTCGCGCGTGCGTACGACTTGCACGACAGCACGAAATTCATTTAAAGACCGTCATCTCTTTGTACGAGAACATTTGACGAGGGCTACATTATTGACATTAACTAGTGAACGACTAGCTACTTTCCCAGCCGTAGCTACAGCGAAACCAAAGCTCAGGCGAGTCAACAAACCAGCCTTTTCCATCATACCAATGCTGCATTTAGGGACTGTCGGAAACGAATTACCACTTGTATGTGGTTATTCATAATTCAAAATGTCACACGTAACAACATACACGAGAACCATCAGCGTAACATTCGAAACTCATTAAGCAGTGGCTTGAAAATTAAAATGTACAACTATGCTTAACATTAACTTATTTACCATACTTACTAAACATCTGCACGACAAGAAAGCAGGAGATGAGTAATGTAACAGGAGTACTGTGAAGATTGGTGTACAGCAAAGAGAGAGAGGTGGCAATGGAAAAGGCTTGTTGTCAGTTGTAACTGAGGCTGGATACTTAAGGAAGTAGAAAAGGACTTGTATTTATATGTTAGGTAAAGATAGAGTTGGAAAGGATGTGCAGCTCTGGGGTAATTGTTTCCTCGAGACTCCCAAATTCCCCAGATTTTCATAAGTATTACATAATACTGCAGCAATTTCTGAACGCTACTAGTGTGGCATATTCAACACTCACCCAAATGTGCACAACAGGAAAGGAGAAGATGAGGAATGTAGACAGGAGTAATGGGAGGATTGGTGTACAGCAAAGAGAGAGGTGGCCAAAGAAAAGGCTGGTAGTAAATTGTATATGAGGCTGGAGACTAAGGAATGAGACAATGACTTGTATCAAGATCAAGCTGGAAAGGATTTTCAGTAGTTCAAGATGATTGAAGGAAAGAGATGGAAATATACTCACAAGTGATGAGAGTGTGGTGGGAAGATGGAAGGAGTAATTAGAGGAGCTAATGAATAAAGAAAATGTAAAAGAGAGGATGAATGGAGAAATGATTGTTAATCCGGGAATGCAGAGGATTAGGAATGAGAAAGTAACGGCATCTATGAACAGGACGGGCGGTCGACAATTCAGTAGAAAAGAGTAGAAAGACAGCTGATGCTGATGATGACATACCTGTGGAAGTATCCAGACCTCTATGAGAGGGCAGCAGACTTTTTAACCATATTGTATAACAGAATCTTGAAGAGTGAGAGGAATTCTGAGTATGGTATTGATTTTCAAGAACAAGGGTGATCTCCAGCACTGCAGTGACTACAAAGGAATGAATTTGATGAGCCACACTATGAAACTATAGGACAGAGTATTTGAAGGTAGACTGAGAAGACAGATGACAATCAGCAAGCAGCAGGATTATTCTGAGTAAGAGCACTACAGATGCAATCTCTGCTAGGAAGTGTTGATTCTGGAGTAATATAGAAAAGATCAGAAAGAGTTTGACTTTGTCTTTGTAGATTTAGATATCTCTAAATAATAGAGTGTCAAGAGAAGAATTGTGGTACTGCACGAGAAAGTCAGGAGTTCCAGAAAAGTATGTTAGGGTGGTGAAGAACATTCTCGATGTCCTGAGAACAGTGAGACACAGACGAAGTAGATGGGGTAGACTAGTCAACATCTTTGATGAGTTCAGTGACTGGAATTTGGGACCTTAGTGGCTGGTTCTTGAAAGGGCAGTCATTAGTGTGAGGAAAAAGAGCATGTGCTCTAACTGTCCAAACTGCAAAGGTGACTTTCTTCATCTTCACCTGCTCTTTCCTGTTGGACAGGAAGACGTTGCCTCACTGGCAGATCAGAGGGGATGCACTAAACTGGGAGAGTTTGGATCATTTGGTGGATGATTTTCATCATCATTTTGAATGCCATGCTGAAATCTATAAACAGGATCCTTGCACAAGTCCTTTAAGGTGTTCTAGGACAGCGGTCCCCAACCCCCGGGCCTCGGACCGGTACCGGTCCGTGAGTCGTTTGGTACCAGGCCGCGAGAGTCGAGGCTCAGAAAACTGTATAGTTTTCAGGGTTTTTATCGGTTTTCAGCGTTATTTTGTTATTGTTTTTATCGTTTACTCGGTTTTCCTTGGTCTTTTCACGTGTGTTATGAATAAATTTTCTTTTTTCCGGTACCGGTACTAGTTTTATTTTGTTGTATTTATCCGCGACACCTTAAAGGCCGGTCCATGAAAATATTGTCGGGCATAAACCGGTCCGTGGCGCAAAAAAGGTTGGAGACCGCTGTTCTAGGATGTATTATCTTCCCATAATGATTGCATCATCACACCAACACAGACCTATTTGCCCAGTAAGTAAATAACAGGGTAACCAGCAGTTATCCTGTAATGGTCTTCAATAATCTCAACATCAGATGTTCAAAGGTCTTCATGACCACATACATTAGAGCAACACGCCTGTAGCCATTCAGTCCTGTGATGGGGACTGGAATGATGGTGAAATATTTAAAGCAGGATGGTAGCTGGCACAGCTCGAGGGATGTATTGAAGATCTAAGTGAAGATAGGAGCCATCTAGACCTAGTTCTTTCTATCTGCGGAAGAAGCTGCTCACATGAGTGTCATACAAATTGCTGGTGCCATTTAAGGCTGAATATAAACCACAAAACCAAATCCGCTTTTGCTAATTGTCCAGTATACTGATCTGGGAGTGCTGGAGTTAATCCAGTAATCATATTGCTAACTGACTATGTTTATTCTGAAATGCTGAATGTTGATACAATCATTAATACCATTGTTTTATTGAATGTTATTACGAATGTACTATTGTTTTTCAGGTTGTAATACTCATTGGAATAAGAAAAAAAGATTTCATGCACATGTAATATTGTTTAGTTGAGACCAGTAAGAAAAATAGGGCTTAAAATTTTTCATGAAGTGAATTTGTATTTTTGTATTTATTTGTATTTATTTATTTATTGTCATTGTCAAGAACAATGAAATTGCATTTGGGGCTTCCATACAACCCAAAAAAAGAAGAAAATAATAAATACCCCTTAAAACCCAAGTGTACATATTTAACCCAGTGTGACTCCAATGCAATAAGACAATCCTTAGCAATAATGTTCGTAGAAATTCAGACAAAGACCTGAGAAACATGACAAAATACAACAATGCAACCCATTCAATATTATTGTACTGTGAGATATGATATCAGATATGATAGTTATCTATTTAAGAAAGAGGGGGGGGGGGGGGGGCAGGAGGGGGAAGAGAATAAAGATATGATGCACCAATGCAGACCAGTTCATTGCTATTAAGAAGTTGGATATGGTTATTGTCCGTGAGAGGGGGGCAGAGAGTTCAGGAGCCTCACAGCCTGTGGATACAGGCTGTTGGCCAGTCTGGATGTTCTGGCCTGTATAGACCTGTACCTGTATTCATGAAGTGAATATCAGTGAAATTAGTTTTTAAAGCAAAATGAAGCCCTAATTGTTGATGTTCTAAAGGTATTTATATACATCTATGATTGATTTAATTGGTATCACACAGTTTCGACAGTTTCTATTAGATGAAATGTGAACATCAAGATTTCCAGAAGCCCAGAAAGGCAGCATCTTCAAACTGAATGAGCCCTCATGGTGAAAAACTACATAACCCACGCACCAAAAGTAGAATGGACCTGTAGCTGCACTGATTAAATTATATAAAATGTATGAGTCAATAGTTTTTGAACAAATGGGGCGACCGTGGCTCAGGGGGTTGGGAAGCGTATCTGTACCGGAAGGTCGCCGGTTCGATCCCCGGGCTCTCTGTCCTGGTCGTTGTGTCCTTGGGCAAGACACTTTACCCTACCGCCTACTGGTGTTGGCCAGAGGGGCCGATGACGCGACATGGCAGCCTCGCTTCTATCAGTCTGCCCCAGGGCAGCTGTGGCTACAACCGTAGCTTGCTTCCACCAGTGTGTGAATGAATAGTGGCATTGTAAAGCGCTTTGGGTGCCTTGAAAAGCGCTATATAAATCCAATCCATTATTATTATTAAATGCCAATTAACTGAAATAAGCATATCTAGGCTACCTATAGGATGTGCCGTTCCATGTACACATGTGTGATTAACAACAATGAAGCAGACTAACCTGTAATTAAGCCTTATTATACATTTCTTTCTGTCAAACACTTTGTAACTTAGTTAAGATACTACTACTACTAATAATAATGATGATAGCAGTAGTGCTATTACTGTGTAGTGAAAAAGCAGAATCATAAAAGATACGTTCCACATGTAAATGGGACCTGTAATCACTTGGTAGTTCAGTCACTTTAGCAAGGTTGGTGAGTTCACTGGATCTCAAAGGTGTTGCAGGGAGTTAAACTCAGAGCTCCTTGCAAGCCAGCCACATTATCCACACCCAGCAGGGAAACTACGTATTTACAGCACAAGTGCATTGTTTTGCTGGGACAGGAAAATGGCCCTTCCCAAAAACTGCTGGCACAAAGTTGTAAATAGACCATTGTCTAAAAGTGTGGTTAACGATCTACTGTTCAAGACCATAAAAGGGGGTTGCAGAAGCAATCTGCAGAAAGGCTTTTCTTAAGAATTGTTGACAAATTTACTATGCTGTAATAATTAATGTGCAAACATGTGCTAATGAGAACCAAGCATAGTATCAGTGAGGCTGAAAAATGTAATTAACTTTCAAACTATTTCACTGTAAACTAAAGGTCTAAAGGTTTACAGAAATCATTATCATTGATTTTCTTGTTCGAAACTTACTCTGTCAGGCTCAAAGGAGACATATTATATATAAATGATTACTATTGTTGTGTCTTCTTTTAAAAAGCTGCTTGTATCCCTTGCAGTTGACTGATGTTTGCTTGAGTCACCACACAAAAGTTCGTTGTGTCTTTCTACAGTGACAAATCTTAATCTTAAAATGGCATGACAACATTCTATTTAAGATTTTTTATGGAAGACATGCCAGTGAATCATAAACTTTATTAGAACATACCATCTGCAAAATGTCTGTACAAAAATAACCTCTCACTTTATCAAGTCATGGCACTAACCTTTGTCCTCTGGGCACCACAAAGGTCTGCACAAAATTACGGGCAAGCAGATATTTCAGTCTGGACTTCCTGACAAACAGCATTGGTGTCCATGCAGCTGGAATGGTGAAACTAATGGAGTTGAGAAGGCTTGTAAAAAAGTGGATAGGCCTATTGTGTGATTCTATGGGACAGATAGATAAAGAGGTACGGAAAGAGGTTTGTAGTTTTACAGTTAAAATAAGGACAGAGAGACAGACAGACATATATACATACGTACATCTATGGGAGGCAGACATTTATGTCCCTTAATAAAAACCCATAGGCTTGCACCTGACATACACTCCCATACACACTTGAATGAATTGAAAGCATTAAGACAGTCCCGGGGCAATCAGTTGATACACATACACACACAGAAAAAATATCAGGTGTTTGAGTAAACACATATTCACGCACGTACACACACACACACACACACACACACACACACACACACACACACACACACACACACGGAACAAAGGAGTGTGTTTTGCTCCAACACACCAGTGGATCTAAAACAGCATCCCAGCCGGTTTGCCCTCGGCAGAGAGAGACGAGGTGGAGGGAGGAAACAAATGAGAGAATGGGAGAGCAGGAGACATGGGGAAATGAGAACACCAGAGGCATAAAGAGGAAGGAGGACAAAGTGGAGGAACTGAGAGAAAGACAAGAGAAAACAAGGGTGAGGTAGTGGAAGAAAGGGAAGTTTGGAAGAGAGGAAAGGGAGGAAGATTTAATGAAAGCAGCAAAGCCTTCAGTATCATTGTTCTTTTTTTTTGCAGTGCATTGGATCTTTTTTTTTTAAAATTAGCTGTCTATATTATATCCAGATAACCTATTAAATTATTTTTCCAATAACAAGACTGATAAATCATCAGCTTACTGTCACTAAACAGCCCTGCTTATGCCATCAATACTGAGGTCAGCCATCCAAAGCCGATCGATCGTAACTATATTGTCATGTGTAGTGAGATTGGGGAGCAGGTGGAAGAGAGCCTGGAGAGGTGGAGATATACTCTGGAGAGAAGAGGAATTAAAGTTAATAGAAGGACGACAGAATACATATGTGTGAATGGGAGACAGTGAGAAAGGGGGAAGGTGACCATGCAAGCAATAGTGAAATAGATACTGAAAGCGGGGTCAAAATACTAAACAGTTTTACCCATTGTAGTTTTACTCTTTCAGCTTTGTAGTCCTGGTTTTTAGTTAAAACTTAATGCACAGAAAAAGAGTTGGGATATAAAAGGTAAAATGATACAGGACAACAGCACAGCACACCTGATAGATACATCTACACAATGTTGGTAGCTCCTCATGTTTGGCAGGTTTTACACCAAATGCCACTCCTGACACAACACCTGAGGGAAGTGTGTCTCCTCCCAGAAATAAGCCAGTGATTTTTTTGCTTGTGTAAACCAATACACTATAGAGTCACTATTCTCAGCCAAGTTTAAAAAAAATACTTCCAATTTAATTTACACTCCAATAATAACATTTCTTCATAGAAATTCTGATATTTATTCTCAATCATACATTTTTAGTTCTTACAATAGATTATAACACAATTTCTGCTTAAAAACATAATATATAACACAGTAGCTGTGTTGAATGATGAATGGGCAATCATGATCCAAAGATAACTACTTGACCATGTTGGAAATATCATAATTTTGGTGTTCCTCTGAAATAAACACGTGGAATAAAGTTGTTTAAAGACACAGTTATGTCCTATCATCCTAATAACATAAGCACTATATTATTATACTATGTGTTAAGTGTAAAAACACACATTGTAATGTTATTGTAATGATTATCACATGCGAAGTTAGCTTCAGGTACTAAATATACCTACAGGACAACTTTTGCACAGTTTCCTTCGTGTTTCACTAGCAATTTGCTGGAAGTGGATCTCTGACCTTTTCATTTCATTCAAGCCAGAGATCTGAATCATCAGATTTACAGCTTTCTTAACGTCAAAGACATTACCCAATGTTTTCTGACAGGGTGTGGTATGTGTTGACGCATTTCTCTGACATGTCAGTAGTGTGCCAGTCTGCAATGACAGCAGAGCCATGATACAATAGCATTTCTTCACTGTCAGGTTGCTCAACATCTGTTAATGCAGGGGTGTTCAACTCCAGCCCTCGAGCGCTACTGTCCTACAGCATTTAGATGCACCCTTGTTCAGACACACCTTAATTAAATGAATGGCTTGTTACCAGGCCTTTGCCAAACTTGATGGCATGCTGAAGAGGTAATTTAATCATTCAATTCAGCTGTGTTGGAGTAGGGATGCATCTAAAAGCTGCAGGACAGTAGCTCTAGAGCAGTGGTCCCCAACCCCCGGGCCTCGGACCGGTACCGGTCCGTGAGTCGTTTGGTACCGGGCCGCGAGAGTTGAGGCTCAGGTGTGAAATGTATGGTTTTCAGGGTTTTTATCGGTTTTCAGCGTTATTATGTTATCATTTTTATTGTTAACTCGGTTTTCCTTGGTCTTTTCACGTGTGTTATGAATAAATTTTCTTTTTTTTCGGTACCGGTACTAGTTTTATTTTGTTGTATTTATCCGCGACAAGGCCAGTCCGTGAAAATATTGTCGGGCATAAACCGGTCCGTGGCGCAAAAAAGGTTGGAGACCGCTGCTCTAGAGGACTGGAGTTGGACACCCCTGTGTTATTGGATGGTGTATCAAGTAGCTTAGATGTGTACTTCTTGATTGTTTCAGTTTAAAAAAAAATCTTGCAGTTTTTTTTCACATAAGGTCAAAACTGACTATGTGTCACATTAATTAAATAATTTTAGAACATTTGTTTTGCAGACATCAAGATGATTGAAAGGTGCTTTTCATAGGCCTTACCACTAGATGGGGATAAATACACACAACTTGTATGGAGTGGGAGACTGAGGAATGCACACACCTACACACACACACACACACACACACACACACACACACACACACACACATACAAAAGAGTGAATATGAAACTGAAAAAAAAAAGCAGAGAAGCCCAATGACAAGATAGAAAAATTGAAAGAACAGAGGTAAAAATGTTCTTCTCTCAGTCCCCGGTGGTTTTCACAGAGCCTCCAAAGGCCTCCCATGCCTGTAACCCACCACCTGCGTCTCCTTTTCCCTCAGCCAAACACACACACACACACACACACACACACACACACACACACACACACACACACACACACACACACACACACACACACACACACAGTGCCATTTTCTTTTCCAAGTCCTCTCTAAAATAAATTGAGTTGTTGGAGACTTGAGAACAGCATCAAGCCAGACAGTCAGACGCTTTCCCACATAAAAATAAACTGGTCCTGTTCCTACATTCTGTTAGCTTCTTAGTTTCTAATTACTCAAAGTAGTACTTACATTTCCATTTTGTCTGTTGTTTATTTATTTATTTTTACTAACGTTGATGCTTTATTGAACAGATTGAACTTTGCAGTTTCAAGCATTTTCAGCTCTAGTGAGCAAAAGCTCCCCCCAAACATCTGGTAAACTAAAGATGAAAACTGACACTTCGAGAAGTCTAATTCTGCCAAGAGATAAGCAACAGTTGTTTTTGCTAGAAATCTGTCCTGTCATACAGTCACAGCTACAATTGGAAAGCTTATTAACTGCAATTCATCACTCAATTTAGCAAATAAGGTAAGGGAACTACATGTTCCTTCAGTACCAACTAATATCTTTTCAGCTTTTTTGAGACAAATTAGAAATCACTGTAATAGAAAGGGAGTTGGACTTCACAGACGACAAAAAGTTGGAGAAACTGACCTTAATGTTCTCAGTAACACATGGTACCTTTTCTCTGCATACTAATTTGACCTTTAAAGAATGAAAAAACAGACATCTTATTCAGGAAACTGACCCACAGAAGGACAAAATTCAGTACAGATTAGGGCTGCACGATTAATCGTTAGAAAATCGCGATCTCGATTCATACTTATGTGCATCTCATTTCCAAATGACAACGATTTAAAAAAAAAAGAAAAAAAAAAAGACAACGACGACGATTGTACTGCATTTTGATCCGGGACATAATCTGCATGAAAACAAGCGCTCACTCTTCCTGCTCAACAAATGACAAGGGCGGGGCCTTATACCACGTGATACAGAAGCTGTGCCGTGTGATGCTAAAATTAGCAGGGAAAAAACAACGGAGAGCACGTCAGGGATAATGAGAAAGTGACAGGAGAAAATCCGTCCCGGTCAACCACCCAAACATCAATAACGGGAACCTTATACAGCGCTTCCCTATACCCGTACTCTGAGTCCCTCCCGGATGGCTGAACTTCTCACCCTATCTCTAAGGGAGAGGCCAGCCACCCTTTGGAGGAAGCTCATTTCCGCCGCTTGTATCCGCGATCTCGTTCTTTCGGTCACTACCCACAGCTCGTGGCCATAGGTGAGGGTAGGGACGTAGATCGACCGGTAAATTGAGAGCTTCGCTTTTACTCTCAGCTCCCTCTTCACCACAACGGTCCGGTGCAGCATCCACATCGGTGCAGCGTCTGCATCACTGCAGCCGCCGCACCAATCCGTCTGTCGATCTCCTGATCCCTTCTCCCATCACTCGCGAACAAGACCCCGAGACACCCTTTTCCGGCTGAGAACCATGGCCCCAGATTTGGAGGTGCTGATCCTCATTCCTGCTGCTTCACACTCAGCTGCAAACTGTTCCAGTGCGAGCTGGAGGCCTTCACCCGATGAAGCCAACAGAACCACATCATCCGCGAAAAGCAGATGAGATTCTGAGGCCACCGAAGTGAAAGCCCTCCACCACTTGGCTGCGCCTAGGGGCCTGGCTCCGGGGTGGGGCCCGGGTAACCCTATCCCGGGCAGGGTAAACTGTTCCCTCGATGTTTTCTTCATAATCTCAACAATCATATACAAAATATCATTTTGTTCTGTACATGTTTAAACAATAAGAGAATGTATTTTCCCTTATATACAAACACAGTTTATTTGATCCAGGGTAAGGTCAACTACAACTTAATATGGACCTGGCCATAATCTGATCTCTCTAATTGCCTTGCAATGTCCATCTTTCTGTCTACTGTACACACAGAACCGTCTCTTTCTCCATGAAGCCTTTGTCTAACGTTGACCTTACCTTAACCTCAACCGAATTCTTACCTTAACCTCAAAATTAAAGCGTAATGCTGAAATTTGAAGAAAGCCCAAATGTTCTTAGTTTCTAACAACGTTCTTATTCTCAAGGTCTAAAATTTAAATCAGTCCTCACAAAGACAGAAGTATGGGACGACACAAACACACATAGATGCACACGATACCCACTACCTGAAACGACTCAGCCAAGCCGAGCTGGGAGGCACAATTATGAGGAGCTGCCTTCTTGACCTTCTATCTGCCAACCAATCAAATTGAATGATGATTATCATATGAGCGATAATCTCTTTAAAGCACTTTTATATAACTTTTTCTTTTTCCCTCTGACTGTTTGTCTTTTTCATTTCCCTTCTCCAGTATCTTTCTTTCAGCGCTTTACCTGAATCTCTCTCTCTCTCTTACACACACACACACACACACACACACACACACACACACACACACACACACACACACACACACACACACACACACACACACAAATGTTCCTTCATCTCCTGTTATATCTCTTCTACCTTCTCACTTGCTCTTTCCTTCCACTTTGGAAAAGGGCTCCCAAACGTCTGCGTTAAAAATGTCATATCATAACTGATCTTATCCATCACAGTCCTGCACTGCAAGAGGCGCATTTTTTAATGGTGTGCAGAAAAGTTATGTGATACATAACCGAGTAATGCTGAAATATGTATTATGTATACCTTCAGTGTTTCACTGTTGTAGTAACAAATTGAGAACATAGGAGCCTTAGCCTTCAGGTGTGCTCTCAACTTTGAATTCATTTACATTTTATGCACAAAATATGTTTAAAGTTTAAACCCTCTAGATTTTTTTCTTGAACTCAAATACATTTTTTTCCTAAAACTGCAATTAAATGAATAGGCAGCATGGTAGCCGAGGTTTGCACTGTTGCCTCACAGTTCTATATATTATGACTGAATGTAATTATATTTAATGTCCATCCATCCATCCATCTTGTTCTACTTAAGGGTTGCGAGGAGGCTGGAGCTGCAGAGGGTCTTGGGTTTGAATGCATTAAAGGCAGGAATGGTTGTCTCTCTGTGTTGGGCCTGTGCTAGAATGGCGACCTGTCCGAGGGCCTTGCCTTTTCCCTGTACCCTGCCTTTTGCTCCGTGACACGTGGCATTGGCTCCATCCAATGGATGGATAAATGGATTGCCATTAAATATAATTACATTCAGTCATTATATATTAGTAGATTCGTAGTGGTAGAGTCCATGACTCCAATGCTGATTGGAGTGCAGATTGTCTGCCCAAGCAGGGATTTGTGTATAAATGTAGTTCAGTGCAATCTAGCCTCATTAGCCTAATAATGTCTATCAATCTCCTTCTATGTGAGAGCTCTATTAAGTCACTGCTAATGAAAATTGAATAGTTCCTGCTTTAATATCTGTTTAATAAAAGGATGATCTGATATCGTTGTATTGTTCCCAGATCATCATGAAAATGGTGTTCCACGTTCAACATCACAAGTGACCAATCACATTGTTGTGACGTTATTCTTTTGCGCAGCAAGCCATTCGTGCATTTATGAAATTCCAATGTTGCAAGGACAATATCAATTCTGCTTACCGTTTAGGGTTACGGTTAGGGTTAGGTTTAGGGTCAGGGTCCATTGATCGGCGGACAGAGGCGGTTTCTCGCAGCTTAAGTACAGTTTTTGGTGTTACGGCGATTTTTCCCGAAGTCACAAAAGTATGACATCACAACATTCTGATTGGTCACTTGCAATGTTGATCCTGGAACAACATTTAGTATGATGATCTGGGAACAACACCAACACGACGATATCAGATCGTGCTTAATAAAATGGCTGAACTGGTTTGAATTTTATTGTGAAGAAGACACCAGAAACAATTAACTGTAACAAATTATTATTAACTTTATATAGAACAAATATAAAAGCTGAATAGTTTAGAGAGGGATAAAAACAAGTGTTTCAGTTGTTATGACAGTAAATTTCTTCACAGAAAAAATATAAGTAACAAGATGAACATGTAAAAAATGTAAAGTTTTAAAGGGTGCATTTTTTGTGCATTGTTTTGGGAGGTGACAATAAGTATTTTAAAGCTGTCTGTGTTTATCCCCAGCATTTTTTGTTTAAGTTAAAGTATCTTTTAAATTTGATCACACCTTAAAATTCTACAGTATCTCCTTAATTATTAGAGGAGTAAAAACAGTTTTTTTAACACTATAAACAACCTGTGATTAAAACATGGTTTTATTTATGTTGTTTTTCCACAGCTGGTCAGGATCGTTTATAAGTGCAGAGGCCTTATTTTTTAACAGCTCATACTATAGCCCTGAACTCAGAAATCCAGTTAGACCAGATGCTTAATTTCAGATGATCCCATAAAATTCTGAAAATGATGACGATCTGTCCAAAAGTGTTCAAGCGGTAGCTTCTACCATCTGTTGAGCTAACTGTTTGGTCAAGCATCATACACAAGAACATACACAGATTGTGATTAAAGCGAGCCTTTGTGTTACACACAGAGGATCTTTGGTTGATATCTGTTGAGCTGAATCTTTCAATTTCACACTGTTCTGTGAGCACAGTGTAACTGAGACTAACACGAAATTTTTAACATTCACTTGCCAAATGAAATATAGATCAAAGTGAAGTCACTGAGTGTAATCTATGTAAAAAGCATGTTGTGTTCACTGCATGCAGAAACTCCTCACGTGCATAATTTTCTCACAACAGAACTGATTGAAGTCTCCCACACAAAAATAGTGCATCCTTTGACGACATATGAATATGGTAAAAGGTATTTGTCGTGCGTAATGAGCTTCATATTTTGTCTGGCCTGTGCATCTAAGAGGAGGCATCTAAGCGTGAAAGATCATGTTTAAACCACTTCATTAGCTTTCAATGAAGCAAAAATGCAAAAATGGTTTGGAAGAGCCAGCACACAATGGACTAGTCTGTACAAAAGATGTGATTTCTGGCAGGAGGAGGACTTTTGTGTGTGTGTGTGTGTGTGTGTGTGTGTGTTTGCTTGTGTGTTGGGACAAAACTCTGTTTCCAGTCACATTTTATGAACTTATACTTCCATTTTGGGACACAAATCTCATGGCTGGTTTAAGGGTTACTACTCGTAGAACAAACACACCACGCTCACTTGATGTGCATTCACATCCCATTTGGGCAACAAAGTTACACCTCTGCAACTTAAACCATTATTAATTTTAGGGTAAACTTTTGCTGGGGTTTGTTTCACTACTCAGGATGAACAAATAATTAGAAATTTGCATATTGCATGACTGCAATATATATCTGGATACTACTTTAATTTTATATTTATTGTCTTGTGTATTGTAGTTGTATGTAAAGAACATCAATTCTGCAGGAACCAATGCAGTACACACGCTATCAGAGGGAGTTAAAAACAAAAACCAATGTACTTCATTGTATACATTTGCCACATTAGTGAAAAAGAACAAGCTTCGATGTATCTCTGTGGGTATGTCTGGGGTAAAGTGTTATCCAGTACTTGACTGGCCTTTAAAACTAAAACAACATGTGAATGAGGCTTGCATGCTTCTCTGCACTTGATTAAAATGAACATTAATGAGCAACCAGAAATAAACGTGAAGTTGCAGTCTGAGTCACAAAGTGGTAAACTGCTGAAGATAAGGGATGTTTCAATTAAAAGGCTATGTCATTTTGATTTGAGTTGATGAACATCAAGTTAGCCCAAATGAAAGTGTTGTAAACCCAGTGACTGATTGTTGCCCCTGTAATAAATTGCCTTGGCACAGTGTTCATAAGCACTGGCTCACTTTAATGTATAAAGACAGGAAACTATAGAAGCTTCCCTACAGTATAATTCTCCTGTTATTTAGCTTTAACCTGCTACAACATCTCCATTTATCTTTTACGATAATGATGGGAGCTTACGTAAACTTTAAAAGGTGAGCTCCAGCCTGGAGTGCCTTTTCCTCACACTTGGTTTAGTTAAAATATCCCTTTATTTGAACCACTGGCCATGAGAGAGTGTTTGAGCTAAAAATAGTTTTGACATTTAGAGCAGAAAATACAGATCAATGGTGAACTGAAACACAGCAAATATATTACTGTAAGTGTAACAGTGAAAGGGTCACATCTATAAAGTAACAAAATGAATTAACAGCCTTAGCAAGAAGAAGAATAAAATGAAGGCATCAGTGAGACTGATGTGAGTGAGTATGCAGAAAATGGATGAGAGGCTGTGATGGAAGGGGATGGTTAAAGTTTATCACTATATGACTCAGACTCACTGAAGGAACTAAAAGGTCTAAATTAGGAACATCATCTCTCATATGTAATTTCACTGAATCAATCTGCATGGGCATAAAGTCGTCTTGTCCATCTTTTATTCATAGAAATAAGAGAAAGAAAACAGAGGGACATGCTGGCTGGTTATTCTTGCCCATACGCCAGTCATTTCCATGTTCACACCTAAACCACCCACCCACCACTAAGTCTGTGTCTCATTTGTCCTTTCTGCTCACACATTTTATGTACCCATGTAACTCTGTGCGTATGTGGTTGTCGGTCTGTGTGCCCATGTGTGTGTATGTCTGGCTTGGACGGTTAATTCTCTCTGCCAGAAAATGTCCTGCAGCAAGAATTTGGAGTTGAGAAAGTGTCCACTGCTCTGTCTATATGCGACATGGTGCCAAAACGGGCATGAAGCCACTTCCTATTAGCATGGAGCACAGCCACAGCAATGCCAAAGACTGGTCGGGAGTGCTGAGAAAATCTCCATATTGCCAGAAACAAGTTTGAGATGCAGCTAAAAAAAATCCCCCCAAACTGCCAAAAACTTTATTAATCCATAATCACATTAATCCTGTGATTAATACAAAAAATGTAAGCGAAGAAAACGAAAATTTGCCAGTCTTGTGTGTTTTTTGTTCACTGTTGGCCAACAATTACTGAAAATTAGTAAAAAAATTAAGGAACACAATGTCTTGGCCAAAGCAGAATTATCCTCATGCTTCTACTGTCAACAAACGATTAGAAGAACACGCTAGTGGTTTTGATGTGTTTAGTCCAGAAATATTTGGATTTTTCCACATTTGTGCTTCTTGTTTTAGGCCAGTCAGCATTTTCTGTAATCCTTTATTGTTGTGCAGTAGGCTTACTGCTTACTGTTGGTAGAAGTTTTCATATCTGAGAGTTTAGACTTGGCTGCTGACAGTTGTTGGTACATTTGGGAAGGGCCAAGTGGAGTAGTCTCCACTCGCTATGGTCTGCTTGCCTAATATTTCTTAGGTCTATGTTGTACCATCAAAACGACAGGACTGATTCCCTGGCGCTTGGACACAGGAACTTTATGGATGTCCTGTAGTGTTACCTGGCAATGGATCCTTTGAGTCTCCTTCGTTTTGGGTACAGACTTGTGCTAGATCTAGATCTGAATGAGATCTTGGAAGATTATCGGACGTCTCAATATATTTACCTCTTCTTAAGCTGTTCCTGAGCAGTTTTTGGGGTGAGACTGCATTGTGTTGCCAGGATGTGCTGGTGCAGTGGGTGAGCGCTCAATCTAACACACTGTTTTGGTTGTAGTAAAAATAAATATTGAATACTAGAATCTAAGGTTTCCCAGGACACCACTGTATCATACTAACATGATAAGGTTTATTGACTTAATCTGGTATTGGCTTGCCTTGGTTGTTTTTGAGCTTTAGAAACCAAGAAATCAATTGAGTTTCGGCAGTGATTGGGTATAGTACTGGTAGAAAACAAAGCAGCTCTGTAGTAAAACAGACATAAGTTAATGTGAACTCTGTTCTGGGACTCAGACCTCGAACTATACGCTAGTTTCTTTTAATCTGTTTGATCTGAGCTTTGAGCCAGTCTTTCCAAAGTGTTAACTTGCACTGCAGCATTGCCTCCCTCTCTTTCTCCATTTCCATTTCCCTCTTCGTTTCCATTGTGCTGGCAGTATTTAGGGCCCCAGTTAACAAGCCATTTAAGTCCCATCTTCTCTGCTCCCTAATCACACTGTCAATACCCATACATGGCTGTCACTCATGCAGACGCATTAAGCCTGTCATTCCCTCTCTGCTCTCTCGCCGTCATCTCCTCATCTTTGCTGTTTCCCTTCCTACTCTCCACCCCGCTCTCATCTGTCTCCCGCTTCCATTTTCTCCTATTTCCTCTCTACCCTCCCTCCGTCTCAGCCATTCAGTCTCCTCCTCTCTTCCCATCTGCATGCAAAAAGAACGCGACATCTTCAGTCTTTTCATGTGATCGACTGAGAGGGACTGTGTTGAAAACTGTTTATCTTTTGATAAAGATGCCATGTGCAGGATCTGCTTATTAATAATAATTTGCTGTAAATCAGCCATGATGATACATTCCGATGTATGCCTCTCACATTCAAGTAAAACCGACAAGGACCTGCTTGCCATTTTAATTTGGGTGAATATGGGAGCTTGATTGCCTGCAAGAGTAATTGTTGATGTACCCGTCAACAGTATTTTGACGACTGACATAGTGAAATGCTGCCTTAAAAAAACAAATCACAATTCTGCCAATACTGGGAAAATTGCACACAATGCTTGCAAAGTAGCTGTATCACTGAACTTTAGGTGAATAGTTCTTGTGTTGAAGTTGCTTCCCGAGGCAGATTTAAGCCTTGTAGTGAGAGCTGCAACTGAGGACAAATAATGTTTGGGAAGTTAACTGTTAGCACAATAACCAGTCACAAACAGGCTATGGCTAGCCAATCAATAGTTTCCTTAGTATTTTTTCTGTACAGGGTTCAGAAAGCAGACAGCAACTCAATATTGTTTTAGTGTGCTGTTGTAGCTACATAGGTGACTGCAAGACCACACACACACACACACACACACACACACACACACACACACACACACACACACACGGTAGGCAGAGACAAAGTGAAAACAATGCCAGCTACACTAGCAAAGCTAGTGACAAAGCTAGAAAGCTGTGACATGCTGACCTTTGAGAAAACTGAAAATCATAAAGACAGTGCAGGAAGAATAGTTTATTATCTAGGCGCCCTAAAAAAGACAAAATAGTTTACCAATAAAAACAAAAGAGGAACACATAGTATAATATTTATTTTAAATATACTTACCTGTTGGCTACAGAAACAAACTTGCCAACTTGACTGTAGGAGTTGAGAAGGGAATGGTAACCTCGTATTTTTTTTCTTTTTAATTGCATAATCATTTAAACAAAATGCCCATGGTGACTACACAAAACAATGAGACTGGCAAGCTATTGTGCTATCTTTTTTTTTTTTTTTAGCTGTTTAGTGCGTTTACCACACTCCCCAGTGTGGTATACAATCGAATTTTTCATCTCTTAAGTCTGACGCCATTAGCCATTTCCAGGTCCAAACTGTTTTTGGGTTTTCAAACTCAAAAATCAACAATGCAGCATCACTGAGAGTTTAAAACTTCCCAGATTCTTTGATTGTTAACAAAATCTTCCAGGTGTTACAATAAAATTTTACATTCAGGCATTTGGCTACAAAACGGATTTACAGTTTAACAGAGTTTGATGTTAGCTCTAAATTAGCTTGCTAGTATCCATCTAAAGATGATATGCCATGTTCTGGCTGAGGGATTTCTAAAAAACTAACTGTACAGGTCTGCTATCACTGTGGATAAACATGAAAACAGAAAAACTAATCAGCAGCAATCTTTGTAGGGTTATTGAAGTTAGGCTAGCTGGCTTATAATGGCGTGCTACCTAGTGGCTAGCTACCAAGCTATGAACACGTTAACACAGTAAAGACATAGGATGAGTGCTAACTTTTTTGTACTTAATAAAAGTTAATCTCAACATCCCTGATGGATGGAGACAAATGCAATCACACTGCATGAAATAGATTCTGAAAACAGACCAAACAGTTAAGAGAATACCTGACATGTTTCATCCACAGCACGAGGTTCGTCTCTGTTAATATTCTACATGGTTTGGATGACTCGCTATGAAAAATACCTGATCTGAAGCTTCGACAAAACATCGACCACTGATTATTTTTAGGGGCTTTTTTTTAATATTAAATCAAACAAGATATGAAGCATTCCAACCTGTTAAAAAGACAACAGCCCTAATGAACACAGTAGGAGTTTAGACCCAGAAGCAGCGTTGATATGTTACTTAACAGCCTGTTAGAGGTGTGTAGCTCGGTTCTAAGTGCCAGCAGTAAGAGGGTCAACAGATCACTTTATATTCCTGTCCTACGTATTTTTTATTTTATTTTTTTTTTACTATTTCAGTATAGACTGTTCACAACTCTCCATATAAATTTTCTTTACCTAATACATCACCATATTATATTTACCAGACTGAAAAAAGTAGCTGGTGTTGTTTTTACCTTTGTGCATTTCATCATGTCAATATATGCTTCTGGAAACACCTAATCCTTCCTTCTGTTGTCTCCCTGTCTGTCTATAAAAGAAAGATGCTATAAATAGAGTGCTGAAGTAGCTTGAGGCTGTAAAACTGATGGCAACTGTGTTAATTTACCATGAGCAAATAGAATTCAGGCTCACTTTAATTGCTTAAAATTTCTCATTAATAGCAATATGCAGACAACTGTGCGAGCTAATAAGTCTTCTTCGCTCACTCTTTCTGTCTCTACCTCCCTTGTTTGCTCTGCAGTTCTTTCTCTGTTAACGTCACGTCGCTAATCAGCATGAGTGTGGATGGATATCCAAATGCAATCACAGGCAATTATGCTCCTTGCTGTGTTTGTGTGTGCATGTGTGTGTGCATTTGTGTGCACATTTAAGCCCATTAGGAAGTGACGCACTGATTAACTGTCAACTCTCATGCTGCCTGACTGCCAGTCACACAGACAACAAACAAAACACAACACTCCCTGACTCCCGAAGACACACACAGACGCATATAATTTGCTCTCTACCCATTATGCACTCAGGATACTTGTCACAGTCATGGTCACAACAGCAGGATAAACTGCGGCTAATTCTGTTGAGTAAAATAACTGAAAGACCAGGGGGACACGTTATAAAACACCTTTCCAGTGCTGAATAAGGACAATAATTCTGTCAAACTTTCTGAGCTTTTTTACTGTTGTGCTACTTTGCTCGGTTTTGTTTTAGACTCCTTCAGCCTTTATTGTGCAAGTTCAGCTGCAGTCATCTATTTCAGCCGCACCGTGTCTCATTCTGCTTGTGGAAAAACTGTGCAGCCTGGTCCATTCTCCAATGTGCTGACCCAGTTGTGCGACAAGCTCACCCACCATCTGCCACACTCTTTTAGTGTTATTTATATGATATTATGGTGCTTCTGCTACATCAGGATACTATTCTGTGTACAGTTCTGGTGAGGAACTGCTGCAGTTGGTGAGATGGTTTGTGTTCTCGGGAAAGCAATAAGTAAGATTTGTGCTGACACACAGCACAAAATGACCATACTGAAATACTGTACATCTGTGGGAGTTTGTTGATCATTACCACCACCACTGAGTACATGTTGCAATTTTTGGATTTCACAAGACACTTCCCACTTTGCAGAGTTTTACAACAAAAACTCTTTACCAATGGCATTTTGAAAGCACTCCCTTCCCCACAACACGCAAACACACACACACACACACACACACACACACACACACACACACACACACACACACACACACACACACACACACACACACACACACACACACACACACACACACACTGATCCTCAACAACTCAGTCATAAAATGGTGCAGACAAATGTCTAAAGGTACAACCTCTTGAACCTATTCAAGTAGATTTGTTATTCTTTTTCTTGTTTTCTGTCAAATACACTCACTTGACATCAGGTGAAATTTTCTAGTAGTGGTTTTGGACTGTGTTTAGCCTTCAAAACTACCTTAATACTTTGTCAACAAGCTGCTGGAAACATTCCTCAGAGATTTTGGTATACCGATATGATGGTTTAAGAAACCAGCCATTCGAAAATGGATACTCTGTGGTCATAAAGAGATGGACATGGTCATCAAAAATATTTAAACAATCTTATTGTTTAAGGAACTAAGGGGCTAAAAGTGTGCCAAGAAAATATCCCTCACAAAATTATACCACCACCTCGAGCCTGTGCTTTTGATACAAGGATGTATGGATCCATGCCTTCTTGTTGTTTAACTAAGGTTCTGACCCTGCCATCCTAATGTCAACGCAGAACTCGACACTCACCAGACCAGCCAATGTTTTTGAAATGTTTTATTGGAGAGCAGGTGTGAATTTGGCCATTTTTGGTTGACTCCTTTCGTGGTGGTGGTGTGAGCAGAATCATCTGCAGCTCAATGTTGCAAAGACCAAGGAATTGATTGTCGATTTTAGGGAGACCAGGAAACCCTTGACCCCTGTTTCAATCCAAGGGGTCAACATGGACATTGTGGAGGACTATAAATACCTTGGAGTACACACAGACAATAAACTGGACTGGGTTAAAAACATGACTGCACTTTACAGCAAGGGCCACAGTCGTCTCTATTTTCTGAGGCGGCTGAGGTGCTTCAACATCGGACACTGTAGGACAATGCTCAGGATCTTCTTTGAGTCTGTTGTGGCCAGTGCTATCCTTTATGCTCTTGCATGCTGGGGCAGCAGGTTGAGGGTTGCTGATGCCAACAGATTCAATAAACTGATCCGCAAGGCCAGTAATGTTGTGGGGATGGAGCTGGACTTTCTTAAGGTGGAGTCGAGAAGGCGAACGTTGTCCAAGATAAAGACAATGTTGGATAACACCTCCCACCCACTCCATAACGTGCTGGCTAGCCACAGGAGCACGTTCAGTGAGAGACTGAGATGACCAAAAAGCACCACTGAACAACACAGGATACCACTCCTGCCTGTGGCCATCTCCCTGTACAACTCCTCCATCTAATACACTGTAAAAACTACAATAGTCACACCCTTTTTACACACACTCTGTCTTACTCGGTAATGTTGCTGTCAATTTTTGTGATATTTATTTATAATCACATCTGCCAACTCTGGATATTTATTATTTAGTGATTTGTATATATTGTGCTATTCCTTAACAAATTGTATTGTTAAATAGTTTAGTCTGTAAACCACATAATTTCCCTACGGATTAATAAAATATGCTGATTCTGATTTTCTTTGTCCTCTAACATCAACTGTATGTTGTGAGGCTGTAAATGACATAACAAAGTATTAGACTTAGTTGACCGTGCTTATATTTGATAAAAAGTCCACATCTCATTTCTGTGCAGTCTAACCTATTTTAAACCTATGGAAGCAGCCGATGTTGCTTCTGAGAGCTAAGAGATATGTGCTGTCACGAAGCACCTTCATTGGCAGTCAGCAAAGGCGAGAGTCCTTAACCCCTAAGACCTGACCCAACATGCCATACATATCTAGAAAACGAGAGGTCGATTAGTCCTCTGTAAGCAACAGTAAATATTGAGCTTTAGATTGTTACTTGTTAGAATTTCTACATACATTCAGCATTTCCTCCTGTTACACTCTATATTTCTTTATACCACGAGGCGCAAAGATCACTTCCAAAAAACAGCAGAAGTCTTTTTAAAGCAGCCTATTAACTGCTCGAAGGCCAGAAGAAAAAAAAAAAACAACAGAAAATTATACTTTGAAATCAGCAAGCAAAGCGCTGCTTTGTGTCACATATGTGAGCAGCATGGATCACAGTTCATGTCACCTCATGTTTCTGCTTTTCAAAAGCCATTTGGATAATTATAAGGCTACATCACTTCTGCTCATTCCATTGCATACACACGTCTCAAATTTAAACTAATGAACAGCGCCAGTGAATAACATTATTTCTGTTCCCCATCATTTTCTTTTCCTTGCTCTTCTCTGACAGAGAAGCTCTTATTTCTACTTTATTTTTTGCCCTATTTCCCTGTTGCTTTAATTTGCCACGTTGTTCAGCAGCAGCATAAACAGAACTTTGATCACTAGAGGAAAATAAGAAGGCACTGGGTATATCTTCAGTGGCATCTTTTCAGTAGATTTATTTACTGGTCTACCTGCTTTCCCCCTCACTACTATTAGTTGTCAGCCTGGTTGTTTGCCAGTCTTCCTGCATCTCAGCCTATCGTCTGACTGATTTCTTGCCAACCTGCTTGTGCTTGATCCCATGCAATTGCAGACATTACAGGAGCCAGAGCTGACAGCAATGAAATCAATGGGTCACCTCCCATGACAATTAAAGATTCAGCATTGTCACAATTGGCTTCTGAACTGTCACACAACAAAAAGAGTGAGGCAACAGGCAGAATCTGCAGCGAAACAAAGAAGGAAGTAGAAAAAACCAACCACGAGGCAATCGTAAAGTGTTTGCTGACACTTGAGCAATCATCTTTGTAGTAAACTATAGATTTGTGTCTTAAGTGAAACAAAGATGAATGTTAAAGATAGGTTTCACACAACTAAATATTGTTGTTGAATGTTCATTGTTGACTTTTCAAATTATAGTCTGATGAAATGCAGTCATTAGTGTAACCACAGCTCCACGATGTGCAATTATTCACTCAGTGTGAAAATTACACTTTTCATTAATAACAATGCGAATAACAGTGACAGACTGAGTGATGACATAAATGCCTCCAAGTCAGAGAATTTTTGGTTTCACGTGACATCAGTGCTTCAATGTCACATTATAATACAGTAGCAACACTGTCTTGCTCTAAGTATTCTACAGTGCCTAAGTGGCGGATGTGGCTCAAGAAGTAAAGCAGGTCATCCGCTAATTGTCCACATGCTCTGGTCTACATGTCCTTGGGCAAGATATTCATCTCTAAAAATTGCCCCATAAATGTGTGAGTGTGTGTGGGGAAAAGAAACACAAATAACCCTCTATGAATGAACTAGTGTGTACAGTGACTTTGTGATCTTATCGCCATTGAGATGGTTCCTTCAAAGACCACTCGCAGTCATTTGCCATCTTCAGAGCAACTTTGCTGCATCAAGAGAGCAACACAAGGGGAATAAGATCGAGTCAGTGTGCTGTGACTACAGCCAGATTACATGCAATCTGCTCGTGATAAATTGGTGAAATTCCAAAATCTTTTTCTGTCTGCTCTCTACAAATTCAGAAATGTATATCAAACAGAAATTCATATTACCTGCTTACATTCATAGATCTGAAACAGAAATTCCTCCAAAAATATTGATGTGGTTGCTACATGATGGTGATATTGCTGGAAAATCACAGGTGCTCAGCAACCTTGCCTTTATATAGGAAAACTACCAGAATTCAACCAGCTGGCAACCAGTTGAGTTGAGTCCCCTATTGTCAAAATATGAATCGCAAATGAGTGGATTTCACTGGTGTGGACCTACTCATTGATTGCAATGTGCTGGCAATATGTCTGCATTTATAAATTAGCCAACAATTATTTGAAAACTTTCACCAATTTGATTGAGAGTGATTACAGTCAGATTCTTTGGACACAGGTTGTCTCTCAGAAGACGTCTTGTTGATCCTTACCTTGCAATTTGAAAGATGTTGCACAGGGTGTTACACACATTAACCAAATTCTATACAATCACCAGGCAATTACATATTTTTCCTAATTGCATGGAGGTTAGCATCCTACTTTTACACTTTTTATATACAATACTATACGGTGACCCTGAGAGGCCAAACGGACTGCAACTTAAGAAAACACCAGCTATAAGAAAAAGCACACAAAACACAACAGAAATAGGAAAAACAACAATGGAAATAGAAAAAACAAAACACAAATAGGAAAAAAGAAAACGGAAATAGGAAAAAACTGATTTCCAAAAGCACAAGGGAAGTGTTTCTGGGGAGACAATAACCCGATGGACCAGTTGCAGAAACCAAAATATGCAAATTGAATTGCGCTGGGAGACACGTAAAAGAAGTGGAGGATCTATCGGTTTTGTGAGGAAAGAAAAGATGAGAGGTAAGTGTGTTAGCCTAACTATTAGCCTATACATCCGCCATCAGAATCATATGAATCATAATAAAACACGCCTACCACGTTTTGGGTTCCTGCAACTGGTCCATCGGGTTATTGTCTCCCCAGAAACACTTCCCTTGTGTTTTTTCCTATTTCTGCTTTCGTTTTTCCTATCTCTGTTTTCTTTTCCCCTATTTCTGTTTTCTTTTTCCTTATTACCGTTCTCGTTTTTCCTATTTGAGTTTTGTTTTTTCCTATTTATGCTGCGTTTTGTGTGCTTTTGCCGGGTTTTTCTTATTGCTGGTGTTTTCTTAAGTTGCAGTCTGTTTGGCCTCTCAGGGCCACCGTAATACTACTTAAAATCTAGTCTTGGAAAACATGGTATAGGTGTACAATTTTAAACAGGTTCACCTTGAAGCTGGGTCTACAAGCCAGTAGTGCTTGTTCCCAAACCTGGATAAATGGGGAGGGCTGCATCAGGAAGAGCAACTAGTGTAAGACATCGGCCAAATCAAACATGTATAACATGAAGAATGGTATAGAAATGGTAAGTAATTAAATCATATCTATGTAATATTTTTTTAAAATACAAAAATGCATTTTGTGCACACTAATTAATCACAAGCAGCAAACTGGAGCAACTGCAGCACAACATTAGAAGCACAAAGCCAGTAAAGACTTCAGCACCAAATTAGCATGGATGTACATACACAAGCTTGCAAACACACTGATGAAGAATCTGGTTGTTGCTTTCTCCGTGTTTTCTGACAGTCACTTTCACACTAATCAGCACGATACTGGCTAATCAAACACACACATGCACAGACTCATACATAGAATAACACACATGGCACAGGCTATGATTGTCAGTGATTGCATCTGGATACCTGCCCGTCCCTCCACTGATTAGCATTGTGGCACAAATAGCTGTTGGTTCCTTTGTTTCACAAATCAGCAAGTATCAAAACACAAACGTATCAGGCATAATTTTATTTTTATCTGACAGCCCTGTCTCAACCTTGATGTAACATCTCTTCACGAGATTTGTTAATTCTTCGTTTGAAAAAAAAAAGTCTTGCATCTGCTTTGCAGCTTGTCTCCTTAAGATTTCTAGAAATAATTTTGTTGTTGTTGGTGTTGTTCTTGTCGTGGCTGTTATTTTCCACTGTGAGGGAATGCTGCCACAGATCCTCTGTAGTGGATTCAAAGGGCTTCCTAACCCCAAGATCACCACAAACTGTTGATAAATCAGTGCAAAAACAAAAAATACACGTCAAAGGTGTGCTTTGGAGAAAAACAACTTTTTCTGCTTTTGTTTTTTAGATACAAAGCTTCTATAGGGCACCAGCTACATCTTTACATCTGTGCGGCCTTTGGCTCGAAGATTTAATGGTGCTGGCAGCTGAGCGGGTATATTTTGTTCTGTTTAAGGCTGTATTGCTTGTGTGTGTTCTTGAAATTGTACATTTGGCTTTGAGGTGTTTAGTTACTAGAGTTTATCTCATTATGGTTGGTGGCTGGCTCTCATAGTACAGTTTACTGCACTTTCCTCTTTAGATGGCACAGAAGAAGGTAAAACTACACAAGCATCATAAAACACAGCTAACTGAGGAGTTTAAGGAGTCTCCAGCATGTCTGGTATGAGCAACCCTTTGGTTTTATTGATGCATGTTACAGTTTTTATATAGAAACTGTGTCATGATGCAGAGCACGGTTCAGAAGTGCGCGGCGTCAGACAAGAGCAGAATAGATAATCTGACCGATTTTTCAAAACAAAAGACCCCATGCAGACCAAATGCTCCACTTCTGAAATGCTCCCAGTGTGATTTGAAGCCATGCAAAGGGTGTAATAAAAATGCATTAAACACACCCACCCTGTATATTTCAGGGATAAGTGTGGATTTTTTCATTTATTTTTTTGTTATTGCAACTTAACGTTCCATTTTCAGTAGCAGAGTTTGTAGATGAACAACCGTTTCATTTGGGGGCTGTGACAATGCTCTGGGCAGGCATGTCCATGCAGCAGTCTGATAGGCAGCATGTGGCTGTCATAGAAATTTAGGACTTGGCCTGAAAAATGAAAGCATTGGAAGTTCCAGCAAGATTTGAAGTCTGATTGTATGGAAGTCTGTGGAAAAACAGCCCTTGGTTTCCTCAATCAGTGATCCCAGGAAGTTTTCCTATCCATGGTTTCAATTGCTAGTTTGACATCCTATTGAATACAGCACTATGTTTAATAGAGTTAAACCAGAGGATCAAGCAGGGTATGCTTTAGGCTGTTCTTTTTTGTGACTGACAAGTCACAAGCATATGAGCATGAAGTGTTCCTCTCTTTGTCAAAAGAAAGTGTTCAGTTCAAGGTTTTACAACAGGGCTTCAATAACCAGTGGGTGATATAAGGGTTGCTATGACTATCTTTTTTATCTTGTCTATGGGTAACAGTCAGTCAGTCCTTCTCTCTCCTCTGGTATCCACCTTTGTTGAATTTTGTTTTCAGATAATAGACAAATGTCCATGTGAATTTATTTAAAATAAACTGCATCGATAGTTATAACGCATATGTTGTCTTCTCTGTTTTGTCCAGCTGTTTGCCTTTGTGTGACAGCTGACATAATGCAATAATGTAATAAAGCCGTTATCATCCCCAAGAGAGCAAGAAATAAACAGAGATGGAGAGAGACAGGAAAAAGAAGGGAATTGCTCCTCTATTAAGATGCAAACTGCTCCTGCTCCTTTGGGAGGACAAACAAGTGGGAGAGGCAAAGAGAGGAGAAGTAGAAGGAGGAGAAGAATAAATGAAGAGGGGAAAAATGAAATGGGAGGACAGGAGAAGATGGGTTGGTAGCGCTGATCAAAGTGCGAATATGCACAGCACTCTTCTCTCCAAGATTAAATACTAATTACTCTCAACAGCTGCTCAGTGAGCTCACTAAGACTCATTATCACAATGTACTACATGTGTACCACTTTAGAAATACAGGGTTTCATAGCTAAACAAGACGTCCACCAAGAGGAAATAAAAACAGCACCTTCTTGGGTACACTAAGTCCAAGAGGAAAATTTAAAACTTTATTACAAATATCCTGTGAAGACCCCCAGCAGAAAGGCTGTGCTGTTTTATTAACTAATCAATAAATGTTTATCTGTCACATCTGATTATTATATAACAGTTACTGACTGCGACCTTGTAATGTGAAGTTACAATTTTCTAAAACGATCTATGTGTAAAAGCTGTGCGAGGTACCATGCTTACTTTTTCCTTCATATTAATGCATGTTTGGATCAGTATTTTGGTGACAATAATATCTTCAGCCTGTTAACAATCTGCTGTTTTGTTTTGACTGTTACACCGTGTGCCCGTGAGTTGATGCTTAACTTTCAGTCGCAGTGCTATCCCACTGTAATCTCCACAGATAACATTAAGTGAACTGACACGCATTTGTACTACATATGCAACAGTCACTTTATTTATATCGTCACGTGAAAAAGTTTTCAAAGGACTCTTGTAAAAACCTAAAACCACAATCAGCCAAGGTTTCGGGTGAACTCTTTGTGAAAAATAGCCCCACTCTATCATGTGATTTCCTGAGGTCAGAAGGCCGAGGATGTGAGTGGGCGTTAAGGCGTCTGGGAAGGGATCTCAAAACTGGATTATAGATGGCAGACAGTTGGTGTCGCAAACCACTGCCGCTGTTCAAAGATGGTCCTTCACAATGGACATAGGTGGCTTCTTTCACTCCTCTTTCAAATGATCTGTCTTCGCTGTCCAAAATGTGAACATTGGTATACAATGTACAGCATAAACTACATTGTTAAGTTTGTGTTTAGGAGTTCTGTTGATGGGATGAACCAGTTTCTGTCTGAGTGTGTGGCTGGGTCTGAAGTACACTGGGATGTCATGCTTGGAGAAGACTCTCCTGACTCTCCTGCTAGGTGATTCTAGCTTGTAGAATCACCTTTAGCAGCAATAACTTATGACTTCACAAGACTTTCATATTGTTGTGGAGGAATTTTAGCCCACTCGACATTGCTTCCCATATGGAAAAGAAATAGAAATGCTTCATATAGCAAGGTCAGTCTCTTAATTGCCCCTTGGGGATAAATAAAGTCTTCTGTATCTGAATATTGTGAATCATATATAATGTTACGAACTTGCATGTCCATGTGTTTATAACAATAAGTTATATGATTTACTCATGAAAGTGGCCACTTTCTCATTACTTTCACATATTGTTTTAGGAAGTATCCAAAACATACAAGTTCCATTTATATAATTTTTCAAGGGATCTTATATCTGTTTTCACTCTTGTATGCTTTTTGTACAAGTTTCACACAAGACAGATACAAACCTTATAAGATTTATATCTTTTCCATATGGGTTTAGTTCATTGAGTTTTGTAGCTAATTATATCTGTGCAGCTCTTGTAAGATGCCATTACGGCACCTGATCCTTTTCTTTTTCAGTCATTCTGTTACACATTTGCATCTAATACATGTAACACATCTGTTACATATTTGGTGGCATGCTTGGGATCACCTCTTGGGAACGTTGTGCTTACACAGTAATTGCGCAATACCCATAAGGTCTTTTAACCTTTTTTAGCCTGGAGTCTTACATGTACATAAGCACACACACACACTCACATACACATGCACACCAGCCTCAGGTTGCACTGTGACTCACCAAAGCATGCTAAATCAAACCTGAGGCACATAAAGCTCCCCACTAACAATAGTTGAAGGGTGTTATAAACAAAGCTGAGCCCTTGTCTTGCCTTTTTGCTTCTGTCTCCTCCGGGGAGTTCTGCTGTCCCCTTCCCTCTTTCTCTGTCTCCTAAGCTTTACCTTCTTTAATCCTTTGTGCTCTTGTTTCTATTCCTCCTCTCCTGCCCCTCTTTCCCTTGTCACTCCTTTTGCATTTTGCATCCATCTGTTCATAAGTAATCAAGGCAAACCTCAATAATGACACGGAGACTCGGGCATAAACTCTGCAGGGCTCAAATTGGATCCAGGTGTACTGCCCAAATGCCTTACCTTCAGGTTGCTCTAAACCTAATGATAATAAACATTCAAACAAATAAACAGAGGAGCTCTCTGGCCTTTTCCCCTCTTATGGGGAAGATAGAAATTGACATTAGGTGAGCAAATAACACAACTGGCACAACAGTTTTTTTTCCTTTTCTTGCTTTGTGGCTGCTGTTAATATTCGTCTGTCCTAGTTTTCTGTGATGAGATGCGTGGAAGTTTTTAAAGAAGGCCACAAGAAGTAGTTTTACACCTTGAGTCATTCTGAAAGTCAGTGCACGTTCACTGTCAGCAGTGTCAATGTATTGTTTCTAATCAGGTTACAACTCCTCCCTTGTCTGGTAATACAGCAGGATATCTGGGAGCAATGGCCTTGTTTTCTCAATGGCTTAAAAATCAATTTTGCTTCAACTTCAGGAAATAATTGGAATGTTTGACCTATTTTAGCAGAAAAATTACTGCTTTTACAGGCCCTGCATCCTGAGGTTTCTGGACTGGTTTGCTAACAAGTTTAACTAAATGATCCTGTCAGTCAGACTGGCCTTTGATTGATACATTATATGAATTCATGTTATCAAATCACAGTAAAAAACAAAAAACATCATATCATACAGCTTCCCCGTGCAACCACAGTCAGTGAAAGTTATGACGAAGCTTACATTAACTTTAATCACTCAAATCACTCCTAGATTTGAAAAAGCCCCTTCTGTTCACGACTCCTTCTGTACCTTCATCCTCTCTAACCCTCGTAAATCGTGTGAGAATTAAGTATTTATTCAGAGATATAAAAACTGTAATTCAAACTATAGTTTATCTTGGCAATGAGATTAAATTCAGCTCAGCAGTGGGCTGGATTAGCTTTTGGGGATAAAAAGAATATAACCAGCTGATTAAAGAAAGTGAATAACTTGACAAAATGTAGAAAATGTAGATATGTAAAAATGCAAGCACATTCAAATATAACAAGGAAAGCATTTTATCAAACAGGCCAAAAACTTAATTAAGAGTTATTCCTACAAAAACGAACAGGATGAATGACAGGCTGTACTTAAAGGATGACTGTAGCTTCAAAATCTGAATGTGAAGCCACTGCAGATTTGCCTTTAAACTGCATTACTTTGATTGGACACCAGGAGGCAATTCCTCTAGTTGCAAAACAGTCAAACTATACAGTAGTTTGAGAAAGTCTGCTCACTTGACATTTTAAAACAATTTTTTGCCATTTATTGCTTTATTTTTGATAGGGACAGTGAAGACTGACACGAAAGTGGAGGAAAAGAGAGAGGGGAAAACATGCGGCAAAGTGCTGCAGTTCCCAGGCTGGCCGTTCTCAGCCGTATACGGAATATGGTCGCCTGTTCATTCCAGTGAGCTAAACCAGCGCCCTCTAATAAGTCATTATTGCATGCATTGGGCATGGCCACAGAGCATGTCCTTGTCACACCCATCCCTGTCTCCAAAATCCTTGGTGACAAAACAAAGTAGAAGTAATAGTAATGGGACGAAAATGTCCAAGTTCAAGTCAAGATTTCAGAAAGGGAGTCATCAAACCATGCATACTAACTATGCATAATCAACAGTATCCAACCAAATGTACATCCACACATTTTTGGGTTAGAGGCGGTAAGAGCAGCAGAGCTATCCAAAGACACCCCCTTCTTCCTTTCCACCCTCTCTGGGTCTTCCACAGGGGCACTGAGGTCCTCCAAACCAGCTTAGTGATGCAGTCTCCCCAGTGTATCATGACTCTATCATGGGGTCTCGTCCTGGTAGAACATTCCTGAAAAACCTCAACTAGAATGTGCCAAAGGAGGCATGTCAGCTGCATCTTAGCTCGGTCCTGTTGGTGGAAAGGAGTAGCAGCTCCAAACTACTGAGGGAAAAATTAATTTTGCCAGGTTTTGTATATATTTCATAGCTCCACAGGAATAAGTGCTTCACATTTTCTTCCAGTTTGATATTTAATGAGAAATGAAAATGGACTTTCCTACAGTTAAAAACAACAAAAACTATTAATAAAAGTCTCAGTTTAGTTTAATAGTATTCTTTGTCATGTAGTGTTCCTATGGTAACAGAGTGGTATTGGTTTTTGCCAGGTTTTATTATGCATTTTATTTCAGCGGTGAGAAAAACACAATATACAAAAGGAGGGAAAAGAAAGAAGGGAAGTTGAGTGGGGACAGAAAGAAATGAAAAGGTCTGAGAAATAGACCAAAAAATCTATTATGGTCATTTTTTTTCTCACACACTGACAACTGATATTTTCCCCTTCGTTTCAGCTGTGATGGAGGAACAGGCAGCTTGCGCTATGTGACTCACAAAAAGCCCCATTACAATTAAACACAATGTGCGTGTGTGTGTGCTCATGTCGAGCAGGTACAGCTGGTGATTTCAGCGGGGAAATCAAAATGATGCTGAGCAGGGCCTGATGTGAAAGCAGTGACCTGCACACACATGTGCGCAAATGCACGCATGCACACACACATTGTCTAACACATGCCTGATTGTAATAGCCTTCCAAGACACATTGGACTCTTACCAGCTTGGATACACCGCAACACCTTTTGATGACAGTGTGACAGTAGTGCCTGATGGAAAGAACGGTACATGGCAGCGTGTGTGCATTTGTGTGTGTGGCTGAAATGAGCTGTTTAACATAAGGCCTTGCAAATGTATGGAAATGAATAATTTTCTAATTAGTTGGTGTTACCTAAAGGTTTTTTTGTTTTTTATATTTGCAGTCTCTGTGTCGCTACATTTCTCTATAGGTGTGATTAACTTCAAGCTTCTCTGTGTCTGCATGTAAATAGAGCTGAGACAATAAGAGGCAGACGCTCAAACCAAGAGCATTCTCGTATTCATTCTGTATTCCTTTCAATTACATTGCTCCTTCAAGGTCTCATAGATATACACAAAGACATGCCAACACAGATACAGCACAAAGCCTATAAACAAACGGTTTGTGCTAATAAGATTTTAATAAGGCTTTTGACTTCAACTCATATGTACACAAAAACAAGAAGGCAGGTTGAAAATTCTGTAGGAGAAACAGATAATAAACACACACACACACCCAACAATGTTATTTATGTCTAAAGCAAAATCTCCTTTGATTGCCAGTCTGTCTTCAGCCTCCCTGCTGTTGAATTGTTCTTTATAAAAAGCTTTATACAGTTGGTCTATTGGCTGTTTGGGCCAAATAACCCGGAAAAACACTTTAAGATTTAAATTGCTCAATTTTCTAGTTTGTGTAATAGCAGTGCCGGAGATAACATGCACTTACACCAAAATGTGGAACTCTGCAGATGCCACTGTGGGTACAAGAAATGTGGTTAGCTTTGGCTTATTGTGCTTTTACCTGAAAATGTCCAGTATTTTTTTTTTCTAGTGATGACAATAGCCTGCTAAGTTATCAAGAGGCAGATTGTTTCTGTCATGAAGCAAAAGCAGAATTTTACTTTACTTGCATGTTTAATTGAAATGTTCTATACTTTATAACTTTATTTTTTTGCCACTTTAGTTTGCTTTAACTTAGATTATATAAGAATTAAGTAAATGGTAGCTATATATTAAAAGTGCTTGGAGAGAACACGGGGGATTTTATGAAACAAAGTTCCCTAGTTAGATTCAGGCACTCATTGAATCATTCATTAACATGTTGCATGTAGTTGCTATGGGATTCATGAAACATGGGAAATTTTGTCCTCACCACTGTGCCTGTGTTAATGAATCAGAAACATTTTCTATCTGCAGTAGCCTGACAGCTAAAACTACAGAGGCGGGAGAATTTTGAAAATGAAAAAAATGAACATTTGATGAAACATTTGATCTGTCAAAGCAAAATGAAAAACTCACTGCAGTTAATATGTGCTGCTGACGAGAACTAGGAAGAAGTATTTAAAAGTCTTTTTGCATCATCTTTAGCTTCTAGTTGCCTATCACAATTTGTTACTTTAAAAGGATAAGTTAAGCAAAAGAATCATTATATTTATTTTAAGTGAACATCACCTTGGATAACTGTAAACTATGACTAAATTAAATTAGAATGATGTTGATGATTATTAAGTTTAAAGATTTGTGTAAATATCTGACATTCATCTTTCATGCATTGGTGCAGCTTCCAAATCTGTTATAGGTTGTGTTAAGAAAATATGAAGTATGAAGTAATTAATTTACAGTTGCTTGATTTGTATTTTGTTCTTGCAAAAATGCAAATATATATTAGTGTATGCAACCTTGCTCTTGTTGTTGAAAAGGGAAATACAGTTCAGGGCACTGAAGACCCAGCTGTTTCCACCTTATAGCCTACTGACAGTGGGACGAGCATGTTGCAAGGGTGCAATTTGTGTATTTGCTTAGTTTAACTCTTCTTAAATGTTGCTACTGTAGCCAAGATGCTCAAAAAGGCACAACTTTACTTTGAACAGTCTATGTTTGCAGCTTTTTATGTGCTTGTTCAATTTTTGTTGTACAACTTGGATATTGGAACCTTTTCTTATGTACTTATGCTTGTAGTGAAAGGTATTGCACTTCTTCATTTTTATGCAAGAATAAGACACTGTTTACTGTTTTGTTTAGGCAGCATCAGATGCTGAAGAATGAGCTCAAATTCATCAGGACAAGCAGCACAAGTAAGACAGTGAAAATAGGAAATATCCCATAAACTAGCATTTTGCACTGTACACTTTAAACAACTACAGTACTTGAATTATACTTCATGTACGGACCTTAATTAACCCAGCCACAGGAGGGCCAGGAGCCAGTGTACTCCTAGTGCTGGTTCAAAGCACAGAAAAATGAGGAGGCTTGTGTCAAGAAAGGCAACTGGTGTATCATATCTTCCAAATTAAATATTGAGATTTCCATAGTGGACTCATTGAGGCCTAGGTTCACAACGACCACCACTGGTGCTGTTAACCTGCAGGATGCTGGGAAAAACTGTGGTGCTGTTGGGCAAAGATAAAGGAGAAGCAAACGAGGAAGGTGTGTTTGGAAGAAGGAGTGACGTTTATGTATGGTTTGAGGTAGAGGTAGGAGGTAGAGCCTAGGTGGCAGAGTTGAAGATATTAGCTGTTTTACTGGAAGTGACCAGGACAGACACAAAAAAGAAAAAGAAACTACAAATGAATATTACGTCATTCACTTGGCTGTCCAAGAAGCCTCTGCTCCAGTTATTTTGAGTGAAATTCTAATTCTATTTATTTTATAGAAGCAGGAAGCAGGGATTGGTCCCATTTGACCTATAAGCCAGGGTTAGGAGAAGTGTACTCACATGTTGGTGCTGTACTCTATGTCATAAACTGTGCGTGGAAGGCAGGATTGGATCCAAATCGAGATGCACAGATAGGAGAAACAAACTCAAAATCAGCTTCATTGCTGGACACAAGAAAAAACAGAAAACTAAACTAGGAGCAGATCACACAGCTGCGTATGAGGGAGATCGCAACACAGGACTGAGGGAAACGTAGACATAAATACACAGAAGGATAACGAGGAAGCACCTGCCAGCACCGGAAACGTGCTCGTCATCTCCGAGCATGAAGTAAGGAGAGCCTTCAAGAAAGTGAACACCAGGAAAGCAGCAGGACCAGACGGCATCCCAGGTCGTATCCTAAGAGACTGCGCATACCAGCTAGCTCCTGTGTTCACTGAGATATTCAACATCTCTTTATCTCAGTCGGTGATCCCCACATGCTTCAAAGAGTCCATCATTGTTCCTGTCTCGAAGAAACCCCACCCTGCTTCTCTCAATGACTATCGCCCTGTAGCCCTCACCTCAGTAGTGATGAAGTGCTTTGAACGCCTGGTCAGAGACTTCATCATTTCTTCACTACCAGACACACTGGACCCACTACAGTTCGCTTACCGTCCAAATCGTTCCACAGACGATGCCATCTCTCATCTCCTCCACACATCACTCACTCACTTGGACACTAGAAGGGGGAATTATGTTAAAATGCTCTTCATAGACTACAGCTCTGCATTTAACACCATAATTCCCTCCACACTCACCACCAAGCTGGAGCATCTGGGACTCAGCTCATCTATGTGTCAGTGGATCTCCAACTTCCTAACTGGCAGACCACAGGCAGTAAGGATGGGCGGACATGTCTTAGCCTCCACCACTCTCAGCACTGGAGCCCCCCAGGGGTGTGTTCTGAGCCCCCTGTTGTACTCTTTGTACACATATGACTGTGTGGCCACTACCAGCTCCACCACCATCATCAAGTTTGCTGACGACACCGTCGTGGTGGGCCTGATCTCTGATAACAACGAGACGGCCTACCTGAAGGAGATTAGGAATCTGGAGAACTGGTGCCAGAGGAACAACCTCCTTCTAAACGTCAGTAAGACAAAGGAGCTGATAGTGGACTTCAGCACTAAGCAGGAGAGGAACTACCAGACCCCCGTCATCAACGAGTGCCCAGTGGAGAGAGTGGACAGCTTCAAATACCTCGGAGTTCACATCACGCAGGACCTGTCATGGTCCTGTCACATCAACACCGTGGTGAAAAAGGCCCGACAGCGTCTCTACCACCTCAGACGCTTGAGAGACTTCCAACTGCCCTCCAAGGTGCTCAGGAACTTTTACTCGTGCACCATAGAGAGCATCCTGGCGGGAAACATCTTAACCTGGTTCGGGAACAGCACCATGCAGGACAGACGAGCTCTACAGAGGGTTGTGCGGTCAGCTGAGCGCACCATCCGCTCCGAGCTCCCTGACCTGCACTCAATCTACAGCAGGCGGTGCTGGACCAAGGCCAGGAAGATGGTGAAGGACCTCAGCCATCCCAACAACAGACTGTTCTCTCTGTTGAGGTCAGGAAAGCGATTCCGCTCCCTGAAGACCAACACAGAGAGACTGAGGAGGAGCTTCTTCCCGCAGGCGATACGGTCTCTCAATCACACCACCACACAGTACTGACCCACACATATAGTTCTTACACACACACTGGACTTTCTGGACTTTGGTTTTGCACAACACTGGTCACTATATTCTTCATTTCCGGTTAATACTTGTACAGCTGCTGTTATTGTGTATATATTTATTTATATTTAGATTTCTTCATACATTCTTATATAGTTCTATACTGTGTATTGTGTATTTTGTTGTACAGTTATTTTATTTTCAACTTTAATTTATATATTTATCTTTATCTTATTCTTCCCAGTTAAATTTACCCTTCATTCTAATTTGTGTTGTACAGTTATTTCATTTTTAACCTTAATTTATATTTTATTCCTTCCTAGTTAAATTTACCCTTTTTAATTTTTCATATTTATTTCCTATCTTATTCATAGCCTTTTCCTTTTTTGTTCTCTTTAGGTCACGAGCAGTTGTCCAAGCATTTCACTACATATCGTACTGTGTATGACTGTGTACGTGACGAATAAAATTTGAATTTGAATTTGAATTTGAAGGGAAAACACGCGGGGAACACAGCTGACACAAATTAACACGACGCCAGAGGGGAAGTAAAACAAGACACATCGAACATGGAAACGCGAGACCTTCACAATAAAACAGGAAATGGAGGAACACAAGACTGACACATGTTTGACAGAGGAGTGGAGGAAAGGCAGACGAGAGAGAGCAAGGGAACACTAGGGAGAGAGAGGAGACATGACGGGCTGGGGAAACAGAGTAGAGCACGAGAAGGGAAACAAAATGCCAGGGCTCACACAACATACAGTGGCTTGCAAAAGTATTCGGCCTCCTTGAACTTTTCCACATTTTGTCACATTACAGCCACAAACATTAATCAATTTTATTGGAATTCCACGTGAAAGACCAACACAAAGTGGTGTACATGTGAGAACTGGAACGAAAATCAAATCAAATCAAATCACTTTTATTGTCACATCACATGTGCAGGCACACTGGCACAGCACATGCGAGTGAAATTCTTGTGTGCGAGCCCCACAAGCAACAGAGATGTGCAAACACAACAACACAAACGAGCAAAATACAAGAATGGCCAACCTGAAACTAATAAATATATGTACAATATATAATAGTGTATGCATTTCTGGATGTGTATACTAAATATTTTCCTACGTGTGTGTGTGTGTGTGTGTATACACATTTTTACAAATTAAATAGTAAAAAAAAAAAAAAAAAAAAAAAAAATAAAATAATAAAATATATAAAATATACAGAGTTGAATATGTGCAAAACAAGTGGCATTTATATACAGTGTGGAGTGCATAATGTTGAAGTTCCAGTAGTGAAGCTGAGGTGTCTATGACGTGTTCAGCAGTCTGATGGCCTGATGGAAAAAGCTGTCTCTCAGTCTGCTGGTACGGGACCGGATGCTGCAGAACCTCCTTCCTGATGGAAGCAGTCTGAACAGTTTATGGCTGGGGTGACTGGAGTCCTTGATGATCCTCCCCGCTTTCCTCAGGCACCGCTTCCTGTAGATGTCTTGGAGGGAGGGAAGCTCACCTCCAATTATCCGTTCAGAGCACCGCACTACTCGCTGGAGAGCTTTGCAGTTGTAGGCGGTGCTGTTGCCATACCAGGTGGTGATGCATCCAGTGAGGATGCTCTCAATGGCACAGTGATAGAAGGTCCTGAGGATGCGGGGGCTCATGCCGAATCTTTTCAGTCTCCTGAGAAAGAAGAGGCGCTGCTGCGCCTTCTTCACTGTTTTGTTTGTGTGTACTGACCACGTAAGATCCTCAGCCAGATGTACGCCAAGGAACCGGAAGCTGCTCACTCTCTCCACAGCAGCGCCGTTGATGGTGATGGGGGTGTGTACTTCTCTGCACCTCCGGAAGTCCACTATCAACTCCTTTGTCTTTGCGACGTTGAGGGTGAGATGGTTGTCTTGACACCAGTGGGTCAGGGCGCTGACCTCCTCCCTGTAAGCCGTCTCATCACCGTTGGTGATAAGACCCACCACTGTAGTGTCGTCCGCAAACTTCACAATGATGTTGGAGCTGTTAGTGGCTGTGCAGTCGTAGGTGTAGAGTGAGTACAGGAGAGGGCTCAGTACACACCCCTGTGGAGCACCAGTGTTCAGTGTGACGGGGGATGAGGTGATGCTGCCCAGTCTGACCACCTGGCGTCTGTCAGACAGGAAGCTAAGGATCCAGCTGCAGAGGGAGCTGCTCAGTCCTAGATCCTGCAGTTTCCTGTCCAGCTTCGAGGGAACGATGGTATTGAATGCTGAGCTGTAATCTACAAACAGCATCCTCACATACGTGTCTCTCTTCTCCAGGTGTGACAGGGCAGTGTGTAGTGTCAGGGCTATGGCATCATCAGTGGACCTGTTGTGGCGGTATGCGAACTGTAGAGGGTCCAGTGAGTCGGGTAGTGCAGAGCAGATGAAGTCCCTGACCAGCTTCTCGAAGCATTTGCTTACGATGGGGGTCAGGGCTACAGGTCGCCAGTCGTTCAATGAGGAGATGGTGGAGGATTTGGGTACAGGGACGATGGTGGCCATTTTGAAGCAGGCTGGGACTACAGACAGAGAGAGGGAAAGGTTGAAGATGTGCGTGAACACTCCAGCCAGCTGAGCCGCGCATGACCTGAGGACGCGGCCGGGAAATCATACATGATTCCAAACATTTTTTACAAATAAATAACTGAAAAGTTATTTATTTGCAAGCCACTGTAAACACAGACACACCGAGAGAGACACTGTCACGGGCTGGGTCTGTGACCCAGCACTTTGTGTTTATTTTCTGTATTGTTGACTTGTGTTTTTACTGAAAATATGTCTAGTTCTTGTGGCTTCTATTATTTGGATAGGTTTGTTTTATTAGATTAATCTAGTTATCTTAAGCCCGTAAGTTGCTTAGTCTTTAGTTCTGTTTTATTAGGTCACTTTGTGTCATCACCTTCTGTGTTTAGTTTATGTTGTTGGTTCATGTCGTCCCCTGTCATGTTTCATGTCTGTGTGGTTCATGTTTGTCAAGCTCATGTCATGTTTCCTGTTTATTTTGAAGGGTTTTGTTTCATGTTCTGTGCTTAGTGTACACTTCCCCCGTTGTGTCATTATGTGCATTTGTGTCAGCTGTTTCCTCATGTGTTTCCACTTCCCATGATCATCCCTTGTGTATTTAGTCTGTGTGTTTCCAGTTGTTCCCTGTCGCGTCGTCTGTGTTACCCCCAGTGTCTTCATAGCCATAGTTGTCACAGTCTTTGTATTCATAGTCATAGTTTTCTTCGTCATAGTCTTCTGAGTTTTCATAGCTGAATCACAGTATTAGTTTCCCAGTTTAGTTCTAGTTCTGTTTCGTCATTGTGCTTTTTGCCTTGTTTGGACTCAATGATGTCAGCCATAATAAAGGTTCGCTTTCGTTTAAACTCAGTTTTGTCTCCTCGCCTGTGTCTGTGCCTGGGTCCTCACTCCCTCACACACGGTCTCCCCCCGCAGACAGCCAGAGAGGGCAAAGACGCAAGAGGGAATCTACTAATCAATAATCTAAACAGGGAATAACAGAAACTCATAATAGAATAACTAAGACTACAAATGAACCTGAACAGAAACCATAATACAAAATATTACTAGAACACAAGAAACTCAAAACGGTGGGTCAAAGGACCCAGGACCATGACACTCTATGCCTTTCTGGCAGCTGTAAATACAGGTTTACGATACCACAGCAACTATCTGGCTATGTTAAACTTAAAGATTTTCAAAGGATGGCTGGAGGACAAACGACAGCAGTAATCCTTTGTCCTTCTGGTGGGTGTGTCCCAGCAGCTCTGACATTATGTGAAAACTGTGAAATCCACATGGATAAACTGAGCAAATCAAGTTCGATAGCTTAGCTGATCACTACGAACATGTTATGACCAAATTTGGTCGATTCGGGCCCAAAGAAACAAAGATTGAATCGTACAGGCTCCCTTGTATATACAGTCTATGGTTTGGGGTTCTGAGCCTTATTTAACCTTATTTAACCAAATTTGTCAAAAAAACAAAACATAACAAACAAACAAACAAACACCCCAGTTCGTCACGCCTGAAACACTCTGAAGAAAAAACTTTTTGAAAATGTCCTCACTCACAGGACGTTAAACTTAAACTGGTCTTCACAAAGATAGAAATGCAGGGAAGGCGCACATCACCTGCCTATTCATCCTGTGCATAGTGCACTCGCACGTGTGCACACACACACACACACACACACACACACACACACACACACACACACACACTGAGCTGAATGCAATGTGCTTGCCAGTGAATGAAAATCGATAGAGCAAGTTTAGTGTAATTGAATGAGTGTGTGTGTGTGTGCGCGAGTGTGTGTGCACTTGTATAGTGAATGGATAGAGGTAATTGAATGTTAGAGAGACTGTATATGTGTGTGCGTCAGCATGTGTGTGAGAACCTTTAAAGTGAAGCGATAGGGGTAATCTGTATAAGTGCTGCTACACTACTAAACCTTAAAAAGACTTGTCTTGTGTGAGATTTACCTAAGTGTGTCTTTGTGTACTGCATGCGCTTCTGAATGAGTGAGGCTGCCTTCAACACCACTGGGAGGTCATTTTAAACAGTGTTTACAGCAAGTAAATGTAAAGACAAGAAAAACACTCCCACACAAGCACAAATGACATCAATAGTGTTGAAAAAGAAGGCCAACACCTGAAAGAAGCTGGAAGCAAGAGAACGTCTTGACATCAAATGGTGGAAACCATACATAACATGAATCGCTTTTCACTTGAATCCTTTAGTTTTTCATTAGGTCATTGATTGAAACCAAAAAGTCATTACTGAGGTATTAAATCAAATGAGAAGTAGTGTTATTTAATTATTTATTTTTTACAGACATCTTATTCTTACAACCTATAGACTGTACATAAAGAAGGACATAGCTTCCAGGTCCAAAAGTCAAGTCAATGTATAAGTACCTTAAATCTGCCTTCTTTTTAATGGCCCGCTGGTGGTGACTGCTGTGGCTCCAAAAAGAAATTGATCCTAGACTTCACTGTTTTTAGACCTCAGTGAATTCTGTCCCATGGAGTTTGTTGACTCGATTTATAGATTTAAATTATATTGTTTGTTTTTGTGCTTTATTTTCAAAAATCAAACTTTGTTTTTTTGTTTTAGGAGAGGTGTGCATGTGAGTGGATGTAGTATGTGGTGAGTGAACTTTTCTGTCAGCAAGTGCTGCTGTTTTCGTAGTCAACAGCGACAACAAAAACAGCAGCACTTACCAACTGCTGTTAGCCGGCGTTAATGAAACTTTCACTTTAGTCTGAGATCAGTGCAATAGTGTTAAAAATAGGCTAAAGGAAAATTCAAAAGGATCCTGGGAAACACATAAAGGATATATGGGACTACCAGAGCTGGTAGTTGCAGTATGATAGAGGACTAAATCCCAAATTATGGCCACATGATAGCTCTGCAGGGCAATTCAATTAAATTCATTTTCATTTGAACCTCAAGGTGGATTATATTGAAAGGTAAAGACTCTACAATAATACAGAGAAAACCCCAACAATCACACGACCCCCTATGAGCAAGCACTTGGCGAGAGTGGGAAAGAAAAACTCCCTTTTGACCAGAACAAACCTCTTGCAGAACCAGGCTCAGCATAGGGCAGCCATCTGCCTCACTATTAAGTGGGGAGTCTCCTCTGCTTTACTGTTACTAGTATTATTTAAAGTGATAATGGATACAACAAAGTTTATTTTTTAAATTATGATCCGTATATCCGAGTTTTCATAGTTTCACAGTCTGATCTACCCCTGCTTGTGACACCTGGCTTCAAAAACCAGGGATGGGGATGGTAAATGGACTGATTCTTATATAGCGCTTTTCTACTCTCACAGACTACTCAAAGCGCTCTATACAACATGCCTCATTCACCCAATCACACCCATTCTCACAAGCACTTTATCTACACTTAGGGCTTTCTAACGACATTCATACACATTCATACTCCGATGGATGCATCGGAGAGCAAGTTGGGGTTAGTATCTTGCCCAAGGATACTTGACATGCAGAATGGAGGAGTCAAGGATCGAACCACCGACCTTCTGATCAGTAGGTGACCTGCTCAACCTCCTGAGCTAAAGCCATCCTGTGGATGGAAAAAGGCTTAGCTTGAAGCTTCACAATGGGACTTTTTCTAATTAATGTGTAATATCTATCTTCCATATACAATCCTTGTTGCAACTAGTAGTATCATTAGAACGATTACAGATTTGAGTAGCTTACATATGTCTGTGAAGGTTCTCAGTCATCCAGGTCATCGTAGTCTAAGGAGCTTGGAAAGAAAAGCGTCTGGACTTCTTTGAGTGGCTTGAAGACGTTTCACCTCTCATCCGAGAAGCTTCTTCAGTTCTAAGGGTCAAGAGTCCCAGATTTAAACCCAGTGGGAGTTTCCCTCCAAAGAGGGACAAAGGACCCCCTGATGATCCTCTACCTAATCACATGAGCCAAATCACATGATAGGGTGGGGCCAGGTTTCACAATGAGCTCACCCGAAACCCTGGCTGATTGTGACCCACACCCGCTTTCACACCTTGGCTCATGTGATTAAGTAGAGGATCATCAGGGGGTCCTTTGTCCCTCTTTGGGGGGAAACTCCCACTGGGTTTAAATCTGGGACTCTCCACCATTTGACCCTTAGAACTGAAGAAGCTTCTCGGATGAGAGGTGAAACGTCTTCAAGCAACTCAAAGAAATCCAGACACTTTTCTTTCTTAGCTCCTTAGACTAGCTTACATATGATTCGCATAAACAGTCTATATAAAACAAAGAAGATTGTTTTGCGCAAAAGACGGGGTTCAAATCCACAGACCTGTTTGTGGTTTCAGCAACAACGTACCACATTTTTGAAGAGGTCATGTTTTGCTTATAGATGTATGTGTAAGTCAGAGTGGATGTGGTTCGTATCGAACCCAAACACAGTCTTCCCTTGACCTTAAATAAATAAGTGCCTGAAATGCCTTGTTATGACCATATAAATGAATGACGTCACTATGTGTACATACAATATGAGATCTTTTTTGCAGTTAAAAAGTAATTCAATTAACTTTGCAGTGTAAAGTTTACTTAAAATGTTTTTGCTTTGGTCAAATATGTCAATTCGTTTTATTGTTGTTTTATTTGTATAGAAGAAAGTATCTTGCTGAAACTTGTTTGCTTTTTGCAATTTTGTTGCGTATCACAATTTATAGGAGACTTGGTGAAGGAGAATATTTCTCTTGGACAATTGTGCATATTTGAAAGTACCCATTTGAATCCTGATAAAAATGATTACAAACATGCTCAGTAAAAATAGCTTCAGATATCACAAACACATCTCGAAGAGCATGATTTATCTTTCCAGTGTAAACAGATCAATAATATAAACAGATCAATGCTACACAAAGCCACGTTTATGTTTGGGGTTGTCGTAATTACTTGTTGTCGAGGCACATCTGTATTTGAAAGCAGTATTCCCGTTACAACATCCTCTGCGGTGTCTCGACAGATGAATCAAGCGCTAACTTTTAACGCGCTTTAATATAGAAAACCAAACGATGTAAACCACGATGTCTCGGGCCAGCGCGTTTTCCGATTAACAGACTCATCGCCATAAACGAATCGAACCAGAAATCTGTGTCGCTTTTGTTTTGACAGTTGGACTAAATGTCGCTGTAGTTATTTTCTGTCTCTGGTTTTTGGCTGCATATTTGTGTGTAGGTTCCAATGTGTTCACTGAGCACATTGTGCCTGAGTTTGTGTTTGAGTGTGTGTGTCTGTGTGTATGATACAGGTCACAGAGTATCAACAATGGAAAGAGATGAGTTCCACATGAACGGTTCACCACCTCGGCTGCCCCTGTCTCTCTTTTCTCACTCCATCCATCCATTTTCTCTCTCTTCCTCTGTTCTCACTCTCTACATCTCTTGCTCGGTTTTGCCGTTTTTCTCCACCGGGTCCACTCTGACTCTGTTGAAATTTTTGGTCCATATCCTACCCATCCTTTCATTCCCTCTGCCCACTTAACCTTTTATTTCCTTCATCGTTTTCTTTCTGTTTCTATCTCTCAGCTCCTCTGTCCTTGAAAATTTGAACTTTGCTCAAAGTTTTCTTCACTTTTCATCTTAACATGCTTTTATTCATTTACTCCACCTCGTTTCTATTTTGTGGAAAAGTGGATTTTAACATTGGGAATCAAAAATATACTACTGCTGGTCAGTCTTGCATCATCCCTCTATGACATTAGCGCACGTAGTCAAAGAGTCATTTTGAATTGTTTGCCCAAGTGGTCAATTCTAATGAATATTATTTCTAATAGACTGCACTTTAAAAACAACAATTAAATGGGTTGGTACTACAGGTGTGATACCCTTGTCAGGTATTTTCTTTTGAGTCATCATGAACAGCGACCACCATATCTAAGCGTATGCTATAAACTCAAACCATCTATCAGAAGCCCAAAACAGATTTAACCCTGCTAGAGTAACATAAAGAAAAATGTAAGGGCTATAAACATGGAAGTAATAAGAGAAGCCTGTTAACCACAGGTCCTCACACTGACTGGATGGGTCACTGTACAAGTACAACCATTTATAGAATTCATCATGCACCAGTTGTTTCCAATGGACCAGCTTCCACATCTAGATCTCTCTCTCACACATATTAAAGTATGTGTGCATATTACCAACATGTGGCAACCATGCTTCAATCCTTCTTTAAATACATAAAGTACTCAGGCATCAGAAGGTCATCTTTTGCTCTCGGGCTCAACAAAGTCATTGGCATCACTGTTAAAATCCAAAGTCCTGGAAGTACGCTCTGCTCTCTTCTCTCGTCCATCTTTTAAGCACCACTTTTTTATTTGCTTTAAAATGCCGCCGCACCGGCTAACTACCCAATAAGGCCTGTCGAAAAACAAATTGTTGCATAGTTGATGTCAACAGCTTTGGAGTTATTTTGCACAAATGACACGGAGCAAGGTTAGGAAGTACAAGTAATATATTTCCCTCCACGCCCCTCTACCCTCAGAACTTTTCAGAAAATGTGCCTACTTTAGGCAGTGGAGTGTAAAATGACTGAGTAAATATTTGCAGAGCTAAAATTCAATTCATCAGGAAAATGTAGACTGCATAAAAAAGTTAAGTTTGGTTCACAAGATAGATCACCGAATATCTGTGTAATGTAGAGCAGAGGTCCCTGTCATGGTCCCTACAACCTTCAGGACCCCCCTACCCTACTATGTCTTTGCATATATACTGTACTTAACTATAAGTAGCAGTATATAGCAGTTTTTTACTATAAGTCCCATTCACACAACATTTACGCATTCAAATGTGCTTTCTCACGCTCTGACAGATACTTGAGGATGCTTCAGCATGCAGACTGAAGGAGCCAGGGATCGATCCACTGACTTTCCGATTGGTAGATGACCTGCTCTACCAGTAAAATTCAAATTTGTATTAGGAACTTAAAACCACTGAGGTTTTAAATCGACATGAGCTTGACCTCAAATATAAAGTCTATGGACCATCGCTGAGCAGGTATGCGCAGAGGTCTACATAGCAAGAGAGGCTAGGGAACAAAATGTTTGGCTTTATACTGGACAATCAATGTTGATTTGAATGAAATCTCTGGAAATACATGGATTTGAAAAAACACCCCCAAAACAAAACAGCACAGTGATAAATAAACATGGGGAATTCTGAGAGATCTTGTCTGGGTTTATGTTTATGTTGTTTACGTACAAGAGCAAAAAAAAAAACAACAACCCCAAAACATCATCCTCACCTTACACACCAGTATGCAGCCTGCAACTGTAACTTCTGGACTAAAATCAATCATCAAAACTAAGGATGAACACATGAAGTGCAGACAAATGAAGACAGAGTAGCCACGAACATGCTTGAAAACACTTAAACTCCATAGTGCTTGGACATTTTAAGGCTGTCTGCATTTATGTCATAGTCTCAGTGGTGTCTCAATCAACATGCCCCTACTGCCCGTTTTTAACTCTGATCGCCTATTACCTCTAATGCTTTTTTCTGTTACACCTCATCCACTCATTCCGCTGTTCCACACCTCTACCACCACATCCACCTCTGCGCCACACTGTTTATTTGTTATTTGTTCGCTTTGGTCTGCTGCCCTCTCTGTCTCTGCTAGTCTCTAGGTTAAATAAGACACATGGGCATGCAAAGTGCAGACCCACACAAGCACACCCACTGCTTCACACATATAAGAACACTGTAAACAAGCGGTAATGATGAAACCTGTAACATCCAAATGCAAATAAGCATAGACATGCAAGTACAAACATTCATAAACACATCTAGACTGTGCAATAGTACAAACAGTTCCCCATACCTAGCAGGTAAGTCCTGGCAGTTCTGTGTTCTTACCACTTGAGGGAAGTAGAGGGCTTTAGCTTAGCGATATATTGTACCACACCATACAAAACACACATAAACGTATGTGAACACACCCGCACTGGAGGGATACAGGAAGGTGACAGTATTATACAGTCGAGTCCCGGAGCAGTGGCGCTCGCTCATTGTGTGACAAACCACAAGCTTTTTATACGCTCAGGCTACTGTAAATGTATATGAAGGTCCCTGGCATTGTTTAGGTGTGAAATTTAGTCTCTGAGTCAAAACATGATGTGAATTGAAGGGATGCAGATTTTTTTATTTTGTTCAGCAGACTCTTTTTCAACTGCGGGTGTGGCGAGGCTGTGCTTTACAGAGGCCTTCCATAACCAAAACAGGTCAATTTTTTAAAGATTATTTCACGGTTGTGGGGTTTACTTTTCAACAGCGTACAGGATAGGGTGACAGGAATGAGAATGGCCGGGTACATGGAGGGGGTGGTGAGTGCTGGTCCCAACCTTGTGACTCTAAAAGTGTACTCCATGCACAAGGTGACATGCATACACACTGGCACACACAAACGCGCACAGCCTTTTAAAACTTGATCAAGACAGAGAGCTCCAATCCTCCCCTGCTGCTTGATCCTCCAGCAAACACAGCAGAAACCAGAGTGCTTGATTTTCTTTAATCTCACCAGTAATGTGTCTCGCTTTCTGTTCCAGTCTGCTGAAGTAAATCAAGTGCCCCTGAACTTGTTCGAACATTTGAAGTTGAAGTGACATTGTTAACACAGACAACGAGATTTTGGCTTTTGAGAGAAAAAGGTGCCCATCCAGATATAAACCTGTTTTCGTAGCTGATCCAGCCGGGATTATTCTAAAGGCACAGGAGCAGAAAGCATGCGACACAGAAATGACGCATTTCTAGCGTAAATTTTACTTTTCCCTTGGCCTTCACTAATTTCTTCTCTTTGCTGCATTCCGATTGTAGGGAAAAAAAGAAGGCCACACATTAGCAGATTTGATTTTATTATTCATCATGATGTAATCTTTAAGATCCAATCAGAAAACACATCAGAGTCGTTCCTGTTTTAGTAATTGCCTGGCGTGGACAATAAAACAAGCACGGCGATGCTGCATACAGAATCAATGTAAATTTCAGCAGGCCAACAGGGAGCAGCCACGAAGACGAAATGAGAAATTGCAATGAAGCTACAGTAACAGACACAACATGTGATTCTGCTGAGATTTGTTTTTTCGTTAAAGAACATTTTAAATAAAGTTTATTGGATATGCAACCAGTAAGTGGATTCTTCAAAACAAGCTCTCATGTTTAATACAGCTTTTATTCTGCATTTCTTTTACAACTTTGTGCAGATAATAGGTGTCAGATACTTTGGTATACTATGTTTAATTTGCAAGTTGTGAAGTGGCAATTAATTAGAAAAATTCTGTCTTCAGAAGGTCAAAAAAACAATGTTAAAGTTTCCAAGAGCACGTCCTTGCACTGATTATTTATTCCAGCAGGTACCAGAATGATATTAATAGATTTCCTGGGGCTTTGCAATAGAGCAATAGAACATTTTTTCAGTGTACGATTCCCTGTTTCATTTACCCCAAGCGTGTATGCGATTTAGTAATTGAACAAATATAAGCAGCAGGTCCTCACATTGGAGAAGGCAAAGCCAGCAAACGATTGGAAAATAAATAATTTAAGCTCAACTTAAACCATTTACAAACAGTTACACTGTGTGACACTGTGTAATACGAAAAGCATCACTCACAGTGAAAAGCCTACAGATAATTATCACATTACTCTGCAGCTCCAATTATATCCAGTGACCTTTTCTTTTTAGATTTTTTTCTCAGTGTTTTTATTTGAAGACATGCACTAACACAGTGGTTCCCAAACTTTTTTGCTAGGCTCCCCTTTGTTTTACAAGAAAAATGTTTGCGCCTCCGCCCCCCCCCCCACACACACACACGCACGCACACACGCACACGCACGCACGCACAAACATATCCTCCAACCACACACACCCATATTTTGCTCCATTGCGGTTTATTTCACACCTCAAACATTTAGTAGACAATTAAGCAGCAATAAATTACTCTTTTACGCTAAGTCCACACCTACACGGGTATTTTTGAAAACGCAGCTGTTTCGTTCACACGTAAACGGCGTTTGGAATCACCGAAAATGAGATTTTTTAAAACTCCTTTTTTGCGTTTACGTGTGGACGAGGAATACAAAGTTCTCACGCAAAGTCAAAGGTCTGTGCCTTTTTTCACGTCACGCTGTGCGCCACGTTATTGTTTACATGAGATGAATTGCAGAATGGCAGATAGAGACGAAATACTGTTAATCTGACTATCTTCAGGTTTTACACGCAGTTACTGTCCCTCTATTTAGAAAGGCAGAGGCGTCACGGTGTAATTATTTTACATGTAGTTGTTTTTTCTCCTGTGTAATAATGTTCAACATTGCTATCAATACATTTTTCAAAAAAATGCCTCTCTGTGCAAAATGGGTTCAAAAACATAAACAACTGTGGGATGCTGTTTGTGTTTGTGATTTGAACTGAGGGAACAAATCGTGGCAGGAATGGCCTGATATTATTTGTATCCCACTGTAACCTTACTGTATAAAGAGCTCACATCTCCAAAATGTCAGGAGTAGTTAGTCATTACAACAAGTGTTTGTAAAGTAAAAATCAAGAATAAGGGATACTGTTTGTCCGTGATTTGAACAGCCCAGCGCGTGCTCCCAACAAAGGGAAAACCAATTCTGCAGGGGAGACCTCAGCAATTGTGCAGGTGAAACCAAAGGGAAGACATGCTTCACCATATTTTCTAGTCTTTGGCTTAGAATGAAGTTGGTTTGGAAACATATTCAGCGATGCTTCATCTCCTGCTTTGCGTTTTTGTAGGCACCCTGTGCTAGCAGTGTCCAAGCATTGTTTTTTTTCCCCTTTTCATACCGCCCCGCCCCCCAGCCATTGCCGGAGGGGGGGGGGGGGGCACACACTTTAGGAAGGTCTGCACTAACATAATCTCCGTTTTAAGTATAAACAGAACGTACAGCTGGCCAACACTGCGACTTGGAATCTTTGTAATAATGCTCCATATCTGCTAAATATGTAAGCATGTAACTGCAACAATATACACATAAAATGTGCAAAAGGATAAAAAAAAAAGCCCCACTATCCTTCGGTGTAGCATTCTGTTGGCAGCTTTGACTTCCACCTTAATGTCAGATTTTCTGACATTTCAACACCCCTTTCAAGTCCCAGCTGTTCTGTTAATCCTGAAAAGGCTCAAAATAGCATCTCTTTTTTAGCAAATGTCAGATCAACTGTTCACAGTGAGGGTAAAATTTCTTCACATTTATGCAAATATGTCAGTGTAAAAACAATGAAAATTATCTGTAAAATAAAACTCATCTTCTGTCAGTCATTACTGAAGTTTAACAGGTCTGTCGCTCTCAAAGGGGTGAGTGTATGCACATGCTAAGGGAGCCTTGTGCTGAAGTGCTAATGGACAAAGGTGTGATTAACACCATACCACATGGTCTGATAGTGCTAGCCACACTTATCACCATGCTGTTCTGTATATGTGTGTGTGTGTTTGTGTGAATGAAACCGGATGCTGGTGACAGAGAGCGTGTGCGTGTTACTCAAGCTGTCACCTAGCCTCCAGACATCTCGGTAAAAAAAAGACTTGGTTGAGAAAAGTCCTTGACCTGGAAGGTTTCTCCAAATTTGTAAAGAAAAAATCCAAGAAATGAGGAAATAATAGGACTGCACTATTCTTCATGAAGGATTCAAAACATTTTAACAGATTAATGATGTGGACTAATTGCAACTGAAGTTAAATATTTCTTGGTGACTTTGCAATCCAATAGGTGTCAGATACTTTGGTATACAATCCACAATCTCAGCACAAGAAACTTTGTTTTAATATCACATTGACTTCATTAAACAGTTTTTTGTCCACTGTAAGCACTTTTAAAAAAGGGAGAAAACGCACATTTTAAATCAAAAATGATGATCACGCGATCAATGCTGGAACCTCCAGAAAACTTCTAGGTTGATGCCAAACTGGGACTTGAAAATGAATTATATGATTCATTTTCATATGTTTTAAGCTGTTGCTGAGTAACTGTAACCTTACTTTGCTGTGCTGTGTGGAGGGCTTATGTGAGATAGTTTTCTAATCAAAGAAAAGTTGTTTTTTTCCTTTTGATCAAGAAAGACTGATTTGTCACACCCACTAACTTAGAGCTAAGAAAGACAGCCCTAAGGCAGAGTGCATCATCGGTTGAAAGAAGGTACCTAATCTTAACATGGTGCCAAGCAAGCTAAAGAGGTCCTCAGGTACCAAACATGCCTTCTGAGAGATCTGAACTGAAGGCAGCATCAAACACTTTCACAGAAAGTCTTTGATAAGGCAATAGAGGTGCAGGTCCAGGTCCCATAAGCGGGATGGCAAAATTCCCTTTACTGACAATACAATCAAAATAACTGATGACATCTCAGATGGCATAGAAGCTATTCCGTGCAGATGAGAATACAAATGTGCCTTGAAATTTTGGCCCTCCCTTCGGTGTGACTTGGCACAAAAAGTTTGAAAATCACTGCAGTATGCATCCAATAATAAATAAATCCTCAGTTATGTGTAAAAAACACATAAAGATGAATCTATGTGCAGTGACACACACTGGAGATCCTGAGATAGCGTAAAAGTCCAAAAGGTCTGGCACAAAACGGACAGGAAACAGAACAAAGGCTGGAAATACAAAATTTAAAGCGTCAGATAAGATTTCAAAATAAAATGGGAAACAAGTAATACGACACAGGTGCGGCTAAAAAGGGTGTGCTCAGGGATGCCCGAATTTTGAAATTAAAAATAAGATTTTACTTGACAGTAACTAGAAGAATTACACTAATGCGACAGATTAGATTTAAAACTTACCTTCTCAGCTGAGATGACATCAATCTGAAATGCCAGAGGCTCCAAACTCATTAAGCCCTTTGGAAGTTTTTTTTTTATTGAAGCAGAAAGACATGCGGAGAAGACATAAAACAGTCGGGTAAACACAACTTTGAATCTCTCTCGCTGTATAACTAACTGTCAGTTGCCCTCCATCATCATAACTGCTTACTAATTCACCCAATTTTTGTGCAACTCACGAGTGATTAGTTCATTTGCAACTAATCTCTTTCGCGAATGGGGTCATTAGGAGTATTGTGAGTGATGTCATGTTATTTGCGTGCCACTGGATGCCAGGATGTGGTCAATTGCTGCTCAACTTTGGACATTAAGTTGCTTTTGATGACTAAGACCTCTGAAGAGGCGATCATTTGCTTGTCTCTTTTTATTGGTTTTAGATCTAATCATTAAACCACTGGACGATGTAAATAAATAAAGGCTCATTCTTGTTACTACTAATCTATTAATATGAATCTACAGAGATAATTAACTGTCTAACCAGTATGTAGGATCAAACCATCCACAGAGGCACCTATTATCCTACGTGACTCTAGTTTTATAAATCCAGAACCAGACTGTTACCTCCAGGCTAAATCCTGAGCCCCGTTGCACTCAAGCCCTCAACCCAAAAAATAAATTACCATACACCTTCATTCATCATGCTGATAGTTAGCAGGTCTTGAAGTTGCTGTGTAGAAAAGGAATTTTATCCACAGTCCCTGTTTTAAGCCAGGTATATGTTCTTGAATCCAAAATCCAGCCCAGTAAAAGTCTATTTTACTGATGACAGTTAATGGTGTGTGTCGTGAACACACTGAATGCAATCAGTACTAGATTGATAAAAGAGTCAAGAAGAGTCTCTTCGAAAAGAACCCAGGAGAAAGATTAAGGAGTATCATTTGTATTTTCTGTTGTCCCTCAATTTCTGCCAAGTGCGGTACATAAAGGTTTATGTTAAGTGATATAGTGAAACCCTTACACCATCACTTGCGTCACAAAGGACATTTTAATCCTAGACGTCTTGACTCCTCGCCGGAATGACATCTACAGACAGGACATAGAAGCATGATAGGTGAGGAAAGCAGTGTGTGGAGACTCCAGTACCTAGTCAGCAAAGAAGGCTAACTCTCTAAATCATATTCCTAACCAACATCAAGTCCTTGGAAAGTGAAATGAACAAACTACTCAGTAGACTAGCTACACAGAGGTGTGGGTTTAGTGCAACTTGGCTTGGATAGAGCACACCAAATGAGTCCATAGCACCAGCAAATGCATGCTCTTCAGAGCTGACTGTAATGCTATGGAGTACGGTAAAACCTCAGGGAGAGACAAGATGCAGACATAGATGTTTTTAAGGAGGCTACAGATTAAATCCATAATTAGACAGAAACTGTTTGTAATGACTTTAATCAGTGAACCTCCATCTCCATCATCTCCTGTTTGTGTTTCAATAATGAAAAGCCCTGGTTCAACAATAACATATTGTACAATGTATTACTATTAATGACTTCCTCTAAGGCCTGTAGCACTCATAATAGCTGGTACTCAAATCTATAAAAATATCCAATTCAGATACAGCAAACTGGCAAACCTACACTTCGCCTACTGCCCATACAGGGCAGTGGCTCTGATGCTTTACACATATGCGTGTGTGCTCTTTCTGGATTATAGCTCTGCGTTTAACACCATACAGCCAATAAAGCTAACTGCAAAGCTAGCAGATTTTAAAACTCTCTTCCCCCCAAACACCATCAGTATGCAGAGAACACTGTCATTCTCATCTGCATTAAAGGAGGGGACAAGTCATCATATAGAGGACTAGTAAACAACCTTACCTGCTATGGAGAGGATAACGACCTTGGTCTCAAGATAGAGAAAACTAAAGACCTGCTAATAGATTTCAAGACGATACCACCCTCACAGAAAGGAAATCTCTTCAATGAGTCATAAAAACGGCAGAGAAAACATTGGCTCTGATCTCCCGTCTGTGGACACTCTTTACACCTTCTGTGGGAGGAAGGCACAAAATATTCTCAGAGACCACCATCACACAGTATCATTTCCTGTTCAGTCAGAGGGAATCAAAGTGCAACCTAAGACCTCACTGGCCAGTGAGCATCAGCACCCACAAGGCAAAGTTCTGCAACAGTTGTTTTCCCAGTTACAGTCAGACCACTTGTTGGAGGAAATATCACAGCATGAAATTCATAATGTTGTCATTTAACACTACGCTCACACACATCAGGTCTGAGCCCAGTGAAAATTCATCATCTCCACCCCCCGAATCTGTAGGTCTCTGTATGTGGAGACCTCTGCTTAGCCCCTCTACCAAGGTGCTTAAAAAAGGTTTAAACACAACAGTGCACTAACTTCACTATTCTCACCTTGTAGTCAGGGTCAATTACTTTTTTGATATATAATTTCATATTGTGTCCAAATTATTTGTTATTGTATATCTCTATATTTATATATATTGTGTATTAATTACTAAATTAGCTGCTTATTAACGGCTTTTATTTCTTAAAAGCAAAGTCTATTTAATCTAATCTAATCCAATTCACGAGCGAAGACTTTTTGCACTGCAGAAAAAAAAGCGTAATATTTTTTCAAGCATACATTTAATAATGACAAATGCATCAGTTTAATAAGATGTTGAAACGTGTCAAGCAGCACTTAAAAGTTTTATATAATCCCAAAACATAAACTTACAATGTTACAAACTAACAGATGCTAACCAAAACTGACCTGACACAAGAGAGACAACAACCCAGTTTAAATTACTATTAAACAAAAGAATTAAATGAAATAAACAAGATATTTCAAGTAAATCACTCCCCAGTATGTGAACACTTCGATTAATCTAGTTGACATTTCCGGTATTTATGTACACTTCCATCCCATCATCAATACATCCATACAATAATACAGACGTCTATCTTTGGGGGCAGCAGTCTGAGAACAGTTGCCCAGACAACATGAGATAAAAAAATTAACAAAGTTTAATATACAAAACTTTTTATAGTTTTTTGTTTGAGTTTATGTTTGTGTATGCTTCAAACAGAACGAATGAATTTTCATCAAACGCTAAATAAACATGAGTATGTGTTAAGACTAGAGATGGTTAGTAACGCGTAATCCGATTACTTTTTTCAAGTAATTTAACCAATGCTGGTTATAACCCAGCTCAAGCGTAACAACATAAATATGGAGACTGACACCAGAGTTTAAAAGGATTAGGTTTTATTTTAAATGATATTTGAAGTCAGCTAAAACATTGGTACTATAAAGACAAAACTGCTGTGCGCCTCAGGCCTTTTTCAATACCTCATCAGGTGTGGTCAATTAGCAATTCCAGACAACACCCGAAGACTCCTACACTTCCACTGCAAAGAGAATAGGATTTGCAGAAGGACGTAACAGTTTGGTATATGAACGATTAGGTATTGTTATCAATAGTTAAAGTAGGAGGAATTATCTGGAACAGCTGATAATTTCAAATGTGTGTTTGCTGATATTTTCTCCAACAAATGCCAGCAAGAGCATAATTTGTTTATGAATAGATTGGAGCAAAATCTACAGTATATGCTTCTTCTGTATGTCTATTCCAAAAGTGCATTCATGAGGTCAGGCACTGATATTGGAGGCCTGGCTCACAGTCTGTGCTCTAATTCATCCCAAAGGTGTAGGGATGTGGTCAGGACTCTGAGCAGGTCAATCAAGTTCTTCCAACTCATTCATCCAGACCTTTATGCACCTTGCTTTCTGCATTAGTGAGGAGAAAGTGACCATCCCCAAACTGTTCCTACAAAGCTGGGATCATGAAATTGTCCAGAAATTGCTGAAGCATTAAGAGTTCCTTTCATTGGAACTAAGAGGTTGAGCCCAACTCCTGAAAACAATCCTACACCATAATTCCCCCTCCACGAAACTTTACACATGGCACAAACCAGTCAGACAAGTACCGCCAAATCCTGACTTGTCCATTGCCAGGAATGTGGTTCGTCTGTATAGAGAACACATATGAGTCCAATGGCAGTGCGCTTTACACCTCTGCATCCGACACTTTCCATTATGCTAGGTGATGTTAGGCTCTGTAACAACATTTATCTCTGTCACACAGTTTTTAAAATCCCAGCTTCCAAAGTGCTGCACACGCTATATAAAATATACATAATTAACAATCTCTGAATCATCAATGATTATACACTAAAATACATAATAAAAATATAAACCTTGACCAAAAAACCTTCTCAAGAAAAATGTAGAAAAGAGAGGAAAGCAGAGGAAGATGAGAGGATTTTTTTCTTTTTTTTCCCCAGGGGTAGGATTGCTCAGAAAGTGCCAAGTGATAATATGGATATTTACAAAATGGCTGGATTTCCTTTTCATGCAGTTTTTGACAACCAAAATGAAAATAAATTTAGATGCTTCAAAAATAACTGCCCAAAAATGTACCCAGATGCATTTCACTGTTGCTGCTGAGTAACAGGAATTGCTTCTAGAAGGAGTCATCAATTTAAATTTAAGGTGATGATGTTCTTTTGTAATACTTGCCAAATTCTACTTTTATAGCTTTATACTAGCCAGAGGCTGGAAAACAGCCATGGTTAACTGATTTAATATCTCTTTATTTTGTGAAGAAGTTGGCTAAAAAAAAAAAACCAACTTAAAAAAAATTAAACCAGGAAACATCTGAACTAGCAGCTGCATGGTTAGCTGACCACAACCAATCCATAAAGATAATAAATAAAAAATAATAAAATAACTGACACACAGTAGAAATTATTATATGAATTATTTCTAAGCAGGTCATTTCCCTCTGCTTTCTCACTATCCTGGAACCCAAGTTACGCAAGCTCCACTTTAACACTATAATATTCAATATATTTAACGCATTAACAGCTCGCTGACACATATGTGCTTATGTGTTTCATGTGTATGTGCAATGTGGTTAAAAATTACAATTAAAAGTTTAAAAAGTAAATAAAAAGTCAATGCAATGATTTGCAAAACATATCAAACATTTCAACAAAAGATTAAAAAAAATATTTTGAATTTAACAGCAGCAAATTATTTCAAAAATGTTCTCAATGTTTCCCAATGTGTAGCATCCACTCTTCTTTTGACAACAGTGTGTAAATGTCTGGGAACTGAGGAGACCAGTTCCTGGACTATTGGCAGAGGGATGTTGTCCCATTCTTCTAATACAGGATTCTAGCTGCTCAGCATTGTTGGGTTTTCTTTGTCATATTTTTTTTTTAATCTAATGATGCACCTGATATTGTCAACTGGTTAAAAGTCTGGACTGCAGGCAAGTCAGTCTAATTTTTAATGTGTAGTTATTATAGATGCATACAAATGCAGTGATACTCAAACTGTAATGTACAATTGTCTGCACTTTTTCTGTTACCAGAAGTCAACAGTATCATTCAAAATGGGTGCAGCTAGATGCTGTTTGTGGTTTAACATCATCTTGCTGATAAATGGAAGACAAAGATGTCCTGATTGGACCACACATTTCAGCTCTGATGTTGTCTTTCCAGATGTGCAAGCAATATATATTTTCTATTTTGAATGAAATATCTTTTTTATTAGATTTTCAAATCAAATTATTTCATTTTGTTTTTACTTACATTTAAGATAAGTCACACATGCTGTGCAAAGTGTTAGTACACAGAGTTTCTATTTGTGAAGCCCAGCAGTCAGACCTCAATATCATTTTCATTGACTGACTTTTTTCATGACTGATTTTTGTCATTAGGTTTGTTTAACCAGAATCATGCATGTCAGTCAATGGGAGCGAGTGGAGTTTGGTAGGGCCCCCTTTGGGAGTTCAGGTCACTTTGCCACTGCTATAGAAAGCCCTTAAGAATTTCCTGCTTTGCCTGTTAGGAAGTAACGCCTCTGGTAGGGTCTCATCTGTTTCTCAGGATATTCATTGCTGCTGTACACAAATGCGACTATTCAAAATTTAAAAATTTTCCAACTTTTATCATCTTTAGTCACCAGTACCTTGTGCATGTATAAGGTTAGTTGCTTTAACATGTTATTGTTCAGATTTTACTCCCTAATTTATATGCATTACTAGCTATTTATTAGTTAACTTTAGTTATTAGTTAAACTGTAAAACTTTTTTGTAGGCTAGATAATAATTCTGCATAATTTCTGAATCTGTTACAATTATTTTTTTTTCTTACACCAAGTTAAAAACTGTGATTTGTGAGGAAAAAAAAGATCATTTTTGTGTACCAGTCATGAAGCTAATGACCCCCATCGTGGCGAGTGGGATCCAATCAGAGCCCACAATCAGTCAGTTAGTGAGCTGCGACACTATGCTGACAGGTAGGAAAGAGATGCTCATACTTAGACACACTCACAAACCCATAACCCACACTACGAGTCTAGTCTGAGCTTCAGAGACCACAGCTGATAAACAGTTTATCATTAAACTAGCACTACTGTCATTTCTCATCCTGAGTTCAATTACACATTGCATCCCAAATGTGTGATCCAGTCACATTAACATAAGTTGAAGTCCAAGTCTGAGTCTTCATTGGACTGCCTGGCAGTCCAGTGATAGTGTCGTGCAAAATGAATTAATGATTATTTACAAGAGGCGTATACTTCACATCCTGGCATATAACCAGACATCTCGGTAATGGCATAAGAAAGAAAATGATTGAATTTTTTGGGTTGCATGGGACTGAGTGCCGCAGGATAAATTCTGAGCAAAACTTAAATTAGTTAAATTGGTTTAAGATACACCAGTCTTGAGAGGTGGGCAAGTTTATGATCACTTTCATTTTAGTCTCTAATTCCACCTAAGGGAATCTCTTCAGCAGGAAATTAAAACACGTTTAATCGTAGTGTTCTGAATTAAAAGCACAAGTTCACAGATTTGATTTTGCACAACAGGATTTTAATCTAATCACCTGCACACAACATTAGAACAATTTCTCTTTTGTTTGAACAGATTACAAATGTGTCGGCACATTCATTCAAATGATGATGTACAATTAGCTGCTCTTTTCCAACACCGTCACTTTTGTCTTGCTGGTATAAAATGCATGACAAGCACAAGTCGAACACTTGGATTCAAAATTGGTTCAACTGTCTGTTAAGTTATATTTTGTATATGTTTCCCTTTTTTTCCAAATATTGTGACCACGCTATTGGAATGCAACAAACATGATAAGACTATTTTACAGACGTGGAACGCACAAAGGAATCCAAAACTACAGATACAAAGATGGGAATATATGTAAGGCAGAACCACTGTTACAATGGACATTACAGTGCAGTCATATACCTCGTTGTGCGCCTGTTTCTAGGGGCCACGGGTTCACATTCATATCACAATGGATATCTTCTCATAGGTAACACAGAAAGAATCTTTTATTATGTTTTCTCCAGTCTCTGCAGACAACTGTTCTTATGTATTTTACCCTTTGTGCTATGCTCTATTGTAGTGACAACCTCTGTAAACAAATTACACCACAAACAGTAAATGTGTAAATATGAATCTTGTCTTATCTCTTGCAATCAATCTCCAACAGAGTAATTTGGAACTTTGTACTTTTGAAATGGATACGTGCAGTGCAACAAAAGTGTGGCATTGTGCATTTTCTGTAATGCACAATAAAAACTTTACATTTTCATTATAAATGTTAATTTACAAAAAAAGAAAAAAACCTAAATGATATATATTTACAATGCAACAGTGACAAGCTTATTTAAAAACAAAACAAATCAATGCTAGCGACATTTTTAATATTTTAGATGTAATATTCTGAGGATTGCAAGAAAGTTATGGGCTTCAAGTAATGATTCAAAAAATAATGAATGCAATTTTTTTCTGATCCGGATAACACCAAACACTGAGTAGTGTAAAATATATCAATTTCACGATTCATTATGAAACTAAATATCTGTTACTTAAATTTCTCTCTTTTAGTTTCTAAAAGAACGCAGACATGTTACAAAGCAGGCATGTAAGCACTAACTTTTCTTCTCCCTCTAGACTGAATGCCATCAAAGAAGCAAATCTCAGTCACACTCATTTGTACGCAGCTCTCTTTTATGATGTAATTTCTCATTCTGTCTCGCATGCTTCTTTCTTATATCTTTCTTGCCACTGTCAAAATGAGCTCAAGTGTCTCGGGCATTGTTTACATTTAGTTTAAAATTTGGGCCTTCAGAACCACAGCTGGCAGTTTGTTTGTTGGGATTTTTTAGTGTCTTCCTGTTGATACAAGTGGTATATTGCCATCCTACTGTATATGAATTTCCAAGTGCAAGAAGTGGCAGGGGGAGGGGGACTCAAAATGGATGTGAGTGTAAGGCAGGTAATTCAGCAGTTTTATTTAGTTATAATTAAATCCATCCATTGTTATTAGCAAGTTCCTGCTGCTTAACCTGCCAGCTGACGAGCTACAGTCATTCATAAGAAATTGCTACATTCCTAAAATAAATGCACAGATGTATTCAGATAAAATTTCATAAGTCCAAGCTGTTACAATAAACCGTTTTACTTGTTCAATGTATAAATTATACATCATTCCTGATAAATGCTGAATAAGTAAACATAATACAAGCTTTAAACAAATTTGATATATCATGAAGCCATAAAGCTCAAAGATGATAAATGCAGCAGATGGTCAGCATATGTATTAATACATGCAGTATATGGGGCTGTAAAATGATTGTCCAGAGAAGGGAGAGCAGGAAGCGAGAGAAACTAAAATGCTATCAAAATGCATGAGTCTTTCAAACTCCCCTCAGTCACACCGCAATAGCTGGAATCACATTTCAGCTGGGAACACAAAAGTATGCTGTTGTGAGTGAAAAAAAGTCTGATGGCATGTTTTGAGAGTGTCTGTTTGGGTCAGTGGCTGAGCTGGAAGGCTTGTTCCCAATCAGTCATGATGCCAAAGTTACATGCATGTCTAAATAAAAGCTGAAGTCAAAGCTCAGATTTTTACTTTTGCTTTCCTCCTAGTTTGAATAAAAATGTAGCATCTTATTTACTATCTGTCTCTAGACCCCTTCATAATGTTTGGGACAAAGACACATTTTTTGTTTCTGTATGCCACCATAATAGATTGCAAGTGAAACAACTGACTGAATTTTAAACAAGAAGCTCAACTCATACTTAACATCTGTCTGTCTGTCTGTCTATCGATCTATCGATCGTCATGTCACTTTATTCTTATAAAAGATACTGTCAACTGCCTTCATATACTGCTAACATGAACAAAGTTTAGATTGGAGTTTGTGTTTATGTGTGTGTGAGATTGTCGATGAGACACCCGTCATAGAGACAGGACAGATTGAAATGCTTTGGAAGCCCCATAACCAAGATGGACGCCCCAGGACTGCCCGCAATATCTGAAACACACATACACACACACGCCCACGCACATGCAGGCACATAAGAACCAACAAAACAAAATTTATATCTGCCACTCTCCCAGAGAGATGGGTGAAGGATGAAAAAATACTGTTATTATGAAAACTTTCTCAACTTGTGCCTCATTTTCACCTTTCTACTTACTGAGCTCATCATTTCTGTCCTTACGCTTTTAACTATGTATCTGTATCTATCTAGTACCCCCCCCACACACACACAAACACACACAATAAAATAGTTCCTCTGTTAGCGCTAAACTAACCTTGTTGTCGCAGAGCAATAATGCAAAATTTGGAAGGTAAAAACCATTTTTATCTCAGTGTGTGTTTAAACTGGTCACCAGCAGAAAAAGAACAGAGTAGAATTCAAAAGGGCAGCGCTAATAACAGAATCCAGAGATAGTTAATTTAAATGCTACATTGTATGAACAATCAAGTCCTGTTGTGCCAGAGACACCTTTCATTTATAACCCAGTCTGGGTGCATTTTTGTGCTCCCCACTTGCGTATCTCAGTGAACTGCAACTAAAATGCCTAGTTAAATTCTGCTAGTAAAATAATCTATGCAGATATTAAAAACTTTATCATGCGTGATATAAGCCATAAAATGAGAAGGATATTGAATTAATATTCATTAATTTTAAACTGCCTGTTTATTTTACTCGTCTTATTGTAACTTTTTATCGGCTATTATGGCACTTGATGTCCGTATTACTCTTTTTGTGTGCAGCACTTTGTGACTGTTTGTGAAAATTGCTTAATAAATAATCTTTTTCTTACTGACTCACTTAAAATCCTCAGGAAAACTGTTTAGATTGGCATGTTGAATCAATCCTTAACTGCTTTCAGTCTGGCTGTATTTGTGAAAAGCAGTCCAGGGACAGGAAGATGAGGTTGGAACCAGCTACATTTTTACAGTATTTTTACAGTACTGTTCAAAACTAAGAGCTCTGTGCAAGTTCTGTTTATTGCACACTTACCCATAACTTGAATTTCATTTTGAAAAGCCAAAAGTGATGAGTAATGAAGGATGAGCAAACACTGTATTTCTCTGTACAGAAAACATCCAGAAGAAACAATAGCATGATGTCATCCAGCTTCATTCAAGGTTAGTTTTGCAGAAAACGTTCACCCTGATGCCCAACTGCATTACAGTAAAACACCTCGTTGTCAGTGTGACCTTGGTGGACAGATTCACTGCGCACGATCCTGTGAATGTCGGGAAAGAGAAAAAGATGAGCACACAGTTGGTTGAACTTTTGACCCTATGTGGAAAACTAAAGAGAAAATGCTGTCTTGCTGTCCTGTGCAACTTGCACAGTGAATTCAGACATGAAATCAGAAGAAAAGCAAATGGAAATTAACCAAATTTTAATCAGGTACAGTTTTTGATCTTTCAGTCAACTCAAATGGATATACAGCACAATGTGGGGTGCCGTGTTTAGCACTGTTACCACACAGCAAAGAGTTTGCATGCTGCCCCTGTGGCCCTTCTCCTCTGCAGCTTCCTCCCACAGACCAAAAGTATGCTGGTTACGTTGGTGATTCTAAACCGGCTGAGCTGCAGCCCAGCTGAAGAAAATAGATGGATGGATACATTTTTGTCACATATTACAATCGCAAATTAAATGACTGTAGCACATCAAAATAAAGAAAAACACACCAACAGACTTGTAGAACAAAGTTCTGTGGACCAGGGAAGCAATATTCAATCAAAATGATTTAAAGGGGAATGTCTGAAAAAAAAAGCTTATGACCCAAAGCATACATCCTCACTTCATCTGTTAAACATGGTTGTTCTTTTATGGCTTGGGTATGTATGCCTGCCTGCAGACCTGGCACAGTTATTTATGATTTCACTGATGAAAGCTACAGCATGAAGGGAGAGGTCTACAGGAGCGTTCTTTGTGTTCACATTCATTACTTATTAGGACAGCTATCTTAAACATATGGCCAAAGAGCTTTTTCAGGGTCAGTAGGCAGAATAATCTCAACAAGTCAGTCACCTGATGAAAATAAATAAATAAAGTGATTGTGTAGGATTTTATATATTTGCAAATACTTTTGAACTTCCACAAATCATGTATTAAAAGAGCATGCAGTTCTCCAAATAATGATGGAAACCAGAACTCAAATTAAACTAAAACCTGCCAGTTAATTGGGTTTTTTTTATATTGTAATGTGCTCATTTACAGAGCACGACAAACAAAAATTTGTAGCTAGTGATATCACAGAGCTGAACTTTGTGCTCTGTCGCACATTAATATAGCATTAATTGCCTGCCATCAGCCTGACTGTTGCATGCATAATGCTGCAGCATTGTGGCGATTAATTTGTAAACAGGTTCATATACTCTAGATCCTCTCTCCGGCTGTATATTTCACTTTATTTATACACACGTGTGCATAAATGATTTGTATCTAGGTGTGTGTGGGAACTTAATTAAGAAAATACTCAATGTCTGACTCTGCAAGAACCCAAAGCCCCAGTCACCTCATTTCTCCAGAGTCTGAAGGTGCAGAAAAGATATTTAGTGATTATCATTTTCCTTTCGTTATATTATTTTCATTCCATTCCCGACTTCCTGTGTTGTCACTTTTTATCAGCCCTCATCACATTTCTCTCTGACGTGCAGAATTCACTTAAAAAATGTTTTCCCTTTTTCTCCTTTGCTTTGCAATGCCACTCTAGCACTCACTTCCCAGCCTTTCCAAGTTCCATTTCCCAGATGGGCGCACAGTGAAAACCTTGGATCTATTTAGATACACACTTAATGACAATTTCCGCAAACACTTGAGGTATCTCCATTTTACTCAAATGCAGATTTGTCTAAACTGTGCTTGAAAGTGAAATTACATTCCCTGCTGTGCCTCGCAATTACGCTGGCAGCTTGGCAGAGGCACAGCAACTGAGTGGCAATTGCCTTGTTTAAATTAAGGCTTATATGAGATTATTTCATTCCTGTAATTGCCAAACAAATGCTACCAAGATTACAAAGAAACAAGATCCAAACCTAAAAAAGGTCATCACATTACCAGTCTTGTTTTTTACCACTTTCCTGATTTCTTTTTTCTTTGGTATTTGTTCAATTTACACGTTTCAGATCACACAAATTGTAATATTAGACTAAGATAGTGAGTAAATACAAAATGCTGTAAGGGAAAGAGCTATTCAAAGCTACCCGAGCATTTCTGCAAAAGTATTTTTGGAACGCTAACTTCAGTTTCATTAGCCACACCCAGACCTGGTTACTGTCAGACCTGCTGAATCAAGAAATCACTTAAACAGAACTGATTTGACAAAGTCAAGAAAGCTAAAGGATCTCAAAAAGCAAAACATGATGCTACCATCTAAAGAGAAACATAATCATTGACATCTATCAGTCTAAAAAGTCTAAAACAGTCTGAAATAAATTCATTTCGAAGGCTTTGGGACTCTAGTGAACCACAGTAAGACTCCAAAATCCACAAATGGAAAAACCCTGGAACAGTGTTGAACCTTCACAGGAGTGACTGGCAAACCAAAATTACTTCAAGAGTGCATCGATAGCTTATCCAGGAGATCACAAAACTGCAGGCCTCAGTCGCCTCAGTTTAGATCAATGTTCATGATTCATCAATAAGAAAGAGACTGGGGAAAATGGCTTCTGTATCAGAGCTCAACACACACACCAAGCTCATCTTACAATTTCCAAAAAACACCTTGATGATCCCTAAAAAGAGTTGGACTTTCTGGAAGGTTTGTGTCCTGGATCTGATTGAGATGCTTTTGTATTACTTTAAAGAGGCTGTTTAAGCTCAGAATGCTCGAGTGTGGCTAAAATAGAATAATTATGCAAAAAAGACCTCCACAGCGATGTGAAATATTTCTTTCTGCCAACGGTGGCAGATTAGGTTTGAGGGCAATGACCTTTTCACACAGTGGCAGATTTTTTTCCTTTACTAAACAAAATCATTATTTTAACTTTCCATTTTGTAATTACGCAGGGTATCTTATTAAGCATATAAATTATTTTATTATTATCTCTAAAATTCAAATTCATTTGATAATCCAAAACACGTAAGTGTGAAAACAAATTAGAAATCAGGAAGGGGACAATTTTTTTTTCACAGCACAGTATAACTCAACAACCTGCTTTAATTCTTCTTCCTTCCTGCAGTGATTCACTTCACTCTGTAGTACAGAGTAATGGGATGTAAACGACTTGAGTCTGAAGACTGAAGTAACATCCATTACCTTAGCAAGACATAGCACTGGAAGACCAAAATCACAGTCTGAGGGCCTCACAAATTAACAAATGGGATGGACTTCACATAATTTATTTATTTTTACTGTAATATATTATATTGTTTTTTTCTTCTCTATGTCATGTTGCTTTTTCTATCTCCTCAAAAGATTTCTGATTAATTTCAGCCAGCATCATATATTGTAAAATGAAACCATGGTATTTTGAAATGAGGCCCTTCATGTGGCACTTTCATTTTCAAATCATTTTCAAATGTGATTGTTAAAAAGGGGCCTCAATGAGCCCACTAAAGTCTGACTCCTCTTTTAATATATCAGTCTTTGACATGAACGGTCAGTATGTGTGTGTGTGTGTGTGTGGAAAGACAGTTTCTTGTGTGTGTTTGTCATTGCTTTGTGAAAAGCATGGATAAAAAAAGAATGAGAGAAGCTGATGCTGGTTGGAAAAGGATGGTTGGATAAAAAGTGATGAGCCCTTTTGTATAAAACCAGCTACCAAAAGTACAACAGAGGCAGCGTCTCATTTTGTCCTTACTGCATTTAGATTGCCTAATTTACACATGAAATGAAGTAGCGTCGTATCCTTGTATAAGTACTGCCCATGTTGCGCTGTTAAGTAACTTTATATTAAACCATGTTGAACTATTAGATGTGGATGATTGTATATGATTTGCAAAATGCAATTGTTTAACTTGATAATTTATTGAATGTGTTTTAATTGCTAAGCATTGCAGTGTTCCTCGTTTTCTGTCACATATATTGTCACAACTGAGGATGCTCATGTTTTAAAGTCAGTTTCAGACAGTTTTGCTCTGCATGATCGTGAGTGGATATTCTTAACATGGCGATCTCAAGCACACAGATGAGACCATGAACACAGCAGCCACAAGCACCTGCTGTTCAAACCTTCTGTTAGGGCGGGGCAGTCAATCAAATGAAAGTTGGCTTAAAAGGGAAGGTAGCCTCAAAGGAGAGGAACTTAAATGACTTGTTTCAGACAAAGCAAGAACTAAGAAGCTGCACCAGGGCCCAGTTTAAGATAAAAACACATTTTTAGATTGTGATTTATATTGTTACTCTACTAGAGTCCAAGAATGAAAATATAAGTCTGAAAATGAGCACAATAGGTCCGATATGAAAAGATTTAGTAGGAATTTTAAGTTGGCTACAATTGCTAAGGACACAAAACAATATCAGCTAACATCAAAGCTGATAAGGCAAAATCAGCTGATTAGAAATCATCATTAAATTCCACTCTATCGTGTCCTCTTTTCCTATTGCTTCCAATAACTGACCCTCTATTTGCAGGTTTCCTTGGTAACCAATCAAGCAGGCAAACCAGCTACCACACAGGTTAATAATCCTGTGACTTGGCAGCAAATGTATGTAAATGTAACTTAATGAGCAAAGGAAAGGAGATGGTTTCTCTGAAGAGGCCTTTTTGGTGAACTAGAGCAGCCAGTAATTGAACCAGTGACCTTTTAAAGTGTTACCTTGAGGGTTGAAGCTTGGTGACTCAGGACTGGGACTGAGCCAGGTTTTGAGTAGCTGTGCAGGACACTGACTAAGACAAAATCAATATGGGGCACAGGACACCTGAGAAGCATTAAAAACTGCTGAGGGGACTATGGCACAGAACTGACAGAGTAAAGATGAAAAGGGCTGACTGTCCTCTGACTGCAAAAGCCATACAAGAACACCAATCAGGCCAACCGACAGCTTTCATGTCATTAGATTTATTCATGTTTCCTTTTGTTGTTGTACTCTTTGGTTTATGCTTTTTTTAAATAAATCAATAAAATCAATAAACGTCTTCCTTTAAAAAATGAATTGCCATTAAATCTGGTAAAAATTCACGGATCCTAGAAGCTGAAACATATTGTCTCCACTGATCCCATTATTTTTTTATGTGGCACCAGTAACAGATCAGTTCTTTGGTATGTTAAACTCTACAGGACGTGATTTTCTTTTCTACTTCCGTGACATAAAAACAAAAACCATACGCAATTTAAACTAGCCCAGCTTCCCCCTTAAGGTAGAGACTGCCAGAGGTCGTCTCAGGCAGGACTGCAATTTTTAGATTACTCCTTACTTTTCAGTACTTTGTTTTCACAGTATGGCAGCCACCACAGTTCAGGTCATTTCCACCTTGCTTCAGGAGAATCTCTGCTGTGACAGCCAGTGTCAACGTTCGTAGTGTCAACTTCTATAAATGCTGAAAAAATGTGATTTGCTCATTTACTAGAAACCTTTACAGGTCTTGGGCTTGCAGTAAAATATTCACCACTGACCACAATTGATAATCTTTGAAGGGTCAGTGTGACACAAAGTTGGTGTTTGCTTTGAGTGTAACTTTAACCAATGTCAAACTGCAGAAGGACACATGGCAAAGGTAAAAACAGGACCTCCACAGAGCTATATAAAAACAGCAGCAGTGCAGAAAACTGTCCAGAGATGCACAAGGAGAAAACCTAGTCGGGTAGATCAGGTAAAACGGAAGTCAGATATTGTCTTTTGATTTTTAGTGGACAGAGATGCAAAATGTTTTGCTTTTGCCTTGAATTTTAGAATTGTACCTTAAACCTTTGTGTTTCTTCCTTATCCATTCATCCATTTTCTTCCACTTATCCATTTCAGGGTTGTAGCGGCTGAACTCTATCCCAGCTGTCATGCCAGGATACACCTCATACACCTTGGACAGGCCACCAATCTGTCACAGGGATAACACAGAGAGACAGCTATTCATGCTCACGTTCACACTTAGAACACCAGTTATTCTAACCTGCACGTGTTGGGATATAAGTGGAAGCCGGAGTGCCTGGACAGGACGCACACAGGCTCAGGGAGAACATGGAAATGCCACACAACGTGTGACACAACACCACTGTGCCACCAGCTTTCGTCTTTAGTTGACTGATATTTAGATTTATCCTTGTAAGGTTGATTGATGGTTGTAGGTGTGAATGTGTGCGTGAATGGTTGTCTGCCTTTATTAGCCCTACAATGGATTGGGACTCTGTCCTGAGTGTACCCTTCCTCTCGTCCAGTGTCAGATGGTATCGTCTCTAGATGGATGAATCATTGATGTGATCAGTAAAACCAAAGCCCCCTCTCCCTTAAAAGCAGCATCAGACTAAAATTGGACAATTCTGTATATTATATATGTCTGTTGCAAAGTGGCAGAAAGAGTTAATATGTATGATGGAAAATACACTCAAACTAAAGACGGCCTGCAGTGTTTTACTTCCAATTTATGCCCTTTTGAACTTCATTGCTGTGTACTGGGAGTCAGGTGGTAAACAAAGCTTACTGTAAACAACGAGAAAACCAGTCACCTGTAACGATAAACTCCAGAGATGTCTTTACAGCAAGAAGGCAAGCAAGACAAAATAAATATTCCTTTTCAATTCCTCGACATCAGTATAGCAAGAGGGCATACACATAAATCAAGAAAAAAAACACGTACAAACAAAATGTATTTGCATAAAATAAATATGTGAAATTTTTCAGTGGCTTGTAAAAACACAAAATAGTAAAATATTGACCTGCAGAATGTGTAAATTACACACACTGCTGTCTAATTCATCCCACAGACCCCTCTGTGTATTTCTCTGCATGTGCTCTCTGTGTGTGCGCGGCTACTGCAGAGTGATTATATTAAGGAACACACAAACTCTGTCTCACACACACAGGTTCTGGAAGTAATACCTGCTGTGGTTGTTTATATTAAAAGCAAATGAAGAATATTGGCCACAAACTCCCAAACTATGGTCATACTGAACACACTCACGCCAACGCTTCTCACAATGTTTCCCTGCATGTTACTATCAACCAATGAGGTATATTACCTGTAATTTAAGTGCAGCACACACAGTAACACCTCTCTCTGTTTGACTTTCTCTCTCAGTGTGACAGTATTAGCAGTCTAGGACACCCACTGCTAATGTTATGAGAGGTCCAGACCAACTCGTATACAACTCAACAGGCCTCTGAGAGGACGTAGCCTCTTAAGCCCTCTTACCTACAGAGAGCCTCATATGCAAGGTACTCATGACTAGCCTGTTCATGACACTCAAAATGAGGAGGCGAAAGATGAAAGAGGCTGGCGCAAGGTGCAAAAAAAGCACCAACACTTCTACAGAAATAGGTAATCAGATGTTGAGAGAGTAGATATTGTTAGAGTACAGAAATAAGGAGGAAACGAAATCTTTCACCTATTTTAAAGGGACTATACAAGCAGAGTTCATTGAGACAAACATGTTGATGTTTTTATTTAATATAATGATGTCTGTGGACCTTCCTGCCATTGTGTTAGAGAGTGAGTTACACATGTGCAGTTCATGTTATTCATCATGTTTGGTGTGGTTATATATTTAGGGTACACTAACCGTAATAAGATGTCTAAATTTCCTCTTTTTTAGGCCTCCCAGACGTATCGCAATTCTGCTCTTTAAGAAGAAAAGCTCAATTCCAATCGCCAGTCTCAATAACTGGGGATCGGTCCGCCACGGTGTAAAACTAAACATATGACACAAATAACAAGAAATGTCAAAATAAAACAGGAAACGATGTAGACAAAGATACGCTGACATCTGGACTTGACACAGAAAAAAGATAAGACAACTGTGGAGACGCGCCTGAAGGAACAGGAAGGGATCACAAAAGAGAACTACCAAACCTTTCATGCAAAGTTACACCATTTAAAGTAGGTTATGGAGCTTTTAACATAAATCCCATTATGCTAGTTGAACAAGAAAATATTCAGGATTAGCCATTTAACTAACATCAATGCTAGCCTGCTATTATCATAGAATGGTAAGCTTAACGTCAAGGTGTAAGTCCATATTACCTGGACTATATCAATATTCAACATATACAAAGGTTAGTTAACAACAGTGTTGGTCAAGTTACTTGAAAAAAGTAATCAGTAACTAATTACTGATTACTTCCCCCAAAAAGTAATCCTGTTACTTTACTGATTACTTATTTTCAAAAGTAATTAATTACTTAGTTACTTTTTAAAAACACGATTTACAACCTGAAGAGGTGATAAAGCGATAGATCTTTCAGCCCAATTCTACTTTTTCTGCATAATCCATCATACAAAATGTAATCAAATGGAAAAGTCTCTTTTTTTAACTTGTTTTATCAGTTTTAATCTTTTAACTTTATGCATCAAGCAAAATTTTTATTATATGCAACATTCTCTGAGTTGAATAAATTAGTTTAACATTTAAACCTATTTTCTACACATTCCAGCACATAAAATATTTTTTGTGTTTACACTCACTCTTTCAAATAGATGCAAGTAAAACACAGCAGAACATAAATAAAGTCAAAGACTCAGCGGTCCTGTTGCTCTATTTTCACCTGTAAAGCAGGACTGCGGTAGGCGGAGGTTTACCCTGGTGCAGGTGTGCCGCGGTCAGTTGAAGAATCCGCGAGTTTCTCTGTGAATTTCCCATTACCTCGTTGCTCACTCGGTACTTCCTTGGAAGTTTAGGGTTTTTTTTCGCTGTAAAAATAAATTTTCTTCCCACGCACGATGGACGCTAATGTTTTTGTCACTTTTTATGGAATCAAACTCAAAGTAAGGTCAGTACTTCCACGCTTTAAACGCTGCACGCTCATACTCTCTCCCACAATCGATATGTGATCCACTGTTGATCTGCACACAGCTGTGTCACTAACGGCGCACTTGCTTACGTCACTGTCGTGAGACATTCTCGCAAAAAAATCACGGTTTTAGTAACGCAGTAACGCAGCGTTCCTACAGGAAAGTAACGGTAATCTAATTACCGTTTTTGCAATAGTAATCCCTTACTTTACTTGTTACTTGAAAAAAGTAATCAGATTACGCGTTACTGCCCATCTCTGGTTAACAACATACTCACTTCAGAGGATAGGCCACAGAGATGTGCAGCTATGGTTTTCTTGCATCTCCAGCTTAGCATTGACTGACTTCCCAGCAGAAGAATAGGATGTAGCAGCAGCTTGTTTAAGCCATGAAGGTAAATCTATGTGATGAGATGTTTCGAGCACATGCATTTAAGGTTCGGAGAGTGGGCGGTAACAATGTCACAAATGTTTTTAGACATTTGCACAGAAACGTTTTGAAAGCAAAAGTGATCAGATTTGTGAAGCTGAACTTCAATAACTGTGCATAAATGTTGACTTTGTGATTGCGGTGATCATGTTTGGACATATGTATTTCTTAAATAGTTTTACGTGTGATCAAGTTGCTTTGTCTCTGTGTGTATATTGAAACATGCCTAGTTGAGTCCCCAAAATCTTTTAGTAAATTTCCCTCCATATTACTGCTGTAGCCGGTGATTTATCAGGGCTAACTCTGCCTAACTTAAGCAATGTAATGCAAAGTGTCAGTCTGCTGACTTTGTGATCCTTTTACTTATTCAGCTGCTACACTTTTTTTCATCATGCCACTGATGAACATTTCATGGATGTTAATGTCATAAATAAAACAAGCTACAGATATTATCTCTTTACTTCATCGTCTGTTTAGAACCAGCCGCTGGGGGTCACAAGTGGCTCCTGGAGCTGGTCCCAAGCCCAGATAGACGGGCAGGTTGCATCAAAAAGAGCATGTGGTGTAAATTTTTTGCCAAATCAAATGCGCTGATCAGACGGATGATTCACTTTAGTCCCTGCTAAAAGGAAGCATCTGGAAGCAGAAGAGGAAGAAAAGGAGACTCCAACTTTTGTTCAGGAAATCTTTCATCTTGCAAAATGTGATCAAAAAATTCTCATAAAGGGATCATAAAAATCAAGAATGAACTTTTAAAGAACTTTTTCTTAAAGATCGCTCTGTAGAAGTGCCTTTATACCATGTTTACCCTCTCCAGTATGTGATGGTTCTTCTCCAAAATGTCAAAATACTGATTTTTCGGTTTTGATTTTCACAAAGTGGATGAAGTTAAAGTGAGGCAAATCTGGTAAAGGATCAAGGTGGTGAGCGAACGTTTGCATGGCCATAAAACCTCACTGTGTTTATCTCATTTTTCCTCAGTAGCCTCAGGCTGTTACAGTAGAAAGCTGGGCAGCCAACCCATGGTGCATCAGGTTTACCTTGATGTTACCTTATTTGTACCTGTAGGTAGATTCGGTTTGCAGTAGGTGATGTGCACATTTTTCCAAGATAACTCAGACAAAACATAAAAATATTACAAACCCAACAACAACAGCTACTTCTGCTACTAATAAAAGGGATGATTTGTTCTGAGTGAATGGCTGCTCAATAGCCCTGTGAAAAAAAAGTTAATAAACACACTCCTGGTTTTGTTCCCCACCTGGCACTCTAAGGATACTTTCACACTTGCACTGTCTAGTAAGTTCTGGTGCTTTTTCCTGCTTGATTGGGTTTGTTTTTTCAGACGTAAACACAGTAATCTCAGAATGAGGTGGTCTGGTTTGGTTTAGAGAGAGCTCCAGAGCGGTTTGTTTGTGGTATATGATCCAACTTCGATCTGACTACCAGGACTATGCTGCAAGTTTGAGCTGTGCACCTTCCCTTAGTATGCAAGTATGTTTTCATGCAGCAAACATACTTGCAACAAACATAGAAACGTATATATGCAAAAAACACAAATTATAGTGAGTTTAAAATGAATGTAAATCCAGAGCAGAGTGTTGTTTTCCTGTATTTACTTGTGCGTCTCATCCCAGACAGGTCTGCTCAGATGGTTTGATTCGCCTGTGTGAAAATAAACCAAACCTAATAGGTACAAATTTTAAAACACAGTTGATTTGAACCAGAATAATTTATTAGATGTGTGAAAAACTTCAGCGATGGAGATAATATGACTTCTTATGGATTTTGTGTTTTCAAACACATGCTGTTTGTTTCCTGTAAGTTCAGATCAGATCCGTGGTGCAAGTGAAAATGGACCTTCAGGGAAGGAACTGAGATCAGCCCAACTTACTCAGGTAAGGCTTTTCAGGCCTATTCCCACAGCTTGTAAACAAACACAAGTTAACAGCATATTCTTCTTCTTTTTTTGGTAACTTTGGGGTACCCTTGGTTTGTAACTTTTTTAATTCTTTTGAAAATAACAATTTTCAAGTTAGGTTTCTGTTTGCCTACTTGTACCAAAGTGACTGTACTTGATCTCTCTCTTCCAACTCCTGAGTGAATTTCTGCCTCTTTAGATGCTAAATGCTCCACTGTATTTACCAGCTAGCCACTAACTGTGTCTGTTTGTGGTTCAGTGTTGAGCAAATGTAGTGCATTTTCATATTTTTTTTGCTTTTTTGCTGTAAAGAGCCCCCTGTTGCAGCCAAAAACAAATCAATGCCGTGTCTGAGAATGAACCAAAACAGCTTTTGTAAAAGGTTGTGGGTTGGATAGAAAGAGTTAAAGTTATAAAGCCTTATGAAGAAAAGCTACAGATTCAAGTGATCATCTTTTGTAGGCTCGACTCTGATCATGAGGATCAAGAAAGGAAGCGCCAGGATTTAGCAGTTCTAACTGGCAAAATAGGAACATCTAAACAAGTTGCTCAGTCTGCAGCAAACGCACACAAATAACACTGCAAATACCATCGCTGTATGAGAGATTTCTCTAAAACTTAGCACAGTATACTGTTGATAAACATGTGACATTAAATAAAAAGGAAATACATTAGAGGGTTACCTAGGCAAACAGAGCCTTAAAAATCTGGTAGTGCCCAACCATCGTTGACAAAGAAAGGTGTGACGAGGGAATCGCTTCTTGTGTGGGAAGAGCTTAAGATTTAAAATCCTCAAGCCAACACAAAACCCAAGGACCATGACAAATACACACAGTAGTTACTTTGCTTGAATGATTTCTGCTTCTTTTAAATGGCATTTGCTGCAACCACTTTCCAAATTCCAAATGATGCTAAAACATCAAAAAACAAAGAAAATGCTTCACTGTCACACAACTATGTGTGATACACATGCACTCCCACTATTTTAAAAGTTTCAGTCTTTGACCCAAAATGTCACAACTAACTTCTTAACTCCAGGTTACAAGTTCACAACATCGGAGTCTTATAATGGAGAGCAATGCTGAAAATTCCAATCACAAACTACTGGTTAAAAAAATAAAGAAAAGAAAAGAAAAGAAAAGAAAACCTAAACAAAAACAAAACACTGAGGTCAACAACATCGTGCCTTTATTTATTTCAGTAACAGACAGAGAAGAGGAAAAAACTTACATATATCACACACTGAGGACCAATAACATGAAACCAACTGATTGTACTGTAAAAATACAGGACATTTCTATCACGTGCTCTTAAAGATCATATTGTAAAGTATTTGACAGAATAAACTCTGATGAATACATTTTCTATTTCTATTTGAACTGAACTGAAAAATGAGCATAAAGCTGTGACTTTCAGGTTTATGTGAAAAAGGACAAACGATGTAACCATGAGGATTGGTTACATCCTGTTGTCAAATGAACAGAATAAGTTAATGCAGGAAACTTGTTTGTTTGTCTGATGTTTTTTTTTCTTTTTCTTAACCTGAAAACACAGCTGGTTTTAAGGAAGAACTAAATGCTTTCTGGGAAAATGTTTTTAGATGAAAAATCACTTTAATAACAGCCCATTTCTGCCTCACCATCACCTTTCCAGCAATCGTTTTAGTGCAGCAGATGTTGGATTGCAAACATTATGATTTCCTCTTAGAACAAAAATAATTTCTTCAAAGACAACTTCAACTTGGAGTTAACTTTAAGAACAAGGGGGGCGGGCAGCAAATTTTGGGATGTGGCCAGTGCCCCCCCAGCACCCCCTTGGTGATGCCCCTGGGTCACCCTCTCTTGCTGTCGGCAATTGTGAGAGATTATATCCTTTGTTCTGTGACTCTGACTGGAGTTTGGAAAAACAAACAAACAAATAAACAAACAAAAAACCCCCCCATCTGGGCAGTGGAATAAGTGACTACCTGTTTCCGAAATGCTCAGCCTTGCTGTGACTAGAGAGATTGGTTGCTGTCCTTTATGCTTAAGGACAACAGATGGAAATTAGCCCTTGGCTATAATCTGGTATGTTTACATTCATGTAATATTTTTTTTTTACATTTATGTTCATTAACATGCACTGTCCTAAATAAAATAAAATAAAATAAAATAAAATAAATTAAAATAAAATAAACATTAAATAGGTCTGTGAAGTTTGATGATGAAGCAAATTAGTTAATTCCTGATCATAAATACTATTTCTGTGAATGATGGGATTTGAAAAGTTTTCCATACTTACATAATTTAGCATCACTGATCCTCAAGTATTTGACTAATTCCTTTCTTATGTATACAATGACAGCGTGATGCTGAAATTTGATCTATTTTGACAACTGATAAGAACACGTTGATATGGACATGAGCTCATGAGATGAATTTCTTGTCATTTCAGATTTGAACAAATCATCCTTGTCAGTTTATTCTGATTCGGTTTTGTTTAGCAAGAAATGTAATCCTCCTGACTACCTGTGCTCTCATATTTAATATTTTTCCATTTAAGGATCACTAATAAAAAGAGAAAGTTTAAAGAAATTATTTCACATTTCAGGAATTTATTCTGTTAGGTTTTGCTCAGCAAGAGCTTTAATCCTCACCACAGCCTCTGCTCTCACATTTAATATGTTTCCTTTTAAATATTACTAAGAAAAATAGGTTTTAAGAAATAATTTCACATATTACAGAAATTAAAATTTGAAAAGCAGCATTCAGATGAGTGAAATAAGACAGGTTTTATCCAAAATTGCAGTTACAGAGAGAGAAACTTTGTGGGGTTTCAGTTTTAAAGTGAATGGTTATTTCTTTTCCTCTGGCAAGTGCAGATTTGTTAAATGCCAATCCCGTCCATGCTATATAGCCACTTGATTTTCTTTACCATCCTGTGGTATCATTTTTTCCTTTTTCTCAGAAATTCTCTCCATCTGCTCCTCTCTGCCAATCTCCATCTCATACAGTATGTTGTCTCGACTGCTTGTCTCCATCTGCTGTAGTCTGTCATTTATGAACATATCGATGCCATCTGGTGGATGCTCCAATCCAGAGTGATTTGTGGTACTGTAGCACAAGAGCATTCAGAGTTAGCACGAGTGGGCTCAGCAGGAGTTAAAGGCTCTAATGGCGACATTGTTTGCTCATTACTTTACTCACTGAGGTGTACTGATTATTGCAGCCACTATCCATTAGTGTGTGGAAGAGAAGACTATCCTTATAGGCTAATTTTATGTTTTTGACATCCTCCTTTCACTTGTCCTATAGTTCTCACATATAATTGTAGGTGCTTTATAATTCTGCGACTTTAGAATTGGGAACTATACTGTATGCCCTCATTAGTGTTCCTTTACTCCATTTTTTAAATATGATATGTACACTAGAGTAGCAGTTGAGTACTTTAGTAAAGTACCTTTACCGTATATGTACACTACTAAGCAGGCAGATAAATACCTACACAAATTTCAGTCTATCAATATATATCTATATAATCTATAGTTACTTGAATTGGGTGTTTCAGCATATTCAACCACTGTCAAATTTTGGATTTATTTTCATTTAGGAACAGGTCCAGAAACATCTTTGTTCTTTTGTTCAATATACTGCTAATCTCCTACCCTTCTCCAGCCACTCTCCTATAGTTTACATAACATACATTATGATTAGGAAACAATAAACCGAAACACCAGGAACCAAATGAAAATTATAAACTCCATAAACACTAAGCAGTTAGTAGAAGTCAAATATATGTACATAGAGGGTGAAGTAAACAAATGGTCTCAGAAAACATGCCTACCCACAATGGAAATACAAACTGATAAGTACTGTATGACCCCGGGTTTTCTGTTCAACAAAGGTAGTTCACTTTTTACCCCGGCTATATGATCATGGTAACTTAGTTAATATTCAAGATCTTTATTGTCAACACAGCAATATACATAGTATATACTGTGTATACTATACTATACTATACTATACTGTATACTATACTATGTGTACATAGTATATACCGTTTTACCCCAAGCCCTCCATGGTGCATTTATAAGAGTATCAAAATATATCTACAGGGGAAATAAAACAAGAAATTACAAATAAATAGCATTAATTTATGATCTGAAAACAGGACATCTTAAATCAAATTTGCATGTAGAATAAGCACGTGTGAATTCTCATTTATATTTAATATTTACTTCAACACTTTCAAACACCACAGAGTTTATTAAATTACACAGTCTGCATTTTTATTTCTTGCCTTCAGATAGAATAAACTATATAATATAGTAACTCTTTTCCAGTCTTCTGGCTAAAATGTTTAAAGTGCACATTTATAACGCTCCAGTGTTTTATAAACATGCACATTCATATCACTGCTATTTTGGCAGCACCTGTCTTGCTTTCAGTTGTATTACTAGTTCATGTTTTCTACACAATATATGTTAGTCTTCTTTTGTAAAATCAGCTTTTCCCCTACCCCTGTGATTGGGCAGATGTTGCCAACCGCACCCCTAACAACATGGGTATCCTGAACTTGTTTAGCAGTACAGGGCTCAGAAAACACACAAGTAACAATAACAACAACAAAAATAAACAAAGACAGGCAAGGAAAAATAACTCGTAACCCTGTAACGAAACCTAGGGGCCGCGATAGTTACGGCTTGGCTTTAGTAATTTGTAATTTAGCTGAGTTTAAATGTGCAGTGTCCACTTAGCTGATAACAGCTGCCTTAGAAGTTTGAATCAAGAATATGTGGTCCCAAACCCTGTTAACCTCCTATTGCAGACTTATTAAACTACTGCACAATCCATAAAGTTATTCATTATGAAGAATTATTTGCTGACACTTAAGAAGTCAGGCAATTCAGAAAGTAATTTTTTTTGGTTTTATCTCTCTCACTGCATTCCAATTTAGCACTGCTGCATAAAATCCTGGAAAGAACTTTCTGCAGCAGTCATGTCGAATAGATGTGATAAACATTTCAAGGTGGTCTAAAGTAAGTGGTGCTATTCAACTAAGCATCAGTTAAGTAATCTTACATGTCTGCACGCTCTGTATGTTAATTAGAGCACACAGTAAATTACTGAAAGGAACAGCATTTTTTATCCATTTCTGACAAGAGCAAGGACACAGAGTTGCTCGCAAAAAGGAAAAAAAAAAAACAATGGGAAGATGTGGTGAAATGAAAATCAGATAAATCAGTCATCTTGCAGGTCCGTCTACAAGTCCAGCAAGTTTTAATGAATTAACTTTTTTAATTGGGCCGTGTTTTGACAACCTCACATCCCATCCGAGCCGATGCAGTTTTTTTACCCTTGCTAGTAACTTTGGCACATCGATGGCCTTGCGTACTTCTGAAAAGCTATTTAATCATCCGGCGCAATTAGATTCAGATTTATACAAAAAAGTTTTAATTAGCAGTGTTTTTTTTCCTAATCTGTGTGTCTTTTGACAAAGTCATGAGAGAGATTGGTCGCGATAAGAGTAGCTGATGATTTGCTCTTGCCCTCCGCTTCCTCTTCCTCGGTGTCTCACATGTGTTTCGATGAGTCATCATCATGTGACTGTGCCAGATTCTAATCAGCTCTCTGCACCTGCTGCTGGTTTCTACAGTGTTACACTGACAAACACCAAACCTAATCAAGGTTGAAGGGTAGGCTTTTCTTTGCCTTGCCCAAAAAACAGCAACAGTGCCTAGTCCCATGTTGAATTTGTGGTGATGAAATGTAGCACCAGTTAATTATCATCTTATTTGAATGAGCAGTTCCCAGGTTCCTTGTTGATCATTTAGGTTTACCTTTGCTTGAGCTTTTCCCCAGCTATTAGCACAATAGTTTTTTAAAGACAAATTACCATGGCAAATATATATATATATATATATATATATATATATATATATGTATATATGTATGTGTGTGTGTGTGTGTGTGTGTGTGTGTGTGTGTGTGTGTGTGTGTGTGTGTGTGTGTGTGTGTGTGTATATGATGTAAATTATTTTGCAACAGATTTTATTTGAATTTCAAACAGTTGTATAAAAGCTTTTGCATGAGAAATTCATACATGGCAGAGAATTATGTGAGGCTTGTGCAGGACATGTATGAGGACAGAAGGAGAGCATGCAGTACAAGTGACAGGTGGGTTCAAAGTGAGGGTGGGATTGTATCAGGGATCTGCTCTCAACCCCTTCATGTTTGCACCGGTGATGGACAGGTTGACAGATGAGGTCAGGCTGGAGTCTCCGCGGACCATGGTGTTTGCAGACGACATTGTGATCTACAGGGAGCAGACGGGAGAGAGCCTAGAGTGGTGGAGGTATGCTCGAGAAGAAGAGGGAGGAAAGGCAGGAGAAGCAAGACAGGCTAAACCTGTGTGAATAAGTGGAAGACAGGTGGAAAGGTGGAAAATAGTGAGGGTGGATGAGTTTAAATCACTGGGATCAACCAACTAAAGCAACAAACAGTGCACAAAAGAGATGACTTCAGTCAAGGTGGAGATAAGTGACAGAATGATAAGGGCAAAAGTGAAAGGGAAGGTTTATACAAGGCAGTGAAACCTGCTATAATGTATGCTTTAGAGATGTGGTAGATGTGTGAAGATGGTAAGAGCTTTACTGGTAGCATGTCAGAGGGACAGCTCAGGATGAGCACATAGAACACCAAGACATGCAAGGCGGTGAGATGATTTAGACATGTGCAGGGAAGACAGTAGATATATTAGATAAAAGATGCTAAATATGGAGCTGCCAGGCAGCAGGAAAAGAAGAAGGCTACAGAGAAGACATTCATAAACGTTATGAAGGAGGACATGAAGAGGGTGGGTGTGATGCTAGCATAGGGTAAGATGATCCACTGTGGCGACCCCCAGACAGAAAAAGTAAAGGAAAAACAAATCAAAAAGAATGTTTAATAAAAAACTTCTGACTTGAGAAATATTGCACTGTAGTGTGTAGTCCACTACAGCAGTGTAACATTAGCTTAAAAATCAAAGGCTCAGAGAGTTTGATTATCCAGTGTTACTTATTAACTGATGACCTTTAGGAATTTTCCCACAGGATCACCTCAACTTGTTGTATTTGGTGTGATAATAATGTTCTACTTAACTCTAATTATCTTGAGGTGTACCCCACCTTTAATCCTTTGTTAGACATATTTTTTATTTAATTGTTATGAATAGTATCAATTAATAAAAAGAGCAAATAACACCATTGTCATATGTTAGTTAATTTCTATTTGGAAGTAGAATCAAACATCATAGCAATGATTTTATGCAGCACTCATGATTCTCTCAGAATACAGTTCTGCTGTTATGTCCTGCATTATAATGCCACTTGTATCAAGAGGCTTTTCTCTACCCACATTATCATAAGATGCCATTCACACAGAGTGGAAGCTGAGAAATTTCACACTTTCAGGCACTTTCTGACTTTGGCATTTGAAGATTCCTGTAAAGTAGACATGACAAGACGTGCAACTTTACAGTTTTACATCTTATATTCCTGTTTTAATATTTTCTCACTCTTCTTTGATATTCATCTAGATCTATCTAGATATAGATATTCATCTGGATTAAAAAAACCCCGCCTATGACTGGCACTGCAATGCATATGAATAAAGCACATAGATAATGCCATGTGGGTCTTCTATAAAACATGATGTATACATCACTGCATTTATGTTTTTTTTTTTTTTATCATGTCAGACATTTTCTGTCGGTGTTTGACCATTTAGTGTTAGTATTTTATTCTGATTTTACACAGGTTAATGGCAGGATCCATCCATCCATCCATTCTTTTCCACTTAGCCAATTCATACACCGGATATTTTATCTAAATAAGATTTCAGTAAGGCAGAACAAAACTAATACAGCCCAAAGTCCAGAAACAGTAATGAGCAAGAATCATCAGAGCAAGTGAGCTGCGAACATTTTTTCTTACTTCTTTTTTTTGGTGATGATGAGCAGGTCTTATCACACAAGCTGCAAGTTCATTTTAATTCAACATCCAGCACAAAGGAAAACCTTCAACAAACGAGGGCCAACTCTCATTCGGACCAAGAGCGGAGCAGTAATTGGAAAGCTTAATTGGGGAGATGGCATCTTGTTAATTGAATTAGCAGCAAGAGAAAAAAGAAACTGCCAATTCAGGACAATGTCACTGTGTGACATTGAGAGATTGAGAAGAGGAAAAAAAGTGAAGAGAAAGAAGCGTGAGGTGAGAGAAGCTGAAAGATAAACGGTAATACAAGGAGAAGAAAAGAAATGTAGACAGGCAGATATGAGTGTCAACTGTAGCTGAAGAGAGGATGAAAAGCAGAGAAGAGGGCTGTTCAATAAGAAAATGACTTATTTAAGAGCAGAGGTGAGGTGGAAAAGAAATGTAAGGCAATGAATGGAAAGAGAGACGAAAGGACAAGAAATGGCACAAAAAAGAGGAAAAGGATCTAGTGGCATTGAATACACTTGTAAGGAATGAACATGTCAGGACAATTTCAAGGTTATCATGCTTGGAGACACACACTGTACACACACGGTAGACAGGTGCACAGACACACATGTACAGTATAAGCTGTGCACACATTTAGTAGTACATAGGCTCTGCATCTCAAGGGGGAAACCCCTGGGAGAAAAGCTCATGGCTGATTACTGTTACAGCTAAGTGAACTGTGTCCTATTTCAGAGACATCAATGTCAATATGTGTGTGTGTGTGTGTGTGTGTGTGTGTGTGTGGCTTTGCTTTTGTCTGACAGAATACAAATCTCATCACTGTGTGTGTGTGTGTGTGTGTGTGTGTGTGTGTGTGTGTGTGTGTGTGTGTGTGTGTGTGGGGTTTGTGTGACAGAATACAAATGTCATCACTCTGTGTGTGTGTTGAAAGGCAGTTTTAAATGATGCATTTTGTTACCGTAGTAGACGGAGCAGAATTATGGTCAAATACTGAAAAGAGAGCACCCCCAAGTCCCAAGAGACTGAGAGAAAGGACAGAGTGAAGAGTTTCTTAGAGAGTTACTATTAAAGTAATGTCATTGGTTTTGAGTTTAGGCCACGTGTTTCAGAGTCATTCGTTCTGCAGTGTCGCATAACACAGGAAAAAAATAATGAAAACCAGAGACCGACCCCACAAAAAAGTACCTGTGCTTCCTAACCAAACACTACTATCACTTCGGATTGTGGTTTGATCATTTGTTCCTTTGTGTTTTTGAATTTTGTTATTCTGTGCATAGCTTTGTTCCTGTTTTATTTTGATAGTCTTGTGTCTTGGGTGCTTCATATTCATTCCTTTGTCTCATTAGTTAGATTCTGTTCATCTGTGTTCCCCAGGTGTCTCCACTCTGTGTTACTAACTTATGTTTATTAAAATTCCGAGTTTTTCTCAGTTCTTTGTCATGTTGTCCGTTCATGGTGTGTGCACTCTCACCTTGTGTGTTTCCTTTGTAGTCTCTTGGTTTCCTGGGTTCTTCCTTGCTAATTTTTTTTTTTGCTACTACCATTGAAGTTCAGCTTTTGTCCCTGGAGTCCTGCACTCGGGTAAATTCCCTGACTATCACACAGCTGAACCACGACAGGTCAGGGTGGATGGGCCAATTATTTATTTATCCAACAATAGTTTCTCTACTCTTACCAAAAATAGTTTTTCAACAAAACTGAGATTAAAAAGCTGATTAATTCAGACTCACTTTTCATCAGTGACTTAGGAAGGGCAAGTGAAATCACAATCCTTCTAAACTCTGCCTGAAAAGAGAAAAAAAAAGCTATTTCTTTCTTTAATTTTGGCTTTACTAGCCAAAATTCTGAATGAGGGGTTAAACACACTAATGATCTGATTTGTATGGATTACTGAGCAGCATTTCACAACTTTCAAATGTATTTTCATTTATTCTTTTGAGTCTTTAAATGGTTTTATACCTTTTATGATGGGAATAATAATTTGATAAGTTATAAAAATACTGACAGTGGATTGAGTGAACTCTGCATTCAGACTGACTGCTGACATTTCTTGTAAAATAAACTGAATGTCTCTATTTCCGCTCTATGGTTTAACTAGCAAGGGCAGTCATGGAAAATAGGAAAATATAAAACAAAAGATTTAAAAGGCTAAAATAAAAGAGGACTTGACTCAAAAAGGGTTTGAAGAGTTCATATCAATAAAGTAGGAAGACCGGGCTACCATTAAAATCCTGCAGTCGGTGAGTACGTGTTGTTGCATAATACATAGAAGTTGTAAGATTTGTATGCAGTGACTATTTTGGACTTCTTTCATTCTAAAATAGTATTAAATAGAAAAAATGCACTTTTGGAGTTTTTTTGTTCTAAGGCAGACTCAAAATACAATTGTGTTACCTATGACACTTTTTGTAAAATTACATTTTGGAGAGACTATGCGTTCGCAAACTGGCATAGCTATTATTCCAATGAGCGAGTTAGGTCCATAGGAATGTGAAAATGCTTCTGAAATCTTCTTGTCAGCTGACTGAACAGAAAACCCACACACTATAGTACATATCATATCAGATGGAGCTCTTTCTGCTTCCCCCCTGAAATTAACCTCAAAGAAAGTTAAACATAAGTGACTCTCTGATTGACATCATGACATGCATCACAAAAGAGAAAAATTACACCTCTGCAGAGTTACTTACGTATCTTTGGTAATTTCTCATCACTTTTATACATTTCCTCTCTCCTTCATTCATCATTTCCCATTTTCTTTTCTCACTCCTTCTCTTCTCTGACTCGCCTGCTCCCCATCCTTTATCTATTCATACATTTTCCTCTCCGCTTACCCTGTCTGTCCCAGGCTGTCGATCTCTCTCTTCCCTCCTTCTCCTCCCTTTTCGTCTAACCGTATCTCTGCAGCTTCTTTTGTTCAACCCGTCTGTCAAAAGAATTTTTCAATGACAAGATGCAGCTGCATAACAGTGACCATTATGCAAATATAACTTTTATTAAATGTATTAAAAAAAGCTTCCTTTGTTGGGGTCAGAATTAATCTCCACTGACTGATATTCATAAGAGAGGGGAAACATGCGAACAGATATAATTTATTTTAATAAGTGTGAAATTTTATAGTAACATTTTATTACTTTTGTTTCTTTTTGCTATTACACAGATCCGAATAAATTCAGAAGTGAGACATCCAGTTTCCCTAGTCTCTGTTTAAGCTTTGACATTTGAGTCTTTTGAATAGAGATTGCTCCACACATAGAGCATGATATATGATGCTGAATGAATAAAAAGAAAAAAAAGATACAACACCAACTGTTAAAAAATTAGTAAATGCTCCTCTTTTCCCCGGACATGTCCACTTTTCACGTTCTGTCCGGGGCGTCTGGGGGGATTTTTGAGATTGCTGAAAATGTCCGGGTTTTCCGACAGAGGACCCATATGTGTGACATCATCCCCGAGCTGCAGCTTTGTGAGTGGACTTGTAAAAGTCTATATGACATTTTTGTTTCACCATTCATTAACCACACAGAGAAGGCATCGTTTAAATATGTTAAACTTTTCTTTAAGGAAACAGTATTATTAAAGTTCTTCATGACTGGACCAAGTGTCCTCTTTTTTGGAAATCAAAATATGGTCTCCCTAGTAAATGCATTTGCTTGCATCAATATTTTTTATTTTGCATGTCTTAATAATCATGTTCCTTAAATCTTCATAAAAGCAGTGTTTGGAATATAAATTTCTTAAAAATACACCGCTCTCCCATTGACTGCACCAGGCTTATCCTGGCTTCATTGGATAAAACAAGGTTTGTTGTGGCACAAGGTGGCAAACTCTAACGTATCACAAGCTTATTTGGGAATCATCTATCAAATACAGACTATAGATTTGCAATGGCCAGATCAAGGGAAATTCCAGTGGCATATAAATTAGCATCATAAACATAGAATTTCATGAAATGGCAGTTTTTTGTAATAAAAAGCAAAAAAAGAAGTCCAACAGTGGATTCCTGTGGTGCACCTGTACTAAAAGCAATTGAATTCTATTAAAAACTACTTAATGAATGTCAGTTTATTGAACAAATGCTTTTATATGTCTATGGAAAGTATAACACAATACTGAAGGCTATCAAAGGCTTCAGTAATATTAAGTACATATACTGCCATTGTTTCAGTGTGACATGATCTAATTAGAAGATGCTGTTTGATGTTACATACAATTTCAGGTGAGCGTGTATCAAGGATAATGAGATTTGTGCAATTTTTGAAATGGCACAGTAACTATTAAATTCACCACAGTCATATACTTTAAAGTTAGTACGTTTTTGGACAGTGACACACTTTTTTAAAGATAATTTTGACTCTGTACACCACCATGGTAGATTTAAATCAAATAATCAAGATGTGAAGTGCAGACTCTCATCTTTAATTCAAGGGGTTAAATAAAAGTATTGCAGTACTGTTTAGGAATTAAATCCATTTTTATTCACAGTCCCTGGGAAGTCATGGACAAAACAAAAAAATGAATGTGGGAAAAGTTACCAAAATCATCTCTACAAACTCTTTTTTTGGCCAACTGATGGTTGTCACAGTGTTCCAGAGATGTGAGGGGATAATAACTCTTGCAGGTTTAAAACATGGTCATTTGCTTTATTGAATCGTATTATTTTAGAAGCGAGCTAGAACCCTGGGCTGTTTTCACTTTTCATATGTTATGTTATTTCTAGCTGATTCTTGTACAGTGCTTCTGAAGATATTGTTTACTTTGTGCCTCTAAGTAATTCAAACATTAAATGGAAAAAGTCCCCCCCCCCCAAAAAAAAGTGAAGTGCACAGAGACGCAAATATGATTTGATAGACAGAGGCTGTTGCTGTGGTTTTTCAAGTGAGGAAGAGAAATTGGAAATTATGCAAAAAGAGACAAGAGGGAAAAGAAAGGGGGAGGAGAAGGAACTAGCAGTCAAGGGAGAGGTTTGGAAGTAAAAGAGAGTTATGATGAGTATGTTTGCTCTATGAAATGCTCCAAAGCAATCAACTGAAGCAAATTAATGCCTCTTACTCTGGAGAGTGAGGGGGGTATGATGATAAAACAGAAAAACAAAATAGACAAAATTCTGAAAATGCCAAAAATTTATGAAAAAAGGAATTAAAGGGAAAACAGAAGCCCCGTGTTTTCTATCTGTTAAGGATAGCATTCCTGGCAGAGATGTGAAGATTGCCTTTCAATCACTGGACTGTGTTTCTTTTTTTCATGTCCCTTTCACCTTCTGCTCACATCCTTCCCTCTCTTCATCCTTGTCTTGTCTAACTTCCACTTTCTCTTTCCTCTTCCTCTTTATCGTCTCTTTTCTCTGTTGCTTTTTATCTTCAGTTTTACTCTTTATCTTTACAACTGTCCTCTCTCCTCTTTACCTCCACGCTTCTTCTCATTAAATTCCCATCGTCTCGTATTCCTCTCTTTTTCAATTTCCCCACCGTTAGACCCACGTCTAAAGCTGTACGCGTGTGCATGAGAAACGCATGTTTATGAGTGTGTCCTAAATGTGCTTATGCGTGTGACGGGAGAGACAGATTGGTCAGTATTTAGGGAAGCAGAACATCAATAGTCAGAGAAGAGCAAAGCAATCTAATGCTTTTTCTCTCATCGTCTTCCACACATACACAAACACGTACGTGCGCTCCTGCTGCCTTCCTCAGGCGTTGGGTGGTTGATGGTAGTGTTGGTGGGTTGGTGGTGGTGGTGGGGGTTATTCAGGAATGCAGTGTGTTGTGTTCCACTGTGTAGCGCCACAGGTTGCTAAACAAGCGGTTGAAAAATGGGCTTCTCCTGTGAGCAGGTGAGAATTGATCGCCCGAATACCTCTTTTATTTCCTCTTCCCCTCTTGGTCTTCCATCTCTGCTCGTGTTTTTATTCCTCTTTTCATCTCATCTTTATCCCTGTGTTCTGGTTTTCTCTGTTTTAAATAATCTTAGTTTTAAATAATCCCTGTTCTAATATAAACTTTCATCCACCTTCCTTCGATCTATCCATCCATTCTCCTTTTATTCTTTACTTCTTTGCTTTCAGTTCTCTCCTAACCTGTTTCCTCTTCTTTGCATTTCAGCTTATTTACCCACTCTTCTGTAGACTGTCCAGTTGAATGTTGTTTCATTGAATCACCATTTATGCTCTTTATTCCAAGCTCTCCTATCCTCTCCACTCTTTCCCCCCTTTACCTGGTCCTGACAGCAATAGAGGCTGCCCAATAAAACAGGCATAAAAACGCACTCCTTGTCTCAGCTCAATTTTTGCTCATCCACACATGTACATGCACACACACTCTCTCTCTCTCTCTCTCTCTCTCACACACACACACACACACACACACACACACAGGCAATATAAATCAGACATAAAAAGCCAATCCCTGTCTGCAGTCAATTTCCATAAAGATGCAAAGGGGAAGCTCTGGGGGGGGGGGGGAGAATGAGATGAGATTGAACGTATGTAATGTGTAATGTAATATATGTGTGTAAGTGTGTTTACTTATATTTTACATGCACTGACTGTCTGTTTTTTTATGCGTGCATATCTTTTTCTTGTGTGTGTGTGTGTGTGTGTGTGTGTGTGTGTGTGTGTGTGTGTGTGTGTGTGTGTGTGTGTGTGCGTGCTTTCATCTGTTCCCAGGTGGTGTAGACAGTGTGAATGCTAGTGGCTGTCGCTATGCTAATGATCCCTGTTTACATCACACATCACACCACAGGCTTCGTCACATTATCCCCATGGGACAAACGTGCACATGCAGACACACACACACACACACACACACACACACACACACACACACACACACACACACACACACACACACACACACACATTCTCCATCTCCACCCACTTACCAACCCACACACAGACTGGCTCATTCAAACTCATATATACCTATACATTGATATGTTTCTTGAGTAACCACATGCTCTCTCACACACACACACACACACACACACACACACACACACACACACACACACACACACACACAGGCACACTAAAGTTGCCTCCTCTAATGAGCCAGGCATGTTTGCAGTGCTGTCACAAACCACAGAGTTTGATCACTTTCTAACTCTGGAAGTAGGCCTGTGTGTGTCTGTTTGTGTGTGTGTGACTAATAATATTGCAGTTGCTTATTTTTTGAAGGAGGGCCCTGTGTAAATTGCTGATTTACAGTGGCTTGTGTGTGTGCATCTGTGTAAAGGATTAAGATATACTATTGTTTGTGTCGTATGCGGACATTTCTTTATTCAGTCTGGCAGCAGTTTGTATGTATGTACATACAAACACACTTCTGCCAGAATGAATAAAGAAATTTGTATATTACACAATTGTTATGGTTTTAAACTGCAGTTGTGTATATTTATGTGGGCCTCTACATGTAAAAGATATACGTACACACAGGGGAAAAAAAACTTCTTCTTATTGTTGCTTCCTTTAGGGGTCGCCATAGCGGATCTTTTGCCTCGATCTCGCACCATCCCTATTATCCTCGTCTGTGGCACCACCCCTCTTCATGTCCCCCTCCACTACATCCATGAGTCTCCTCCTTCAATCCTGCCTGGCAGCTCCATGTGCAAAATCCTATCTCTATCCACTATCTCTCCTCTGCACAGGGGGTGACTCAAAATAAATGTGGCATTTAAGAGGCATTTAAAATGAAACTACACCCTCTTTAAATTCTATGGTTCAATTCAGAACACACAATAATAATCTGCCCCTTACCAGGTCAAAAAATGTGATAAACACAACCTGAGCGACAATGCATGGCACATTATACTGTTCCATTAATTATTTAGCAAACCAAAAATACAGAACCAATGTAAAACTAAGAACACCCCGTGATTCTTGAATAGCTTGTAGAGCCATTATAAGTTTGAGTACCTTAGTTTTTGGATTTTAACCCTTTAGAGCCGATCGGAGCAGGAACGCTCTGTTATGCGTAACTATTTTTAAATCCCAGTAGCTCTGCAACCACGTAAGCTAGCGCAAAAATTTTTTTTGCATATGAAACCGGAGGAGTTGTACTTACATCTTATGCCATCAGCTTGTCCTAGGTCATGGTTTCCTTCCACATAAAGCTTTGCAAAAACTGCATAAAAAGCGCTTGCAGGAACAAAAACATAATATTCCAGAAACACGCTTTACCGATCCGATCAGCTGTCCATAACACTTCCTACGTTGGAATAGACGTCAGCGCGAACTTTTGCATTTCCGCCATTACCTGCCCGAAACCGGAAGTGACGTCATTTTCGCGGAAATGTAGTCTTTTTTGCGATCAGGGCCTCAGGGCCTATACTGCTCTTTTTAAAAGTTATCTTTGACTTTATGACTTTCTGTGTCGTTTCTGGGATGCTTAGGACTCATATTGCACTGCTGGAAATAGTTTATTTTGATGCATATGCTGCTTTTTTGCAAATTTGCACTATAATATTTATTTTCGTTTTTCCTGCAGTGTATAAAAATTGGTGTATTTCAAAAATAAAACTATGAAGACACTCAAAATAAATTTCCTGTGGTGGGAAACTATTTTGTGCAACTTTTTTGTATTTACAGTTTTGAGGGATAAGCCTCTTAAATTTCTCTAACTACAAATATATGTTAAAAAATCAAAAACGATTTTCAATTTTTTTGTAGTTTATTGCACTTTTTGCAATTTATGTAATTACTATGCACTTAATGAATACATATTATTAAAATCTGGGCTATAATGGTTGTATTGATGTATAGCAACTTGAAATGCTCCCAAAAATGGCTCCACAGCATGTAAAAATATAATATAAGCTCTGGCGGACTTGGTTCTATGGTAGGTCTTAAAGGGTTAAGGTTCATGAAGTAATATTAATACAGTTACAGATGCGCTTCCCAACCCCCTGAGCCACGGTCGCTCAGGATGGAAGGATTTTTAACATCCCCTTAATAATGTGCATATAATAATACTGAAAATAAACCAGGACTAATACAGTTGAAATTACAGATTCACATTCCCACTATTTTACCCTTCTTCCCTTTCAGTGACTGCAGGAACTTCTCTCACATACAAGAAGAGACTCACTTTCCACAACAAACCTGTGCAGGTAGTGTTGTTAAGTTGTTGACTGAAGCACCGGAAACAGGTGAACTGTTATGGACTTTTTTTATTTAGCATGTGATTTTTTTGCTGACTGCTTTTGCTCTAACTTCTCTGCTTTTCTCTGGTCTCTGGAATCGCGCCTGCTGGTCGCTCTGTACGCTGCACTACTGTAACTTGAGCTTTTTTTTTTTTTGCGTTCATTCAGTTTATGTACAAAATGTTACTGATAGTTTTGCTTTGATAATTCTTTCAGATGTGATAATCCTTTAGTGAAAATGTGATACTGCGACGGCCCTACTAACATTACCTACATTCACAGTAAATTCAATGTTATGTAAATTCCTTACAAAAGTATGTTTGAGCCTTCCTTGTTAAATAAGTAAAAAAATTTTTTAAAAATAGTCTGATTATAACTTTACAAACACGCAGAAAATCATGTTCATCATGTTCATCATGTTCATGTTGTAAAAGCCCTTCTGGCTGACCACTGAAATATTGCAACACAACCTAACATTTATACTCACATATGAAGTCAGAAAGACTTAAACTTTCACAAGGACATATTGTTTAAAGAATACCACAGTTTATGTGATGTAGGAACACATCCAGCCATGCAGGCACAAACACATGTTCTCTCTGTCTCTCCCTGTCTTTCACAAGCACACATACTCACCAGTGAGGACGGTGTGACCTGTGCGAGTTAAGAGCTACACACCACTTTCCTGTAATAACTGGTGCTACATCTAATCCTATTTCCATTAGGCATATGCTCCACAAGGATGTGTGTGTGTGTGTTTGTGTGCGTGTGCGTCTAGTGTCTGCTTCCGCGTGGATGTGTGTTAGCAGTTTCTATAATCATGTGTGTCAAAGTGTGTTTGAAGACTGAGATAGTGTCCGTGTGAGAGAGCATGCTTCAGGGGGACTTGGCTGGAGAAAATGTGTGTGTATGTGCGCGTGCATCTGTGCACATGTGAATGTGTCCGGTCCTTAATTCACTCTCTCTGTGCCATGGAGTGCTGAATCAGCTCAGCCCTGATAGACCTGCTCAGTCCTGGCCAGTACTTCAATTGGGCAATCGCAGTACAAACACACGCACACACACTGGTGTGCTGAGTCATACCTAAGGACATACAGGAATACGCTTTTATGCAGAAAATCAACTTTTATGTGATTCAGTCTCAGAAAGCATAAGTTTCAGAAGTAATCAAATGCACACATACTGTATGGAAGCAGTTATAATGTAGCAGTTAGACATTAAAATTCTTTCAGTAAGCTTGCATTTGCTCTGTGGATTTGCAATTCCTGCAGCATTCTTGAAGCAATTCTCTATAGTGTTGCTAATGCAATGACACATTCAAGAGACAGACTGAAAATGACTATATTGTTGATGGTGAGAAGAAGTGCTTTTATACACTTATAAGTATTGAAAAAATGCTCATCATATCCGAGCTTTGGAAAACAAAGAGCTGTGTGGGCACTGAACATAACAGAAATAGCATTTTGTAAGTTTTGCTTATATATTGTTTATATAAGTTGCATTTTATGACTAAAGATTCAATTGACAAAACTGCTATTGGACTTAAGATTCACTTTTCTGTTTTGGGATGTCAACATTACAGAAGATATTTCACATCAAAAGACCGGACATTGAATATTATCATTTTGAAATTTTATTAGTGCTCTCAGTTTTAAAGACTAAACACAGTTTTTGCTTCTGTGAATCAGTAAATATTTGGTGTATTGTCCACATTTTTACAATATTGAGGGCTTCAATGATGTACTACGGTTACATTTGTGTACAAGTTGAAAATAACATTAGTTCTGATATTATTAAACACTTTTCACCTATTGTACCTGTATAAAATGAGGGGAGAAATGTAAAAATACTAAAAAGCAAGGTTGCACTTATGAACTAAAGAGTGTGAGTTTGATAGTAGCTCATAAGCACTATGAATGTAAGTCATTTATATTTCATTTATATTGCTCCAAATCATCAATTCGCATTGCAGTTACTACATGAAACACAGCCTCTCTCCATCAACCTTCAACTCAGGCAAGAAAACACTCCTAGAAAAAGCATTTGAAGGGGAACAGGGGAGACCTTGAGAGGAAGAACAGAGGAGGGATCCTTCTTACAGGATGGACAGTCTTGGAACAGATCTCATAATTGGAGTTCAAGATGAAATCTCAGTGCAGGGATTCTCATGCCATTCTGTTTGTCGTTCCCTTTTCTCACAAGGAGCAATGTGGGTGAGGTCCAGTCATCCAATTATCCAATCAGTGCACTCACTGTTGGGCATATCACCCACTATGCACCTCTTCACCTTTCTCACTCACCTTCACAGTCAATTTACCACATATGCCTTTCATATCCTATCACCTTTCCACAAACCTCCCTAGTATAACTCTACATTTTTCTCACTCTTCTCGGTAGTATCAAGTACAGAACAGGGACTGTACTATTCCAGACTTCCCATTTCACCTGCTCACGTGCCCCACCAGTTCCAGCCTTAGCGAGTAGACATAGAGTGCTTGTGTTGTTTCTTGTGAACTGGAATGGTACTCCCATCTTAATACCACTTTCTACGCAGTATACAAATTGCCTGAAGGAACGTTTACAAGTACAAGTATAATATAACAAAGCTACTTTAATCACATAGATCATTCTAAGGGGAAAAAACATTTCCAGCAATAAATTTGATGCTAATTATAAAACAGTGGGATCTTAAATTGTAACATAAAGCTCACTGGGACTACATTAGCCTAAGGGAATCATTCTCATTTTTAACTTGATGCAAGCCACCTACTGGGATTTTCTAAAGCTGATACTGAGTACATTAACATTTACTGATAGACGTTAGCCAACAGACTGAAAGAGGAAATGCAGTTTTCTTTTTATGATTTTTATTTCCCTTTTAATAAGAATTGTTTGTGTTTGTTTTTGTTTTGTTTTGTTTTTTGACTGAATCATTGTGGCCTTGACAGAAGTTAGATTTCTTTACCATACCACTAGCAAATGACCTTACATATAAGCTACAGATGATGTGTTTACTGTGATTTCAGCTGTAATTATGAATGAACTATAATTAATTCTTAAATGTAAAAGAGAACAGAATGTCTCTTTTACATTAACAATCATTAAGACAGAGAATCAAAGACATGATAGATTAAAGAGAAAATGGCACAGTTACAGATAATGGCCCTTATTTGTCAAACTACAAACTCCCACAAACTACACAGTCATTCAAGTACTCTGTCACTGAAAAGCACAGACCGAGATAGCTGCCTCATCTTCCAAGCAGAGTTCGTGTGAGAGAGAAAGAGGGAAATAACTGCAATTATGAAGTCATACGTTCCATAGAGATTGTCCACAGAGATTTGAAGAAAAGCTACAGAGCTACAAAAAGTTGTTTTACTTTACTCAGTTTTACTACTTCTGTCTGTTTTCTAACTACAATTCAAACTCTTTTTCTGACCTAAAAAAAAAATTAAAGCTATGTTAGATCCTAGGTGCTAGCATGCGCAGGCTAACCTCCTTAAAACGGAAAAGTAAGTGCACTTAACTTGACCCACTTCTTATCTTGAGAAACATTATCTTGTTATAACAAGATTCACTCAAGTTGAAACCTGACTAGTATTTCGTGTGTAGTGTGTGAGCTATAGGGATGGGTACCGGTATCACCGGTTCTGACATAAACGGTAGTAACCAGACCGAAAAGCAGCGCACATTTCGGTGCTTTATTTCGGTGCTTTTCTTTTTCCTGAGATGTCATACACTTTGGATTCTAGCCAATCATTTTACCTTTGCAAGGATAGTAGGCGGGCCCAGGTATGTACGTTCTTTTAGAGCAGAGCTACAGATTAAAAACGCCCAAGGCGAAGCGGTCAAAGTCTGGCTGTACTTCACAGCAAAAGATGCAAACTCAGCAGCCTGCAACAAGTGCTTTAAGGTGATACTGTGATACTGTGCAAAGGAGGTAACTCCTCGAATCCGATGAAACACTTGGCGACGTATAGCATTTTGTTAAAAGCCGAGAAATGCGCCGTATTTGATAGCTTGCTGCGAGACCTCACACTGTGCACATCTACTGCGTGTGGGTTGCCTGTTATCGGACCCGGAGTTAGCAACATCCCCCAAAAACCCAAAGAGGAGAGTCCTGGCCCCTAGCCCTGCCAGTGTAACAGAAATGATGACGGATGATGATGCAGCAGCAGCCGTTCTTCTCTGTGTGAGTAGCTTAATGTTGTCCGTGTGTAATTTACATTGAGTAGGTTAACCACGTTATTACATTAATGCATGTAAGGTGAACTACCAAACACCGTTGTAGTTACATGCGGCTGTCTTCTTGTTTGATGGCAGATGCTCCCTTCACCCTGGCCAAAAAGGCTAAAATGACCAAAGAAAAAGTGGAAAACAGTTAAACATGAGAGGTTTTTGGACAAAGTTTGTGTTTTTTTCCATTGTTTAAGCACTGCTTCCAGCCAAGAGTGATGCCATAAATCCCCTATAGCTGCAGAAAAGGCTAACATTGTTATCTTTTTACAAAAAAAACAGCTGAACATGAGAGGTTTTTGGACCAATTTTGTGTTCTCCATTCTTTAAGCACCAGTTCGAGCACCGTTTAAGCACCAGCACCGTTTCAAAAGTACCGGTTTGGTACTGGTATCGGATAAAACCTAAACGATACCCATCCCTAGTGAGCTATACCATGGATGCTGGACTTTTTTTCCCCTTGTGGTCAGAAAGAAAATATACACCATTTATAAAACATTTAATTTAGCCTTTTTTAATTTCAAGTCATCATTTCTCTTTATAAGAATGCAAATAGGAAAACAGAAGTAGTTTCTGCTTCTTGCTGTGGTCTCATAGCACTACAAGAAGATCTGAGTATGCAGAGAAGCTTTTTATTTCATCCATCCATCCATTCGCTTCCGCTTATCCTTTTCAGGGTCGCGGGGGGCGCTGGAGCCTATCCCAGCTGTCATAGGGCGAGAGGCAGGGTACACCCTGGACAGGTCGCCAGTCTGTCGCAGGGCCAACACACAGGGACAGACAACCATTCGCACTCACATTCACTCGCACATTCAAACCTAGTGGCAATTTGGATTATCCAATTAACCTATCCCCACAAGTTGCATGTCTTTGGACGGTGGGAGGAAGCCGGAGTACCCGGAGTGAACCCACGCAAACACGGGGAGAACATGCAAACTCCACACAGAAAGACCCCGGCCTGATGGTGGAATTGAACGCAGGACCTTCTTGCTGTGTGGCAACAGTGCTAACCACCGTGCCACCGTGCTGCCCGCTTTTTATTTCAGTACTGTGATAATACTACACTTTAATGCTAACAGATAATACTTTTGTAATCCACCATCATTATAAGAAGACATGTATTAACTTGTTTTCCAGATTGTTGGGATTCAAATGATTATTTTTATATAATTTTTTCCAAGGTGAGAAGGAAAATCAAGCTGGCAACATACAGAATCCTTTTCAGTATCTTACTCAACGTGAATTCGTGATGAATCAAGCTCATGCATGAATCATAGATCAATGATATCCTAATTTTACACAGGATCAGTGAGGATGAAGACAGAAAACTTGCAGAAAAACAAATATGCATAGAAAAATAACATATTGTCAATATTTCAGAGACCCCCTAAACTGCTCAGTTTCTGTGTCTCTGCTGTAGTTCAGACCCTGCTGGTGTGGCACTTCTGAACTCTTATGACTAAATAATGAACATGCTGTCATGAGGAAACAAGCTTTGTCATCTCAGGATAAAGGGATAAATAATCTAGTTTCAGCAACATTGAAATATTACCACCATTCATTCTCAGTTTCGGTTTAACATCACTGCCACTGATGAGCACAAACACTTTACATGCGATTACCACTCACACCAAAACTGCATCTTATGTTGAGGGATAATATTTCTCTTGACTGGACATGATATGAATGTGCTAATAAAATAACATATGCATTTATTAGACACTGAGGAAGGAGAAGGGGCTATGTGTTTTAAAGATGTTTCTAAAGGGGTGACAGGAGGACTACATTTTAATTACTGAATGAAGAAAGATGATGGGAAGAAGCAACTGCTACAGGACTAAAAATTAGAGGAGCACACACCAGTGGGAAGTATGGAAAAATAAGTGAAAGGGTGGAAAAATAACAGAAATTACATCTTGATGAGAAGAGATGGAGGAAAAGTTTAAAGCCAAATACAAAAGCACTAATGAACTTTCAGGGAAGCAAATTAAATTAACTGTAGTGAAATGATTAAGAAAAGAGTCATCACAATAAACACCCTGTTTTTCTTTAATTATGGTTCTGAAATTAATTAGTGGAATGTTGTTTAGAGTACGATTTTGGCGTAATTACAAGCAAAGAGTTCAAAGGTTGGTATTAATTTTAATATTTCTAAGAGCACAAGTACTAAAAAAATCCATTTGATTTTTAGATTTAGCACATTTTTAGCAAAAAAAAGAAAAAAAGAAAAAAAAAAGCAATTGTTTTTTGTCATCAGTGCATTTTAGCCCCTTGTCTAAAAGAAACAGGCAAGAGGTAAGATAGAAATGAACACCATACAACGTGGTAGAGGGTTTCTTTTGTGTTTTTATTTGTTTGTTTGAGGTTATTTTAGTGCAAATCTTACAAGGTTTGTCCCTTGTTTTTGGTTGTTTTTTTTAAATGAGGGATGAAAGTGGCCACTTTCATGAGTAAATCATATATAAATCATATAAGGCTTACATGATTTACTCATGAAAGTGGCCACTTTCTCATTACTTTCATATATTTTTTTAGTAAGTATACAAAACATACAAGTTTCATTATATAATTTTTCAAGGGATCTTGTATGTGTTTTCACTCTTGTATGCTTTTCATACAAGTTTCATACAAGACAGATAAAAACTTTATAAGATTTATATATATCTTTTCAATATGGGAAATATCAGGCAATGTGTAGAAGAACATATAAATTAGCACACAGTATAAATAAAAAAGTAAAAATGCTCCTTTCGATTTGTAATACACAAGACAGGAAAATAATCTAACACCTACTGAAATATAATAGTTACAGATGAGCCTGGAGAAAGTTCTAATAGAGGCCTCAGAAGAAGGTTTCGATCATACAACATACAACAACACAGCTACAACACCTTCTACTGAAACCAAATGTGTGTGCATTTGGTTTCATGTAGATATTGAGTGTGTATATGTAAATATATGCATATGTCAGGTGAAAATACCATAAGATGTGCACTAGTGTATATACCTAAGATAAGATAACTCTTTATTGTCATTGCACAGTCATATATAGTACAATAGTACAATGAAATTGGAAAACTGTCCCACGTCCCATGTACAAAACAACACGACATGAAACAACACGACACAACACAACACAACATAGTAACTTAACTTAGTAATAAAATGAATAAGTGTATGTTATTATTGCACATTAATTATTATTGCACTTTGCTATAATATAAATATTATTATTGTTATTGTTTTACTCCCCCAAAAAGTCCAGGGAGGTAGCCAATCAGGTCAGCTGTTTGCACTGATTAGGGCTATTGCCCTGTTGTAAAAGCTGTCCTCGACTCTATTTGTCCAGGACCTCAGCAGCCTGAACCTCCTGCCAGACGGCCAGCAGCTTAAACACCCGGTGTCCTAAAACTGCCCATTGTCCAGTTAACAGTTCACAAAGTCTACCAGTGTTTTTAACTGTGCTATCTAAATGTCTATCTGGGGTAACAGTGCTATAACTTTGGGCAATTTTCAAGTTTCTTGTAAGGAAATAATCATGAAACAATCACGCAGACATCCATGTCATTATAGGCAGTACCGTATTCTTGTTTTCTGTTAATTATATCTAATACTCTTGTTCTGGTTTTCTGTATTTGAAAACTAATTACACTAATTAATATGATTTAAGGATGGGTTATATACAAAATGTCAGAGGCAATTATTATTCAAATTTCAACTAAGGATGCAAAATAATGAACTGAGAAAGCAATGCATGTTTTTGCACCTCCGTGGAAGTGGACCCGGTACGCCTGTAAATCAAAATCAGTGCTTAGGAAGCATCTTGCGCGTACCTATTATGTGAGATATGTGGGTATGTGTGTGTGTGTGTCTTCAGCCCTAATTTGATGTCTAAATAAGTGGTTCCTGCCCCCAAGGGTTTGCCTGCAATATATCACTCTGGCAACAATGGAGCTGCCGCTGTCATCATCCCTGGGGACCAGCTGCTCACTCGCTCATGCATGGCCTCGTGGGAAATGCAGACCTGTGAACAATACTGAGATGCTAAATGATGTGCGCACACCCACACAGGATGCACTCTCTGATACAGTATCGGCTTATAGAACTTGCAGCCTGCTCATTATTATTTTCATTTCTTGATATGCGTACCCTCTTTTTTTTGGACTCATTGTGAGGCTGCTCTCTTTCTTTCATCATACTCCTGCTTTTCTCACTGAACCACTTCCCAAGGTGAGATGGTTGACATTTGCTTTAGGTAAATTGGTCAGTAGTCAAGGCAAAGTCAAACCTACAAAAAGGGAACATTGAGAAGACCTTGGAACGAGCCAGTCAGGAAGAAAAGTGGAAAGAAAGAAGAAACAGACACTTACAGAAAGCTTTATGATGGATAATTTGACCGTAATCTTGAGTCTTCACGATTAGTTTAGATTAACTTGAAAGCACATTTTGACAATTCTGTTTTAACCTAATTTGGCATGGCATACATCTTCAAATTCCATGAGCCTAGAAATAATATAGTTTCACTTGCAGTTGACTGCTCAGGTCAAACTCAGTTTGCTGCCCATTTAAGGAACAGACCCAAAAGCAGACACAGGAGAAACGAACTAAGGTTAACAAAAAGCAAGTCACTGAATAAACCATGAACACAAAAACAAAGCAAGGCGAAACGAGGGGAAAACTAAACTGAAACCCAGACTGGGAAAAAACTACGACCACCTATGAAAAAGTGACATGAACATGAATCTGAACAAGAGCATGCGAGAAACTATGATGAGGAAAACATGAACATGACCTGAACAGAATCATGATGTATTTTGAACCTGATTTGATGTGGGGGGACGGAAAACAGATGACCTGGCGACTGAATGCAAACACACAGACTAAATACACACAGGAGGTGATCAGTGGAAGTGGAAACACATGGGGGAAACAGCTGACTGGAATGAACATAAAGACGCCACAGGGGAAGTAAAACAAAACACATCGAACATGGAAACAATAGACTCTTCAATGTAAAACAGGAAACATGGAGAGAGGAAGACATAATAACTCAAGTTTGACAACATGAAATACGCAGACAAAAAACACATGACAGACTAACACAGAAAACAGGAAAAGACTTAAACACAGAGACATAGGTGAAACATAACCTAGACTAAAACTCAATTAAACCTTAATTAATAATAACACAACACAAGAACTTAACATATTTCCAATATCATATAAGAAATGAAAACCACAAAATAAACTCAAAATGCTGGGTCACAAACTCAGCCCCTGACAGTTAAAGCCAAATGGGCTGTGACCTCACCTCCCATTTCTCCATCTGTCTGTACATACATACATCACTATGCTATACCTGTTCCACATAGTTAACCTGGAACCAGGTTTACTAAGGATCTAAGCCCTGGAGTAGTGTTGTAGTTCCCCATTCGAGTTCTGAATGGCCTTACTGTATGTAAGTATACTGGTTAGCTGGTATAATCAATATTCCTGTGACAAAGTTTGCATAATTTATGTGATAACAAGATGCATGCCAACAATTAATCTGTTAGAGATAATGGCATAGAATTTATTGTGTCATTGTAAATTATAGTAAGTGATAATGACTAAATATAGCCTGTAGCGTTATTTACTCTTCTTACATTTATGAAAATAATGCATTTCGTCTGATATATTTAACTTTTTTGTCCAAAAGTAAAAGAATTGTAAACAGTGTTGAGCTGAGCATTTTGATTATTTTTCCCTAGCAGTACTGTACATAAGCTAATAAGTTTAAAAAAATTATAAGATCGCAATATTTTTTCAAAAACTTGTATTTCAGTTTGTTACAGGCTCCTAAATGAAGACCTAATTAATTATACTATATTACATTTATTTAAAAATGTTTCAACATCAGTGCCTAAAGAAGATAATTACATTTCGAGATAGTGTATTTTAAAAAGTGTAAGTTAACAAATACATATTTCTAAATAAAAATCACAAGACTATTTAAAGTTTAGGCAAAATAATTGGCAAACATTTCTACAAATTAAACTTGTAATTGGTCATTGCCTGAGGTTAGGCTGTCTTAATTGCCTCTGTGACTAACATGCCATTTTCTCTCTCTCTCTCTCTGTCACGGTGTATCACTCTCTCTTTGTCTCAGTTGCTAAACTCTCAGACAATCAGCTCAATTTACCTTGCAAAACAAATCTCCCTCTAGCCTTGCAATCAATTAGCTGAGTGGGAAATCAATTAAGCCCATTGCTAAAAAAAAAGCTATTAATAGAAAGCTGACAAACAATAGGGAACCATATATCATGATGTTTTTAATTAGTGCAACATTTAACATCTGCAATTATGAAGTCATAATGAAGAGAGATGACTGAGAGTAGTTTGGTCAATGGTTGAGAAAATGCACTGTATTACACTGTATTGTAATACACGGACTCTATTAAACAGTCTATAAAAAAGATAAAGCACTGTTTTTAAGGTGTAAGATGAGTCTATGGATTGATTCCATTGTTTTAATGTCTTTTTCCACAATTTGACATCTTGCACAACTTCTTTACTTTGCCTCAAACTATTCACTAAAATGACCTTTTCCCTTTTCTTCATCAAAGGAAAAAGTAAATTATATGTATTAAAAACTTTATGTTATTAGAATTTAAGCCTACAGGAAATTATTTTAGGGTGGTTCCCATACAAGGGATAACATTAACATTTCAGAGGAATCTAAAGTTCGCATTATACCTTCCTTGTCTGCTAAGGTCCATTCAGGTCTGAGTAATGTCTACGATGTCTGCAAACCTGTTTTTTTTTTTTTTTTTACTTATCTGCAAAGAATTTACTTTACAATACACCAACTATGCATGTGTCCCAGATGGCAGATTTCAAGAAGACTTAAAAGAAGTGCAGGGATGATTACTTAGCCACTGGAGCCCAGTCCATGTCTGTGTCCACTACATAGTAAAATCAACCCCTAAAGATGATTCTATTCTTATTTTTTTTGCATTTTTTTCTTTTTAATGTGCATATTTTAAATGTTCTCTTATTGCTTATTTATATTTTACTGCCATATTTTACAAGTAAATTGTCTAAAGCAGCACATATTTCATGCTTTTTTTCATTTTACAATTAGCCTAATTTTTATTTTACTTATATTGAAGTCTGCTTTAGCTTCTCCATCAGCTTTTAATATTTTGTGCTGCATTAATCACTACTGCCTTTTAATTTGCATTTAATTTGTATAAAGGGTCCAACAGAGAGACCCTCACACAACCAAAATTATTGCCAGACAGAAATAAAACTGTACAAGCTAATTGGTCTCCTATCAATCTGTGATTGAATGAAATCAAGTTGGCAATTACGGTTCATGCAAACTGTTCATAATGATAAGATTAAAGATTGGGATGAATCTGTAAAAATCACAAATCTGTTGCTGTCTGCATTCACAGAAATTCACATTAGCTATTTTTATTCAAAACCAGCCAAAATGTCGTAGACCTGAAGAGTTACAAAAGTGCTACAGCACAGTGATGTAACTGCATAATGACATAAGCAGCTTTGCTTTTACTATACTGTTTATAAGAATAGAACCAATTTGCAACCAGCTGAGTCGAGTCCCTCTGTAGTCTCACTGTAGTTGACTTTCGCACACTGTTGCAGACTTGCTCTGCCTAATTACAAAGTGTTGGCAGTCCATCTTTCCGTGTTTTTAAAATAGATGGCAGTTATTTGCAAACCTTCACCGACACATCGGAGAATGATTGCAACCAGTCTCAGTTGTTGCCAGTTGTTTGGAGACAAGTTCATTCCTACCAGGTGGCCTATGCAATTGCCTTGGAATTGAAAATGGCCACTGAAACTACTTGCACTTGGCAGCTGAATGGGAAAAACAATTGGTTGCCAACCACTAATTACATTAAAAATACTCAAAGATGGGGCTTCAACAATACACATTTATAGCATACAGCCTAAAATAAAATAAAAAAAGGTCTCTGCATAAGGTTAGGTCACCTGCATACACATTTGTGCATTTGTGCCCAGTGCAGTTTCACTGTTTATATGTTGCAGGGACTAAGTGATGGGGAGGAGTGACAGGCAGAGATGAAGCAGCTAAAAAAAAGAGCAAAGACACAGAGTTGGTGGTGATAGCAGTGTAAATATGCCAGTGTGGTTGAGCCAGGAAGCAGGGGAGTTGACCTTGGTCATAGTTTAAGACCTGTCTTTTATCCGGCTAGCAAGCAGCTCTGAGAACCATTTGTCTGCACACTGCAATGATAGCTTCTCCCTCCTTGTATCTCTTTCTTTTTTCTCCTCGGTCCTCCTTTTATCTGTCTAATTCCTTTCCCTCTTTTATTACTCACTTCAAAATTCAATTCAAAATCCTTGTTATCACTTTGAAAGCTTTGTATGGTCAAGCTTCCTTTTACATTTCCGAGTTAATACAGCCCAGGGCATGTTAGGTGTACCTTGCTTCATACGTAAAATCAAAGGCACCCGATTTATGCTTTTGAAGTTGTGGCTTCCAGACTTTCAAAATCACTCCTGTTGAAATTTATATCTACAGCCTTTAAAAAACTCTATCCTCCAGTTTAAATATCCTCTCATGACTGTTTTTCACTTTTAGTATTAGTCTTTAGTTTGCTTACCCTCAGTTTCGTCTTCTTAGTTTTTTTAGTGTATCTTCAGCAATCTGTAGAGAACTCTTGAGTGGAAGCTAATTAAATGTCGGCTTTCTTGTTGTCTAAAGGTGCTTGTTTAAAGTAGCATCCACTTAATTATGGACATAATCACATCTTTAAGCTTTAAACGAATATTGCTTTGCAATTTTTTAACAAAGATTTTTTCAATCCCATAAAGGAATTTTCTAAAACATATCTCACAAACATATCCTTCTGTTTTGAAGCAGTCATCTCACTGTCTTCTCTTGATTGTCAATTAAGATGACTTATAGCTATAAACACTATGTTTCTGCTGTTATACTGCAGAAAGCATCAATACATATTAAAACTGGGTTAATTATGCTTTGCGACTGATGTGATTAGTAGCAACATTTCTCTCTTAATTATAGATTTTTAGAGAGCATACTATATGAACACAATCCTTACATGCCATCTTCTTTGTTGTGTGATCACGATAAGATCAGCCAGAAAAAGGCATAAATTTAATCTACCTCCATAATACCTTCTGTTTTTAAAGAGACTGATTTTCTCGTGTACCTTTAACACCCCAACATCTGCAAGATTGCGCATATCATCATTTCAAACTACTTATTTCACGCAACTTGAGTGCTCGGAATAAGCTGATGTATCAGCTAATCTTCTATATTACTATCACTTGCTGTGCACTGTATTTAAAATAATGCTGTTTTTCCCTAGTTGCCCTCCGGGGTTACATTGATCTTTCTCTGCTCTTGCCATTTACTGTCTTTAAATTAGCCTTCACAGGGAGTGCTAGGAAACAGAGCCTTTGTGCTAAAATGAAATCTATATTTACATGTATTCTCATTACAATGTTGCTATTCAATTATTGACCTACTGGGTTTCTAATCTATTACAGCCTCTTGAGGACTGGCTTGAGATGCAAATGCTTTCTCTGACTCTAAAGTGAAAAAATGTTATTTACAAGATGGCAGAGTTAAAGCCGCATCCTCGTCACCCTGAGGGCACACATCCTGTAATGACAAAACTCTGTAGGGGCAATGCCTGTGAAAGCTTATAGTGAGTGCTCACAATGTACTTTTCCTGGTGAGGTGGCTATGCTCTGAAGCTGGAAAAATTCAGAGCGTAGCCACCATGATGTCATCCACTGTTAGGGGATAAGAGATTTCAATATTTTTCCAAACTGAATGTGAAAGGTGAGGGATGACTGAGTGAACCTAGAACCAGTGTTTGGTTAAACAGATAACTATATCTATAACTCTTCAATTATCTGTGGGGATGGAGGATAAAAACAAACAAACAAACAAACAAACAAACAAACAAACAAACAAACAAAAAACCCCAAAATAAAATAAAACAAACATTCAAATCATTATGGAGATCCCTTTGGGCTGGTTATTATCTTTTTAAATTTTTTGTTTTAAAACACTAAAAAAAAGTTCCTGTGTGTGTTATACTGTAGCCTAAAGTTTAAGTTTAAGTTAACTGGCAATAACAAGACCATGGATCTCAGCCTCATGTTATGGAGTAATGTTAAAGTAATGACTTCAATAGACCTGGACTTTGTAAAAAGAATCATCGCTTAGATCATTTACTTGCCTTGCAACTGAGCTGCTCTGGCAAGACCAGGTGAGTCAAATGTACGGCTCCTGAACATCCGCCCGCAATACGATTATCCAGCTGAGAATCCATGTTGGCAGGACTGGGACTTTATTTTGATGGGCACACCATGCGCCCAATCACCCTCAAAGATAGACTGGGATCATACCATTATGTGAAAGAAGGAGGGGGATGGGGGGCAGCTGTTCAGAAGACAGCAAGTGTAGTGGTAGAGGCCAGGTACGTGGAGTGGAGCTGGATCGAAATGCAAACATGTCAGAAAAAAGTGAAGAAATGAGTGAAAAAGTCAAACGAGCAGCAGAATTTATAAAATAGAAGCTGGCTTAAGTGATACCCGTTTATGTTTTTAGCCATTTTCCATTGTGGAGGACAAAAGATTTCAAACGTGTCCAGGCCTTTAACATAATCTGTGTTGTAGTAGTAAATCCATAAAAAGAAGGCTTCAATGAAAAGAGGGAGAACATCTGGTTTAACAGGATGTACTGCCAGATCTGTTATTTAAATATAGGCATGTGTGGTATTCACAGAAAAATTGGAACCAGCTAAAAGCCAACAAAACTATTTCAACAACCACCAAACAGCCAAAAAAACAAACAATTAAAGAACAGGTAGGCAGAGTCTGCAAAAAGATGTAAACACATGTAAAGTTGGATCCTTGTCGGGCACTGAAAGCAAACATTTCACAGATGCTGAAACTGTAGGTTTCGTCATTCACATTCACTGAACCAGCAGCAGGAGAAGACCAAAACTATGCTTCACGTAGTTTTTACACAAAGGTTTTAATCAATTCCCTCTTACTTTTGCTGTCTTGCTTCCTCCAGTATAAAACCAAACTTCCTGCACAGCTCGGTCTCCCAGTGCGCTTTGAGACCAGTTTCCCAACAGAAATCTATATTTTCTGGCTGATTCGCTTACTTATTGTGCACCAGTCTACTGTTGTGTGGAGTGTTTTCCCAAAAGGTGTATCAAAAGTAAAAACCATGCTATTTAAAAGCAATAATATGTTTTTATAGTATTGGTTTTGTTGCAGAATGAAATCCATTTTTATTTTATTTGGGGCCTTACAAAAAATCTATATGGACTCAAGTATGTAGAAGAAATCAGATACATGTGATATGAATATATATTAAGTAAAGATGCTACAGAAAGACAGCAACATTGCATGAACTTTCATTTGAATTTGACAACCATTATCAGGAGACCACTGAGATGATGGGAAAGAAAAACAGCTAATCAATATCAGATGTTACAAACAATTTAATAGCTGGATCAGTTGGAGTGATGATGACACAGAGCTGTCCACACACTAAATGTAAATACTGAGATTTTCTACATCTTGCTGTGTGTAAGATAAGTTGGACTTGGATACAGGGAGTTGAAAGCTGCAACATGGTTTTGTTTTCAGATTTTGATATGGCGTTTTTCTAATGTGAAACTGACTTTTTCCTTAAATCTATTGGAAACAGAGTCAACACACACTGTAGTTTTTAATCTTGGAATGAAACATGACAGCTCCAGCCTTTGACTGTGGCAGTATGAAAAAGTGAAAATGAGTGTGCTGTTATGATAATGTATGCAAGTATCTGCAGGACTTTGCATTTGTATTTGTGTTCTTTTTCACTGCAGCAATATAATATAATAATGTTGCAAACTTTGAAGATGTTTTTTATTTTAAATCTACCATATATGTGCCATGCGCCAATAAAATGAACATGAACTACTGCATAGCTGAGGGGAGATTAATATTAAAACCTCTTTCTGGATCCATATCCAGGATCCAGAATGTTTGTGTGTGTGTGTGTGTGTGTGTGTGTGTGTGTGTGTGTGTGTATATATATATATATATATATATATATATATATATATATATATATATATATATATATATAATGTGTGTGTCTGTGTGGACTTTGTATGTGTGTTCATGTGTGGTGTGCATGTGTGTATGAAAGAGGCACCATGATTAATGCGCTGCTGTCATAGGGCGCCAGATGATGAAGTAGTCATACCACAGGAAGAAGAAAAAAAGAAAATCAGAATAAGAGAAAAAAGTGGACAGATGAAAAAGAGCATGAAAAGTGGAGGCAGGATATTTATTTCTTTTATAGAAGAATCCTGTTTCACATAAAAATATCTTACTACTACCCTTCTGAGCAGGTGAATCATAAATGCAGGATGATTTAAAACAAGGGTTCTTTTGTAAAGGAAAAAAATCATTAGACTTGAATTTTGAAATAATCAAGATCAAGAATTTTAAAAGATGAAATCATACTGTCAGAAAATTACTATCTTCAACTTACTAAATAGCAATAAAATAATTGCAATGGATTGTTTTAAAGATGTTATGCCTCTCTGACAGTTACCTCTTGTGAACCTCATCAGACATTGGTGTCTTTTTTATTAAAAGAACACATCAAACTTTGAAACACTTAGTTGACAGGGAATAACAAATCAGGTATATAGGTGTAAACTAATATACGCTACCAGTCAAAAGTTTTAGATCATTGAAATTTTTCCAGGTTTTATTGAAAATTATGCAGCATTGCACTCTGAAATGAAAGCATAGTACAAGTAGGCAACTTGTCCTGTCAAAGCTGAAGTTGAAACTGAGACTTGCCTACTACAGGGAGTGCAGAATTATTAGGCAAATGAGTATTTTGTCCACATCATCCTCTTCATGCATGTTGTCTTACTCCAAGCTGTATAGGCTCGAAAGCCTACTACCAATTAATCATATTAGGTGATGTGCATCTCTGTAATGAGAAGGGGTGTGGTCTAATGACATCAACACCCTATATCAGGTGTGCATAATTATTAGGCAACGTCCTTTCCTTTGGCAAAATGGGTCAAAAGAAGGACTTGACAGGCTCAGAAAAGTCAAAAATAGTGAGATATCTTGCAGAGGGATGCAGCAGTCTCAAAACTGCAAAGCTTCTGAAGCGTGATCATCAAACAATCAAGCGTTTCATTCAAAATAGTCAACAGGGTCGCAAGAAGCGTGTGGAAAAACCAAGGCGCAAAATAACTGCCCATGAACTGAGAAAAGTCAAGCGTGCAGCTGCCAAGATGCCACTTGCCACCAGTTTGGCCATATTTCAGAGCTGCAACATCACTGGAGTGCCCAAAAGCACAAGGTGTGCAATACTCAGAGACATGGCCAAGGTAAGAAAGGCTGAAAGACGACCACCACTGAACAAGACACACAAGCTGAAACGTCAAGACTGATTTTTCTAAGGTTTTATGGACTGATGAAATGACAGTGAGTCTTGATGGGCCAGATGGATGGGCCCGTGGCTGGATTGGTAAAGGGCAGAGAGCTCCAGTCCGACTCAGACGCCAGCAAGGTGGAGGTGGAGTACTGGTTTGGGCTGGTATCATCAAAGATGAGCTTGTGGGGCCTTTTCGGGTTGAGGATGGAGTCAAGCTCAACTCCCAGTCCTACTGCCAGTTTCTGGAAGACACCTTCTTCAAGCAGTGGTACAGGAAGAAGTCTGCATCCTTCAAGAAAAACATGATTTTCATGCAGGACAATGCTCCATCACACGCGTCCAAGTACTCCACAGCGTGGCTGGCAAGAAAGGGTATAAAAGAAGAAAAACTAATGACATGGCCACCTTGTTCACCTGATCTGAACCCCATTGAGAACCTGTGGTCCATCATCAAATGTGAGATTTACAAGGAGGGAAAACAGTACACCTCTCTGAACAGTGTCTGGGAGGCTGTGGTTGCTGCTGCACGTAATGTTGATGGTGAACAGATCAAAACACTGACAGAATCCATGGATGGCAGGCTTTTGAGTGTCCTTGCAAAGAAAGGTGGCTATATTGGTCGCTGATTTGTTTTTGTTTTGTTTTTGAATGTCAGAAATGTATATTTGTGAATGTGGAGATGTTATATTGGTTTCACTGGTAAAAATAAATAATTGAAATGGGTATATATTTGTTTTTTGTTAAGTTGCCTAATAATTATGCACAGTAATAGTCACGTGCACACACAGATATCCCCCTAAAATAGCTAAAACGAAAAACAAACTAAAAACTACTTCCAAAAACATTCAGCTTTGATATTAATGAGTTTTTTGGGTTCATTGAGAACATGGTTGTTGTTCAATAATAATATTATTCCTCAAAAATACAACTTGCCTAATAATTCTGCACTCCCTGTATGACCACAAATTATGCTGTAATTGAAGCCGTTGTCCTGTGAGCTGCCTATCACACACGCTGTTAATTCTCAGGAAGTTGTCCTTAGATTCATTTGTGGATTTGGGTCTGCCAGACCTCTTCCTGTCAGAGCTTGGCCCAGTTTGAGTGCCTTTTGATGATAAAGGAAAATGTACTCATTGACATCTTGACTTTCTTTGCAATTTTTCTAAAGGTAAGACCTACATTTTTAAGTTTTTATGATGGTCTGTCCCTCTTCCATTGTTAATTGACTTTTTCTTTCCATTTCTGTAGCAACACAATACTTTCCACAGTACAATCCTGTTCAACTGATGTTCAGGAGGGTATACTACCACAGTGTGTTCCAACACTCCTTTTATGCAGACAGAGGGTGTTGTAAGTAATCCAGAAAAGTTGGAACCTGTAGGATTTCGTAGCACCAGATTTCAAGGCTTGATCAACCTCCATTGCTGCAGAACAGCTCTGAATTGTTCTGCAGCAATTTAAAGCTGCAGAAAAATTAAATTGTTGACTTTGGCTGGAACGTTTTTAATTTGCAGATACTAATGCATTGCTCTCTTAAGGTCCCACCACAACATTTCAATCAGATTAAGGTCTGGACTTTGACACGGGCATTGTAACACCTGCTTTTCTTTTTCAGCCATTCTGCTGTAGATTTGCTGCTGTGCTTGGAATCATTTTCTTGTTGGATGACCCAGTTTCAGCCAGATGGTCTCATGTGACTCTAGAATATTTTAGTGTACAGAAGAGTTCATGGTGAACTCAATGACTGTATGATGTCCAAGTCCTGTGGCTGCAAAACAAGCCCAAATCCTTACCCCCTCCAACACCATGCTTCACCGTTGTTATGAGGAATTTGCACTGATATGCTATGTTTGAAGCTGTGCATTATGGCCAAACATCTCCACTTTGGTCTCATTTGTCCAAACAACATTGTTCCAGAAGTCTTGTGGTTTTTCCGATCCAATTTTAGTAACTTAAGCCATGCAGCTCTTGTTCTTTTTAGGGGAAAAATCTTTTCTCCTGGCAGCCCCCAAAACAAACCATACTTGCACAGTCTTTTTCTAATTGTACCATAATTAACTTTAAAGTTTAACAAGCTAACCGAGGTCTGTGAAGTCTTAAATGTAGCTTTTTGAAGTTTCTCTGAGGATTGCATGTTCTGACCTTGGAGTGAATTTGCCAGGCCGTTCATTCCTGGACATCACTGTGTGAGCACACACAGTCAAAACACCTGCTTCTACAGGAGTTATTCACAATTGCTTATGATGAGTTAATCAAGTGCATTTGATTAGCAGAACTTGGCTTCTACTTTGTCAGTTGTTATAGAATCAGGGTGCATCAAGGGTGCAGTTCTTTCTGTGAAGAACTTTGTTCTTCATATGACAATATACACTATTACATTAAAAACAGCTCAGCCAGGTTATAGTGGGTGCAAAAATATTAGGGTATTTTATGGCTCAGGATTTGCAATAGTACCATCAGCTTTAGTGACCCAAAGATGAGAACCTTTAAATAAAAACGATAGAAGAAAAAAGCATGAATAAATGCTTTGTTTGACCCTGTAATCTTCTTTGAAGAGGCACCAGTGACAGAGTAAAGCATCATCTTAAGAACATACAGTGTCTTAGAGAAGGGCTCTGTGGCTACCCACATAACTACCATCATAATTGCTGAACTTAACCCTACTGAGTAAAGTTTCTCTGCTCTGCTAATAACAGCGTGTGATGGGAAAAGTATTTACTTTTATGAGAAGGTGAGCAAAGAAGAGGGCAGAGGATCTAATCACCACTCTGAGGTGTGACAGAGGCTTAAGGTCCAATTCACTGTTGGATAATTAGAGTCTGAATGTGAGCCTTTGTTCAGGCCTATGCACAAGGCTTAGCGAGAGTAGGTGTGTGTCAGAGCATGTGTGCTTAGGAAGGAAAAGAAGTGAAAGAAAAGGAGAGGTTTCCATCGTTACAGGAAGTGTATCATCAGTACAGCTGGTGAACCTCTGGGTTGCCGACGGAAACTCCAATCAGACCAGCTGAAGCCATCCCACTTCCTGATGCGAATCCAGATTAAACCCCCCAGGAGTGACCTCAGCTGTCATTGACAGACACACACCCACACTTATGTACATACACATAGATGAGCATGTGCTCCGTGACATGCACGCATGAAATCCACTCTCATAATTTCACATGCACGCACTGAGATGCTAATTAAACTCCACACAGTCATGACAGGCGCACGCACACACACACAACCCCCCCCCCCCCCCCCCCCCCCACACACACACACACACAGAGATTTGTGTTTCCATTACTTTAAAGGACATTAGAATAATTTAAATGAGCTCTTCCTTAAATCCATTCTTTTCTAGCTAATGTTATGGGGACTACCACAACAAAGAAACCCATAGCAAAGTCTCCAAATTATTACTATAAAATCAAACCTGTGTCCTCACAAAATAAGAAGTACACACACACGCCAAGGTGTTAATTAAACATCATGATAGGTGATGTCACTTCCTTGTGCCAAATCTGACAGAATACCCATCCCAGTGCCCACTGTGTCAACCAGCTGCTACCTACACACACACACACACACACACACACACACACACACACACACACACACACACACACACACACACACACACACCTTTTTTCCATCTCTAAAAAAGATAGATTTTATCAATCCTTTGAAACCAGAAATGTCTTGTTCTGAAGGTCAAAATACGATGTTGTTCATTCTTGATTTTATACAACTTTCACTGTCATAAATGGAAAAATGTCCCTAGAGTAGCATTATTTCGTGTTATCTCAAAAAAACGAGACAACAATTCAATACATACATTTAAAAATAAAGTCCATATTACAATGCAGGTAAATGTGCACAACAAGATTAAACATATATCAAATTGCTCTCTGTCTTTAATTCATTTCCTTCCTGGCGAGAATTTACCTGTTTGTTTGATCGTCGTCTATCGCTGAAATCCATCAGTATAGGCTTGATGTTTGTTGATGGTTGTCTTTCAAAACCTCTGCCTGGAATATTTACTCAGTTTCGACTGCCTGTGTGGGATCTTGCGTATGTGTGTGAGTGTGTGCTTCAAAATGACCGAGTGTGTGTTCATGCATGGATTTGTGCCTCTCCATGTTAATAAAGTCTACAGATATAGCTGTCAGCTTGCTGTGTTGATTCAGGCTCAAGGCAAACTGCTCGAATATCCTCCCTAACTTACTGTCTCCATCTATCTCCATCTTTCCATCTGTCTCTCTTCTCTCTCATCATCCCTGTCTGTCTGCATCTGCCCCTCTATCCCCTCTGTCTAGCGATACTGTTTGTGCATCTGGCACAAGTGGCTCTCGCTGTTCTGTCTCAACTAATTTCACAATAAACTTCATGAGAAAGACCTTCGTAGAGAATATTTTATTTCTGCAAAGAGGTTTGGCTGGGAAAAGAAAAAGAAATATCCACCTGCAGCTACTCTTGCACTGTTAATTATTTTCAACAGCCCTCAGAGAACAGGTGCGGTGTTTTGCATTCAACGGTGGCTTGTAAATGTTGTGAAAAAGCGAAGATATAGCGATAATCATAGCAGCAACAGAAGGAGAAAATGAGCAGTAACATTTTGAAAACATCAACTTATGCACCTACACTGCGTATTGATTTGTTAAGATGAAGAAATTGGCCATCTCTGATTTTACTCTTCATTATTGTCCCTTGCTTAGCCTAGCAGAAAATGGTTCTAGAGTCAAATGAGTTTTACTCATGCAACAACAGTGTGATTTGTTGCTGCTGTATTGGTGATTTACTATGAATACTTGCTCTGCAAGTATCACAGCACGCTACCTTATATATATTTAAACATTCATTCACAAAGAGCTATTTGAAACCCAGTTTAAGTAAAATAAGTAATAAAAAACACCTTGAATCGGTGGTGACAGGGGAGACAAACGATAAACGCATTGGCAGAAGTGGTCATCTAGTATACAAACACATACAGACAAAAAGACAATACCGACTACAGAAATACAAAATATTATAACCGCAAAACAAAATTCTTATAGCAAATAAAACAAATATGGGAACATATATTAAAAGATTTATTTTAAAAGAAACATCGCAATTAAGGTTTAAGAATTTATTACCACCAACTAGCCAGTGACTGGCTCTAGAGTTTAAGAAGACTAAGCAAAGGTTTGATGCCTTAGAGCTGGGACTTTTTTTGTGTTAGGAATCTGTGGCACCAGATTTTAAAGACACCAATGAATAGACTGTATAGACTAACAGCTGAAACCAAAAAAACATGTTTTTGACATCTATCACTAGAAGCAAATTTGATGTCTGTCACTTGCCTGTCTTCTCACAGAGCAGAACTCTTTTTAATGCATCAGTCCACACTGACATCGAGAAACACATCACCTCAGGACCCCCTGAGTTCTTTTTTTTTTGTTCATGCTTGGAGTCTTCTCTTGTGAAGCAATAATATACACAGACAGCTATGATCACCAAAAAGTATATCCAATTTCTGAGTTAGGAAGATTGCTTTTAATGTCAGACCTTAATGTCACTGCAACATTTATTTCCCAATAAATAAATAAATAAATAAAATGAATGAATGTACAGATTAACAAACAAACAAACCTTTTTTTCCTAAATGAGTCTACATGAATTTTTTTTATCAGTTATGTTCTTGCTCTGTTCCAACCTGGTGAAGACAGCTTGGACAGCTGCACTCCTTTCAGCCCCTTATTGTCCTGATGACAGACAAACAGCTGGTTTTAAGAGGAGGTATAGAGTGGATTGAATGGAATGAATGCTCTGGTCATAAACTCACATCTCACTCATTTCTGACTTATTGTAAGACACAGGTAGTAGACTTGCAGACGTTGAAGCAGGTGATGATCTATGAGCAGTATTACAGGCAGAAAAATAAGGTGGAAAGATGGAGATGGAGGAAGAATTGCAAAAATTTAAAAATGTCAACTTTGCCTTTTCAACTTTGAACTGTATTAGAGGGGAGATGCAACTATTTATGTATTTTTCAAAAGCTGTCAAAAAAACACTTGAGATTGAGACCATCCATAACAATTCATCACCTGTGCCATGCAGCATTATTTCTGCTGTTATGCAGTTTTGCCATTAGCATGTACTCGTGAACTGTGACAGTTAAAATACATTTATGGGCTCTTACCTCATTGGCATGTAGTTCTTCATAGGACACTGACTGTGGGTTTGTTGCAAGCACACAGTTTGAAGCCTCAATCGTGATCTTGAAAGAATCCACCTGCCTCGCAAGGTAAAGCTTCATGATTTAGAAACTGAAGTTTCTGTCTGCTCTGCTGAGGTTTTTAGCCTCTTCAGTAAATTATTTGGCTTTATGGATTGCTGTTTTGATTTACTAATGCTGCCTTAAACAAGAAGCAGAAAGATGCATGCAAGAGCAGTGTTTGTATTTAACTAATTTACATTTTATAGAAAATATGATCTTTCTCGTATGAACCAAAGGCCTAGTAATAGAGTGATAAATCCACACTCTTGATGACGAGAGGGATGAAGGATGAAATGGTTTTGGGGCTTCACCTCTGCCTATAAAAGCCTGGCTCTTTTGACCACAACTTTCTTATCGACTTTCAGCTCAGGCTTTAATACCTTCAAGTGGCACCAGAGGATAAGTAAACTTCACTATCTCAGTGTGTCTTCATCTACTCTGTCTGCCTTTACTTTTTAGTTTGTGACAGATTTCATAGGCTATACTAGTCTCATGTTCCTCTGCTTTCTTCCCCCCTTTTTTCGTTTTGCCTGTATAGATTTGTCCCTGTCATTTTGATGGGTCTCATCTTTTTTTTTTATCATTTCAACATCCGTTTTTCCTCCAATGTCATATTATATAGTAGTTCTCTCTTGACTTTGTCCCGACGTCTCTCTTTTCTATCACCTTTCTCTCATTTTTGCCGGCTGTCTCTCTGTTTCTGCCCTGCTCTGTTTTTCAATTTCACTCCCTATCTTCTTCACTCACTGTGTAAATCCCCTCTTATCCACTCCCAGTAACAACTCGCCACATCCGGCTCTCTTGTTCTATCACTATGGATATTTGTTCTAGATTAACCTCTTGCACTCTGTCCCACCTCTCCTCACTCACATGCATTTTTCACCCATATCTCACCCTCTTCTTCTGTTGTGGCTGCCCTTCTCAGCTCCATCCTTCCTTTGTTTTTGGTCTTTTACTCTTGCCCTCTCCCTTCTCTGGGGAGCTGCGACATCAGTTTAACAGGCATCATAGCATCCAGTCCAATGCAATATAAATGCCTCCCTCTCTCTCTCTTTCCCTCCCTTGCTCTCTCTCTCTCTCATTTTCTTTTTTTTCTACTTCTTTCCCATTTGCACAGAAAAAGAGAAAGAAGGAACCTGATGAGCCACCAACCACCAGCCAATTCCCAGGGATGACACGCATGTTTGTGCCGCACAGATTGCCGTTTGCTTTTCATCTGAGGGATAGATTGAGCTCTTGACCCTCCCCACTCCTCCTTCTCCCTTTTCCCTCCTCAACAGCTTCCCTCCTGTTTTTGTCCCAAAAGGCTGTAGATGGGTTTTACACAGGGTAAGAAAATTGTTTTCAATTATCTTTCCTTTGACATTCTTTCATGTTTAATTTTTTCTATTCAGCATTTCTGTTCAGCATATTTGTAGAAGCATAAATACATGCATGTAGATATGAAGACGTTATATAGAATAATCCTTTTTTGTAGGTAGCATTGAAATTGGTCACAAGCTTTTGGTAAATGAAATATTATATAGTGAACGTAAGAGAAATACTGAAACAGTATTCTTTCAGTATTGTTCCGGTCTGAAGGACTCATTTGCATGAAAACGCTACCTCCAGATGAACAGAATCAACCTTTTGGGGGAGGACTGAAACAGACCTTTTTCTAGTACTTTGCTGGGGAAGTTGCGAGAGCCCAAGAAAAACTTTTTCCAACTTCCAGGTGAGTGATTAAAAGCACTGCACTGAGAGCACACGATATGGTTGATACGACATATGAACTGACAGTAAATACATCTGATAGTTACCTAGGCAACCAGAATGTGGGATGTCCAGAAGTGATCAACCTTCAACTTCAAAGCAATGTCCAACCAGTGAATTGCTTTCCAGTATGTGCACAGCTTTACTCTTTGTTTATACATAATTTCAGCAAGTCCTCAAACCTGCGCACTTGTCCCTGAGGTCTGATCTAACATAATAAAATCACTTAAACGACATGTAGGAGAGCATACAGTTTAACACAGAGAACTAAAGAGGCTGGAAAGGTTTTTGCAGGCAGATGTCTTTCAGGACCATTATGAATTTATTCTGCATAGATTTGTTCCCCTTATGTTTTTTTATTATTATTTAGGTGCCCTTTGGTTTTAGTTTTGACACCAAAACTAGTTCTTACAGTTACAAAAAGAAGTATCTCATAACATTAACCATATCTTCGAATTCTTCATTTTCCAGGTTGTCACAGGGACAAGTTTAAGTTAAATGCAACACTTACACACTTTGCTTCCTTATATATTAGTTTCCATGACTTGTGAAGTCTTTTTGAGATGGTTTACAGAACAGTCCCCATACAATGGAGTTTTAAAAATGTTTAACACTCAGTATGCCTGACAAGCTGATAAGCTAACAATAGCATTTATCACTGTCTGAAATATTAAAGTACTTTTGTTCCCTCCATGTTGCGTAAAATGCTGTCTTGTTATTATCATTCTGTGAGTGAATTTACAGTATGTATGTGTCTGCAGAGGAAATAAAATGTCTGTATAAACGTATATTCTAAATAATCAAATTTATAGGCATTATTATGTGTGTGTGTGAGAGAGAGAGTGAGAGAAAGTGAAGCCAATATGAACACAATGTAAATAGCAGACATTCGTCTCGTGAAACTATGTATATACATTTGAATATTGGATTTTTGACAACATTTTGTCAGTGACTTATTTTGTTGAATAACAAACGATGCAGCTTAATTATGAACATTCTGAAAGACTGAAACATTTTTCATGCTATTCTGATTTCCTCAGCCACTCAGTACAAACATTTTTTATGTTTGTTTGAACAGAGACGGGGACAAAGAGTGACTCCAGTGAGTGTTGACTGATTCAGATCACAAAAGACAAACAAGTAAACAAACAAAAAAAACCCTTCAAACAAAACATGGTTTTATTTTGGTGTCAGTTTACTCAATTCCTTAGTGCATATTGCAAGAAAATCCATACAGAGTTAGTTTACTGATTGCTTCTAGCCTTTGCTAAAACATTTGTGTGGTGATGGGAGTTATATCTTCTACGATTGTAATCCGAAGTGCACTGAAAGGTTTTGATGAATATGAATAATAACAGTTATTTAAATTGTATAATAAGCTCAACCAATGACCAACCCATCTGAACACAGTTGGTAGGAGTCAAGTTTAATAAAACTGGACCGTTTGGTAATAATACCAGAGATCTTTTGAGGACTTGGAAAACACGTGCTGAGAATAAAGCCATGATGTAGAACAGCAATTCTTTTATTATTCCTTTTCATGCTGCATTTGCCTTGGAAGGGTAATGGCACCGGTATTTGTTAATGGTTATGGGCAATGTATTGGTTCTTGCTTGTGGAAACCAGACCTCAGCACCATTCCTGCATGTGCTTGAGATTACCATTCTCCACAGTGGTTTTCCCCTAAACAAGGAAACAAAGTTATCTCCCATTTTTTCAGCTGTTGTGGCAATCTCCCATTGAAGTTGATTGTCTTATTAGGTATTATATCTATTAAACTGTTATTTCATTCAGGCATTTCATTTCATTTTTGATTCTGAAGACTTTCATAGGTGGCAGTACTTAAAACATTACTTAAAAAAGCCTTTACTTGACTCAGCGATCTTATCTAATATCTTAACTTTATCTTATCTAGGCAATATTATTAGAAAGCACAACATATATTTTCATTGCTATGCAGATGATAGCCAGCTTTATTTATTCATGAAGCCACATGACACAAATCAACTAGTTAAACTACAGGCATGTCTTAAAGTAAGTAAAGCGCTATATAAATACAGGCCATTTACCATTTAAAAACAAAAAGGCCTGTATGACCTCTCATTGCCTACTTCAGACAAAACTGAGGTTATTGTACTCAGCCCTAATATTTACTTTAGATGGTATTACCTTGGCCTCCAGTTACACTGTGAGAAATCTTGGAGTCACTTTTACCAGCATATATCCTTCTGTGTGCACATTAAACAAATATAAGTAGAACTGCTTAATTGTATTTGTTGCTAAAATTAGAAACACCCTGTCCTAGTGTGATGCATAAAAAACAAGTTCATGCATTCATTACTCATAAGGTGAACTGTTATAATTCACTGCTTTAATTTCTCTTTAAAAACTGCAGTGAGAGTACTGACAGAGAAAGAGAGGACATATTTTCCTCATATTAACTTATATTTACTGGCTCCCAGTTAAACGTAAAATTGAATTTAAAGTCTTTCTCCTCACATACACATACTTGAATCAAGCCCCGTTATATCATGGAGATCTCATGGAACCATACTGTCCCAATACAGGACTGCTTTCAGACTGTTGGCTTACTTGTGGTATGTAGGGTATTTAAAAGTAGAATGGGAGGCAGAGCCTTAAGCATCCATGCCCCTCTTCTGTGGAACTAGCTCCCAGTTTGGATTTGGAAAACTGGCATCCTCTCTATTGGTGATCTGTCCAGGGTGTATCCCACCTCTTACCAGATGTTAGCCAGAATAGGGTCCAGCCCCTCCAGGCCCCTCTTCTGTGACCCCGATAAGGATAACAGGATAGGAATGGATGAATGGATGGAGGCTTACACTGCTGAGGCCTTGCCATGATGCGCTGAGTACTTCTTCACTTATGTCCTTTCACTCTCCATTTTGTTCCACTATTACATTTAATCATTAGAAAGTAGTAGTAGAATTACTGTAAATCATGTCTCTCTCTCCCATACGTGTGTCTTTGCTGTCTTTTCTTTTAGCTCACCCTCAACTGGTCATGGCAGGATCAAGGTGGCTGCCACTCCCTGAGCCTGGTTCTGCCAGAGGTTTCTTCCTGTTAAAAGGTATTTTTTTTTCCTTGCTTGCTCTTAGTGGGGATGTCTGATTGTTGGGCTTTTTTCCTAATATTCTAGTTTCTTTACACTATAATATAAAGCAATTGGAGTTTACTATTACTGTGAATTGGCACTATTTAAGTAAAATAGAGTTGAACTGAATCTCCCTCTGTGCCATCTGTGAATCCCTATGCTTCTGCTTCAATGTATCACTGGAATTCATGTATAGACCAAGCCACTTACACACACTGGGCCTTCAGCCCAGGGAAATTGGCTGCGTAACACAAGTTGGGAGGTGAACAACACGTTTAAACGCCATCTTTTCTCATATGTATCCCACATAACAACATAGTCCAAACTTGTTCTCACTACTAGAAATAGTTCATTTCATTTAGGCAAGAGTGTGACTTGCAAGAGGGAGCACATGTCATACCCACTCACAGCTCCTACAGTCACACATAGATGGTACTGGGAAGCTGGCTGGTTAAGACCCTTGATGTCTGATTGCACTGGACATTTAGGTTCTCCGTCAGATAATATTTAGACAAGTTCAGGGCTGCAGTGAAAACTGATACTGCATGACAGAACAAGACTAAAATACACTATATGGACAAAAAGTATTGGGCCGCACTTCTTACATGTTTGAATTCAGGGGATTTGAGTGCCTTTACCAGAAAGGTAGAAATCAATCATCTGGCCATTTAGTCTGCCTTTACAAACATTTATGAAAGAACGGGTTGTTTTAAAGAGCTCACTGAATTTAAATGTTGTACAGTAACTGGATGCCACAAGTCAGTTTGTGAAATTTCATCCTTCATAGATATTCCACAGTCAACTTTAAGCAGTACTACTGGAAAATGGAAACAACTCAAAATACACAGAAACTCAACCACAAAGTGGAAGACCATGTAAAGTTACAGAAGAGGGTCATCAAGTGCTGAAGTGCATTGTGCACTGAAGTAGGCTTTGGAGCTGGAAATTTCATGGCATGGGTTTCCACAAGGCACAATGCCAAGCATCATATGGAATGCCGTAAAGTACGCTGCCACTGGACTCTGGAGCAGTGGGAACGTAGTCCATGCGGTGATGAATCATGCTTCTCTATCTGCAGTCTGATGAATGAGTCTAAGAATTCCAAGAGGACTTTAACTGCCTGATTTTATTGAGCCATGAGGTTGATTTTCTGTGGTTCTGGGGTCCTTAGTTCTACTAAAGCAAAATCTTAATGCCTCAATACTACATTTTGGACAGTTCTATGCTTTAAACCTTATGGTAACAGTCTGGGAAAATCCTTTTCTGTTCCAGGATTGCTGTACCCCAGTGCACAAAGAAAAGTTCATAAAAGCATAGTTGAATGAATACTGTTGGCAAGGACTTGACTGGTCTACATAGAGTCCTGATCTCAATACATTAAATACCTTAGGCAAGAACAGAAATTGTGAGCCAGTCCTTCTAGTTCAATGTGTGTTTGACCTCACAAATGCTCTTCTGTCCCCACAGACACACTCGAAAATCCTGTTGAAATTCTTCCAGGAAAGTGGAAACAGTTACAGGTTTAAAGGCAGGACCAACTACATATTAATGCCTATGGATTTAGGATGAGATTACATAAAAGCTACTGTTGATGTATTGTGTAGGTAGCTTAATATTTTTGTCAATGTAGTGCAGAATGCAGAGGTTGCTTTATATTTTCATATAAAGAAAAAGAAAAGGGTGATTGGTTATGATCTTGACCCTCAGTAACATGTGATTTTTAAAATGGGTATCATTAGGAATGTGTAAATTAAAAAAACTTTGGATTTCTAAAGTATGTGAACTCACTAGACGAAAAACAGGCAGAATCGAAATTTAACGTATGTGTCAAAATCTGTGCTGCATATAAGGTGGTTGAGTGTCGCTGTGCGTGGGCTGCATTATATCAGTTTGCTTGTGTGTAGCGTAATATTTGCTTGAATTTGTCTATCAGTGTGCTCGTGTGTCTGTTTGCGTAAATTTGTGTCTCTAAAAATTTTTTGTGTGTTTGCTGTATTTGGTAATTAAAGCGGTGCGTGCCAGCCCAGTGACAATGTAATACCACTCTAATCGTCTTCAGCTCTCCCATCTGTGTGCCCAACATGACTGTCTCTCTATCGCACACGCACAAACTCAAAGACACACCAGACGAGCCAACGCTCGTATTTCTTTTTACCTTACAATTCTCACTCGAGAAAAAGAGACACAACGGGAAACAAAGCGCCACTCAGACAGAAAGCAACTCGCTCAGTAGACTGGGACAGCCAATTAGAGATTTACAAAGACATGAACATATTAATATTTAGCAAAGTGCTTACTATAATACTTACTATAGCATACTTTCTATAATATAAATTACACGAATGACCATAGTTAGACACAATCCACATTTTAACCTTCACAGATTTGTATTTATTCCCAGAAACTTTCAGTAAGTGAGGCGGATCTCTTAGAATAAGAAATGGAAGGAGCAAGGTTTCTAGTTTAAAGAGGATAAAGGTTTAATATGTGAGAGGGTTGCAAATCAAGCTATGTAACCGTTTAAGAGGTTTGGCTGTATCTAAAGAGATATGGTGATATTTGTTATTGCTGAGTTGTTTTTGTTTTCACTGTTAGAGTATACTGATTACAACTGCAGACAGATGCTGTGATACTAGTGGTTGGGGAATAACAGCTTTATTTATTTTTTTCAACTTTTTACTCCCGAAAGATTCTTTTGTCCGCTACTGTGCTGTATGGAGCTTTTAGCTACTAAAATACAACAAACTCACCTTTTTTATACTAGGTGAAATATTCACAACCTCTGCTGTATTAATTTGTGTTTCTAGTCCTGAATTTTCACCTTTTATCACATTTCGCAACACAAATGTCTTACCGTTATGTTTGTGTCCCTGAATACGATTGCTATCTGTCCAAACGTCCTCGTATGCTTTGATTAGTCATCCTCTCCTTTTCACGCTTTGTAGAGGCAAAGCATGAAATGCAGCATGCAGAAGTATCAGTACTAGCAGCGGGAGATAATATATATTTAAAACCCAGACGTTATTGTGATACTGGGTTAATTAATTATTGTCTACTTTTAAGGGAAATAGTCCACGTCTGGAACATGGATAGATGAGTGGTGGAGTAAAGTATTTGTATTCATCCTTTCATGTCTAAAGATGAATAAAAATACCAAAGTATTTTATGTACTGGTTTTGCTTTGGTCTTTAGCCCCCACTTGAGACTATTTACAATATACATGTTCTAGACATATTTACTTCTTGTTGTAACACATTTGTTTCAAAGTTGTGCTGATTGTCACAAAAGAGGACTACAAAAGCCTGATAAAAATGTTTTGGGGTCTAGTTCACATTTTGCTGTGAGACTGGGTTGCAATACTGGTATGCAGCTAAGCATAGAGTGAAAGAGGTGTGATAAAAACATCTATAGGGTTTAAGCTTTTTTGTGTATTGCTGTTTGTCCTTTTCTTCCAAAACCTTCTTCCTAAAAAGTTAACTAATTTTTCCTTCATGAAAGTTTAGGTTTGAAAAAAAGTATAGGAGGAACATGAAGCCAAAGAGACATAAAATCCAGATTTTAAAAATTCACTTCACTTTATTTTACTCTACTACTGGCTCCTGCCCCTTCCGTACTCTTGTACCTTCCTTCTGCTCCCCTCACTTCTCCTTATCTCTACAACATGGAAATTGGATACTCTAATTTTTATCCGCCTACTCTTCACTGCTGTGTCCAACAGGCTGAACACCACACTGTCAGCCTGTTGGACACAGCTTGTCAGTAATATGTAACATTTATAAGTAGGAAAGCTTAATTTCCAGCCCTGGAGACACGCTATCTTGACAGTCCCAACCAGTGTTACTACACTTCACGTCTAAAGTTTTAACAGACAGACTGATGTACATGAGTTTATTAACTGACTGGGCCTGTTGAATAAATGAGTCTCTGGTGTAATTCCTTATGAGCTGGAAGATTTTGGAAGCATGTACATCCTGTTCCTCCCGTTTTACCCGTAAACCCGTCATCTATTCTGAACCTTCGATTTACCTGTTCCACCTAACATCCGTCCACTCTCATGATCAGCTTGGGAAAATAGAGCTCATTTAAGACTCTGATACACAATTACATGGACAGAGGCTTACAGGCTGACCCTGTAAACTCAGCCACACACTCAGATTCATGCACATTACATCCCCCCCCTCTCTCTCTTACACACACACACACACACACACACACACACCTACCTGTCTGGATACTGCTCCCCTGTGTGATTTTTATAGTGAAAGGTTAATTTGAGTGTAAGGAGCCCAAGGCAATGACTGGGAACAAGGGATAGAGAGAGTGTGAGAGAGAAAGCAAGTAAGAAACAGGGAGGAGTGTTAATTCAGTTCAGGAAAAGCACCCACTTTAAGTAAGATAGTGACAGAGACACCAAGAGGTAGGAGAGCAAGAGAGACTCGAGCACTCAGAAGCTATATTTAATTAGCCTTGGATGACTAGCTGACTTGCTAGAAAAAGGCCACTCTCCCTGCACACTTCTCTCCTGTCAAGTACCCTGTTAGTGAAACCTCTAAGACAGATGGAGGGGGTGGAGGCAAGACGAGAGAATGAAAGCAACAGATGAACAGAGGGAGATTCAGAGATCTAGACAAAGTGATGGAAATGGACTGAAAAAAAAAGGAAAGCATGAAGAGAGGGAGCTACACAGAGAGATCAGACCACAGCCATCTGAAGTTTGGACAACAGCAACAAAGAATGCAAAAGTCAACATATTTAAGCATGCAGTTTACACAGAGCTAGTGACTCCACAGTGTAATGGTTTACACAATCGCCTAACAGACAAAGAGTCTCTGGCTTGATCCTGGGAGGAGAAATGAATCCCTTTGGGGTTGTGTCAGGAAGAATATGTGACGTTAAAAACTATAAAAATCTACCAAATCAAAAGTGCAGAGCCACCTGCTGTGACAATCTCTTTTGATTACAGGAACAGCTAAAAGTAGAATCACACACAGAGCTGATGTATACAGTATACACATGTATATGGCATATATCCCCATCGCCGCATGTCTTTTTATATTCATTTCTAAAGATATTTATTGATATAAAGTGGCAAATCTATGGCCCCACGGGCAAGGAAGCCCATATTAATCTTTATTGCTCTTTGGTGGTGTGCATAGCTGGGAGCTGTTGGTCAGCTATAGTAATCTGGCTTGGGCTGCCAATATTTGTGATAGCAGGTTTTTTTCACACACTCTTCCTCTGAAAAACAGTGAGATGCAATTGTAAAAGAGAACAATTCCACAAGGACCACCTACCAGAGATGAGCAGTAAGATGTTAAAAGTAACGCATTACTGTAATCTGATTACTTTTTTCAAGTTACGAGTAAAGGATTACTATTGCAAAAAAAAAGTAATTACACTGCTGTTGCTGCGTTACTGTGTTACTAAACCATGATTTTTTTTTTTTATTTTATTTTATTTTTTTGGCCTGTCCCGTTTGGCTCTTTTGCCATCAGAATTGTTGTCTAAAGGCAAAGAAAGATGCCCAACGGATTTACTTTACCAAACTGACCATCCCAGCCTTGCCGTAATGGTCCATTTGATTCACCTTTTATTGTTTCTTTTATTTTGACTTACTGAATACGGGACAGACTTGACTGGGGGAAAGAAGGGGAGAAAGAAAGAGGGAAAGAGAAACAGCTGAGAAGAGGGACGGGGGAGAAGGGCAAAAGACAAAAACCAACAGAACGGGCAGAGAAAAAAAAATGCATATATCAATCACCTGGATCACCTGCTGAGAAAGAAAAAAGAAAGCAAGCAGAAGAGAACAAGAGTAATAGAATAAACAACATCACAATGATATATGGGAATATGACAGTAAATACTAAATGTTAAACATTATTGTGCAGCACATAAGATCAACAGAACACAGTGTGCTTTGAGGTAGGAGCCAAAAAGGGTGTAGTTTGTGGGTGTGATCACCCGTGTGTACACCTGTGAGCATGGACGCGCTTGTTTTTTTAAAAGGTTCCTTCATGTAATAATCTGCTAGAGGGTGTGGGGGGGCCACAGCCCCGTCCTCCAGGGCGTGAAGCAGGTGTGGAGGAGATCAAAACTCCAGACATCCAGAGGCCCCCAGAACACAAGAGACCAAGGAAGACCAACAGAGGGGCAGCCGCGCCACTGTCCCAGAAAGAGCTGAGGAAAGTCCCAGATGAGGGCTCACTCAGCAGCCGCGGAGCAGAAGCCAGGGGGAGTTGCAGTGACGCGCCCGTGAGCTCCGCTGGCAGCCAGCTGCGCCTGAGTGACCGAGCCCCAGGCCGAGAGGCCGGGGGCACCCCACCTCCGAAGTGGCCCGAGCGAGCCCCAGGCTTCAGGCCCCGATAAGCGGCCGCCAAGGAGTGAGCCGGTGTGTACTTGGACGCCCATCCCCGGACACAAAGAACCACCAACGCACCGATGTCTGAGGGGGTCCGCCACTGGCAGGGGAAGTGGTGGTAGGGGGAGGTAGGCCTCCAAACCTTGGAGGGCCTGAGATGTCCCCAGAGAGGTGGCGCCTGACACCCAACCTGACATATAGACACAGACATACAGGCACACACAGATACAAACATCCATTCCCACCCTCATGCTCTCATATGCACTTACTCCACACTCAACCAACGTGGAGACAGACATAAAGAGACGTTGTACACACGATCACACTCCCCAAGCGTACTCTACAAACCGGGTCTAGGTGCCCCCGCCCCTGGAGGGGGGAACTGCACCCAGACCCAGGTGGTGTTTCCCTTTTCCCTGCGGTGGGGGGAGGCAGACCGCCCCGACTCCGCAGCAGCAGGAAGGCTCCACACTCCAGACCGCAGTCGGACGGCCAACTCCTCCTCCTAGTCCTAGCCCCCCTGCTCCAGCAGGTCGCAGAGAACGGGGGTGAGAGAAGACTCCGAACCTCCCTCCACCCGCTCATTGTAATGTTGATGCATGTGTGTTCTAAGGTGCATTTAAAACCCAGGAGGGCTTGGAGCTACCTGCCAGAGAGCAGCAGGTAAGCGCATGGTCCCTCCTGCTAGCCCTCAATGTCTACGTGTATTTAAAATTGAGAGGTGGGCAACGATGCCAGGGGTGGGGTGTACACCCTGATGGTACTTTGGACTCCGTGTATCGTGCCCACCCCCAAGATCCTATATGTATGTGTAATGAGAGTGTGAGTAATGTGAATGTCTAAGTTGTGGGATAAAATTGAGGCAGAGGCAGCCAGAAGGGGACATAAGGGTGGTAGCCTCCTCTGCACCCTGGTGACATACCCCTACTCCAAGGCCCTGCATGTGTGGGTGGTTGTGGTGGAGCGGGAAGAGGGAGGCAGCTGGAGATGGGGAGGGAAGGAAGGGAGGGGCAAGTGACCCCTCCCTGGGGCCAGCTCCCCCGCTGACCCCAGTAGGCACCCCCATACTCCGCGACCCGCCAGGGAAAGGGGGCCCAGGCCCATCCAGACCGGGCCTAGTGCAGCAGCGCCGCCCGGCCCCACAGAGCCCGGGACAGTCCACCCAACCCCACCACAGAGAAAACTGCACCCACCCCACCATCCACTCATCTTCCAGACTACATAAGACAATAAACACCCAGGCTGAGATCTTCCTCCACCTCTCCTGTATCTCCCCCTCCTGCAGAGGCAGCTCCTGAGGAGAGGAAAGCTCCTGCAAGATGTGACAATCTCCCCCACCAGTTGAAGAGCCCCCCAGGTGGCTCGACGCACCGGCGGCACCCTGCTCCAGGGCTGGGCCCCCATGCACCCACCCGCCCACAACCCCGGCAACACACCAACCAGGACCCAAGCCCCCGAGGCCCGGTCCGGGTCCCAGCCCAGAGACGGCGCGCCCGCAGAACCTCACGCCCATCCCGGACCCACCCAGGGGCAGCCAGGCTACCAGGTCAGTAACCCACGTCCGTCAGCACAGACCCTCCCCTAGCCCCGCTGCACGCAGCCGCGAGGAAACAGTCACCGGAGAGCCAACAGAGCCCCTAACCGGACATGACCGCTACCCCGGGTTGAGCCCCCCAAGGAAGATGCCTCCGGGGAACCCCCTGACGCCCTAAGCCTGTCCCTACCCCCACACCAATCACAACAGTGAAGGCGGGACCAAACTATGACCCCCCACCCCCACTAGGTGATGGAGCTGATCAAAGGAGCCCAGAGCAATTGATCTGATGTGGTGGCAGAGGCTGTATCAAGACTAATGTAATCTAATAGATAATTTCTATATTGGTTAGAATTAAGATTATTTTTATTTTTCCAGTTCATGAGGACTGTTTTCTTGGCTATGCATAGGGCAGTGAAAACCATATGGGCTATATTCTTTTCTGAAGTGACATTATCTAAGCTGCCCAACAAACACACTAAGGGGGAAGTTGGAATGTTACATTTCAGACACTTCGATAAGTCTTCACATATCTCGCGCCAAAACTTCTGAACTGGTGGACAGAACCAAAGAGCGTGGATATAATTGTCCGGTGAATTGGTTTGGCAGTGTGAGCAGTTGTTGGTAGACGTAAAGCCCATCTTGAACATCCGATGACCTGTATAGTGCACTCTATGTAATATTTTGTATTGAATTAATTGAAGACTGGGATTTCTAATTAGATGAAAGGTTTTTAAGCAAATCTGAGACCAGAAGTTTAGGTCTAAGTTAACTGATAAATCCGCTTCCCATTTTGCAATAGGAAGTGATATTGATTCATCTGTTTTAGAAAGCATTCTGTATATTTTGGATAGTAATTTGGGGGGTTTAAGAGTAAGAAATTGAACCACACTTGGTGGTGTTTGTAGTTCAACTTGACCCGGTTTAAATTTCTTTTTTACTATGGATTTAATTTGTTGATATTCTAAAAATCTTTTCTTGTTGATCCCATATTGTGTAACTAGTCCGTCAAATGAAATAAATTCTGTTCCTTCTAGTATATGTTCTAAATATTTGATTCCTTTATCACTCCAATCTGAAAAGTTTATCATATTATTGTTTTGTAATATGTCAGGGTTGTTCCAGATAGGTGTACGTTTGCATGGGATTAATGAAGACGCCGTCAATTTTAGAAACTCCCACCATGCTGTCAGAGAAGAGCTGATGTTGATGCTTTTAAAGCATTCATGTCGTTGGATGTTTGAGCTGATAAATGGTAGGTCTGAGATCTCTAGATTATTGCAGAGTGCTTGTTCTACATCTAGCCAAGGTTCATCTAAGAGGGTGTGTTTTAGCCATCCTGAGATAAACTGAAGCCTGTTGGCTAAGAAGTAGTGCTGAAAGTTAGGCAGTTCTAGTCCTCCTTTATCCTTGGTCTTTTGTAGTGTTTTTAAGCTTATACGTGGGGGTTTATTTTTCCAAAGGAATTTGGACATACATGAATCTAGAGATCTTTGTAGGATTCTGCAGGAAAGCCATCTGGACCTGGAGCCTTATTATTGTGCATACTTATCAGGGCTTCCTGGAGTTCACCTGGTGTCAGTGGTGAATCCAGTGCCATTGCTTGAGTGTCCAATAATTTTGGAAGAGTTATGTTGTCCAAAAACTGATCAATTTCTTTTTTAGATGGGTTTATTTGTGGTGAATACAACGTTTTATAGAAATCCCTGAAAATGTTGTTTATTTGTATCGGATCATATATTGTGTTCCCAGATGAATCTTGAACAGCACATATAGTTGTTTTTTCTTTATTTATTTTTAGCTGGTTTGCTAGAAATTGACCGGATTTATTACCATGTTCATAATTTTGTAGGTGTAGTCTTTGTACTAAGAATTTTGTTTTTTTATCAATTATCTCATTTAATTCTAGTTTTGTTTTGCGTATTTTGTTCAATGTTTCCTGATCTTGGTGGGACGCGTAGGCTTCTTCTAGTGATTTGATGTTTTTTTCTAATTCCTGAATATTTTTGTTTTCTTTTTTCTTTTTATGTGATGAGAAAGAAATTATTTTACCTCTCATCACAGCTTTCCCTGCTTCCCATAGAACAGAAGCTGATGTTTCGGGAGTGTCATTATAGTCCAAATATGAAGTCCACTCTTTTTTAAAATATTTAATAAAGTCTTCATCTTTAAGTAGTGATATATTAAATCTCCAGTTTTTTCTTGGCGTAGTATTATTCTTGTGCATTAGTGTTAAAGATACAGGACCATGATCGCTGACAGCTATAGGGTGAATCTCAGTGTCTGAAATGTCGTTCAGCAGTGAGCTGCTGACCAAAAAATAATCCAGACGAGAGTAGGAGTGATGGACATGTGAGAAAAAAGTATATTCCTTACTGGTGGGGTGAAGGGAGCGCCATGCATCGCAAAGACCAAAGTCACTCATATGCTGTTTGATTATATTTGTGGACTGCCAATTACGCTGAGTTCCCGCTGAGCCTATCCATGTCTTCATTTAGTCCAAGGTTGAGGTCACCTCCAAGAACAAGTGTGCCATCTAAGTGTTCAGAGAGTGCACTGAAAAAACCGTGAAAGAATGAGGGATCATCAACATTTGGACCATATACACTTGCAATACATAGCTTTTTATTACGTATAGATAGTTTAATGATTAAGAATCTACCCTCTGGATCTATAACTGTATCGAGTACTGTGAAATTAATATTTTTATGTATTAAAATTGCTGCTCCCCTTTGTCTAGAATTATAACAAGCTGAGAACACATTAGGAAACTCAGGTGTTTTAAGTTCATTCGAACCTCTAAGAGGTCTGTGGGTCTCTTGTAATAGGACAACATCTGCCTGTAGTTTTTTGAGTTGGTTAAATATTTTTAACCTCTTTTCTCTGGAGCCAGCTCCATTTATATTCCATGTAATGAACCTCAGTGTACCCATAGATGTTTGTGTATAACTAGGGATGTATGCTGTGTGCGTCGCTTAGACAGGTGGAGAGAATACGTCACTTGTTCATAAATAAAGAGAAGGAGAGAGAGAAAAAATGTGTGGCGAGATGCTCCCTGAGTCTGACTTTGTGTATGCATAGTTACTAATATGAGTAGGCTTGGCTTAAGTGTGTGTGTATCTTATATGACTGTGTGCGCTGTCTGACTGATGTAAATGTGCTGCCGTTGAGCGCATGGTGCGTATGTGTCGAAATAAAGGATGTTTGTGGATGAGTGTCGAAGCAGGTGATCGAGGCAGTGAAAGGAATAAAGAAAGAAACCAAGGACAGGGGTGAGCAGCATAAAACCAAGAGGGGGAAAAGAGAGGAGGAAAAAAAAAAAAAAACGAGAAGAAAAAAAAAAACAGAAACAAAACGTAAACATTCCAATTAAATCACTGACGGAGAGTGACGGTGTTAATTCTGCTATGAAATCACACTTTAAGATGCGATTTGATACTGGTAAGTTAAACAGATGTTAATGCAAGTTAGTGTGAGTGGATAGGGAAATGGTGCAGCTGATTCTTATCTGGTGTGAGGTTAATACAGCCACGGAGTGATGTTGGGGTCGCGGTGGAGCTGTCCGTCCACGTACAGCCGGTCCACAGCGATGACAGCGCGGGAGCCCTTCTGGATGAAGCCGCGTCGGATTGGGAAGAGGACCCTGCGTCGTTCCAAGATCTCTTTGGGGAACTGGTCGTTCACGCTGAAGTCCGTTCCTTTTAATTCCCTGCCGCGGCTTTTCACATGTTGCTTTTGTTTGAAGTGGCCGAATTTGGCCACGATAGGACGTGGTCTCCCGGCCGTAGCCCGAATGGGGCCGAGGCGATGTACCCGATCGAAGACGATGTTCTTCACAGTGTCCTCCGGCAGCTTCAGGTGGATTTTGATGAAGCTTTTTACCGTGGTCTCCGCGTCCTCTCCAGCGGCTTCTGGAATACCAGAAAATACCAGATTATCACGCATGCTACGAGCTTGTAGATCGATAACTGTTTCTTTTATTTTTTTATTTTCTCTATTGAGCTGGGTAACATTATCTGTGAGACATTTCACCGACTCCCTTAGCGTGGCATTTTCAGCAGCAAGCGTTTCCACCTGCTGCTGGCTGTACTCCAGGGATTCTCGCAAGCATTTAAATTCTCGGTGAAGAATCTCCACCAAGGACAGCCTTGCGTCGAAACTGGACAATCGCTTGTCGATTGACGCCAATATGTCGGCAATATCTTTGCCGGCTGGCGATGTTGAGCCGGGGGAATCTGCCGGGCGTTGTCTTTTCGACGACGGCGTCTCAGCTTTGGCCGGGGAAGCTGCACACGGGGTCTTCTTCATCACGAGATCCTGAAAGCACTGATCGATGTAATCTTGGAGAGTCTCTAAACTCTCCTCGTTGTTCTCCAGGGTGTTGGAGATTATTTAGACAAATAGTGTTAGTTATAAGACAATTGATAAGTGTATTTGGTAATGCTGAAGCTTAAATGAATTTGTTCAAATCTAAACTACCATTTGCTTTAATTTTCCGCCAAAATCTCCGGCGTCTGACGTCAGTTACAACATGAGTCGCTTACCTTGTCCGTCACTCCAAACCATGATTTTGTTAGGGAGAGTGTCTCATGACAATGACGTTTGTGAGTGGAACGTCCGTCTGTGTGTAGATCAACAATGGATAATATAGAGTGTGGGAGAGAGTACGACCGTGCAGCGTTTAAAGCTTGGAAGTACTTACACTACTTTGATTTTGATTCCATAAAAAGTGACAAAAACATTAGTGTCCACTGTACACTGCGTGGGAAGAAAACTTCTTTCTTCAAGTTCGAGAATGTTGCATATAATTTAATTTTTGCTTGATGCAATGTGCATAAAGCTAAATAATTACAACTAATAAAACAAGTTTTAAAAAGAGACTTTTTTCATTTGATTCAATTTTATATGATGGATTACGCAGAAAAAATTGAATTGGACTAAAAGGTCTATTGCTTTATAATTATACAGGTTGTGTATCATGTTTTTAAAAGTAACTAAGTAATAAAGTAACTAATTACTTTTGAAAATAAGTAATTAGTAAGGTAACTGGATTACTTTCTTGGAGAAGTAATCAGTAATTAGCAACTAATTGCGATTTTCCAGTAACTTGACCAACACTGTTACCTGTGGTTTTAAGGGGCTGGAATACACCACCAGAAGGACTTACTGGATGTTGGATTGGAAGGTCTGAAAAGAGCAAGAAGCCATTGTGAATGTTATCATCCCAGTAAATGGCCGCAGTAGGCAGTTACATGGCTGTGGTTACATGTACACATTTCACTGTGTGTTATACTTGTATAACTATGCATGTGACAAATAAAGAACCTTGAACCTTGAACCCACATTTTTTTCCATTTGCTTGTAATGTTTCAGAAGATTTCTGGTCAACTGTCTAAAATGGATAAGACTAAATATTGCCTTATTTTTTACAAGTGTATGCATTTAACTGGAATATTTAATATTCCAGTTATATTTAAGTATCTTTCATTAATCGTCTTTAAATGACTGTCTTGTCTCAATCAACTCTCTGAAGACTATTTCCTGTTTAACACAGTAACTGCTGTTTTGGTCTTCCTCTTGTTTCTTAAGGACTATGTTTTAAAACGTTACTCCCAGGAGTTCATTTATTTATTTATTTTGGAAATAAGAAAAGCTTATTTCTCTAAGCATTCATATCAAGAGGGCATGTGCAGGAAGACCACAGACAGAAATTAATTATTTTCATTTGTGGGTGATTTTTTTCCAGTTCTCTTAAATGGATTGGAATTTCAATTTGTCTGGCCTGTAACTGAGTTGTTTTCTGGAGATTACCTACTCAGTTTGGGATTTTAAACTGAACTAGGAGACAAAGCTTTATTTGAAGATAAAAGTGATTAACAGAAAATAGCTCAGATTATATAAGAGAACTCTAGTGGTTGTGAGAAAAAGTGCATGCAAAATGTGGAAATTTCAGCCTACTTAACCTGAATAAATGACTACATTAACATAAGACAATAGAAAAATTCTGTTAACAAGCCAGTTGAGGGAAGCCATGGCATACCTACCTATAAAACACGGCTACAGTAATGACTAATCTGTGACACACAATAAATGATGACCCTTAATATCAATTTCCCCCAGGAAGTCCGTTCTGTCTGCAAGGACTCGGAATTTTAACAATATCCTGTAATGTCTTCTATTCTATTCATGCCACAGACAATTTTTCAGTGAAGGTGTCAATTTCCTACAAAGCGTAAGTTTAATTTTAAAATAAAAATCTTAGATTCATTTTCATCTAAAGATGTCACAGAGCTCCATGGGTTTAAACTTCCCTTAGAATAGCTGGAGAGTGAAGCATCAAACAACACATCCAGAATATTTCAAAGGAGCAATACACTCTGCCCTAAAGGAAATGTGTCCTTAACATCTCTTATGCCTTTTCCCATCAAGTAGCCCTTTCTTGTTCCTCTTCAGTCAAAAGCTGGTGAAAAACTACAAGAGTTTTAAATAAATTTTTGCATCAAAGTATTGCATCAAATACGGAGGCAGTGGTTTGACAGATTTGTTTTTTTTTATCTAACAGCTGTAAACACACTGACACTAACCCACTCCGAAATCAAAAACTGCTTTTCTCTCATTCTCAGAGGTTGGTGATCTCTAATCCTGAGAACACGTCTACTGTTCGGAGAGCAGCTGGTGGCAGGTAGAGTCTTACCTGTTTGATGTGACTGAGGTGCCTCTTCTGTTCAAATGAGTAAAATTTTCTCTCTAAATGTTCCTGTTGACAGATATTATTATTTGAGTCTCTTCCCACCAATGCAATACATTCCCAAAATCATTCGGCGAGACTGTTTTTTGTCACTGTATCCTGCTCTTCTTCTCAGCTCGACGTCATAACAAGAAAGTTATCACTATCAAGTTAATTATTCCTTGTTTTGATGGACATTTATGCTCTCAAATTATACTAATTTAGTAATCTCCCTCAGCACCAATATGTTTGACAATTGCTGTTTTGGATGAAACTGCATCAGATAAATTGTCGTAAAATTCGGTAAACACCTTCCCCTCTCAAGTTGAATAGATTAAAGTGATTGCTTCTCTTTCCATCTGGTTTCTAGTTTGTCCAATTCTTTGGTTAATTGACCTTCAAGTATATTCTCAGTCGTACATCGCGCTTAGTGCTAATCAGCAAATGCTACTATGCTAACAAATTGTATTGAGATGGATTTTGTGCCACCTTAAGTTGTCCAGTAATGTGAAATTTCCTTCCTTTCGCAGTCATGATGGATTAATGTCATAGCAGGTAATTTTCATACACTCAATTCACGAGCTGAATGATGCGTCTGACAATTTTTCGTGTGTGATGGAATTGCAGCAGTACGAACTCTGTAATTTGTGACGGTAATTGCAGAAAGCTCTTACCTTATGCAAATCATACACAAATATTGCAGATGTCCTGTATTAACAATTTCTTATGCACAGTCTCCAAAAGTGATTCCATCCAAATTGTGCATTTCGCTTCCCTATTTTCTCTTTCTGCCCTGCAACCACGCCCTCTTTCTCCCTGTCTGTCTACCTTGATAAATTGCAGCTGGTTGGGAATGCACATTCACAGGGGAAATGATAAATATCCATAGAGAATGGATTTACAATCTTCAAACATCCAGCTAAAAGACAGCTCTTACCCCTGAGGAAATACTTCAACTCTATTTCTCACTCACTTTTTGTTCGTTGCGTCTTATTCCCCTTTTAAACCCCCTTTTCTCCATTTCTGTCTACACACATTTCTTGCATTCACTACTCAGAGGAAATACTTCAGTGCTCTCTTCTCATCTCTTCCCGTCTCTCTTGGTCATAAAAGCCAATTTGGAGGTCTTGACTTCCAGACAATCCTGGATCTCTAAAGTTAATCCACCAAAATAAATGCTCAACCATTTGTCTGCAAGAAAAATAGTCTTAAGAAATGTGACTAAAGGAGTATATTCTGCGTACAGGTGTAGAAACCTTAAAATTTTGTATTTATTCTGAATATCAACAAAGATCTTCACTTGTAACAAAGTTCACTGGCTAATATTTTCCTCTGTTCCATTTGTCCCAGATATGTGGTAAAGGTAAAATAGGTTTGTTCAAAATAAATAATCTACTGAGTACATGTTCTCTTGCTAACCAACAAACAAACATAACATCAAAATGACATAGAAATTAATATAAACTGTCTTATGAAGACACATTTTCCTCAGAAGTTAGTTAAGACCCTGGTTTTAACTATTTGTGTTTATTTATTTTTGCTTATTAGGGAAACACAAATGCATTACACGGAATTAAGAAAATCTTTAGAGAACGAACAGAGGTCAGAGGGATCTTCCATGAATGATGAGGCTATTTTCTGAAGAATAGATTGGTCAACATGCAGTGATTTTATACCTGTTGATATCTCTCTCTCTCTCTCTCTCTCTCTCTCTCTCTCTCTCTCTCTCTCTCTATATATATATATATATATATATATATATATATATAAACAGTCTAAGGAGCTTGGAAAGGAAAGCGTCTGGACTTCTTAAAGCAGCAATGGTAATTTCTCACCTTGTTGAATCACTAATTTTGATATGCACGTAAAGTCGAAGACACACACACAGAAAAAGAGAGAGTGAGAGAGAGTTGTCAGACTTAGTTCAAAAGCCTAAAGCTAAAAATATTTTAAGGATTACAGTATTGTTTATTCATTGTACACAAATCAAACATGACTAAATGAGTAATGGAGTTAATATTGAGCTCAAAAGAGCAGAAGAAATCACTGGACTGAAAGGAAAAGAAAATAGTGATTATTTCTGTCTGAGTCAGCAGTGGGCAGATATCCATCTGAAAACATCAAATATTTGAACCACTGTGAATTCTTGATTCAGCCTCCCAGGTATTTGAACAGTCATGGAAGCCACTAAACAAGAAATCCCTTATTGTTCTGGGGATTGTGTAAATCTGTAATGGAATACTTGAAGCATTTAATTTCAAACACTGTAAATCCATTTGGGGGAAAGGATTTTGAAGGCTGACATGAAAACAATTCACTCAGCCATAATTTGAAAAACTCTGGACAGTGCCCTGTGGACACGTCACTTATTCTTCTAATTTTAATATTATTTGTTTCTGTGTTTTTCCTTTATTCAGATAAACAGCCATTTTGACTGACATTTTAGCTTGAAACATCATTTTTTCAGGCTTTTCATTGGTTTCAGTCGTCTACCTTTAACTCCATGTCCAACAACACATGTGTGCACACACACACATATACATTTTTACTGTCACGGTTTTGTATTTTGAATTATTATTGTCTTTGAGTTCATCATTTGTCATTTCTAGTCTTTTGATTTGTGCTCCTGTGCTCCATGTTCAGTGTTTCCTCTGACTCCCCAGTCCGCCGTGTCTCTTTGTCGCAGTGTCTAGTCTGAGTGTTTGTGATTGTCTCGTGTTTCTTGTTTTACTTTGCAGTGTCTTGTGTCCTGTGTTCGGTGTTTTGAGTTTTGCTTCCCCGTTTTCTCATCTGGTCTAATTAGGTTCCACTTTGTCTCCCTCCTGTGTGCCATTTCCTCGTTTCCCCCGATGTGTATATATTCTGTGCGTTTATCTCTGTTCCTTGTCGGATTGTCTGTTTATCATCACCGGTGTTTCTTTCTGCATTTCCTCCTCAGTGTTCCATGTCTCAGACGCCTCATTCCCGGTTGTCAGGTTTTGCTATGATTTCTATGTTCCTCATGTTCTTTAGTTTAGCTGTTTCTTCAGGTTTTGTTAGTGTTCTCAGTTCCCCTTTGCTAGTTTTTTTTGTAGTGTTTTCATACAGCCACAAAGGCTCATTTTCAGTTTAAAACATTCTCCTGCATCATTGTCTGTGCTTGGATCCACTTTCTCATCTCCACATTTCCATTACTTTCAAAGTTCCTGGACATTTGATTTAACCACAACTACACAAGCCACATAACACTAACTTTATGTAAAGTAAATCCATTGGGCATCTTTCTTGGCCTTTAGATAATAAATCTGATCGCAAAAGAACCAAACTGGGCAAGAGGGGGGGGAGACAATGAACACAGGTGGATTTTATTCATGGCATTCTGAATGCACAGAGATACTGTGAAGAGATCCTGAGGCCCATTGTTGTGCCATTCATCCACAACCCTCACCTCATGTTGCAGCATGACAATGCACGGCCCCATATTGCAAGGATCTGTATACAGTTCCTGGAAGCTGAAAACATCCCAGTTCTTGCATGGCCAGCATACTTAACAGACATGTCACCCATTGAGCATGTCTGGGATGCTCTGGATCAGCGTATACAACAGTGTGTTCCAGTTCCTTGCACAGTCCAATAGCTGTGCAAAGTTCAGCAACTTTGCACAGCTATTGAACAGGAGTGGACCAACATTCCCCCCACAATCAACAACCTGATCAAGTCTATGTGACGGAGATGCATTGCACTGCATTAGGCAAATGGTGACCACACCATACTGACTGGTATCACACTTACATATTTCAGATGATCAAAAAATGCTTAGTATTAGACAAAGATTGCCTCACTAAAGTTTTTTATTTATTTGTTATTTTAGGTAAAAAAATAAAAAATAAAAAAAAACCAGTGGTCAGCGTTCAAGATTTAACAGTAAGAAAGAGGTGGGGTAAAAATGTCATCCATTTTTACTTTGGAGAGAGATTTCGTCATTGAAAGTCCCAAAAAAAGCAAAAATCAAAAACCACTCCGGACCAGAATACAAAGACATGTCTCACATTTACCAAATAACATCAAGATGACTTTTGGGAAAATATTCTTTAGGCTGACCAACCAGTTTGGTTACATCATCAGAACTAACACAGAATTTCATAAAAAGAATCATACCAACAGTCAGATATGGTGGTGGCTGTGTGACGGTCTGGCTTGCTTTGCTGCTTCAGGACGTGGACGACTTGCCATAATTCATGGAACAATGAAATGTGCTCTCTACCAGAAAATTCTTAAGGATTATGTGCATGCATCGGTTCATGCCCTAAAGATCAAAAGCACTCGCAGAGGATGATGACCTGAAACACACCAGCAAGTCTACCGGTGAATGGCTTAACAAAACAAAACAAACAAACAAACAAAACCCCACAATCTAGGTTTTGGAGTGTCCAAGCCAAAGTCTTAAATAAATCCGATTAATATGCTTTGCCATACCACAAACTGCCCATTCATGCCTGAAAATCATCCACTGAAGTAAAATATTTTGGCAAATAAGAATAGGCCAAAATTCCTCCACAGCAATGTGAAAGAATCATTGTTGATTATCACAAATGCTTGATTGCAGTTCTTGCTTCCACTGATGGGACAACCCTTGGCAGTAGGTTTCGGCAGCTATTCATTTTTCATAAAGCTATTTTTATAATTCTGTCCACACAAATGCAAAGCAGGAGATGAAGCATAGCTGAATTCAGCTATGCTTCATTCTAAGCCAAAGACTAGAAAATATGGTGAGGCATATCTTCCCTTTGGTTTCACCTGCACAAGTGCCAAGGTAGGTCTCCCCTGCAGAATTGGTTTTCCCTTCGTCAGGAGCAGCGCTGGGCTCTCCACATCACGGACAAACAGTATCCCACATTCTTGATTTTTAGTTCACAAACACTTGTTGTAATGACTAACTACTCCTGACATTTTGGAGATGTTAGCTCTTTATACAGTAAAGTTACAGCGGGATACAAATAACACCAGGCTGATCCTGCCACAATTTGTTCCCCCCATCTAAATCACGGACAAACAGCATCCCACAGCTGTTTATGTTTTTAAACCCATTTTGCACAGAGAGGCATTTTTTGAAAAATGTATTGATAGCAATGTTGAATATTATTACACAGGAAAAAAACAACTACATGTAAAATAATTACACAGTGACGCCTCTGCCTTTGTAAATGGAGGGACAGTAACTGTGTGTGTATATGTAAGCATGTAAAACCTGAAGATATAGACAAAATACTGTAATCTGACTATTTACATCTTTCTTGTAAAACAAAGGGGGGCCTAGCAAAAAAGGTTTGGGAACCACTGTGGTATTGTATAGTTTATATATTTGTACATCTGATGACACATCCACCCTCCACAGTTTCACACGAAAGAAACTGGGGATAAAACAAAATCGGCAAACATGCTTGAGAAAAGTTCTGCTGCTCTCATGCGTGGTATAAGGTTTAGGGGAAACAATCCTCCTGCGTAGGTTTTCAAAATGAGAACTGCCTTCATTTTATAATTTACTCAGTGCTTTGTGCATTGGCAGTAACCCTGTGGCCTCCTGTCTCACACCCAAAAGCCATTTTTAACTGCAATATGTTCAGTTTAATTTACCCAATTAACTAAACTGCAAACACAGTATTAGTATTTCTAATGTACTTTCAAAACACATCCCAACACACATAACTGTTACAAACTTTATCATATTAAATACATTAATATGATAAATTTTTAAATGCTATTTGTAAAGATAATATGTGAATATTTTTGCACGGTTTGTATTTTGTAATGTCATTAACCCATATATGATAGTTTAAAATTTGTTCAGGTATTATCGTTAGCTTAATAACATCAACTTGAAAAACTTGCAGTGAGACTTTTTTGTTAGAAACTGTTTGCAAGGTCAAGAATTAAGTTGCATCGACAATACTTCCAGTGAAGGACTGAGGTCATGTATTTGCAACAATATAAACCTGTCAGTGTTAGTCAGTTTCACCATGCAATTTATGTACTTGGAAACAGGAAGAGCTTAAGTGAAAATAAAAACTGCATATTTTATCTCTCATGTCCTTCATCAGTTTTCATGGTTGAAAGGCTACTATTTCATGGGAAAGACAAACGCATACTTTATAATTCAGCGAACAAGGCGTCGTTGAAAGTTACAACAGGAAAACACTTGTAAATTGCATCAAACATTGTGGAGCCTGCCAAGCAGTGTTTCAGAGAAGACTGATGATTGGTGGGAGAAAAAGAAAAGGACAGAAAATATTGCTAAACTCAAAAGATAAGCAAAGATTCATACACAGAGAGGGGGAAGGAGAGACAAAAATAATCTATCTAGGCATCTTCCTAAATGGCAGTCAGCAGTCAAGTAATTATATTTGAGCAGCCAACTGATTTCTCTTTGTGGTGTGTGCGTGTACTTATGTGTGTGTGTGAAATTTTGTTCAGTGTGTTTCCCATCTCATCTCTGAAGATATGAATATTAATGACCCTATTAGCAGACACAGATGCCAGGCAGTGCTTTGGTTGGAGTAACTTGGGGTGATATTGAAACTGAGTGAAATAATGTGAAATATTGTCTTTGTGAAATCAGATTTTAACTGCTCTTCTATCTGCTGGAGTCATCGTCGAGGTCACACTAGTGAGGTGGAGCTTATTATATATTCCCATGAACTTCTAATAATTTAATTTTGAGTGAGTCAATCCAAGTGAGACAACTTAATCGAACATGAAGTTTTTAAAGAAGTGACACCATCAGAAAGTGAGTGCAGCTTCGATTCAGACTTTATCAAGCTTACATGTAGAGAGAAGTTTTTTCAGATGTCCCACTTTTTCTAAACTGCACTTCTGCTCAACTTTGGTGTCAGAAAGAGAAGAAATTTTGTTGAGGTACCAGATTTATCTGTCGCTATAACAAGATACAATCTGATAGCAAGTGGTTTGAGAAAAGCTAATCTTGAGGGAAAATATTATTAGTAATTATGACAAAGTTGATTAAAATATTTCACTATGTACACAATTTAGGATCAGGAGCAAGGCTACGGTGTACAGCTGTCTTTACTTCAAGGACACATATTCTGGTTTTACAGAGACAGTTACAGCAGTATGTACATACATAACTTCCCTTTCTTAAAGAAACATCTTTGAATGGCAGCCTGTTCTGATGGTTTAGATTAATTGGCTTTTAAACAGAAACACAGATTTTTTGATATTGAATTAAGTCATGATTATGACTTTTGAATATATTAAAAATAATGTTCTTTATGTTTTTGACAAATTTATCTGGGGAGAAAAGTGGTTTAATTTTTTTTTTTTTTTTTTTGGAAAGTCTTCATTTCCCAACTACTAAACCATAGTTTCCACTGAACTGTCAACCCTTTTAATTTTGTATATTATATACAGGAGAAAGAAATGCCCACAAACACATTCTGCAAAGCCTCCCACCTCCCACAGTCTGTAAAGGTAACTCTTGTACTCTTTTGACCTCCCTGCAGAGCAGATAACCCTCCCGCGTGCATGGATCAACGTGTCTTTTGTCTCTAATGCCATAACCTCACGACTTGCCCTTAAATCAGCAACATGCTATCATATAAAAGTTTTATATAGCAAACAGGGAGACCTCTAAGGTTCCGAACTCCATGAACATACAAATGTTATGACCTCCTTCAGTGTAGTCTGGCAGTTAACCTGTCGTAGTGCCCTTTATTCTCTCCTATGCCTGAACTCTCCCAAATGTGAATTTCTCATAATTTCGAGCTACCGTCCGGCATACTAGTACATTGGCCAAGCGTGCATGCCTGCTGTGAACGCCATCCACAGTCTGCAAGGCCAAAAGACATGACCTTGTAGCGATCTTCACTTCCAGTTTTTCAGGCTTGCAGTCCCACTAAGTCACAAACTGTGGTGACCCCAGCCTGCTCCAGCCTAGACTACAAACTGGCTGAGTGTAACAACTTGGCAGTAATAAGCTGTTAATTCAGAGACAACTGTGGTTTTCTGTGAGTGTAGGATAGTGTGGAAAAGGCAAATTTAGTGTGCAAATTTGACAGTATAGGTAGAAAAAGAAAACATTTATGTGAATTTGATGAAAAAAAGAACTTGTGCAGAGCTCATAAAACAAAGTGGTCCAAGGTTTGACTACATAAATTAGCAAGGTTTTAAGCAGACAAGTGCTGGCAATGGGCGACACATGATCTTTTTGACTTGTTCTGTGTTCACATGTGTATTGAAAGAAAAGGAATTGAAATCTCTGAAAGTCCATTTCCAGACAGACATTGTTATGACTGAATTGCAATATAGTTTGAACAGAAAGAACTGATGTTTTGTAAGTAAGTAAGTTTGGTATGTGACTGTTTTTGAAAAATAATGGTCAGAGAACTCATTAGCATATTTTTGTAATCCTGACTTCCCAATTTGCACGAGCTCTTGCTGTGTTACTCTTTGTATTTCACCTCATTAGATGATATCAATAAAATTTCAGCCAACTTGAAAGTGATCATTTTGTGTTTTCTTTCAATGGGGGCAAGCCAGAAGCTCAATATTACACACACACGCGCGCGCGCACAACCCCCCCCCTACAGATGTACCTCATTTGGTTGGTTATAATTGTTTCCCTCAGTTCAGGCTTGTTACTTTGTCCAAGCTCTGTGTCAAGGGATTTTTAAAAAGACGTTAAAGTTGTGTTTTTGTAAAATATATTTTTATGTGGGGCAAAAAAAAGAAGTTACTTAAAAATAGGTGAAAGTGATCCAGCATAAAATGTCAGCGAGTTTACAATTTTCTTGCCAATGTTTGCCAAAATCTGTACTGCAAACATCAAATTTATCAAGATTTTAAGAAGTCAAACTTTTAAAACCTATATAAGGAATTCAATATATACTTATTAGACAGAGAAATGTTAATTGAAGAAACCAGAACTATGCTTAGTGGTCTAAGGTCTGCACAAAGGCTCAAACTTCAGAATCTTCCTATATCTTTATAATGTTTTTTTGTCTTCGAAAACATCGAGGGAACAGTTTACCCTGCCCGGGATAGGGTTAACGGGGCCCCGCCCTGGAGCCAGGCCCGGGGAGGGTGCCCGAGGGCGAGCGTCTGGTGGCCGGCCGGGCATAGCCCGAAAAGGGGACATGGGTCCATCCTCCCGCAGGCCCACCACCCGCAGGAGGTGCCATAGGGGTCGGGTGCATTGTGTGCCGGGTGGCGGCCAGGAGTGGAGGCCCTGGCGGACTGATCCCCGACTGCCAAGACTGTCAATCGGGACATGGAATGTCACCTCTCTGGTGGGGAAGGAGCCTGAGTTAGTGCGTGAGGTTAGATATAGTCGGCCTTACTTCTATGCATGGCTTGGGCTCTGGAACCAGTCTCCTGGAGAGGGGCTGGACTCTGTCTCAGTCTGGAGTTGCCCCTGGTGAGAGGCGGCGGGCTGGGGTGGGTATTCTAATATCCCCTCGGCTTGCTGCCGGTACGTTGGGGTTTTTCCCGGTGGATTAGAGGGTTTGTTCCCTGCGCCTTAGGGTCGGGGAACGGGTCCTGACTGTCATCTGCGCTTATGCGCCGAGTGGCAGTTCAGAGTACCCAGCCTTCTTAGAGTCCCTGGGTGGGGTGCTGGAAGGTGCTCATCCTGGAGACTCTATTGTCTTGCTGGGAGACTTCAAAGCTCACGTGGGTAATTACAGCGAGACCTGGAGGGGCGTGACTGGGAGGAATGGCCTCCCTGATCTGAACCCGAGCGGTGTTTTGTTATTGGACTTCTGTGCAAATCACAGTTTGGCCATAACAAACACCTTGTTCGAACATAAGAGTGTCCATAAGTGCACGTGGCACCAGGACGCTCTAGGCCGCAGGTCGATGATCGATTTTGTAATCGTATCACCAGACCTGCGACCGTATGTTCTGGACACTTGGGTAAAGAGAGGGGCTCAGCTGTCAACTGATCACCACCTGGTGGTGAGTTGGATCAGATGGCGGGGGAGGACGCTGGACAGACCTGGTGCACCTAAACGCATAGTTAGGGTGTGCTGGGAACATCTAGCAGAGGCCCCAGTCCGTGAGATCTTTAACGCACACCTCCGGCAGAGCTTCAACAGCATTCTGAGGGAGACTGGGGACATTGAGTCCGAATGGACCATATTCAGCGTCTCCATTGCCGAAGCTGCTGCATTGAGCTGCGGCCCCGGATAAAGCGGATGAAGATGGATGGATGGCTGGTTTTTTTGTCTTTATTCTCTCGCAAAAACACATTTTAAAGCTCATTTAACACAATATCTAGTTAATAAAAATATAATCAATAAAACATAAATAAAAATACGAAGAAAAAATGGTTGCAGGGGAATCAAATTTATTTCAAATGTAGGGAAAGTCACATGTGCATTAACTCGTGTGCGAATCCACTGAGAAATGTCATTTTAAAGACAAACCAGCCGCTGGTTATGGACAAAGATATGGAGAAAACCTAAGGCCTAAACAACCATTAACAAAAAGAAAGAGTCCCCATACTGCAAAGAAACCTCTAAAAGCCATGTTTAGAACAAGTTACTGGCCAATAACTGAAATTTACACATGACTGAAAAGTCAATAACATCAGGGAAAACAACACCACAAGCTTGAATGATTTTGAGATGAAAAAATATTATCAAGACAGTGATTTCTTTTAGATAACCATTTGTATGTGGCAACTGCTCATGTCAAAATAAAGGCACCGCTGCTTTGTCGAGATTGCTTTGTTCAAAAACCACCACTTGTTTTTCCTGTTTAATCAACGAGAGACCAAATGTTAAAATCATTCGAAAATTGTTGTTTTAATGCATATGCTCATGGGATAATACTTCTATTATTGCCGATCTGATGAAAGTCATTGCTACCAGTGGTATCTGAAAATGTGGTTTTATACTATACCAGCTTCCAAATTCTGGAGGCAGCAAACAGTGTTGTTTTCATAAAGAAACCGGGGAATAATAATAGAAACTGAAATCTAATTTCATGCTGCACACACTGCCAAGTACTTTTCCAAGTAAAAGATCACTATGGCTTCTCCTAGTTGCAATACTTCTTGGCAAAAATCACAAAGTGAACTCTTGAATGATGAAATATCGCACATAGAGCAAACTGCAGCGGCAAACACAACTATGTTTCCAATGTCAGGTTGACCACAAAGTAAGGTGCGCTTTGACAGTTGTTTGCTTTCATTTAGACCAGCAACAGTAGAAATATATCATGACAGTACACACAGCTGCCTTACGACAAGAGACAGTGTACCCCCAGGACAGGTCACCAGTCTGTCACAGGGCTAACACAGAGGCACAGACAACTTCACCCCTACAAGCAAATAACAATCACTGATTAACCTAATAAACATGCTTTGTGAATTGTGGGAGAAAATCTGGAGTACTAGTAGAGAATCCATGCAGAATACACAAAGGAATCCCTCTGCTACCCGGGACATGCTGTGAGCTGACAGTGCTAGTCACTGCATCACTATGCCACTGGGTTCCTGAAATTTGGTTCAATTGAATTTTATTAAAATACAAAAACAGTCAAGGCTGTTTACAATGTTGGGTAAAAATCCAATGGGCAGCATGATCATATTAAAATGATATAGTGTTTATCTTCTTCTTCTTTTAGCTGGTTGCTTTTGGGCTCACCACAGCAAATCTTATCCTATTATATCCTCTTCTGCATGTCTCCTCTCACAACATCCATGAATGTTCACAGTGATCTTCCTCTTTTTGTCCCACCTGGCAGCCTCAGTGTCAGCATCCTTTATCCAGTGTATGCACTCTCTCTTCTCTGCACATGTCCAAACCATCTTAGCCTTGACTCTCTAAATTTGTCTCCATATTGCTCAACCTGAGTTGTCCTTCTGATGCCCATTTCTAATCCTTTCCATCCTAGTCACTGACAGTGGAAATCTTAGTATCTTCTGCTTTGCCATCTCCAGCTTGGCTTCCTGTCTTTTTAGTACCACCATCTTCCTTTCACTCTTACTGCTATTTGTACCTCACAAATCACCTCGACTATCATCTCCACACACTCCACCTCTACCCTTTGCATCTTCACAGTTATACAAGTCTGCCTTTCATTCAAACACATGTATTCTGTCTTGCTTCTGGTGACTTTCATCCCTCTTCTCTCCAAATCTTTCCTCCACCCATCCACTCTTTCCCACACCTACTTCAGAACACAGTTTCATCTGCAAACATCACAGTCCACAGAGATTCCTACCTGATCTAATCTGTCAACCTTTCCATTATCATTACAAACAAGATGACCCTCAGAGCTGATATAGCTAATCATTAAACTTTAAATGAAACAAGAGGTAGAATGAGGCTTGTTTAAAGCTTGGAAATTGTGATACTTAAAGTCCCGTCCTGTTATTTTTTAACACAAAGTACTGCATACCAGTAATTAATATTCATATTTGTCTTAACTAAATAATTTCACTATTAAATAGATGTAGTAGATGTATGAAATATAACCTTTCACTGATTTGAAACATGAATGAATATAACATTAACCTTTGTTCTGTCCTCACTAAGCGTTGTCCTCGTGAACGTAGACTCAGCTATACAGACAGCTAAACACTCTCCTAATCAAAATCCAGGGAACAGGCCAATGTGTTGAGTTGGATGATTTAATAAGGAAAAAGTGTGAAACTGTTGACAAAACCAGAAATAAACCAATAAAAATGTTGCCTCAATATACAGTATAACAAACACATATTCAAAAATATGAGCACAATATTTATCTGCTTAGTGAGTGCCCGAATAAAACATCAAATGAAATCACACTCATGATCAAAACGTTAAAGAAACCACATGACATATGAGCTAGCTTAACCTCACTAGCTTAGGTTATACATGCATTCAAATTAAATTCTAACTACAAACTATATCACGCCTTCACAACAAATAATAATGCACACAAGTTGTCTCAGTGATAACAAACAATATTACTCACAGATGATGCCGTTTATCAGCTTGTGAAGGCATGGATGGCAACAGATTAATGGAGGTGAAACTGCCTCTGGCTCGATCTTACAGAGTAAAAAAAATACACAAAAACAACCACTAGAGGGCAAACTGCTGCAGAACAGAAAATACCTAATGCCAGCATACTCCCCACCTGACATCCCCAGGATGTCAAACTGCACATCACTTGACAGAGTTTCTCTGCAACAGGAGTATAACTTCAGACACTGGCCTTAAGTAAAGTTTTGGAACACTGTCTCTGAAAACTTTCACCTCGACCTTCCTGACCTTCCCATCGTCACTTGGAAAAGTCCTTGTGATCAGTCCTGTGGGCCAGTCATGTCTCTTCAGTGAATTGTCTTTCATTAGAACAACGTCTCCGTCCATGAGATTAGGTCTCTCCGTTCTCCATTTCTTTCGACCTTGTAGACTACTGAGGTACTCCCTTTTCCACCTCTCCCAGAATGTGTTGGCCAAGCTTTGAACCTGATGCCACTGACGTCTGAAGATATTACTATCATCAAAGTTACCAGGAGGAACAGGAAGTACAGCAATCTTCTGAGTTAGCAGCATAGCAGGAGTGAGGATGAGAGGTTCGTCTGGATCTGTGGACACTGAAGTAAGTGGTCTGGAATTGACAATTGCAGTTACCTCTGCCATAAATGTTGTCAGGACCTCATGTGTGAGCTGAAAAGACCCAAGCTTGAGGAACATTGCGTCAAGGATCCGACGTGTGACACCGATCATCCTCTCCCAGCTTCCCCCCATGTGTGAAGAGTGGGGAGGGTTAAACAGCCATACACAGCCCTGATCAGACAGGTAGTTGGACACTTCCTTGTTGTTACAGCCTTTGGAAGTGATCCCAAGCTCTCGACAGGCTCCAACAAAATTAGTACCACAGTCTGACCTTAGCTGTTTGACAGGCCCTCTAACTGCAAAGAAGCGTCTTAGAGCGTTAATGAAGCTGGATGAATCCATTGATTCGATGACCTCGATGTGTATGGCACGCACGCTCATACATGTGAAGATGATTGCCCAACGCTTACTGTTGGCTAGCCCTCCACGTGTCCTCCTTGAGGTGACACACCATGGTCCGAACACATCCAATCCAACAAAGGTGAACGGAGGATCTGTACTCAAGCGATCAGCAGGCAGGTCTGCCATTATCTGCTCCTCCTCTCTCCCACGCAATCTTCGACATGTCACACAGTTGTAGACCAAACTGCTGACAGACCATCTTCCTCCAACAATCCAGAAACCAGCACTCCTCAAAGCGCCTTCCGTCAAGTGTCGTCCTTGATGGCAGACTTGTTCATGGCAGTGTCTGATAAGCAAGGAGGTAACATGATGTTTACCAGGCATGATAACTGGCTGACCCTCTTCTGCTGTGAGCTGTGACTTTTTCAGTCGTCCTCCGACGCGGAGAAGACCTTCAGAATCAATGAAAGGACAAAGCTTGCTGAGAGAGCACTGTTTAGGGACCTGACCTCCCTTTTGTAAGCAGTGTATTTCTTCTGAATAGACCTGCCTTTGGACAGCAAGAAGAATTCTGATCCTTGCATGATGCAGCTGGTCTGGACTGAAAAGCAGCTTGCAGTTGTGCCAACCGTGGCAAGGACCTTCTTTTGCTGCCCTTGTAAAGGAGTAAGCAATGTGGCAGAGCCTGGCAATAGCTCTGGTGAGTGACCTCCAACTTGAAAATCGCTCAAAGCGTTTACTGCCCAGCTGAAATGACAAATTTGTGGCACAAGTCACTACTTCTGGACGTAGTTCCACATCTGTTGCGGGTTCAACTAGGCTGAAAGCTTCCTGTTTTAAGTGACAATGTTGCTTGTCTACAAGAAAGGCTGATCCAGACAACCAGGAGGAAGCTGCAAGCTGGTTAGCTGGAATCGCTCTAGTTGCCTGGTCAGCTGGGTTGACATCAGAAGGAACATAGTTCCATTGGCTTTTGTTGGTTGAACGTCTGATCCTTTGTACCCTGTTATGAACATAGACGTAGAACCGTCTAGAGTCATTAAATATATACCCAAGCACTACTTTACTGTCTGAGAAAAGCTTGATGTCGTCTACCTGAATGTCCAACTCTGCAGACATAACCTCTGCCAGTTCCACTGCAAGAACGGCTGCACAGAGCTCAAGCCTTGGGATGGTGATGTCAGGCTTAGGTGCCAACTTTGTTTTCCCAAACAGGAATCCAACTTCGCTATGTCCTGCAGCATCTGTGACTCTCAGATAAGCAACAGCAGCAATAGCTTTGGTAGATGCATCACAAAAGATACAGATCTCCTTGCTCTGAGCTGTGGAGAGTGGGACCATTGTGTAGGCCCTTGGGATCTTCAACTCTCTTAGGTCTTGAAGAGATGTGCACCACCTCTGCCACTGTTCAAGCTTTTCTCGGGGCAGTGGTGCATCCCAGTCACAAGTCTCAGTAGTGAGTTCTCTCAAAATGAGGCGGCCCTGAACACTGAAGGGAGCAGCGAACCCCAACGGGTCAAATAAGCTGTTGATAGTAGACAACACACCCCGACGTGTAAAGGGTTTTTCTGCGCAGTCCACATGGAAAGTTAGAGTATCTGTAGCAAGATCCCAACCAAGACCCAGGCTGCGCTGCATGGGAGGGGAGTCCTGACCCACGTCCAGGTCTTGCAGGTTGCTAGCAAGATCTTCAGCTGGAAATGCCCTCATGACCTCAACACTGTTAGACACAATCTTGTGTAGTCTGAGGTTGGATTGCGCTAGCATGTCTTGTGCACCTTTCAGCACTTTGATGGCATCTTCTGCACCGAGGAAAGATTTCAGGCCATCATCAACATAGAAATGTCTGTGCACAAAGCTCCGCACTTCGGGTCCATATATCCTCTTCACCCTCCATAGCCGTCCTCTTCAGGCCATAAATGGCCACAGCTGGCGAGGGACAGTTACCAAACACATGAACCCTCATGCGGTACTCCAGCACTTTGTCATCAAGTTGGTGGTTACGAAACCACAAGAATCGGAGGTGGTCCCGATGATCCTCCCTCACTAGGAAACTGTGGAACATCTGTTGAATGTCTGTCATCACAGCCACTGGGTCCATTCTGAAACGCATGAGAACCCCAATTAGGGTGTTGTTGAGGTCCGGGCCTTGTAAGAGCACATCATTCAATGAGATGCCTTTGAACTGTGCGCTTGAATCAAAGACGATCCTTATTTTTCCCGGTTTCTGGGGGTGATAGACACCAAAGGAAGGTAAATACCAATACTCTTTGTCAGGCTCTGGTGGAGGAGCTGGCTCAGCGTGTCCATTTTTGAAAATATCCTCCATGAAATCTATGAAATGATGTTTCATCTCCGGTTTCCTATTCAAGGTACGGCGAAGTGACATCAGTCGGCTGAGGGCTTGCTCTCGATTATTTGGTAAACGTGGTCTTGGACTACGAAATGGCAGGGGAGCCACCCAGCTGTTGGAATCATCTTTCTTGAACTCCTTGTTCATGATCTGGAGGAAGATTTCATCTTCGATGGAGGGTGCCAGCTTATCATCCTCTTTTGAATGGCTGAAGACCAGCTCACCTAAGCTTGGCCGGCTGGAAGTCAGTGTGTCAGGGGATATTAGCTGTTCCTCTATGAACTTTTCTTTGCAGATGATCCTGTTCTCACAAGGCTTGAAGTAGCTTGGTCGTCCATTCTCAAGGACATTGGTCTTGAATGTGTTGACAGTCGGCCGGTGAGCCCCACCGAGACAGACGTCACCGACTATTACCCAACCCAGGTCCACTTGTTGGGCATAAGGTTCGTTGTGACGGCCGTTACGCTGACTGCGCACTTTGTGAACTCTGATGATGTCCCTCCCAAGTAACAAAAGTATCTCAGCTGACGCATCAAGAGGAGGGATCCTGTCAGCAATACACCTGAGATGCTTGTGGCTTTGGGCGGCTTCTGGAGTAGGGATTTCGTCCCTATTATTGGGAATCAGGTTGCACTCAATAAGAGTCAGCAATGATAAGTGCAACTGTCCATCAGCTGACTCCACCATAAATCCAGAGGCCCTTCTTCCAGCAGTCTCGGTGATTCCTGAGCATGTTTTGAGGGTATAGGGGGAAGCCTCACCCTGGATGTCAAACATGTCAAAGAATGCTGATCTGGCTAGCGACACATTGCTTTGGTCATCCAGCATCACGTATGTCCTCACCTTTTGGTCTGGGCGACCCTTGGGATACACACTGACCAGACAGATTTTGGAACATGATTTACCTTTAAGACCCTGACCACACACGGCTGTGCATGAAGAGGCTGCTATGTCAGTGACACACTCGGTAGGCTCCCCACCATGCTCTGCAGAAGGTGGTCTGGAACTTGGAGCCCAAGGTGCCGGTCCAGGATGGAGTGCTGCAATGTGCCGGTCGCTGTCACACTCAGAGCAGTGGGTGTCAGCTTTACACTCTTTAGCTTGGTGAGTTGCTGAAGCACAACATTTAAAACATATGGAGTGCTCCACCAGGAAGCGTCTTCGCTCTGCAAGTGGTCTTTCTCGAAAGCCTCTGCATTTCCTGAGGGAGTGAGGTTTCTTGTGGAGAGGACACTCTCTGTCTAGATCAACGGTGAGTCCTTTGGAGGACTGAGAGGTGGGGGGGTTTCCTACCTCAGTTTTACTTACGGATAAAGGAGGTTTGGATTTCCATTGTTTGGAGAAGGATCCGTCACCTTTGAACACAGCTGAACTGAAGTTAGCAAAAGCAAAGCTAGGATCATTTCTCATCTCTGCATGGTTATACACGAAGTCCACAAAAAATGAGAAAGGGGGATATGGAACTTGGTGCTCCCTCTTATAGCGAGACCCCTGAGTTATCCACTGTTCTTGGACATTGTGGGGCAGTTTCTCCGCTATAGGGTTTATTCCCCTTGCAGTGTCTAGGAAGCTGAGCCCTGGCAAATATCCCTCTTGCTTAGCAGCTTCGATCTCTAGGAGCAGGTCTCCGAGTTCTTGAAGCTTCTGGTGATCTCTATTTGAAAGCTTTGGGAAGTGGTTCAATCTATCGAAGAGAGAAGCTTCAATGGCCTCTGGAGAGCCATAACACTTGTCCAGCCTTCGCCAAAGCATGTTCAAACCCATGAATGGATTGTTGACATAAACTGCCCTTATCCTCTTGGCGTGGTGTAGCGACTCCCCACCAAGCCACTTAATGAGCAGGTCCAGTTCTTCACTAGGTTTGAGGCTAAGTCCCTCCACAGCGTTAACAAAGCTAGATTTCCATGACAGATAACTAGCAGGCTGGTTATCAAACACTTTTAGTCCAGCTGTGACAAGGTCTCGACGCGCCAGATATACAGCTAACTCAGATACACCTTGAGCCTCCAGTGGTGAGCGGGGTGGAAGTTGGTTTGTTGAGTCTGTGCAGCAATGTGTGTGCATGGAGGGGACATCTCTATCTGTGTTAAAAGGCAGAGGGTCAGGGCGATTCTTTCTCTGGTTGCCTGGGTGCAGGCCTTCAGCCGAGCAAGCAGAAGGATACGGCTGTTGTGTGTCACGACTGACGCAATGAACTTTGATATCTGGGAGGTGTCTGTGTTGTGGTACAGAAGCAGCAGCCTGTGTTTCTTTCTCATTTTGAGCTAAAGCATAACTCTGCCCTGAAGAGAAATGTGCTTGGATGAACTCACCAGTTCGCTGTAATGACTGCTTCGTTGCTTGAGCATGACTGGCTTTACTCCCAAGGTCACAGTTGTCTAAATCCGCAGCAGCCTCAAACACTTGAGCCTCTGCTGAGGCAGCCTCAGCTTCACACTCTTCTTTTAGTGCATTCAATGTAGCCTCTATGCGTGCTTTCTCCACTTGCATGTCTATTTGACGTTTTGCATAGGCTGCTCGTGTGCGTGCAGCTTCCGCCTTTGCACGAGCTTTAGCAGCAGCGGCACTAGCTGAAGATTTATTTGAACTTTGCTTGGAAAATGCAGCTGAGGCAGCACACTCTGACCTAACCTCCAGGCTCTGAATATCGGCGTCAATAGGGTTTGAGCTGGACATCGTTTAATACAGGCAGGTGAATGGGTCTTCAAATCCCGTAAAAAGATACAGAAGAAGCGAACGTAGCCTCTTTGATGTTTTTCTTCTACTTAGTGGTTACTGGTGGCGAAGAAATAGGCTGCCGAGATTCCTTCAAAGCTTGATGTGATGATTCATCTTTTCACTGTTCTGTCCTCACTAAGCGTTGTCCTCGTGAACGTAGACTCAGCTATACAGACAGCTAAACACTCTCCTAATCAAAATCCAGGGAACAGGCCAATGTGTTGAGTTGGATGATTTAATAAGGAAAAAGTGTGAAACTGTTGACAAAACCAGAAATAAACCAATAAAAATGTTGCCTCAATATACAGTATAACAAACACATATTCAAAAATATGAGCACAATATTTATCTGCTTAGTGAGTGCCCGAATAAAACATCAAATGAAATCACACTCATGATCAAAACGTTAAAGAAACCACGTGACATATGAGCTAGCTTAACCTCACTAGCTTAGGTTATACATGCATTCAAATTAAATTCTAACTACAAACTATATCACGCCTTCACAACAAATAATAATGCACACAAGTTGTCTCAGTGATAACAAACAATATTACTCACAGATGATGCCGTTTATCAGCTTGTGAAGGCATGGATGGCAACAGATTAATGGAGGTGAAACTGCCTCTGGCTCGATCTTACAGAGTAAAAAAAATACACAAAAACAACCACTAGAGGGCAAACTGCTGCAGAACAGAAAATACCTAATGCCAGCATAACCTTCATTTTCATATACTTCTACTCTCAGCCCTCTCTCATCTGTCATGGCCTAGTCAGATCTAGTTACATATCTTATGGCTATCTCCAATCCTAATCCTGCTGTGATACAGATTTATAGTTGAGGCGATGATTAAAGGGTCTGACCTTCAAGTAGAACACCTGAGTTCAAACCACCCTGACAGCAGCTGTATGTTAACCGTGACAAAAGCATTGCATGAATACTTGCTTTTGTTCTTATTCTAGATGTGGACAGACAGCTGAAAAGATGATTATATTCATGTGAGAGTTAGGCATCAGTAGGCTATCAAAATCCATAATGCCATATTTCAGCTGCACTTTGGCAATGTATCTGATGATGACATAAGCGATTAATGATTTTTAATCGATGCAGATGCAACTCTTCTGTTAGCTTGGGATGGATGGGAATTCAAATCCCAGGCAGATGGAAAAATCTGGCTGGTGAGAATGAATAAGAAGCATTGTACTGTTCATCAAAAATGACATTTAAGAAGTCAATGGTTGGGCCTTTTTCTGATATTTTTTTATTATGGATTTTTTTTTTGTCATTGGCAAATTGAGCAAGTAACTGCATCATACTATGCGTATGCAATACTGTCTCTGGTTTTCTCAAAAAAGCTTAAAAGGAAATTGCAAAATGAGAATTGCTGCGTGAAGCAGAAAGGCAACTTGGGTTGTATATTCTAATTGACTGAACTGTTAGCCTGACTCCTGACTAAGCCCCACTGAAATAGGATATATGTTTGGCAGCAGTGTTGGTCAAGTTAGTTGAAAAAAGTAATCAGTAACTAATTACTGATTACTCCCCCCAAAAAGTAATCCCATTAATTTACTGATTACTTATTTTCAAAAGTAATTAATTACTTAGTTACTTAGTTACTTTTTAAAAACACAATTTACAACCTGAAGAGGTGATAAAGCTTTCAGCCCAATTCTACTTTTTCTACATAATCCTTCATACAAAATGTAATCAAATGGAAAAGTCTCTTTTTTTTAACTTGTTTTATCAGTTTTAATCTTTTAACTTTATGCATCGAGCAAAAATTTAATTATATGCAACATTCTCTGACTTGAATAAATTAGTTTAACATTTAAACCTATTTTCTGCACATTCCAGCACATAAAATAAAATATTTTTTGTGTTTACACTCACTCTTTCAAATAGATGCAAGTAAAACACAGCAGAAAATAAATAAAGTCAAAGACTCAGCGGTCCTGTTGCTCTATTTTCACCTGTAAAGCAGGAGCAGGGTAGGCGGAGGTTTACCCTGGTGCAGGTGTGCCGCGGTCAGTTGAAGAATCCGCGAGTTTCTCTGTGAGTTTCCCATTACGTCGTTGCGCACTCGGTGCTTGCTTGGAAGTTTAGGGGTTTTTTTTCGCTGTAAAAAGTTTTCTTCCTACGCACAACGGACGCTAATGGTTTTGTCACTTTTTATGGAATCAAACTCAAAGTAAGGTCAGTACTTCCACGCTTTAAACGCTGCACGCTCATACTCTCTCCCACAATCGATATGTGATCCATTGTTGATCTGCACACAGCTGTTGTCACCAACGGCGCACTTGCTTACGTCACTGTCATGAGACATTCTCGCAAAAAAATAACGGTTTTAGTAACGCAGTAACGCAGCGTTCCTATGGGAAAGTAGCGGTAATCTAATTACCGATTTTGCAATAGTAATCCCTTACTTTACTCGTTACTTGAAAAAAGTAATCAGATTACAGTAACGCATTACAAGTAACGCGTTACAAGTAACACGTTACTGCCCATCTCTGTTTGGCAGTGTGAGAAACATAATCAGAAGGAGTAAATTATGAGCTAATAGTACGTCTCTATTAATTACCTGAGTAAATACCAGCCCATAAATTCCCAACCTGTCTCTCCTGCACCACTGATTACCCTCTTGATGCGTTAGTGCATCGGTAAAGTTAGGTTTTAGCAGCTCCTCCACTATATGGTAGCTGACAAATAATGTTAATGCACAGTCTTATTTTTCTGCAGAGGAAGTCAAGAGAGATAAATCATGTTATTCTTGATAATACAAGAACTGGATGATTGCATGAAGCATTAAACATAATATTCTAATAATCTATCATTATTCCAGATGTCATCATATTTAAAAAGTCTCACTGGAATTGTTTTTGTTTTTGTTTTGTTTTTTACAAATAACCAAATAATAAAAATGCACATATGCTAAGAACTTACCTGTTAAGTTGTTAAAGAATAAAAATATAAAAATAAATTAAAATAAATTAAAAACGGTAATGTTTTCAAAGATTGCATTCAAATATTGACTGGGAGGAGACAACAAGTCTCACAAGGAAAATATGTAAATTTGAACCAACGATGAAGTTGGTGAAAACATCCACCTCCATGTTAAAATATCATCTAGCCACCTTTGTTTTTTTTTTTAAGTATAATTACCATAGTAAAACATTTATTAATTAAGACTTGTGTTTTTGGCTGATAAAAGCAAGTTTTTTATAATGTATTGTCTCTAAGAGGAGAAGCAAAGAGTATTATTTGACTGTGATGGAGTCCAACAGGAAAGCCAAAGCCCTGTTGTTGTTTTTGGTGAGAAGCTGTAATTACCTGTGGGCTTCTCTCTCACTTGATTAAGGAGGAAAACTAATCCTAGAGAGCTGAGACTGAAACACACACCAGCAAAGATGCAAAATATGCGCACATACCCACACACATTTCAATAAATGAACACCTACATACACACAAAGTGTGGCTCGCATACGCATGCACGGCCATAAACACGCAGGTGTGGCACACGCATACACATTATCACGCCAACACAAAAGCCCAGAGGCCCACAGTTTAATTGAACTTTCCCACCAATCTACTGCCTGTTTTTTCCTCTGTCGTACACTTCTCTTTATTCTTCCTTCTTTCTTAATCAGCAGAGAGTTGGAGGTGGCAAAAAGCGAGTCTGAGGAAGGAAAATAAGGTAGAGCAAAAAGAACAGAGAGAAAAGAAGCGGAGGTGAAGATCCAGTGAGAAAAAAGAAAGAGGTGGATGGAGGAATGGAGGTGTTAGATGGGTAATCTAATCCTGTGGAGGAAATAGTTAGACTGAGAGGGAAATGAGCTTTTTACAAAGGCAACTTTATCAAAAGGTAAATTAGAAAAGTGGAAAATGTATACTGCATATTTACCGGGTAAACGCCCACAGCTGTGGGGAAATTTAGAAACTGATTATGAGATGAAGTAGCAGCAAAGGATTATCCCTTTAACAAAAAAACACAGTGTGTGAGTATGAGTAGATTGCACAGAAATAATGCACACTTCATGGCTAGTTACTATTTTTCCCATAGACTTCATTATATAAATGCACATAAAGATAAAATAGAGTTTGTACAATTCTATAAGCAGCCTTTAGAACTTGTTTTCCAAGGTTCTTAATTAAGGACATTCCAAAACTCTTGGATGTTGGCTTCCTATTTCCTTTGTTTTTTCTTCTGTCAAGATGACCCAGCACTGGAATGCTAGTGACGTTCAGGCTTCAGCTAATACCTTTTTAAGATTAAGCTTGTTGCTACAAAACACCACTGCAAAGACTCATGGGACTGTTCGTGTTGATGCTAATGTGTTTAGTCACAGAGTTTTCTGTACTTTTTCATTACGACGTACAATGACCTGAATTGCATTGTCTCAATTACCAGCAGCGTTGGAGTCGTTATTCAAGAAAAGTAATGTATTACACGATGCACTTTGAACACAAAGTCGACGACACAATACAAAGATGAAAATCAGCCCAAAGAGATTACAAAGTGATCACCACAATGATTCAACACACGAACAGGTAGAAGCCTGACTGCTCATCACTGCTTTAGTTACCTGTTGAAGATCTAGATCCTGCTGCTGCGCTGGGGTCGGCATGCAATCAGCTTTAACATCATTCTGGGTTCTTGGCTAGCTAGCATGCGGTCTGTGCATATGCTTGCAAACTGCCAAAGTTGTGTTAGCAGTATAATTCTGTCCTGGACACAGTTTTTTCACTTTACCATAGTGCTCTTGTATTTGTCTATTCTTGTCTAAAAATAAAGGCAATATCATCTATGTCTGCTGTAGACTGCTCCATTATTTTCACAAGTAGAAAAAAGATTTGTTTAATTTTTTTCTCTTTCCAAAAATAGTTGGATGCAAAGACTGGCTTAAATATGAGAGAAACAGCAACCAAAGTATTCTAAAGAAAAACTCTTAAAAACCTTTAGAGAGCCCAGAGTATTATTGCTGAGGACGCAAAGAAGCCACACAATGTTTGAAATGAGCGGTGGCTCAAGACTTTTGCACAAAACTGTTAAAAAATATATATATATTTTTTAACATACAGTCTTAGTCCAATAACTACAGTTTGCTAAAGCAGAACTCAGACTTACCATGTGCTGATATTTGAGGGGTTAAAATAGAGAGTGGCACATGGTGACAGTGTCGCTGACAAGTCAGAGGAAGAGATCACAGTTTCACAGTTTAGCACCAATTTGGTGTGTGTGTGTGTGTGTGTGTGTGTGTGCAGTGTTGGGAAGGTTACTTTTAAAATGTATTCCACTACAGATTACAGAATACATGCCCCAAACTGTATTTTGTAACATATTCGGTTACGTTACTCAATGACAGTAACATATTCTGAATACTTTGGATTACTTAATATATTCAGTGTTGGGGAGTAACAGAATACATGTACCGGTGTTACGTATTTAAAATACAAAATGTGAGTAATTGTATTCCTTTACAGTTACCGTTTAAAAAGGTGGTATTCAGAATACGGTTACTTTTTTGAAATAAAGGGATTACACGGCAGTCTTTTCCTGTTTCATATGTTAGGCTATGCCCTCTCTATTTTTGGTAATTCCACGCTGGTGGAAACCCAAACAAAACACATATTAAGAGGCTCAAATGCCTGGGTCACAATCTCACGTCTCATAATGACGTGAAGAATTATTTTTAAAAATGTTGGGGAGTAACGGAACTTATTGTGTACAGTCGAGTCTTTATAGCTTACTCATATTTTGTATTCTAAATATGTAACGCCGGTACATGAATTCCGTTACTCCACCAACACTGTGTGTGTGTATTTTATTCATCATGTGACTGAATCATGTTACATGTGCATGTTGAGCTACCAGCCTGAACTAAGTTGAATATTTTACTCTATTAGTTTGGACTAAATATCAAATATAAATCCTCGGAACCCTGCTCTGGCACACCCATACTGTTAAAGTACCGCAGTAAGCCATGACAGGGAAACACTGAACCATCGTGTACCAAAATAGATAAAATCTTTGAATTGGGGCAGCGAAATGTATTTCATTCATCATCATTTTGACATTTACATTTGATTTTTCTTCTGTCACAAAGTGTCTTCCATGAAATACTGAAGGTAAGACTTTACAGACCTTTGGTGATGGGTAGGAGATAAGCACATCTTGTGTTGATGCCTCATATGGAAAAGATATATATATAAACCTTATATAAAGTTTGTATCTGTCTTGTGTGAAACTTGTATGAAAAGCATACAAGAGTGAAAACAGATATAAGATCCCTTGAAAAATTATATAAATGAAACGTGCATGTTTTGGATACTTACTAAAACAATATATGAAAGTGGCCACTTTCATGAGTAAATCATATAAGCCTTATATGATTAACTACTGTATATGAAGTAGGCCAAATCTGATGCGAGTCTTTTATAAGTTTTCTTCTATTTCTTTTCCATATGGGGCATATTGTTAACTTAGAACTGCCTATGTGTATTGTCACTTTAAGTGGTTTTTTGGCTAAGACAACGAGACAACAAAAACACTCAAGCAATCAGATTTCCACAAAAATAGAGTGAATTCACCACTAGAATTTTCTTCAGTGACAGACAGAGGATTGACTGAAAGGTTATTGGAAAAATCACATTATTTTGATTTGTGTGTATTCTTTATCATTGTTGTAATGTAAACCACTTTGCCAATTTTGTATCTTTTTTCTGACAGTGATACAGAGTGAAGCATCTTTGAATTTGTGTGCGCGGGAGAGAAAGAGATGAGGAGCATACATATCTCACTGACAGCTGAAGCTTTCTGTCTCCTCTGTAATTGCAAACAGATTTATTCCAGCTTTGTAGCTGGCTTTTTCACAGCTGTGTCTAGATAGCAAGAGGCAGTTTCAGACACTTATTCTTTATTCCCCAAATTGAGAAACATACTTATCAATGCAAATGAAATGACTGCTGAGGAAGGCAGAGGAGAGGGAGCAGTGAGAGGAATACCAAAAAAACCCCAGCAAATTCACAATGAAACCAATCACAGAAATCACAGAAAGGGACAATTTTTTGTCACTTAATTTAGTTTTTGTTGTGTAGCACACTATTCAGCACAGTATGACAGAGCGAGTGTGAAGGTAATCCAGTTAGATGGGTTGCTTCAGCTCTCTTCTGCTCAGACTGGTTCTTTTTTCTGATAGGCTGAGTGCTGACCAGACTTAAGGCTTTTGAAGTAAAGGTGAAGAGCAATTAGGTTTACTGTCACACACACTGTATACAAGCTCCCTAACACATCCACAGAAAGATAATTCCTAACAGTGCACACACTATACCACAATTGAAAATAATCAGTAGTCAATAACGACACAATCATGTTCTTTTCCTCATAAATACTCTTCTCTTTCTTCCATGCCCTTTTTATATTACAGTTTACATGTTTCACTATACCTCCTTAAAACTCATGCTTAAAGAAAAAAACATACTCTTACAGGACTTTAAGAGTGTAACAACTGCTATGTAAGTCACTGGCACGTCACACTGTGCTCAATGTTGGTTGCAATCTCTCAGACTGTGAAGTGACCAAAGTGTGTGCTTTAACCTTGAAAAAAACTTTATTTCACTTCCATCTTTTTAGTTGGTCTTTGCCCTTTTTTTCTTCTCAACTTTGTTCTAAAAGGGTGCTCATAAAAAGCTCTGCCTACCAGAGTTTTCTGTTCCACTTTATGTATGTCATCTGCTAATTAGCTGGTTTGTAGACATGGCTCACAGTAACAGTTATATTGCAAGAGCTTGATCCAAAATCACTGGCAATTGCAACTTTGTAACAGGCTGTCTTTTGTCACTTCAGATCCAAACTGCCTCTCACTTTTGTCAAGAGACCACCACCAAAAAAAAATGTCTTAAAAACTTAACTTGAATCACTCTTCTCAATTCCATCTTCAGAAATTTAATGAAACCAAAAAATATTTAAATAGAATTTCATTGCATTTTCCTTTTTTCATAAGCGTAGAAAGAGTAGCCAGCTACGACAAAATTATTCCTAGACTTTATTACTGATTCATTTTCTGTGTCAGGCATGAACCCTACATGGGTTTTCTTCGTCAATGCAACTGCTTTATTCTGTCATTGTGTGAATGCTCAGTAGAAACACTCACGTGTGCAAACGCTCCATTGCCATGACCTGTTTTGCAATGTATATCCATCAGAAGAAAAAAAGCCCACTAGTGATAGAAGGAACTGATAAGTTCAGAAGCATAACTTACAAGCACAACGTACAGTCAGTAGTCAGCACTGCCAGGTGAAAGAGCTTTTTAGAATTACCAAAAGTATTTTTATCCTTGAGTTTCATCTGAGCTGAACATCTTGCATTAAAATTAATGTTTTTAAAAAGTGGTGCTATGATTTTAACCCACCATCTTGTTTATTTTAACCCTCTGACATTATTCATACATACTCAATAAATAACCCTGGCATGCTAAGAGTGATAGGCCAATATCTTACTCAATTCACTATGTCTGGGATGTCAATGCAGTCAGTAAAAGGCTAATAAATATTGATTTTATGAACATTGATTTTTGTAATACTGGTAGCTTGATAGAAATAAAGAATTGTGGGTCAAGTGTTATATATATATATATATATATATATATATATATATATATATATATATATATATAAAAATCACCCAGCACGCCCCTGCGGGCGGTTTATCCTTCAAGCTCGGGTCCTCTACCAGAGGCCTGGGAGCTTGAGGGTCCTGCGCAGTATCTTAGCTGTTCCCAGGACTGCGCTCTTCTGGACAGAGATCTCCGATGTTATTCCCGGGATCTGCTGGAGCCACTCGCCTATCTTGGGAGTCACCGCACCTAGTGCTCCGATTACCACGGGGACCACCGTTACCTTCACCCTCCACATCCTCTCGAGCTCTTCTCTGAGCCCTTGGTATTTCTCCAGCTTCTCGTGTTCCTTCTTCCTGATATTGCTGTCATTCGGAACCGCTACATCGATCACTACGGCCGTCTTCTTCTGTTTGTCTACCACCACTATGTCCGGTTGGTTAGCCACCACCATTTTGTCCGTCTGTATCTGGAAGTCCCACAGGATCTTAGCTCGGTCATTCTCCACCACCCTTGGGGGCATCTCCCATTTTGACCTCGGGACTTCCAGGTTATACTCCGCACAGATGTTCCTGTACACTATGCCGGCCACTTGGTTATGGCGTTCCATGTATGCCTTGCCTGCTAGCATCTTGCACCCTGCTGTTATGTGCTGGATTGTCTCTGGGGCATCTTTACACAGCCTGCACCTGGGGTCTTGCCTGGTGTGATAGACCCCAGCCTCTATGGATCTTGTGCTCAGAGCTTGTTCTTGTGCTGCCATGATTAGTGCCTCTGTGCTGTCTTTCAGTCCAGCTTTGTCCAGCCACTGGTAGGATTTCTGGATATCAGCCACCTCCTCTATCTGCCGGTGGTACATACCGTGCAGGGCTCTGTCCTTCCATGATGGTTCCTCGTCTCCCTCCTCTTTCTTGGGTTTCTGCTGCCTGAGGTATTCACTGAGCACTCGGTCAGTTGGGGCCATCTTCCCAATGTATTCTTGGATGTTCGTTGTCTCATCCTGGACTGTGGTGCTGACACTCACCAGTCCCCGGCCCCCTTCCTTCCGCTTAGCGTACAGCCTCAGGGTGCTGGACTTGGGGTGAAACCCTCCATGCATGGTAAGGAGCTTTCTTGTCTTTATGTCAGTGGCTTCTATCTCCTCCTTTGGCCAGCCTATTACCCCAGCAGGGAACCTGATCACGGGCAGGGCGTACGTGTTGATGGCCCGGATCTTGTTCTTACCATTCAGCTGACTCCTCAGGACTTGCCTGACCCTCTGCAGGTACTTGGTGGTTGCAGCTTTTCTAGCGGCCTCTTCATGGTTCCCATTCGCCTGCGGGATCCCCAAGTACTTGTAACTGTCCTCTATGTCTGCAATGTTGCCTTCTGGTAGTTCAATCCCCTCAGTTCTGACTACCTATATATATATATATATATATATATTTTGTGTGTATATATATATATATATATATATATATATATATATATATATATATATATATATATATATTTTTTTTTTTTTTTTTTTGTGTGTATATATATATATATATATTTTGTGTGTATATATATATATACACACAAAATATATATATATATATATATATATATATACACACACAAAAAAAAAAAAAAATATATATATATATATATACACACAATATATATATATATATATATATATTGTGTGTATATATATATATATATATATATTTTTTATTTTTTTTTTGTGTATATATATATATATATATATATATATATATATATATATTTTTTTTTTGTGTGTGTGTATATATATATATATATATATATATATATATATTTTTTTTTTTTTTTGTGTGTGTGTATATATATATATATATATATATATATATATATATATATCAGGGCTCTAGACTAACTTTTTGCCATGGGCGTGCCATGCCTAACTTTAAAAAGTTAGGCGTACCGGCACAAAAGTTAGGCGTACACAAATTTTCTAATAATTTATATAATATAATGTGTTTTTCTGGATACACTGTGCTTTTTCAGCATTCAAAGATTGATCACACCATGTCAGAGCACTGGCTATGAATTTCAGAAGGATCAGGCCTTAACTTAACAGAAAAGTTAGCAATCGTTCTTTTCCTATTACACCTATCCACTTCTGTCGTGCCTATAGGCTGCTCACTAGGGCTGGGTATCATCACTGATTTCTATAATCCATTCGATCCAACTTAGCCTCAGACAGTCAGAAATATTATAATTCTGATCATTTATCAGTACTGACTTCTTCAGAATTGTTTACATCACAGCAGATGCCTTTGTGTGAAAGTAACTGAGAATAAAACACAGAAAAACATGAAGGAGATTTTCCTGGTCTGGCTTTTTATAGCAGATAACCTTAAAAATATTCTACAATGTTCTGCATATAAAGTTTAAATTTCTTCAGTATTGAATAACAGAAAAAATAGGCTTTTTTGTCCGAGGTCATTTAAGTGAAAAAAAGAAAAGAAAAAGACAGCAGTCACAGCGCTGTAAACAACGGTAGACTGGTGGGTAATAAGCGAATGAATAATACAGAAAACAGAGATTGGAGACGGGAAACTGTTCTTGAAGTACAGAGAGAGAGAGAGAGCTAGCTGTGCATGAAGTGTGATTTTAATAGTCGTGGAAGCAAAACAGCAAAATTCATGACGACATTGATCAAATGTGAAGCGCAGTTTGCTGCTTCTTTTGCTGCTGGCTCTGTGAATTTTGGTAGGAGAGAGACAAAACCTGCAGCTCAGAATCAGCGCAAAAAGACGTAAACACAGCGCGGACCGGATGCATCAGGATCGCTAAGCTCCGACAGGGTGTCCATCTACGGGCCGTCGGGTGAGAAAGCCGAGAAAGACAAAGTTGATTCTGATGCGTCGGGTCCGTTCTGGATCCGTGTACCTGCTCTCATCTGCTGTTTGGTTGTTGTTGAAATGGTTTTGTGAGCTTTAATCGGAGAATCTGGCGTTTCTGGCAAAACACAGTTATATTTAAAAGTCGATTCAGGATTTAATGAATTGATATCGCTTTATTCAAGCTACTCACCTCCCACTTCCACCTGCACTTTCAACTGGACCACGGCCAATCAGAGAGGTCCCGCCCCTTACTATCTCTGATTGGTTTAGTCCACGATAGGGGCATAATGTGTGTCTGTTGTTGACCACAGGGAAGGTTGCAGATTTTTTATTTTTTTTTGCTACCTGAACAGTTGGTCGCACAGGTGCAACCAAATATTTTTTTTTAGTCGCACCACTGAAAAATTTGGTCGCATTTGGTCAGTAAAGTGTCTGCAGTGATGTACTTTCTATGCGACTATGTTTAGCATAGAGTACGATGCTGAAATAAGAGCTGCACCTCTGCAAGGAGCCAGTTAAGCGGGTTCAACCATATGTCTGAAATGCATTTGGAATTGTTTGGACAAGGTAGACCCAGAACACACTGAAGAAATTAGGTCTTTCAGCTGTTATGGGAAAACTCCAAGTCCCCAGTAAGAGCTGTATCTGATGCTGGAAAAAGAGAGGTCTGGGCAGCACTGGTTTGAGTGTTTCTTCCTCACCTCAGACCTAGATACATCCATTTTCTTGGAACTATCTATTAATGCCAGCAAATATGTTAATCAATGGGGTAAAGCTTCAGTGTAGGAGTGAGTGAAAGTGAACAACAGGACTGGATCAATCAGACTTTGATATTCAGGCACTCCTGCGACGTAATATACGACCGTGTTGTGAATCTAAATCTGAATCTAAATCTAATATGTGTGTGTTTTTTTTTTATTTTTTTTTTTTTACCAGGGTTAATCTTGATATGGTGAGAAGAGTGTGCTAAAGAGCACAAACAAAGTCTCCCATTTCTCCTCCTCCATCCTAGCTTTTAACATGCAAATCAGTATGCCTGATGATGGATGTCATCTGGCATGGTAACCAGTCCCATTTAATGCCTGTAGACAAAAAAGCTCACAGTCAAGCAATTTCCTGAGCATCACCACGCATCGTTTTTGAGTGGATACCAAAATTGACTTGTGGCTCATGATTTATGAGGTTGAAGCAGCACAGCAACAATGAATAGTGAGTTTATATTGGATGTGATGACTGCAGAGGAAAGAAAAATATCCACTACATGTTTGATCAAACTGTCCTCAGATTTGTCAAGTATTTTACAGGCTGCTCACCTTTTCACTAAAGTAACTGACAAATTGCAAGACTGATGATTAAATGATGAAGTGCATGTAGTTAAAAAGTGACAGTGACTGTTTTTATCAGATGATTATTGAGTTACATTGCAAGCGTAGGGACTTTTAGCAATTTAGGCCTCAGTTTTATACTATAGTCACTACAAGTTATGAAAAGTAATGTAATGTAATCAAATCAGTAAAAGAATAAAGCCAGATTTTGTCATTGGTTTGTTTTCCAATTTTTCCCGAGTTAGAGGACATGGTCAGTGATGATGGTGAACCCTTGCAGCACTTCCCACTTACAGGCATTGGACACTACCTTCTCACTTTGTGTAAAAGCAAGAATGCCAAAAAATAAATAAAATACCAAGCAAAATTTATTTTCTTGCTCCATCAGTGCTACATGCACATATTATACACCATCTGTGACTCACTGTCCCAAATGCACTTGCACCACCCTGTCAAAATACACACTCATACCTATTTTCTTTTGTAGCCCCAGCTCCCTTTCACTTGCACACATGACAAACACACACACCTTTATTCCCTCTACTGTAGGGGACATTTATTCTGATTATGTTGGGCTCTGGAGATCGAAGATTGTAGTAATCAGAAAACTGGCCAGGCATCTATCACTGCAGCAACCAATCAAACAACCTGCTCCACCAACAGCAAATGGGAAAAATTACACACAGAAATGATTCCCACCGGTCTGTGTGTGCGTTAACTTTTGTACTTCTATCCCTGCGAGGACAGATTTTAGAAGCATTTACAGTGTTCAAAGTAAGATTTCATCGATCTTTTCTTTAACAGACATAACAAATGTTAAATTTCTAGTTTTGAATTAGGATTTAGTTCAATTAAATAATGTGTTTTGGGGGGAAAAAGGTGAGAAATGAGTCTTGAATGAATCTTGTGATCGGACCTCACTAGAGTTGGGTTCAATGTCTGTATAGGATTTTTTTTTAAGTCTATCTGGGGAGCACAAGGCTATTTGTTTTAGCTGATGATAAAGGTGGCAATGTATTTGGAAAGACAGAGAGTAGGGAATTTTTAAAAAAGTGTGAGAAGTGAGTTTAGTACCGGCATCACTAAAACCCCAATCCAAATCTGACATACATATACACACATGGACTGTACTAGAGTAGTTGCAGAAGCTGCTTTAATCGAACTGCCCCCCAAATATTTGGTAAAATGGTAAATGGCCTGTATTTATATAGCGCTTTACTAGTCCCTAAGGACTCCAAAGCACTTTATATATATTTAATTATTAATAAATATTTCTTTCTTTAATTTTCATTAACTCATATGCACATCATGAATGCAGTTATTGTGCTGTACATGTTTACATACTTACATTTTACTGCTGGCTGATATCCAGATTAAGGTATTTCTTGTTAGCGTGCACAGATATTGCTTGGATTAGGGGGGAGAAAAAAATAGAGAGAAAGGAAGGCATAGAAGCCAATGGTAGCATTAAAAAAATAAAAATAAAATATAAGAACAGTTTTAGCCTGTTGTGTCAATCGGCCCATGATCCATACTATCTCCTAAATTAATTACCATGACATTTTGCACAACACTGATGGGCCCCAGAGAAAAAAATGACTTTTGGATTTTTGTAGTGGGTAGATCATTTTGACTTGGTCATTTTATAAGTAGCTCACATGCGGAAAAAGTGTGAGCACCCCTGGCATAGAGTATCCTGAATAATCTGATGAGTCCTTAACTTTTCATGCATTGCCACGATTAGGTCAACAACTACTGGGTAAGCTGATGATCTCTTAAAGTAGAATCATACCTTGGCTGGATTTCGTGACCAATTCACCGCAATTGAGAAATTACACTATTTATACAGAAGTAAGTATTCTCAAATAAATTGGAATGGAAGAGAGACTTGGGCCAAAATATGTCTGTTTTTTTTTTCCCTTTTCAACTCCAAGCGCCCTTTTTTTTTCTTCTTTCATGACAACATATTTACTTTTCTTAAGAGCTTTTCAGGTATTTTTCTCAAGGACTTTATCTGCTTCTGCTGCTCTTTGGCAGAGACAATTTTGAACCAGTCCAAATAGATAAATATGCTCGTTTTTAATCAAAAAATATATCTAACAAACAAATAATAGATTTAAATAGATTGATACATTTTGTAATTGCATACACCACCACAGTGACTTTTTGGTGTAACAAACGTTCATGTATCAGATTTGGCCCCTCCTACGTTTACTTTGTTATTTTTGTTTTCCCATACAGATGGTCAGTCTTGATTGCATCAACACCAAATACATGTCCTTCAATCAATCTGTTATCTGCTTAAGATGTTATGGGGAGCAGGCTTCACTGGTACATGAAATGGCACGCCAGTTTAAATGTCCAGTTACTTTTGAGCCTGTGAAAATGGGAGACTGTGTATAAAAATAGATGTAATTCCTAAATAGTTACTGAAACACCCCCCCCCCCCCACCCTTTTAGTTAAAGATGAAAGTTTTCACTTCAACCACATCTTAATCATTTGATGCACTGTAATGGTGCAACAATGGAAAAAATGACACAAAATGTACTATTGTCCAAATACTTCTATGTACACAGACCTAGCCGTGTCTGTTAATAGATAAAAATGAACAAATATGATTTTCCACTCCCTGCCACATGTACAAAAAAATGACAAAAATGTGTTACAATGACTAAATCTTTACATAATATTTACATGACAGATTACACAGTCATCACACACTATGAAACACAGAGCTAGAATGAGCTCACATATGGCAAAGCTATGGGATGTGTCTAGTCTTTTAGAAGGTGCCTTTGTAACCCGCACGCTGAACACTGCATACAGGTAGTAAACACACAGAAACACATACATACACACTCTCGAGATAGATAGATGCTATCAATGACAAGGCACCGAGTGATGGAGTCAGGAGGAGGTCATTGTGTGTGACTAGATTTGGCTTGGGACTGACTGAGTGCATCTGTGTGAAAGTGCATTCATTGTGTGAGTGTGTGTGTGCATGTGTGTGTGATGTGCATGCATAATGACTCTCTCCATCTGTTCACCCTTCCTGCTTCAGATCCCAGTTATGTTTTCCTACTGTGATCCTGCTGTTGTTAGCTGTGCATCTAAGGAGAAAGTCTTCCTGTGCACGAGTGTGTAGGGGGGTGAGAGAGAGAGAGAACTGCAGAGGGACCCCTCTACCTCCTACGGGCACACCTTTTCTCTTCCTGCCCCCCACGTTTACAAAGTCTCGTTAAGCTGCCCCCCACGACACAGACTCTTTCACTCAAAACACACATTCACCCCAACACATGTTACTAGCATCTGGTCCCTCTTTGCAATGTCAATAATTTCCTGTTCCATAGATGTGTCTCTGCGTGTTTTAGCAGGTAAAAGGTAAATCAAAATTGCATCAATCATCACAGCTGGATAAAAGCTCGAGGCTCTGTTTTTTTCTTCCAGGCTATGGACAGTTGCATAGGAAAACAAGCCCGTTTGCCATGAAATCACAAAGACGAAAATGATGTTACCGCTATTACCTGACATGAAAGTGCCATTTTAAAAAGAGCACAAACATCAAAGGAGAAATAAAGGATTTAAAGGTTACAGGGAGGTTGCTGTGTTGTAGTCTGTCAGATGTGTATGTGTTCAAGTGATTTACCAAAAAAATAGTAATAATGTAATTTATATGATATATGTATGATTTATATTGTAAATGGACAAAGGCTTATTTTCCATTCATACCACTGGGTATCGCAAACATAGACCACGAGGCCGTGACTCACCTCTAGATTGTTGTCCTCAGCAAGGTGTAGTGAAACAGAAACAAGGATTAACTAAGAAACTGAATCCAACAAAGCCGTGTGGGGGATGCCTTCCTCAGCACCTCTATAAACACAGGGAGGGTCAGCAGTTTCAAAGGGACAGACTGTCCTTCGAAAACCTAAAGCCCCCCCATTTAGGAGCGTTGCACTTTGCTTTGCATTGTAATAACATTGTGTTTACTCTTGGTTTCACTCACTCTTTGTTCAGTTACTTGATTAGGTTTAGGATTTTTTTTTTATGTTTAAATACACCCTTGTGTTACTTTAACCCCACACATTAAGAATACATGCTTACCCATTGGGACTAATTAGTTTTGTCTAAGCATTTATAAGTTGGTGAGTTGGTGCTGGGACATGGTTTGTGCGTATCTTTAAAAAAAAACTGTAGCTTTTGCCAGAACAGTGGCATTTGATGCTAGGGAAAGAGGAGGAGCTCATGTTTCCCGTCTTCTATTTCCCCTCCACTGTCTATTTCGCTTGTTTTCTTTCCACTGCCAATCTTTTAGTACTGTTCATAAAATTGGCCCAGATTGCTCCATGTATTTTTACTGGCTTGAGAGAGCCAGCGTATTGGCATTTGTGTATATTAGCTTCCAGGCTACAGTATAAATCTGTATTGATGATATGGCAGCCCCTATGGGACAAGGTAGATGAGAGCCAATCCTGGAGCCTATTGACTGGTCTGGAATTGCTTTTGTAATATTGTTTGGGAAGACAGACGACTATGAGAGAAACAAAGGGGGGGGGGGGGGGGGGGGGGGGGGCTTACAGCCTAGGTGTGATTTTTCTGTTTCTTTTATTGTTGTAGCTTTTCAGAAAAAGTGCTCAGAGGATGAAAGACATGAGGGGAAAAACACAGAGAAGAGAATTAAGTGAAAAGAATCAATGAATAGAGCGGAAGAGGGGATGTAAATATCTAAGAAACAAAAAAGGATGAATGTGTATTTAAATGAAGGATCAAACAAGAACAGAGGGATGTACGACACATATCTCCTTTGTCTCATAAAATGAATATGTAGCTTGCAAAGAAGAAGAAGAATTGTATATATTATTTATTTGTTTGGTGTTTATGAACATGATGAATAAACATGTTTGTTTGGTGTTTATGATCATGATGAATAAACATGTTTGTGTTATTAGCAAGTGCTAATAATGCTGAATAATCTAATTTTCTTAAGTTGCTTCTTGGTCATATTTGACCCTTTCAACTTAAATAACCATTTTCTATAATCTTACTAATTCATCTAACTTTAATAGCAAAGCAATACGCAGAAGCTTCTATGATTGTTTTGGCCTGCTGACTCATTCATCAAATATTTAAATAAAATAAGTTTCTTTTTTTTAATTATTATTTTTTAGTTTATTAAGCTGTTAATCAAAGGTACTATCTGGGTTTCCTGGTTTGTCCTGACATCATTCGCCTTCTCAACATGCTTTCCCATCTGCTTTACACATTTTCTGGCCTCTTCTCTGCACCACTCTGCTGTTTCTGTTTTTGATGTTTTCGCTTTAATTTATTACCATGATTTACATGGAGGTAAAGTCCACATGGAGAACGTGTTGTTTTTGTCCAAATAGTCATGAAATGAAAATAAAAGCAGAAACTCATTTTACATGAAAGCAGTTTAAGTAGATTTACACTCAAGCACAAAGACATTTGAGCAAATGTGAAAGCTGATCTTTTATCATAAATGACGCTGGCAACAACTTTAATTTTTTTTATAATAATGGATTGGATTTATATAGCGCTTTTCAAGGTACCCAAAGCGCTTTACAATACCACTATTCATTCACTCTCACATTCATACACTGGTGGAGGCAAGCTACAGTTGTAGCCACAGCTGCCCTGGGGCAGACTGACAGAAGCGAGGCTGCCATATCGCGCCATCGGCCCCTCTGGCCAACACCAGTAGGCAAGTAGGGTAAAGTGTCTTGCCCAGGGACACAACGACCAGGACAGAGAGCCCAGGGATCGAACCGGCGACCTTCCGGTTACAGATGCGATTCCCATCCCCAAATTTTTGTATCATTTGTGAGAATCGATCATAGGATAGACTCACCTCGACTTTTTTTCTTTTACATTTTTTTTCCAAACACTTGATATGAGTGGCAGGCAGTGTGGTTTTTTGCTCTGGATTGTGCACTTTATGAAGTAGAAATCCTACTAAGGGCTACAAAATACCAAATATTTTTGGCGTCACATATATAGCTCAGAGACACTGGGTTTTCTGAACGTTTTCTCCCCTCTAACCATTGTTTTTTTTCCCTGTCAGAACTCATTAAACCTGGTTTTTATTTACAGCTATTGTTTAAAGTATCTGATTATCTGACCTGCATTATGTGAATTATGTCATTTCAATGTAAATGCAAAGCTTAGATTTTGAACATCAAAGTTACTTAGAAATCACACAGCTTGTTAGCTACGTCCTTCTGAGAATTTACCCCTTCATTACACCTCTACAGATACTCAGGTAGATCCTCAGATGAAAGCCCACCTGTGTCCTGAGTATCTGTAGAGAGCTAGAAGAAAGACATGTACTGTGTATCGTGTGTATTCCTTTAAGAGATTCCAGGTGAGCACTTTACAATTATGGATGCTTGTTGCAAAGCGTGACAGAGAAAAGCTTCTTAATGTCTTTCTCTCTTTCATTCCCTCTCTCTCTCTCTCTCTCTCTCACACACACACACACACACTCTCTCTCTCTCTCACACACACACTCACTCAGGGATGCACTTTAAAGACTGCCACAAGACTTGATGACAATCCTCTACAATGACAAATGAATCTGACTTTTCATTCAGAATGACTCTGACTTGCAATTCAAAAGTGTTCTGAGGGCATTTTTACATTTTATTTCCATTTCAGCAAACTAGACTGACCAAGACCGAATGAGCAGGTACACAGAGAGTCAGTATTAATATGGAAGAGACACTGCAGTTCATCAGATTAAAATGGGGAAAGATGAAATTCTGTAGATGACTTTACTGACAACTGGCTAATCAGCATTTTTATGTCTGCGTATCAGCAGCTGCAGAAATGTTATTTATGACAGATCATGTAAGTGGAGCCAAAAAAACCCACACTCAACTCTGTGTAGTGTTAGTGTCATTATCATGCTCGGATTAAACATAATGATTAATTAATTAGTGAGTTAACCCTTAGCACTTTTCCACAGCTAATGCCACAAAGCATCTGATGAATAAATAACCAACAACAAAAAACTTAATATAATCTTTAGAAGAGAAAATTTGCATATTAGGCACAAACAAACGCAAAGCCTAAAGAGAATCTTTTTAAAGGCATCCACAGATCTTAAATCTTACAGATTTACTTCAACAGCAAATAAGAAGACATTTGAGATGTAAGTCATTCCTGCACATGCACCGCAGCTTTTATCATGACTATACATTTACATAAGTGAGAATGCAAATGTTAAACACACTTAGATAACATTTGCCTTGCTAGCTCTCCAGTACCAATAAATAATGTGTTAACTTATACATGCTTGAGGGAACCGTGAACTCACTAGAGCTTCTCGATATCATGTGTATCACCTGCCGCTTGCACACTCTATCTGGGCAGCACCCTTTACTAAACCGAACGATATATTTGCAGGAATCTGAATGGATCTTTTCGGCAAGGCAGACTTACAGAAAAAAAAGCTGTTTAGAGACCGTCTAGTGCTTTTCAGTCTAAGTTTGAAAGAAAAAAAAAACTTTTTGTATGTAACCATCTGATATTTAATTACCGAGTTTTAATTTTAGAATTAAACGGTGTAACTGAATACAAATACGTTATGACATCTTCATAATTTTTGAATTAGAGTATTAGAGAGGTACTTGCATAGGAAGAGCAAGGAAGAGGTGTTTCTAGAATACTTGTTTTTGAGATGTGTAGAAAATAGTTATTTTTTCCCTGTATGAATATGCTTGATGATAGAGCTAACACAAAATAGCAGTCGCCCACTTCTGGTGGCATCTATATGATTCAAGGTTAGACACCCAGTGCAGGTTTCTGCAATGTCTGCCAATGTGAGGTCAAGAGTTCAGGCAGCGCAACCATTCCTCCAATATGTGCCACAAGCTGTCAACTAATAACTCACACAGAGAAGCTTTCCTATGATTGGCAGTTGCTTCCTGTGATGTAATTCTCATATTCTGAAAGCCATAAACATACACACATTTTTTGTGTGATTTACACACAGCCCAATATAGACAGTCATCCAATTTCTATCCTGCCCTCTATATAAACACACACCTACACACAGGAGATGTCTCAGTTCCTACAGTTGCACCCCTCTAGGGAACCATGCAGGATAGCACAATGTAAATTGTATTCCCTGCCATTGTCTCTGTTTGCCCATTTTTCTTCTGCCCTGCAGAAGACACAAACATGCAAACACACTCACACTCACACACACAGACACTTTTACACAGAGATGCACTAGTCTCCATTCTCCTCTACTGCTGCAGAAAGAAACAGCACTATTGTTATTATTGTTGTTGTAGTTTGGGGATGCACTGTCAGCAGAAAATGTTACTGCTTTCTACATGCTGTGTGCATAAAACAAGGAACAACAAGAAAGGCTCCCTGTGTGTGTCATTGTGTGTGTTCAGTGGCCTTGCTCCGTCTCAGCACTGTCATGTGGATTCATAACCCAATCTCACATAAGAACTTTGAAGAAAGGCTTCAATGAGAAATCCCTCTCATCTCTACCACAAAATGCTTAGAAATGTTTAGACGCTCAAGAATTCACATCTTCGAAGCTTTTGCACTAATACTGGCGAGTTTTATGATGGAATTAAAATTAGGTCTGCATTATATTTGATTGCTTTTGATTACAGCAAATTAGATTTTCTATGTGACAGAAGAAGACTGATACCAAGGTTCATGTTCCAAAACAAGGAAAAGAAATGAGGATTAAAAAGGGTGCTGTGGACGAAAAGCAGAAAAACAGCTAACACGGGATCAACAAAGGACAGGGTTTGTGTGGCAGAGATAGCAAATGAGAGCACAAAAAACAGAGGAAAAAATAAAAAAGTTCAAATGTAAAGGAAATGAAAGACACACAAAAAGGCAGGGGAGTTGCAAGAAAGAGCTAAAGGTTTGTAATCTGTCATTAATTTGCCTTGTGCTAAACCACAAGGGGATAGTGGGAAATCAATGCAGGCTGATTGCTACTTTTGCAGAACTGCAGAAAACACAAACCATTTCTGTTTTTCTGTTTTTGTATCTGCTGCAGTTACTCTACTGTTTTTTTCTCTGTCAATCACAGTCCTACTTTGGTCACTTTATTAGGAAAATATGAGGCAACTGCAGCTGAACTCGCAAAGTGGAGTGCAGTGTTAGACCTGCCACCATTTGATTGATTGCAGTGTGTGTGTTTGTGTGTGCGTGTGTGCGTGTGTCAGTATATTATGAGACAAAATGCAGTTTCTGAGGTCTCAGTTTCTTTTACTAACTCACAACTCTATTCACACACACACACACACACACACACACACACACACACACACACACACACACACACACACACACACACACACACACACACTGCAACATGTTGCATTTTTCATGCTTAGCTGATACTGTTAGACAACCTAACATACACAAACACAATGGTTGTCAGAAAAGTAATACTGGCAGTTGCCTCAAGGATGAGTGGCTAGGAGTGCAGGATGCTCACAAAAGCAAATGAGTTATCATGCTTCACTCACATCTTCTGAAATTGATTCTGATATGTACAAAATATTTTGAAGTGCATGTTTGCATGACTGCCTCAAGCTCCCGCCGTGTCACAAATGACATTTGAAACATGTAGTTGGAAAAAATATACCAACATTTATTAGCACGCAACTTTTGGGATATAGAGTTGCAAGTTGCAACATTAACCTTGTTGACTTTTACAATCATGAGTTGTGACCATGTAGGCCTCTTTTAACATACGTTAACAACAAATGATATCACGGTCCTGGGCCTGCAAATGCAGGTTAATGCATATTACTAATGAGTGAGTTATGTTTTGTGTGCTGCAGCATGCCGTTGTTTCTTGTGACACCATAGAGACACTGGCTCAGTAGTAAGAAACTAATGCCATCCCACAGCCACTCAAACTCTCAACATATGCCTTTATTTCTTCTTATATACGCTTGTTATGCAGTACTGTGGTGAAGTTCACAGTGATGTTCGACTGGTACAGACCTGGTTGTTAGTACGTTAGGCTACATCAAGGAGCTTTATAGTGTTTAGTTGTTTTGAAATCAGCCATGTAGCTTGTTTATATCTTGCTGAATTCAGTTGGTTATAGCTACAAAGTGCAGTGAATACTGGAGTAGCAGTACAGGTCAGCTGATCACAGCCTATGCTTGAAGAAAAATTTGTTGACGCTCACTGAGCAGTGTGACTCTTTAACCTCACTCTGCACCACTACACCCAATCTCAGGGTTCCCCCACCTGCTAAATCCCCACTTTAACCCCTGGTAATAACCTGTTCTGCTCAGCAACCTGTGGATGAGGAATGCAGATTTTAATTTGCAATATGACTTTTCCAATGCCAGCAGATATTGTAGATGTTGCAAAGCTTCTTCACGCAGCTGTACACTGGAAAACTGTTCAGTGTTTTGTAAGTGTGCTATACAGCTGGTATCTGCAGGAAGTTAAAAATAAAATGCAGAAAAATGCAATGCACAAATTGTAATTACAAAATAGTGAGTAGAGGTAGAGGGTAGAGTTAATCATACAACAGCCTATGTTCATTTAAGGTGAATTCCCCTTTATGCTTTCAATCAGCAACTGAGCGTATAATATCAGACTTTCAATCATAAAATGATGTGGATTATTAGTTTAAGTCATGTAGTTATCAAACCATATCATGAAACCTCCCGCAGCTCCACAGAGAGCAAAAGTTAATTTGTTTTTTTTTTTCTTTTTGCCCAGTTATTCCTTCTGGGTCTCAGCGTGCAGTAAGAAAGTGGAACTTTCATGGCTTCATTTTTAAAGTAGCTGCAATAACAGACCAGCAGGAGCCCGCCCTGTGATGGAAGACGGATATCACAGTGAGTTTTTCACAGTTTTCATCAGGATGTGCCTCACACAGGGTTAGCTGAGGCAGCTGGAGAAATTAGACCCAAACACATCCATCATATTTACATATATTCATAGATAGTTTTTGGTGTGCATGTCTCATCCAGTGAGCCACAACACCCCTCCCTGTCTCTCTCGTTTCTGTGCTTTCCTTCTTTCTTCCTTTCCTCTCTTGCCCTTCCTCCATCACACACACATAAATGAAGCTAGTCCCACTCCTCTCCATCGCTATCATTAATTCTGGGCAGTAGGTATAGTTGGCTACCAAGCCATAATATAAGCAGATGAGACTGAGAGAGGGCCAGCTTTCTTTAACAAAGAGTCAAAAGGACAAAGCTCGACCATTGTGAGTCAGGGCCATAATGAAAGCATTAAGATAACTCTTCAATATTTATGAAAGTGTGCTGATCTCAGGCCATGCACGCACACACACACACAAGCGCATGCACACACAAGCACACACACACAGGGCAGCAGTCTGCTGGGCCATTCATTATATGAATTGATTGAGTTTAGTTTTCCCTGGTGGTCCCTCTGTGATATCAAGTTTCATCAGTCCATCCAACCTGTGTGTATGTCCTTCCTTGGAACAAACATAAACAAAAAACAAGGAAGGAGGGAAAGAAGTATTTCTGTGTATGACTGGATGCCCACACTAATGCATCTGTGTTTATGGCTAAGGAAGACAAGGAACTTTAGTGTCAATAACAGGATGGAGGTGACCGAGAGTGTAAATGTGTGTAGGAGGGATTGTCATGGTAAAGGAAATGTGAGAGTGAGTGCATGAATGTGCATTAATGAGATTTTGTTATGTGTCAGTGAGAGATAGCAAAGGGGAAAAAAGTTTGTCTACACCTTTGTGTTCATAGGTGGTGTGTAAGCAATTACATGCAAATTTTGTAAGATGCATTTCCTGCTATGCTGGACGGTAAGACAAAGGCATGAAGAAGGCATGTATCCAGTGGGGTGATAAGTAGGGTGGACATAGGCATTACTGTCAGTATGCCAGTGAAAAAAAATCATTTTCTTTAAATCTAAAGACACAACTAATACCTGCATTGACAGGTAAGGTAAATTCTATTGCTAAGACAGTTTGAAATATGCTCTCCAATGATCTAGCGAGATGTAATATTTTTATGTTTTTTATGTAATACATCAGAAAAATATCTAAATTCTGCTTTTTAGACCAATTAACACATTTTATAATCTGGTTCTTGAGGTAAACAATTTCATTGAAACAATCTGCTGATAAGAAAATCTCAGTACTGTAGACTGAATTGAAGTCATTTTACACATAATGGTTCAACCATTGAAAAACCACAATTTCTAATTTCAAACAAATGTATGGAACAAACATAAGGGCCTTGTAAACCTAAGCAAAGATTTCTGGAAAATGTTCTCTTCATCTAAAAAAAAGTGTTCCATTCAGTGCATATCTCTTCTTTCATATTACTTAAAAATGTAGACAAATGTGCGTTCTGGTTAAAACAATTAACGAAAAGCTCTGGTCAAAACTCTAAAGCTGGAGAAAGTCAGTTTTAATTCACCTGGTGAAAACACCATCCTTCTCAATAAAAGCTGTAGTATAAGGCAACACTCATCATCAATACTGTCTGCTTGTACTGGAGTTTTGATAGAAGAAATGATGCATTCTTTGTAATTTCTGCTGATGTGCAGTCACAGTGTCTTTTTATATTTTCTGTCACTTCCTTTTCTGCTTTCACTTTGTTGCACTTTCTTGTTCTCTTTGTATGTCATTCTTTGCAGTCATAAAATGTCTCTCCCGCATTTGCTGGTGAGCAATTTCTTTCACTTTCGAACTGCTGGTGGTCACAGGAAATTGTACTCTTGCCATTTAGAGAAAGCACACTCATCAGCACAGTAATCTGTAAAAAAATGTGTGGTTATATATATAGATACGGTGGGGCAAAAAAGTATTTAGTCAGCCACCGATTGTGCAAGTTCCCCCACTTTTTTTAAGAAAAAAAAAAAAAAAAAAAAAAAATGATGACAGAGGTCAGTAATTTGCACCAGAGGTACACTTCAACTGTGAGAGACAGAATGTGAAAAAAAAATCCATGAATCCACATGGTAGGATTTGTAAAGAATTTATTCGTAAATCATGGTGGAAAATAAGTATTTGGTCACCTCAAACAAGGAAAATCTCTGGCTCATTCAGACCTGTAACGTCTTCTGTAAGAAGCTTTTCTGTCCCCCACTCGTTACCTGTATGAATGGCACCTGTTTGAACTCATCATCTGTATAAAAGACACCTGTCCACAGCCTCAAACAGTCAGACTCCAAACTCCGCCATGGCCAAGACCAAAGAGCTTTCGAAGGACACCAGGAAAAGTATTGTAGACCTGCACCAGACTGGGAAGAGTGAATCTACAATAGGCAAGCAGCTTGGTGTGAAAAAATCAACTGTGGGAGCAATCATCAGAAAATGGAAGACATACAAGACCACTGATAATCTCCCTCGATCTGGGGCTCCACGCAAGATCTCATCCCGTGGGGTCAAAATGATCATGAGAACGGTGAGCAAAGATCCCAGAACCACACGGGGGGACCTGGTGAATGACCTGCAGAGAGCTGGGACCAAAGTAACAAAGGTCACCATCAGTAACACACTACAACGGCAGGGAATCAAATCCCGCAGTGCCAGACATGTTCCGCTGCTGAAGCCAGTGCATGTCCAGGCCCGTCTGAAGTTTGCCAGAGAGCACATGGATGATACAGCAGAGGATTGGGAGAATGTCATGTGGTCAGATGAAACCAAAGTAGAACTTTTTGGTATAAACTCAACTCGTCGTGTTTGGAGGAGGAAGAATACTGAGTTGCATCCCAAGAACACCATACCTACTGTGAAGCATGGGGGTGGAAACATCATGCTATGGGGCTGTTTTTCTGCCAAGGGGACAGGACGACTGATCCGTGTTAAGGACAGAATGAATGGGGCCATGTATCGTGAGATTTTGGGCCAAAACCTCCTTCCATCAGTGAGAACTTTGAAGATGAAACGAGGCTGGGTCTTCCAACATGACAATGATCCAAAACACACCGCCCGGGCAACAAAGGAGTGGCTCCATAAGAAGCATTTGAAAGTCCTGGAGTGGCCTAGCCAGTCTCCAGACCTCAACCCCATAGAAAATCTGTGGCGGGAGTTGAAAGTCCGTGTTGCTCGGCGACAGCCCCAAAACATCACTGCTCTCGAGAAGATCTGCATGGAGGAATGGGCCAAAATACCAGCTACTGTGTGTGCAAACCTGGTAAAGACCTATAGTAAACGTTTGACCTCTGTTATTGCCAACAAAGGTCATGTTACAAAGTATTGAGTTGTATTTTTGTTATTGACCAAATACTTATTTTCCACCCTGATTTACGAATAAATTCTTTACAAATCCTACCATGTGAATTCATGGATTTTTTTTTTTCACATTCTGTCTCTCACAGTTGAAGTGTACCTCTGGTGCAAATTACTGACCTCTGTCATCATTTTAGGTGGGGGAACTTGCACAATCGGTGGCTGACTAAATACTTTTTTAGTATGTGTGTATATGCGTGTGAAAAGATATATTAATGTCAATAATCACTAATCTATCTCGTCTAGGCAGCCTTTTAATTGTTTATCTTAAGTTATATCTTTGTTATTGGTGTTAGTTGTACAGAGAGCTGTTTCCCTTTATAATCTTTTTGCCCTGCGTTAGATTGGCGACCTGTCCAGGGTGTACCCCACCTGTCTCCCTATGGTAGCTGGAATAGGCTCCAGTCCCCCAAGACCCTGATAAGGATAATCAGAAGAGAATGAATGGATGGATGATATGATCTTTAAAACATCATATTTCTTTAAGTGATTAAGTGGTGACAATTACACTGAAAAGAAGCATGCATCCAGAGAGGCTGTGGCATGATGAAAGGCCTTTACTGGTTCATTTTATATTTTGTTAAATGTCCCATCATCTCTTCTCCATATGTTCCAACTTCATTTCTTTAATTATCCCAGGATCAGGTCCAGAGCAGCTAGGACTTCCATCTGACTCACAGTCAAGCATTTTTGGCAGTTGAGATTCAGAAATCCATCCTACATTGTTACAAGATTCCCATCTGCCTGTTAGGCCCTTATGTCATGGTACAGGCAGGTACAGTTTTTTCTGTTTTTCTCTCTTTCTCTCTTTTCTCTTTGCTCTTGGTTGGAGAAGTGCCCTGGTGGTTACTCATGGCTCCGCCCAAGGGAAGAGTTGACCTTTCCAGGACTTGTACTCAACCACCTGCTGTGCATCGTCTAATCAGTGCGTGCTACTTAAGGACCGGCTGGTACTATTCTCTGCCAGGTTGTTGTCATTGCAATGGCGATCCCTGCCCGAAGCCAACATGTCACTCCCTAAAGTACTTACCTGTTTTTCGAGGAATTTGAAATACAGAGTCAGTCTCACTTATGGTACCAGTTTCAAATGGGCTACAGCTAGTACAGTAAACTTTCCTGTAATTCACCCGCCTTCCTCTGAGCTGCTCTCTCTCCCTTGATTGCTGCTTGTCCGTCTGCTGCCCCTTCAAACCTTCTTCATCTGGAATATAACAAGTAATCAATTCTAAAGTCATCCCAGAAACCCAGTTTGTCTTTGGCCATTGTCATATCCCTTTCACCTTCTGAAGCCCTCTCTATTCTCCACCAGTTAGGATTATCCACTCCAAAGCCATTAGCTGGTCTTTTGATAACTCGTTCAACTTGTTAATGACATTGTTTTCTAACGAGTCTGCTTTTTGGGTATATGACACTGATGTCATTAGCATCTCAGGGTCCAAATACTCTTTCAGTTCCTAAAATCAAACAAAAACTGAAGCTCCACTGAAAGTTAAAAATGTTCTAGTTTCTTTTAATTCCACTAATAACAATATTTCTGTTTTCCCAGGTGTTAAAATAAAGTTTAACATCCAGGCATCCATGAAAACAAAGTATTTAAAAGGTTGAGTATAGAATAGAATAGCCCATTATTGTCAATACATGTCAAACGAAATTGTGGGTGGTCCACACCAACTGTGCAGGTATAAAATATAAGTTAGAAGTTATTAGAAAAACAGAAAACTAGTTTCCATAAGAAGATGAGAGGGCCAGCTTTCTTTAACAAAGAGTCAAAAGAACAAAGCTGTTTTTTATATGATATACCATTTTGTATTTTCAGAAAACAAAAAACAAATTAAACAAACAAACAAACAAACAAAAGAAATATACAGCTCTGCTATAACTTTGGATGGAAAACTAAATTTCAATGTTTGGAAACTTAGTGTAGCTGGGCTAGCTCACCTGTTATGCTTTGCCCCGTTGGCTAGCTACAGAGCTAGAGTTAGCATATTAGCACAGTTGGATGAGGGTTACATTTTTCTGAGATATAAACTCTTTAATAAGCTCTGGAGCAGATATTTTCGGGCCCTAACTGCCAAATTATACCAGAGCAGACAAGCAATTTCATGTTTTCTCACTCTCCTTCTCTCACAGACACATTTATTTAAGCTTATGCTACAAACTCACACTACCTTCTTCAGCTAGGCTAGTACAAGCCCCAAACAGATTTATGTTACTTGCCAAAGTAACATAATGACACAACCATTTATAGAATTCCCCATTGAACAGTGAATCAACTTCTTCTATATATATAGTTAGAGATAAATGTATAGTTATGGTTTGGGTCACACAGTGGAAACATAGTTTAAATATATAGTTGAACTCTTATAATCTGTCCAACATTAACCTGCCTACTTTCTGGCCGCTGAAGCACTGCTGTGTCGGCTGCTGGTAGTTATTACACTGTACTCATTGCTACTGTTTGTTTTCATTGATGCAGCTGAGTAATGTAATTTCTCTGTCTTAGTGACTGCTTCCTCTCTCATTTTTTCTCCCAGGAGTCCAGCACACTAGCAGTTTCTTTTTTTATGTAGTTATTAATCACGAGATATCAATGTCATCTGACTTGACATGATCTACTGTACCAGAACAGCCACAATAAAAACTTTTAATTAATTTGACAGTCAGCTGATTATCGCATTGCTACTGAGAGGACTATCATGAAACATTAAAAACAAATTAAAAAAAAAGCAAAAAAAAGCAAAATTCAAAGCAAGTAACAAAAGAAGAACAGTGATAAAGTGTTAAAAGTAGAACTAATTCTTTTCTCTGCTGATTTCTATTTCTTCATTCATCTATCCACAGATACATATGCACACTGATGCCTCCATTGTACATCATTCATCTGCAATACTGAAGTGCCTCCATCCTTAAGTGTCTCCATTCTGTTCCCTCTCTCATTAGATCCTACAGCTTCCGATCAATTCATTTGTCTCTGCACCACACTCACCTCCTCGCCTCCTCTTTAAGTGCCAATCATTAAGCTGTCAGTCAGCCAGTTTGTATGTTTAAAGGGCATCAGAAGTCATTGTAAGATTTATGGTGTATGGATGTAAATGTAAAGGTGAACTCATTTTCCTCTCCTCTGTTTTTACTCACCATGATCTCACTTTCTCACCTTTACTTTTTCTAGCTCCGTTTTCCCCTTTCTCTATACTTTCATCCTCTTTTTTCTTGTTTTTTATACCCTTTACTCTTCATCTTTGCCGTCTTTCATCTCTCCTCTTCCCTCTAAACTCTCTGGCTGTCAGGCCTATAACTCCTCATCCATGTATATATTTTTATACTTTTTATTTATTTTTATAGCCCTATCTCTTAAAGTACCTTCTGACTCTATTCCTGTGTCACAAAGCCACTGCGATTTACACCCCCATTCACACCAAGGCAGGAGGGATGGATAGTGAAGTGTGGTTGGGGGTGGTGCTGGGTGTTTGAGATAAGCCATCACTGACCAGATTTACAAGTCTCTCCCAGACAATCTCCCCTCCATCCAACCTTTGAAGGGTTCAAGGTTCAATTCCATTTGGAGCCTATTTTCTAAGAGTACATCCACCTGCTGAAGAAGAAAAAAAGCTTTGGGATTTTACACACAGAGCAATGGCCATGTATGTTTCGGCAGCTGCTAGCAGTGATGCAGAGAGATTTACGTGTTGGTGCTTGAGGGAGCAAGAGCATTCGATCCCTGTAGCGTAATATTTTATTGTTTCAGGGATAGAATGAGATAGGCTGCTTCATTCCTTTCAAGGAAAAAAAAGAAAGAAGAGAAAGCCTGACACCAGAGTTTTAGACAGCGAGGAATGAAGCGAGAGTGGGAAAAGGAAAGAGAGAAAGAGAGGAACAGGGAAAGATGAGCAGAACATGAATGAGCATTGTGCGGCTTTCAGAGAACTCAGAATAAAAAGCCAAAGGCTCGTATAGCCATCAATCAGCCCACTGATCAATGAATTGATTTGTAAATCAGGCACCATACAGTAAGTCAAGGCTGAAGCTCCATTAGGGAAGAGCTATGTCATCATTACAGACCAGAATCCAAAGGCTTTGGATAAAAACCAGCTATCCATTTTCACAACTGCTGTATAGCGAGGGTCAATAACACAAAGGACAGAGTTTAACTTAACTCTTTTTTTTTTTTTGGTGTTGACTCGTCCACATTATGACATAGATTTTGTGCCAAAAAGCTGCACATTAAACATGCTACTGTTGCTGGAGGTGTAATCACAGCATGCCAGAGTCATTTACATTTACTACTTTAAAGTGTTCTTTTGCTTCAGCGTGACACACTATGACTGTAGTCATCCAGGTGTAAGACTGTGGGAACATGTAGCTTTACAGTTGTTTTTGTTTTTCAAACTTCCTTTTCTTTAATTAATACATTTATTTTCTCTTAAAGGAAGAAAAAGGGAGTCTGGGTTTTGAGATATTTCCTTGCTGAAATGGCAGGTCAGCTACAGTATGTACATTAGCAAATTAAAAAAAAGAAAATAAATAAATAATCTTACAGCTGCAAACTGATATCTGTAAGAGGTTTTCATAATCCAAAAGTTACCATGAAATCCTAGTTCAATATTGCAATATGTTTTTTGATATGCTAATTTTGTAATATAACAGATTGTGTTTAAGTGGTTGTAATAATTTGCATTAAAAGGAACTGATGAAAAAGTATTAAAAAAAACCCCATCTCTGTTTAGTATATCAACACTCAAGAGTATTGTATGGTTTTCACTAGTGTATATGTATATGTATGTATATAACCAACACTTAATAAGCTTAAAGACACTCGAAAGTTGAGCATAATTTATAATGCTGCTCCCTCGAGTCAGGTTTTTACAATTATAAGGTCTTGTCATTGCAACAGTTCTCTCTTCCATTTCAGCACTTGGAATTTGCACCACCAAGATGCACAGTCTTCTACTGTACCATGTTTGTATATGAATGGCCAACAGTACCCTCTCAGATCCAGTAGAAAAATGTACTTTTGGCATGTTTTCATTATAGGTGAGTTAAATATTTATTATATGATGGAAAACATACAACAGTCCCTGCAGAGAATATATATATACACACATGCACACAGACAACTTTGATTAGACATCTGCTATAATCTTATTAAAATAGAGTTCACTTATGCAGCCTCAAAGGCATAAATATAAACACACTCACACAAAACTGACAACATGGCCTACTTACACACGTCCACACAAATGCATTACTGTATATTAACACACTCACATGCACATGGACGCATATCTTTACTCATGTCTGATTTGCACAATAACATTGATCATTGTATTTGACAGGGTCTAGTTTTTAATGGAATAGGAATCTGCTGAGGCAGTTGGGGCAATGCAGCTAATGGACTGTATGACAGACAAACCTATGCACACACACATACTGAAGAGACAGCTGCAGTTCCTACAATCAGAGTATGTTTCCTAGGGGACTACTTAGCTCAACACTGGCCCTGTGATAATGTGCCATTTTACTTTATCCATAAAAGCCATGTGGTGTAATTTATAATTTTACGACCTGCTCTGGTATAACATTGCTGTATATGTACAGCAATGTTATCCTGATGTTATCCAGAAAAGACTGCTATGCATATTTATTTACATCCGCATCTTCCAAAGTACATTTTGCTGTACTACACTAACAACTGTTGTGTATTCAATGAGAAATCTGGCACAGATCTGAGTTCAGAAAAAAATGGTACATACTTTTTTCTCTTTATATAGTATCCTATCCTGCTGCGAAACAGTACTGTTGTTTAAAATATAAAGGCTTACTTCATTCAGCTGTAAGGAGATTTAAGGAATAGACAGCTACATAGCCGATTGCACCTGGCCTTGGATCATACCAATTTCCATTTACTGAGTGATGTTTGTGAAATAATTTTCAGGTACTAAAGAGCAGACCAAGATAAGATGAATGGGGATTTATGGAATGTTAAATTATATAGCATAATAAATTTTGTAGGTTGAAAAAACATCCTCTTTGTCAACTTTCCTCCTTCTAACCTAGGTTTGCTTGCTTGTCTCATCCGTGGTCTGTCTGGAAAGACAGAAACAACATTTTATGAGACGTTTGTAGAGAATATGACATATCATTTGAAGGAATGTGCAATATGATTGGGATGCATGCATGCCAGACACCATTCAGACTATTTTAAACTGAAAGATTAACAAGTGTCTGCTCTCCCTAACTGACGTCAATCGTAGAGTGTCTGCGCATATGAATTAATTTAAAATTACGTGCCTGTTACAAAAGCACATTAAGTGGTATTTTTGTGAGAATGCCCTCATGCATAAGCTATGTGTGTTGCTGTCATGTGATACTGTGACTATTTCACATGGAAATACAGTACAGAAAATAATGTTAAGTACAGTAGGTGACAAGTGGCTCAATTCTTCCTAACCTTAGCCTGTTGATGTTTTCTTCATTCCTCCCACTTTTGGACCTGTACCATAGTTGTCTAAGCAGCCAGTGGAGCAAACTCTTACTCATTCAATTATTAGATGTACAGTTTTTCAACCCCAGTTTTTTGTCATGAAAAATGTAAGCCCCATTTACCAAAAAACATTTTACTGTTTCTATCAACAGCAACAAAACCACCTGCCAAATCTAGCAAGACTTTAAATGAACCTATGCAGGATTGTGCTGCTGCTAAATTGTGTAACAAAATTATAAATCTGACCAGAAAACATTAGCTGGATGTCCTGATGAGACAGGATTCAGCATGAGTGTAGTGTGACTCCTTCCTCTCCTGCAGTGTTATACTTTTACACCGTATGTGGTAGCTTATCTGTGGCATTGTTTCAGAAGTGCATAATACAACTTCTGTTTGCATCAAAACAACAATTTTAATTAATGCATAAATACAAAACAATGAGAGATCTGTCCATAGGATCCAGCCCTCTGTGATCCTGAATTGAAACGGATGAATGGCAGGATGGACGGATGGATGGAAAAAATAAAATATTGGAAGACGTGCAGTAAAAAAAAAGGTTTACATATACTGTTTGTTTATGCACCTTCCAGAAGGTAACTGTTGCCTCTCTCAGCTTGTAAATCCTCCTTTTTCAAACATGTCCTGTCTCTCTTATTCTCATCTTTCTACAATTTTCCTGGACCTATTGCAATTGGTGCAGAAAACTTCAAAATGTAAGAAAAGCACTTTTATACAATGAAATGATGTTTTCTTTGAAGACAGCTTCATTTTCGCCCCTTCCATTTCACTCTTTTGTGTCAGTTCGTTGTACTTTTGTCCCTCTTCTACAGAGAGTATATGACTTGAATTTGCAAACTGTGCTCTTGTGGATTTTATAAGAGTTTGACTCTCTGTAAAAGGTTTCTTGCTGTACTGGCATATCAACGAGGTCAAAAGACAGGCTTTCTGTTACTTTAATATTTCCATGTCATTTAAAGGAAATTGCATTATTTGGGTAAGATTTACGCAAGGTTGGTTGGCATGGTGGTGTGGTGGTTAGCATCATGGCCTCACAGTAACAAGTTCCTGGGCTCAAATCCATTGGCTGGCTGGGTCAGCAAAGCCTGCATGCCAGGCCAGTTGGCATGAATTTGAGAGTGAATAGTTGTCTCTCTGTGTTAGCCCTGCAACAGACTGGCAACTTACCCCTGCGCCACAACACCAGGGGCAGTCTCTAGTCCTGAATCAGTTAAGCGTAAGAAAAATCAATAGGTAACTGAACTGAATTAACTAATTAATATCTCTCAAAATACTGCATGTTTTAAGAGTTAATTATTTTTCCTTTGGTGAAAAAATAACTTCTTCATTAATACTGTTATCAGTTCTTGCTTGCATTTCCCCTTTTCAATCTATTTCATTTACTTCAGTTAGCTCTGTACAAGATAATCTGTTGAACCTCACAGTTTGAAATGAGTGATGTTGTTTTATAAGAGACCTGAATTCAAGCAAATTGGTTCTCTTGTCTTTTCTCTCGTTTTCCCCATGGTTCAGCTTCCTCTCACACACATTTGTATTCTCTCAGTTTTGTATTTGTGTATTTTGGACTTCCTTGAAAACCAGATGCTGCTCCTCAAGGTGCTGTCTTGTCAATAAATTCAATTTCAATCTCTTCATCATCTGTAGCTGTCCAGTTCTGGTCAGTTCCTCCTTAATGCCTTCGCTTCTTGTATTTTTCATTATAAATTCTTGTCTGATATCCTCCTGTTGACTCCATCCTCTTTTACATTGCCGTTCGTTTTTTCCATCTCACTCCCTGAAGTACTCTTCATTTGACATCTTCTGTCATCCAAGGTGACTTGTAGAGAGTAGTCCCTCTGTTGCATACAGAGAAAACAAGGGAGACTGTAATACACTCAACGGAAATATTTGCAAAGCAACAGATTACATGATTAGAGCTCCTCTAAGGCACAGTGGTAGCTTTGTTTGAAAAATCAGAAACATGATACAGCTTCATCTCTGGAGTAACAAAGACCAACTGAGACTCAAAAGAGGAATAAATATTAAATGGTCTGCTGGATTTTTATTTTTTTTTTGTATAAAATTCTTTCTTTGTGTTACTTCTCCACTTCATCAAGAAAAGAGTGTTGAGGGAACACAAAGACACCCAATAGATTTGTCCGGTGCCAGGCTAAAATAACACACTATCGTCATTAAAGGGATTCAAAAGATGTAGGCCATCAGGAGGGAGAACCAGCGCCAAGCACAACAAATCATTTTTTAAAATTCTATGCACTCTATTGTAGCTGACAACGGATTCACGTCAAAAAAGAAGACCGGGATGATAGAGTTTTACTCTCTTCCCTGGTGTATAATAGTTTCCAAAATGTGTCCATGGCACTTGAAAAGAAAAGTTGGATTAAAAAAAGGGACAAACCAGACTATTGTTTTGGACATGACACAGAGATGGACCAGCAGCAGTGGGTTTTTTGTTGTCTTCTTTAGGCTTTTTTGAACACAAGGTAGTATCATACACTCTGCTAGTTTGTCCCTGTGACCATTAAGTCACAACAAACATATATGGCTTGTATAAATGCACTAAGAGATATGGTCTACTAATGACATATCTTTTTGTCTGAACCTAGAATGGAGCTTTTTAGATAAACTGTAAAATGTGTTATTGCACAGAAGTAAGATTGTAGACTCTTCCCCATCAGTCACATCACAAGTCACAAGAACTTTTTCATGTCTGGATTCAAAAACTGTGAATCTGTCCCTTATTCTGATGGTAAATATAGTTTAACTGGGTCAGATGTGGAACCTGATATTCTTTTATCTCTGAGATACCATCTGTACCAGACTAATAATGCCTGCCTTAAAAGTGATCACTGGAAATAATCCCTGCTCTTTTTCTAGTTTGTGTTTTCCTTGATTAAGTGGGAAAGTTTTTTCCTTTGAATCAAATCTTTCTGCTTGTGTGGATCAAGATAGTTTTTAAAAGAAAACCTAACCTTAGCTGTATAGTAGACAATTGGGATGAGCTAGACCATCGGGAATCCTTATGATTCAGATCTCACGTATCATATGCCCTTCCATAAAAAGTGACCCCATGGGTTGTTTGTACAAGCAGATTGTTACAGCCAGATTTTATTGTTAAATGACCTTTAGAATTCATTTAACAATGAACCAGTCCCCATAGCAAATGCAGCAAAAAGGCATTTATATTTAGGCTATAAAGTTAATCCAAAAGGGGCAGCCATCCCTCACAAAATGTTCTAGTTGATCTGGTATTACAATAGAATTATCACAATTGTTCACTGTTTGCGGCATATTTACCTTTTTGGACGTTTTGGAACATTTATTAACATCTTAACATAATGATAGCATGTGTCAAATCAGAAATATATATGTGGAAGAGTGCAATAATTTCGTAATCTTATACACGTGTTTTATAAAAAAAGAAGCAGAGAATCTGGAGAAATCTCTGCGTGCAAGGGCTTGCTAATGTTTCTTGCCACTGGATGCATTCTGTAATGGAAATCACTTCCAGAAATCAGTCTATGAACAAAGTTTGACATGCCATGGACAAATGCAGGTTAAAGAAGAAGTCACATATGAATAGGGATGGGAATCGAAAACCGGTTCTTGTTGGGAACCGATTCACACTGTTTCAATTAATTGGAATTGTTTGGCATTTTTGCAAATGATTCCCCTATCGATTCCAGTCGCCTTGAATGATGTCACCACGTTGCGTAGCGTCATTTACCTGGCAGGAAACATGGCACCTAAGCGGCACAAATGGACAAAAAGTTTGGTTATACTTTACGAGAACGGATGACAACAGGGCAACTTATTTCATTAAAGGGAGAAAACACTAGGAATATGCAAAAGCATTTGCTCACAAAACACGTGATAACCTTAAATAAATGTTGTGTTTTTAATTCCGCTCCGGACTAGTGCAGCTCAACCCAGCAGCAGCGGTAAGATTTGCACACCCTCTCCCGTTAATACGGCAGGTAAATTATCAGCTAACATTGCATATTATGTTAGCGCGATCTGCCTTATTACAAAACCTGCTATTACTTTGCGTTGCATTTAGATGACTATGATGAGAGAGACAGACAGAGTCTGGCTGGCTCAGATGCTGGCAGTTCCCACTGCAGTCTACAGGTAGCGTCTCCTTTCAGGCCAGGATAGACAAATGTCACCGAGCAGGGACTAAGTTTGTGGTCAAAGGCTTGCATCCATTTGCCACAGCAGATGCCCCCGATTTTCGGTAAGTTAATGTGTTTAATTGTAGGCAGGGAATATTTATTTTATTAATATTTTACATTTACAATTTTTTTTTCTGGGGACCCCGTGACACCCCATCGAAGAGCTGTAGGCTGTGGATCTCTTAGGATCTCACTGTTGGGTTTGTAAGGCCATGTTACTCCTAAATTTCTCTCTTGTTCAAAGAGAAGATATAAAACAGTTCTAAGCTAATTGACCTGTGTGTTCTCCTTTTTTAAAAACAAGAATCAATAGGAGAATCGATAAAGAATCGAATTGTTAAACAGAATCGAAAATGGAATCGGAATCGTGAAAATCTTATCAATACCCATCCCTACATATGAACATGATCCAGAAACGCTTAGGTCATCCCCAGCCCAAAGCTTATTTAAAATGGAACGAGGCACAGTGGAAAACTGTTCTGTCATTAGATGAATTTAACCTTGAAACTGTTTGGATGCTACATCCTTCAAAACTAAAGAGGTGAGGGTCCATCCAGCCTTAAAAAAAAATGTATTTATTAGTGCACAGTTTCTATCTCTGATGATGTGGGGGTGCATTAGTAGCCCACCTGTGGAACTGCGGGGCGGGGGGGGGGGGGGGGGGGGGGTGTAGATAGAATAGGTTTGTAGCGTCTCAGTTTGTTATGAAACCTTAGCTTAGCTTTTTAACTTCTAACTTCTTTCTTTTATTATTTGGGAACTAGTGTTGTTGTTGGTTTTTTTTTTGTTTTGTTTTGTTTTTTACAGTTTATGCTTTTGATGTCTGCTGTTGTTTTCACTATTGGCCATCTGTCATTGGTCAGAACTTAAGAGGAACCAGGACACCAGACAGAGGAGACTTTTAATTGGTCCACTGAGGATAAGGGCCTGTTCAAGGGAACACTCTATGGTGGAAAGCTGATTAGAAAACAGCAGGTGTTGGCTCTGGCAGTGTACAAGCTCTAAAACTGAGGTTCAAGGCTTCCATGGGGACCTTGAGAAGGCTCATGAGAAAATATGCCAAATGATGTTGTATAATTTTGTCATATTTTTCTTCATTGCAGTGAATGCAAGCAGAATTCAGAAAACTATCAAAAAAAGTCTTAATGTATCATACTACTGATTCACTTTTCCCCCTTTTTGATACATTGCCATACACCCCAGTTACAGAAAGTTTGAGCCATACAAGGCAAAAGAACATCTATGCATGCAAACTGCTCACTGCTCATGCGAAATTCTGAAAACTCTTTGGTTTCACTGCATCAACTGAATGTTGTCATGTGCAATGTTTCTAACTCTAGATTTCATTTTCTGTGATACTGTTATTTGTATTTCTTTCTTCACCTGTGGAAGTTATTTATTTGTCAAAAAAGTTATGTAAAGCTATACTTTTGATCCACATTTCAGTGTTAGACTTTTTTATGTAGCTTTAATATTTTATGTTTCTACTGTACTCAGTTTATGGGACCTATGGCTGTAAGTTAAATCAAAAGCTCACAGCAACTCAATGAACCATTCAGAACTGGCTGCCAGCAAGAGCAATGTGACAATATTTTGACTCCATTATTTCCCATCACACATTTCTGAGAGCTATGTTACTCTGACCAATGCTTTGTCTTTTAAAGCAGAAATAAGTGTGATGTTGATAAACATTTCTCAATAGATTCCCCAAACTATTGGTTTTTCTTTCTTGTTGTTCTTGTTGTTCCCAGTTCTATTAATGATTTTATTTACTTTTACACAGAAGTATTTAGTTATTTCATTTCCATACAGTTTCCTTCTGAATATACACATTTATAATATATTTTCAGCTATTACTCCATTAATTATTAGCGGTACAGAAAAATGTATTTAATTTGAATTTTAGTAAAATAAATGAAGACAACACATATTCATTTGAATTTCCAGGACTTCTGGCTCATCTGTGTGGCGTTTACATGTTCTCGTTGTGTTCCTTGGGTTTCCCCAGTAAGGGAACCTGGTGTGAATGCAAAATAAGGAAAAATAAAGCCTTCAAGGGTCTATATGCTGTATGAATATATGTCTGATATGTTCATGTCATATCTGATATGTTGCTCCCTGGTCATTCACACCAATTTGCAATCATTTCTTGTCTTACATAGAGCTGTACCCAAGTTTGAAAACTAGTGTGGCAGACAATACCTGTTTGGAGTAAACTCTCCAAGAAAGGTATCATACACAATTAGTAGGGGTGCAACGATATTCGTATCGATATTGAACCGTTCGATACAGTGCTTTCGGTTCGGTACGCATATGTATCGAACAATACAAGCGAGTCATGGACTAAAGTAAAACAGTATGTTGGATGTGCCATGCAATGCTCAATTACATTGGTGTGAACTAGTGTGTTAGCGCAGTTAGCTCGTTAACGTGTTGGCCGTCTAGCCCCATGCACGGAGCGATCGGCGGTAGCTCGTTAACGGAGATTTGCCGTGTTGTGGCGTTAAGGTCATTTCAACGAGATTAACCTGAAAGCACTAGTGGGAACACAACGAATATGACTGCACATTTACGCCGACATCATCCTAGTGCAAAGACAAAAACAACAAGCATGCTACTAACTGTTAGATTAAATAGTTAAACATTTGTCATTTTTATATTTACCATTTGTCCATTGTTTTAACTCTGTGAAAGGAATTCTTTCTTTCCTCCCATCCCCAGATTCTCGAGGTTCTGGGTGGGAGGTTGAAGTGTTTTATCACAGGAACGTCCTTTTGAAGATCTGTTTGATGTTTGGTAGAGCTTCCTACCCTTTGTATGGTTTCACTGTGTTATCTTTGGTAAACCATACATTGGGTGTGGGGGAAGACTACCCTCTTTATGACCAAGGATGTTGTTCCTGCTTTTAGGTTTTATGACCCTTTGATCAACACACACACACACACACACACACAGACACACACACTTACATACAGTGCCTTGTCTTTGTAACCAAAGGGGGTTGCAGGGGGAGGTGTTTTGTAAACTATTGTTTGAAGTTTGTCAATAAAAGGCAGCGAGAGGAGGCCATCATCGGGGTTCATTGTCGTGCTGGACACAGATGAGGGGGCCTCCCTTGCGCAAGAAATCGATCGAACACTGTTGCCTTGTTTTTCTTTCATGGGAATAAGTCTTGGATACAGCGGGGTCTGAGTTTAGACCCAACACTAACTTTAGCCGAGTCATTTAGACAGCTGTTAGCACATGATTCTCCTTATGCTGCTGAGAATATAGCCCAGAAGAAGCGGATAGTATAGCTTTTATTTTGGAAAGAGCCATTTCTCTGTAATAAACTCTCTTTTCCAAAGATGAGTGATTCCTCAATCAGATACAGGGCTTGCAATATCGCTAGCCCGACGTCCCGGAGCTAGCGATTTTTTCAGTCGGGCTACCAAAATCTTTCTCTTCCCTGCCCGTCGGGCTATTGTAGGAAAAATATATGTCAATGCTTTTGCATTCTTTCAGAAATGTAGCTGGGTAATTATGTCATTGGCATCGGTGAGCCACTGTCAATATGTGACATATTGAAGTCGCGTTTGAATTTGCGCTTGTTTTTTTGCTTTCACTTTGCAATCGTGCGAACTGTGTATAGAGAGCGACAGCACTGATCTGTGAGTGATGATAATTTGTGCACCAATTCCTCTGACATCGTCTTATTAATCGTTAGCTTACTATGCAAACATGACAAGTGAAATCTCCCGCAGCAAGCTTAAACATGTGAGAGGTTGATCGCGCAGAGAATCGCTGAGCTTATGTGAGTGCATGTGTAAAAGCATTTCAGTTCTGCTGAGCCAAATAAGACAGGTCAGGGTGAAGAAGTGACAGCCAAATAAAAGCTTACCACAAAACGGAGAAGTTATGACAAATCAGACTATAAGGCAAAAAGAAAGTGCAGCTTTATGGTTTCATGGACAAAATAATTTCTGTGGCTGCAATATGACGAGCTATATAACCAGGGCTGCACATAAGTGGTCCGCAGGTGCGCATTCGCTGTCAAAATAAAAAACGCGCACAAGGGTTAGGGTTAGGGTTAAATTTAAAAACTGTACTTTTGAGTTAAAATATATATTTATAATTTTAATAAATGACAAATTAAAAATGCATGAACATTTTTTTTGTATCGAAAAAATATCGAACCGTGACACCAAAGTATCGAACCGAACCGAACCGTGAATTTTGTGTATCGTTGCACCCCTAACAATTAGACATTGCTAAGATTTTTAATACCACTGATCACAGCATTTTACTACAGAAACTGGATTATATCATTGTTATTAGATGAAATTGGCTTAGTAGTTTAAATCATACAAATCAGTTTGTTCTAGTATGTGTATGAGGCGGCTTTGTCACACACAAAATTTAGTCATGGAGTTTTATTGGTTTTTGTGTTACAACCAACCATACATTCCCATTGCTATGCAGAAGATACTAAATATCCAAATATCTTAAATTTGGGCAAAAGTGAGATTATTGCACTTTAAGCCCCTTAAAATCTTAGAAACATGATGTCTAAAGAGATGCTTTCTAGCATTACCCTGGCCTCCAAGTAAGACAGTGAGGAATCTTGGAGTCAGTTTTTGACAAAGGTATGTCCTTCCTTTATCTGCCAGTACTGCATGTCATAAGCAGTTTTCTTTTCTCTGCCATACTTTGTGGGTCCCCTCCTCCCTCCTCCTTTTTTTCTTTTTAACCCTCCGCTGGTCATGGAAGATGGCTGGCTCTCCCTGATCCTGGTTCTCTGGCTGTTAAAACTATATATATTTTTTGCATTGTTGCCAAGTCCCACCTCATAGAGGACTGTCTGATTTTTGTGGTTCTCTTTCTAATATTGTTGAATCGTTACCATACCATATAAAGCCCCTGGCGTCAACAGTTTTTGTGGCCTGGCCTTGTGTTAATAAAACTTCTTTTAATTAACTTTAACTGCAAATTCTGGATGTAGTTGCAAAAATGGCGATGACTAACTCTCAAAACAGTGTCATATCCAAACGAACAAAGCAGTAGCAACATTACTGGCTACATGTAGCATTGTTGTGGTTGGCAGCTGCAAAGGTAATAAGTAGCTGGATGGCAACATTTCTTTGGAACAAACAAACTGAATTTATGAAGCAATGTATTTCCAAAGATAATTACACATTTTCATAATAAACTCTTACAAGTGCAAAATGAAAGTTTATAGAACACAACGACTTAATAGCTTAGAGGAAAAGCAATGCTCAACAGAAGTCATCTCTTTTTAAAATGTTATGTTTTTGTCTGAACAACGATTTGGCATGCATGCAAACAACAGGATGGTCAAGTGAAGCAAAGCCAACAGAGCTCCTGTGACAATATGTTAAAATATGTATGCTACTCAAATAAACATCAGTCTCATCAAACAAAACAGATGTCACGGCTTTTGGATACGAGACTCAATTACCCCAAATCAAACAGTGTTGTCACCGAGACAGCACTGCTACGCTTCAGCCATGAATCATTATAAATAATTTGTGATTTTCCTCTGTGAAAGTAACATGATACCCACATAAAAGCAGACAAATTCTCTCATGTAGGTCCTCTGTCTCTCAGATGCATCCACCTTACTAATGCTTAATAGTGTGGCATTATTCAAACATTGTTCCATTGATAAATTGAACACTGCGTGGCTCTAAAATGCATCTCGATCCAATGCGTATTGGTGAAAGACACAACTGTGAAGGTTTTTTGGTTGTTTACTGGAAAGATAAAAATACTTGAGGCAATCAATCTATATAATCTTATTATCAACGCAAGTATTATAACAAAGGTCTACAGGGAGGTGGATCAAGCTTCTGATCTCACTATTTGCTGTTCTCTGTGATAAGACAATGACCCAAAGATTGTGGGAAAACGCTAGTAACAGAGGAACTGCAGCTTAATTTGATGTTAGTTGTTGGTATAGACTGAAGATGCGAGGACTTAAAGTCTTAAGTGTTCTTAGAAATGCACTCTATCACATGCATAACAAGGGATTATAGTGGTTTATATTTGCTCAGTTTTGATGATTACAAACTTATACTGCAGAGAGTATAAAATGTTAAAATGAGATTCAGGTCAGAAAATATAGTATAAGAAGGGTGATTCCATTTCTTCTTCTTTTATTATGTGTGCTGAGTCTGCATTCCTTATAAAAAATTGCAGGTTTACAATCATCTGTATGTTTCGACTCCCCAAAGTCAAAACATCCAGGTGCATGCCGCTGTCACAAACTGGCTTGTTTGGCCTTTTAAAACACCATTGTTGTAGGGGGTATCATTTAGCCACATTTTGTTATTTATTTAGCTGGCAGAAATAATGACAAGTAAATGGCACATGTGTGAGAGCTGGTATTGACTTTTTTTTGTCAGACTGAGTTACGGATCTTCACTGGAGATGAGAATGGTGTCTCTGACTATGATCAAGGAGGAGAGCTGGCAGCGTCTTATTCCTAAAGAAGGTGCAGCAGGTCACTCAATTTTTTCCACACATTTATGGAGTTGTGTACCATTATTTAGTCTCCCAGGCTGTCAGTGTGGAGTTCTGATGCATTTGAGGAAGATGGAGTGCAAATAACCCGTTATGGCACTGTGTGCTGCTGCACAGCACATTGCAAAGGCAGGAGTTTATTAGCAGACATGTACTGGCCAATCATCACTTTGCTTACTGTGGGAAGAGTTACAGATTAGCAGGAGGTGATATGAATGAAATTAAAATGCCATATGCGTTTTAACTGAAAAACTTGAGAAACTCCTGTCGAGGCTGTAGTTGGTAGGTTTTTGTTTGTCTGTTAGCATTTTAGAAACGCCCACTCCAGGAACTCTGAAAATACAGATGCCACATATGCCCATAAGGGTTACTGGGATAATGACACTATAATAATGAGAATTCTGAAATAAAATAGATTATGTTAATAGTTATTGTTAAACGTTAAAAAGGATCTATCTATATGTTATTTGAATGGCAAAAATATATTTGAGTGTATATTACTGTTAACCATACATTGAAATCACATGCTGCTAAAGCCTTTTGTGTCTATCCCACGGAGAAGCATCAACTGACTGGCTAAAATCTCAAACGTTCAGAGTAAATGACAAGTTTAACTGTAGAAAAATGTTCATTCTTTCTCCAATTTCTCACTCCATTGCCCTTCTCTTTCTCTCTTTTCCTTTTTTCTTTTCCCTCTTGCATTCTAACAGCTCCCTCTCCACCAGCACACTGCAATCTGTCAGTCATGTGTAGCCTCTGTCAAGTTTTCAGCTAAGACCCGGGTAATCCTGCCATCGCCAAGGCTGTTAACTGGCTAATTACGGAATATATTGGCCGTCACAGCCCCCTAATCCTCCACTCTCATTCACTTTTGCCCATTAAGGATCCTGGGGGATTACTGTAACAATCACACCTCCTCCTTTCTTTGATGGTATACGGGGATTAATATGAAAATATAAAGTGTGTGCTGCCGAAACGATGGCAGCACTGTCATGAGAGGCGAGAAAAGGAACGGGCATACTGAAAAAGTTGTGCAGTCTAACACAGACTGTTGTCATATATGCAAATGAACCCCTTAATAAATAATAAAGTATTGCTCTGAGAAGAAGATCATTGCTTTTTTGTGGGGTTTGGGAAGGTTGATGACAAGACGTGCTGCATGAATAAAGCCTCCATAAAGCCTCTGTTGGTGTGGTGGCTGGTAGGAGCTGTGGTAAGAAGGTAAATGCTGCTTGTTGTAGCAGCGACCTAAGGATGGCTGGTGAATGTCAGTGGTAAAGGAAAGTGTCAGGTTGAATATAGCAAAGTCTGATGACTAGAGAGAGGCCTCACCAAGTACACTGTTGGAGATTGATAAGGTTGTTAAACAGCTCCCCTGTGGCAGTGTGCCAGGTTTGGTTGAGATTTGCCCTGAGAAGTTAAAGGCTCTGAACATTGTGCAGCTGTCTTGGCTGACACGCTTTTGTAATGTCTAATAAATGTCAGGGACGGTGCCTCTGGAGGGACAGACCGGGGTCGTAGTTACCATCTCCAAAAAGAAGGCCAAAGTGCGGTCTTCAATTACTGGGATGTCACACTCCACACCCTCTCTGGGAAAGTATTCCAGGGTGCTGGGAGTAAGGGTGCAATTGCTAAAAAAATGATGATCCAGACTGAATCCTGGCTGAGGAACAGTTAACCAGGTCTCTAACTTACCAATACTTCTGGAAGGAACATGAGAATCTGACCATTTAGTCTACTTTTTTTTTTATTTGTTGGAATTGCAGAAGACTTGAAAGCCTGGTGGATTCTGTGATATACTTTCAGAGCACAAAGTACTGGCACTGTTGTCATATTTGTGGTCAGGATTTCAGTCCAGCTGAAGGTTTGTGTTCCTTTTAAGTACTGCAAATAGCAGTCCTGCTTTGTGTGGATGATATAGCTATGTTGGAAAGCAGTACTGAAAGGCATCAAGTAATTTGTAGCCAAGACAGCACCTCTGAGGCCATTGTTTCCTACAGTGGTTTACTCCTTTTGGGTGAGATAATGCCCCAAGCAATGGAGTTTAAGTATCTCAGGATCTTGTTTACAAGTGATGGGTAGATAGAATGTGAGACTTTGAGAGAGAGCTGAGCTAGAAGGAAATGACTGACAATCAGTTGAGTTCAACCCTCATATAATCACAAGCTCGGTGTATTGACCGAGAGCACGATGAAGATGCAAACAGGCTTTGCAAGTTTTCTTTGTAGGGTGGCTAACTCTGACCCTAGAAATAGCGTAAGTCATTTAGACATCCAAAGTAGCTTGGGGTAGAAAGAGTCACCTGGTGTTATTTAGACTAGAATCAGGGCACCTGATCAGTTTTAGACAGTGGCACGAATTGGAGATGTTGAACTGTATGGATTAATTAACAATGCATCTAACAATCCTTTGTTTTTCCTCCAAGTGCAGTGATTTTCCTTCTGAAGCATAAAGTATAAATTAGTTCTCAAGTATGATTTCGCTAATTTCCAAGTTATTTCTTCAAGTATTCATTCTTCTTATACATTATACTTTCACTCCATTATGCATGCAGGAACATGGAAAAATTTCTGTAGCTATAGTTTCTTTTATATACGAAGTCCAAGATACTTTATTTAAATGGGTTTTTTACATTATATTTACACACTGTTAACAAAAAAATCTCAGAAGAATCAGGACTCTATGCTATGAAGAACATGAAAAACAACTTTTGGTCTGTGCATTAACACTGGTGTGAGCCAGTAACATTTGCAAGTAAAATGTCAGTGTAATTCTCTTGGTCCTCCATTCTCCAGTACAGTTTTGTTACCAGATGGTATTCAGTTCTTGCCATGTTCCATGGAAGCTATTTTCCATGGCAGTTGTGTGCCCTGTTTGTTCCTTTTGGCTGTAGTCAGCAATAATATGAGTTTTGCTGAATATATCATTTGACACTGAATTATAATTGATTACATATTTGATTCATGTGGATAAAGTATGAAGTCTATCAAGGAAACTTGCAAGCCACACAGTTTAAACAATTATGAAGTCTTACACAGTTACCATGGTGTAATTTAAATATGTATGAAATTAAATAATGAATCTTAGCTGACAAGACATTTGTGTTAGATTGCTATGTGGCATAGCATTGTTGATTGTTGTCTTGAGTTACCATACATTGAAATTTCACTAATTGCAGTGTGTAGTCCAACTATAAACTTTGACAGTATCTTTGGTAAATGGTCAAATTCAATGCTGTGATGATCCTGGGTAAAAAACCCAGAGTTTTGAGTTTTTTTGGACTTTTTAATTCTTATTTATTATAATGTCCTCTATTTGGTCTTAGTTTGTTTATTTTTTACATTTTGGAAACTGTATTAGTACATCAGTTAAGAAAACTGGATATTCAAAGGTATAGACACTCTGTCAAATAAGGAAAAGTCTGTAGTACTTAACTATAAATGTTAGTTGAGTTCTTTTGGTTCTCTGAGCTTTGTTTCTTGGCTGGTTTTAGTAGGCATACCTCAATAGAGAAAGAACTGTGAAGGACACTTGATCCATTTAACAAATATTGCCCCACCATTTGGAACGATGAAATATGGTCCAGTGAGTTTGTATTCATTTTCTTGATTCTGGAAATCCTGTAAGCCTTTATTTCTTCTCTTGCTTCTGTCAATGTGCCAGTTCTGTTGGCAGACATACACGCCAAGGCCTTAACAGGCCCACCACCACCATGCTTGAGAAGTGAGGTGAGATATTTTGGGTTTTACGCTGTCTCCTTTTCTCCAGGATTTCCTGTATATTTTACTTGAACCTAAATTGCTGAAAATGTAGCTTCTGTCTGGTCTGGACTCGTCTATCATTGTCAAGTCTGCATTCGCCGCACGTATGTTACTCGCCGCACGTGTGAAGAACTTATGTTAAGTTCAGATTAACAATGTAGATGAAACATGCTTGTAAAGTGATTTCACTTCCAAATTGTTTCATCCACAATTTTAGTGAACCACATTTTTTTCTCAGTTTCTTAAATATTAAGAATCTGCTGCATTTTTGTTCTCGGTGTCTGTTTTAATGGTTGTTTCCCCTTAACTTTCTCAATAAATTGGATGAACTTTTTTTCAAAAGTTAATATTCATTGTGACAAAATGGGACAGGGCGATAGAACAGAAAGTAAAAAAAGGACAAAGACATCACAGCACTAACTGATATGAGGCACATTAAAGCACAGCTCCTCTGCCTCCTGGCAACACACCGCAGGAAGAAGGGAACAAAAGAGATGAACAGTGGGAAAAAGGAGAGGGAAAATGATAAGCCAGCATATCTTTTATTATTTCACAGGTTGAAGAGTTTGGTTATCACATTTTGTTGCCTCCTCTTCCACCCTCCTCTCCTGCTCTTCCATTTTTCCTCTTTTTTTTGTATACACACTTGTATGCTTTCTGATTTTCACTTACCCCATTTTATTTCTCAGCTAGCTCTCTCTCTCTTATCGACACCTGCACACTGTCTTGGCTTTTTTGCATTTTCCTCTCTGCTTCATTTGAGCCACCCTTCCCTGCAGTGATGCTACTCACCACCCGCATCGCGCCTGTAATCACAGTGAACGACATATTGTGTTGCGTTTGTTAACAAGTAGTTGTTTGAATTCCGAAACACTGGGAGGTTGATCTCTGTCTCCCTACAGCATAATGCTTTAACCTGATTTTACATGAGAAGATAACAGCTGTCGAGCTTGTTAGCCATTTTCAGGCTTTCCTACTTGTTCAGTGTCACAACAAGAATGTGCACAAACACACACACACACACACACACACACACACACACACTGCAAGACTTCCTCTCTCTAATTTCTACATCACAAATTCATCCCTTTGTTCTCACCTCTGACATATTAGTTTCTGATTATCCACCTCAGTTCAGTCACAGTCTGCAGACACCAAAACGAAGACACTTCATCATCCACCCTGTTCTTTTTCTTAACATTGTAAAAAAATAAAAAATAATAATAATAATAATAATATCTTGTAGACAATTTGCTTTTTTTCTATTTTTTTTTTGAATGCCCATGATCCAGCTTGTTTCAGGGAAAAGTAATTTGTGTCTTGCATGAGGATGCACAAATGTGCTCTATTTGATGTCAGTAAAAGCATTCAGCCTGTGGTACTATTTTCTTTGCCTTGAGGATCGTGTTGTGACCCAAATCAGCCTTCTTTGTTAATAATGGAACCTTTTATTCTTTATCATTTATATTTATATTTTGTAGACCTTCTTCAACTATTACAAGTGCAGTAACATACTTCATACGAGAAAAGGAAAAAAAAATTTTCAAATATAAATGATTTAAACAGGTGAGGTGAAGTGATTCTACCTGATTATATATATACACACAGGAATTCGTTATATATAAATATCAAGGAGAGTTAATGTGAGGGGTCTCTGAGTTAAAATATCCTCACAAATTTACTTTTTTGTGATTTACCTAAACTGACAGGTAATATTCAGGCTTAGAAAATACTGCTGCACTTTATTTTTGTGTCTGTATAAATGAAACGCAGGTTTTTGTTCCAGTAAGAATGAGCACTCCTACAAATGCGTTTTATCTGTAAGATAGATATTTTGCCAGCATTATTTAGTAATTCATAATTTAAGATTGTGGACATGAGTGTAATAATAGGATCTATGGTGAGGTTTATCTCTCCTGGAAGCATTGGAAACTGCTTTTTTTTTTTTTTTGGTTAAATCTTTAATTTTCCCAATTAAGATGTGTAACTCTTTTTAATTCAGCGTTGTTCTTTGTATTTTATTGTATAAACAAAGTGCGAGGAATGTTCTAGAGTCAGGGGTCCAGTGCAGCTACTGCTGTGAAAGTGATATGTTAGTGTAGCCATACAGTACAGCAGCTTACAGTACTCCCTGTGAATACTCTGCTCTCCATTTTAGTTTATAGTTTTGCTGTGAGAGGCAAGTGAAGTATTTAGTGAATTTGTCGACATGAGTTTGATGCATAATTTGAGTAAAACTCCTTAATTAGCAGCACTAAAAATGAAATATTTCTTCCCATCTCAGTCTTTTCAGACTCACTGCTGAGCTGAGTTGTTACAGCTCAGCAGTGAAGAACTTAGCTGATTCTGCACTTAGCAGAAGAAAGTATTGTTCTCTTTATTTTCCACAACAAAGTCTGATAGTTTACTGTATGTGTTGTGATCAATTCCAGTATCCAGTTTTCATGTACGTGACAAAGAGTTCCATCCTTTCACAGCCACTCTGTCAGTTCAAGAACTTTAATCTTCACATTATAAAGTCTTAATTATTCTGTAGTTGTCATTTGCAGATATTCTGAAAACAAGTGTGTGTCACTACTGGGCCTGACAGTACTGCGTACTGGAGATAGACAGAAAGATATATAAGGAGAAATGGTTGAAAGAAAGTATATTACTGAAATTTGAAATGGCCTGTAATGCTTGTAATGTTAGATTTGTTACTGAATGAGCTGTAACTGAAAGGAGTTTCTATTGTAAATTATAATGCACCAGGTTTATAACAACTTTCCCAATAGGTTTATTTGTTTATTTGTATTGTCAAATCAACTGTAATCATTAATTCAACTTGACTTAGTTGTGAACACTACAGAAATGATTAGAAAATGTGCAGAGATACAGCAGCAAATCAATCTGCGGTTAAGGGTGTACCCCATATGTTAGCCAGTTCATCAGCAATTTCCCATTTAAACAGATTTTCTCTTCCGCTTCAGTATTTGTAAAGAATAATGACAATAACAAGCAGCTGTGATCAATTTTTGTCAGCTGATGTGCCTTTAAGTTAGAATGTGTTTCCCGAGTTTACCAGAAAATGAACTGCTCTAGAATCATTGATTGGCTTGGTTTCAGTGTAGATGTACTGTAGCTGCAGCAGCACTTCATGATTACAAAGTGGTACTTAGCTTCTGTAGTGCTTCTCAAAGCTTTGTTTGTGCTGAGCTGGATCCCACTGCAGGAGCTCCACTTGTTGCATCTACAACTAAATAAATGGCTTTAATGGCTCCTAAGGAGAGGCTGAAATTATTTTGGACACAATAACTCCCCCTTCCTCCCACCAGCTCTCTTCTAACTTCCCTATCTACCATCTCATCTCTCTAGTGGTTAAAAGCAAGAAGCAATTTCTCATTTTAGGGTGAAAGTGGAAGGCCAATCCTGCGCAAAGCAATTACAGCAAGTTGTAGTTATCAGACACACATACACACAGACACACACAAATAGACACAATTCTATACACAAGTATAAAATAAATAAATGCAACTCTTTCCTAAACCGAAGCCTTGAATTATCAAACAACCTTCCTCTAATTGGTGTTTTCCTCAGAAACTTCACCAGTAATCAACATTGTGAGAAAGACGTGGCAGAAATCTGAAGGTAATAGAGAAACAAAACAAAATTATGAAATAGAAGTAACAAGTCTTGCCAGGCCATTACCACACCACTTGCCTACATAAGCATAAAATCCAGTTACAGCTGACACTGGTGTTTGAGGGGAATTGGAGGCTGGGAGATACAGAAATCAAGGAATCTGGGAGTTTAAAAAAAAGGAGAGGAGAGGATGAGATAAAAGGAAGGGTAAGAGCGAGCGTTATGGCTTCTTAGCTTTCTAGAATGAGTAAAATAAAGAATCACTTGTATTGCTAATGACTGTGATGTGCGACAGTGTTTAGAGCTATTAGGGGGAATATCAGCCAGAAAAAAAATCCCACAATGCACCACCCACTCACTCTCTACTATGGCAAGAGCCAAGGTGGAAGAGGGAATCAAGAGCTGAGGGGACAGAGATGAGGGTGGAAGAGGAATTTGGAAAATAGTGAAAAATCAAATGGGGAAGTAAAAGCATGAAAAATGTGAAGGAAAATTAGGGAAAAAGTGAGAAAGATTTGGACTGGAGTGAGAGGAAAAAAGGGGAGAAAGAGAGGGGGATAGAGGGGAAGAAAGCTAGACAGCAAGCCAGTGTGAGAGTATGAGATGGTGTGTGTGTGTGTGTGTGTGGGGGGGGGGGGGGGGGGGGGTCTGGTGACTACAGGCTCTCTGGTGTCTTCTATCTTTGATCTAAATGTACTTTGGCATTTCTCCTCTCCTCTCCTCAGATGCAATTAGATTCCTCGCCAGCCAAGCAGACGCAGATGAAATGGCTGCTTAATGACTTCCTCGGCAACCCGCCCCAGCAACGCAAACCTTCCATCTGGAGCCTCCTGTTTCAATCCCTCCCTCTCTCTCACCTCCCTCTCTGGTCTTCTTTCTCCTCACCCTTTCTCCCTCTGACTTTTGTCATTAAAAACAAGTTACTTCTTTCTCGTTTGATATTTAATATTTTCCTCTCTTTTCCACTTACATAATTTTCATTACGTTTTTGTGTTATCTTAACTTTTTCTCTTATTTCTGTTTTATTGCTAAGTGATCTTAGTGAGCGTGTATTTTATGTTCACAAAACGTTTTTGTTAAGACAATGTGTTACATGCATATATTTATATGTGTGTGTATGAGTTTGAGTTTGTGTGAGAAGAAATATATAGGAAAGATTGATCCAAGAAATTCTTATTTTGACTTCATTTGTTTAGGTGACAGTTTTTCAAACAGTGTAATGTTCTGTTCTCATAGTTATAGTCAGCCTTCATCACTTATGCAACTACCAACAAAGTCAAGTAGCATTCACAGTATAGATATATACTTGTGTTGTTGATAAAAAACTGTGAAAGTCAAATCATTTTCAGCCTTCTAGTTAAAGCATGCCTGTCTAACCCTCAGGTTACTGTTGTCTCCCTTCATTTTCCATCCTCATTTTTTCCTGTCTCAGTGATATTTTTCGGTACTTCACTCATCTTTTCATCTCTCTGCAGGAGGGAGGGCACAATTTCTAATCGGGCTGAGTAATGCAAATTTAATGAATTTGGCAGTAGAGTTTCATGGTGCATGTACATGCACAAACATACACAAATATGGAGCCCACAAGCACACAAATACAAACACACACACACACAGGCACGCACACGGATGCTCAACCAAAGCCAGAAAAGCATGCTTACGCTCAGTCACAGGTGGATGCCAATATTCAGCCCTACAAACACACACACACACACACACAATAGAAGTTTTCTTTAACCAACAAAACATCATACAGGGTTTTTCTGTGTTACCTGTTTCTCTGTGGATAACCGAAGCTTCTCAACAGATGGGGGCACACACACACACACACACACACACACACACACACACACACACACACACACACACCTGCACAGTGTAACTTACTTCACTGTCTAAGCATTTCAATCTGACACTCTTTTATGATTTTAAGCATGGCTGTTCTGTGTTACGGACTGGATTGCTCAGCTGCATGGTTGTATTACTGTAAAGGGCAAAGCCTCTAACCTTGATTGCATTAGAATATAAAAAGAAAACATTTGAATGTGATTTGACTGTGAAGCTGATAGTTTCTTAATCGTTGGATTTTGAAGAAATGGGATATGCAGTTTCGGTAACACATAGTTGGGAATTCTTCAGTTATTAAACTTTATCCATTTGGCTTGGTAGACTGAAAATGAGCAAATTTCAAGATGCAGGATATCATTAATTTAGCTGTTCATGTGAACTATACAAACCCGCTAGAAAAGACCACATATGAAAATGATTAAAGATTTTTGACCCATTAAATGACTTTGTCTTGATCTCATTAAAACCAAGCTTATCAACCTGACACACATCCCTATCCTCTCAAAAAGAATCACTGAAAGAATCTATACATGCTCAGTCCCTAACCAGTGGCTTTACTTAGAAGAATATAAAAGTCTCATGCAAGAAGTCACGATTAAGCATGAACCGAAAAGTAAGAATCTGTGTAGAAACATGAGTTGAGGCCGTTGTCTGTCAACTGACTGTTAAACTATACAGTGTTCTACGCTAATGAAAGTTTCTAGCATTGCATTGAGTTCCCAACCAAATACAGTGTGCACAAAAACAGAATGTAAGAATGTTAGTTTGGTTTCACTATCCAAACTATTCAGGACATCACCCACAAACTAACTCTGTCATCTCTGGCTCTCTTTGTTGTTTTTGCCTCTTCAGTAGGTCAGACAGACACACATGCACATACACAGTATGGTGCTAGTCATGTCTTGTAGATTCAGACACAAACTTTGATGCATTCTTTCATCTTCCTTGTACCGATGAACTGTCCACTCTCAGAAGCACTGCATTGTGGAGTACCCACAGCGCCAAACATCTGGTTCTCTTGGACACACACAGTGATTGGATGTGTGTTTTCATCTTCACATCATCACAGTTGTAAGTTCATAATAATCAAAAAATGACTTGCTGAAAATGAAATTATGCAATAAAAATGGTGAACAATCGATGAAGTTCACAAAAATTCAGAACAAGTTGATATTTTTGACTACAGAGAGAGGATGAGGACTAACATTTCTGGGGGGAAAAAAACACAATAATTACATAATAATTTGTCTTGTCAGGCTTATGGGTCTAATGGAGTTCAGATGTATATTTTAAATCAAACGGACTTACTTTTTTAGGCTAATGGTGGGTTATTATTTGTATAGGTATGTTGTATCAGTATTTTAATTTTGTAACAATGACTAACATGACTAATAAAAACTGCCTCTCAGGGGGCTCAAATGGAGGAAGGTTGTCAGATGGGGGAGAATATGTGCAGTCAAGCATCATTATAAAAATACAATTGTTGGAAATCACATGCTTTAAATTAGGAACTGATGGCATGGGCAAAAATTTAACTTTTTGTTCTGCTTATACAATTCATGGTTGTGTTTTGGCTTGAGCCTATTCCAACTTCTATATGGCGAGAGGCAGGCAGCCATGCCACAGTCTGGACAAGCCACTAGTCTGTGGCAGGGCTAATGCAGAGACAACTATTCATACTCACATTCACAATTTAGAATCACCAATGAACCTAAATAACTGCATGTTTTTGGACTGTGGAAGGAAGCCAGTGTTCCTGTAGAAAACCCACATGGGTAGAATTTTGTATTGGCAACAGTCTTAACCACTGTACTGCTTTTAAACTCTAAAATAAAAACTGAAAAAGAAATATTGCAAAAAGAGCACTTGACAAGCAAGAGGTGGAAAGGAAATTCATTTAACCATTAGTCGATAAAAACTATTTCCTAAAAGAAAATTATTTTTTGTTTCTTTTCTCACTTATTAATATTAATTGTTTGAAGGTAATCCATATAAAACTGTGAATATATTACTTAATATTGAATATTAAAAAGTTGGTGAAACAGGAATTCTATTGTTTACTATCTACCAAAAATAAAGTGAAGTGGTGGAAGGCAGGCTAAGACACAACTGACCTTACACTGGCTATATTTGTTAAGGTTTTTTTTTTCTTCTTGAGCTGTGTCATCACATTCATTTCGGTTTCCCCTCTCAAAAGCCTGCTCACATGCTGTGTGTGCTAACCAGTGATAATGAAACACCTTCATTGTGACAGAGCAATGTAGAAATCACAGCATGTATTTTCTACTGCTGCCCAGTGTGTCTCACACATAGTTAAAGCTACATACATGAGAACCATTAGCATACAAATGCCACAGCCTGCCCGTGCATATATACTATAAATGTATTCTCTTTTACATATGTATATGTCTTTCACATACATATGTATTTGAAATAAAAATTGCACTGAAAAGCTCTAAGAAAATAAAACAATGAAAAAGTAAATGTTAGCTTAGAAAAAAACAACAACATCCAAATGTCAAGCAATTTTTGCAGACATTTTTCAAATGTCAAAATAAAACATGAAGTAAGGAGTTTTCTCATTAGCTGGGATTAAAATAATTACAATAATACCAAAAACTCAAAAGAACAGTAAACCCTCATAAAGACTTTGAAAATTAGTTGTTTGATATTTTAAATATATAATTATGATGATGATGATGATGACGTTGCTAATGATGATAATTAATATTATTAAGTTGCATAAAAATACACTTTTGAACAAGACTGAACCCAAACAGAATCATAGCTTGTGAGAGTAACTGAAAAATTGCCTTAAAACAACAGTCAAATTGCATGTTGTTTATTTGCTTTCCTTACTTCCACCAAAATGGAAAAAATTTTTCTCCAAAGCTTCATACAGCTTTTCCTTCAGAGTGAGATAGCGGCCTCATGAGAGACCTCAACAGATTAAGTAAGCAGGCAGAAAAACACGTAACTGTGTAGCTGTAAAGTCAGACAGCAAGTGATCACGAAGAATGGATAACGACATTGGGTTCAATTAAACTATATTTTTTTCTTATAAGTGATGTGCCCCAAATGTACATCATTAAAATATCTATGATTAAACTTTCGCTAATAATTAAACTACTGTGCTTATCTGAAGGGATCATTCATATTACTTGCAATTTTTTTTAAGTATGATTAGTATCAACTTAAAGACCTGTGTATCCAAACTGTACTCATAGGAAATGAGAAAAAAGACAAAAGTTAATAACACCAGATCCCTTTTATTTTGAATGCGTTAACTAGTTAGAATTTTAGTGTAAGTGTAATATTTTAATGTAAGTTTTATTAGAAGCACAACCTAAGATTAAAGTAACAATACCAAAGAATCTACAACAGGTGTAAGTCCATTTTTAAAACCATTATTTGTTTATTTTCCGTGCAGCACCTTTTTTCATTTTTACTGACCCATGATTGGTTTTAATAAGGACTGTGATTTAAAAAAGATAAATTAATTTAAAAAAAGACCAGAGCTGGGACAAGACTTGTTTTCCCTCCCAGATTATGAGATCCTGTGTTGTCAAAAACAAAGTGTGTCCTCATTTCTAAGGTGTTAAATGCTGCCTTGGCAGTGCCTAAATATACAAATGCAGTTTTTGATACCTAAATTTAACCAAACAGGTAAAAGAGAGTGAATGTCTCTCTCAGGCCAGCAGCACATTGGAACTTTATCAGAGAATCTGAGCTTCTTTCAGTCTTAAATAAATGGGTGCTGCTCCTTTTCTTGAGTCAGAGTGTTGGTGCGTTTGTAAAATGTGAACATTAATTACAAGAATCATCTCCAGGTTAAAGAGCTTGATTTGCTCAGTTAAATTGATTCCATCAATTGCAGATTTGACTGCCTGTGACACAGCTACTAATAACTGATCCGTTTATCTAAAATCTATGTCAAGAGTTGTCTCATTGTCTCTGTGTTCAGGAGATAAAATGGCTAATTTGCTCTAAGGGGGCTTTATATAAATGTTTTTTTAAAACAACTACTTTTGATATGATAATAAAACAACTCAAAGTGTGGTTTCTCTAAATTAGACCCAAAAAAAGTAATTGTCTTCCGCTATTTGACAATATCGTGAGTACCTTTAACCAATAAGACACTAAGATATAGACATGAAGCTAAAAAAGTCTCCAGGGTAAAGTTACACATTTTGCAAATTAAAGCTGAATATCGATGTAAATAGCTTATTGTTTACAACAGTGGTGGCCAACAGTGTGCAGGCTCCACTCTGCTGTAATTGCAATCAATCAAATCAACCAGCTCTTTCACTGATTCATTTTTGCCTAATAAGGCTTGGTCACAGGAGCTGAATTTTTTTCCAGTTATAATAATAGAATACCATCCTGAAAATGAGAATCTGTGGTCAAACAGGAAGTCTGAAGTTATCCCTAGCAGCCCATCCCTGAGTTGTTTTCACACATAAATGCTGCACTGAAATTTTCTAAAGATAACCCAAAGGACGTGCGTCTGAGAAGAGTAATGTCTAACACAGTATAAGATGATATTCAATGGTCTTTAATAGAGCTGGGCAATAGAACGATAACGATATGTATTGCGAAATCTTATCAAGATGGCGCCGAGTATGGCAGCCTCGTCGCGAGCTCCCCCAAGCAACGGCTTTCTTCTGTGTTTAATTTTACTTTTCCTTTATTTTTTCACGAGCAGCACTTGTCTCCTTGTGTACGACCGACAAACCTTACTGGACATAAAAGACGGTCTTTCTTATAACTTTCCGGAGTTCAAGTTTTGCAACACGGACGCTCCGTTTGCAGACCCCCCATTCATCTCACCTGAGACGCCTTTGTTCTCTGGCCCTGGAGGCCGCAAACGCCGACGCAGAGGGAGAAGATCTGGCGTTCTGGTTCGACTGAGACGGCGCACTTACAGACCACCGTTACCCAGTTTATTACTGGCTAATATGCAGTCTCTGGAGAACAAGCTGTGCGAGCTTCGGGCACGGATCTCATTCCAGCGAGAGATGCGGGACTGCTGCGTGATCTGCCTCACAGAAACCTGGCTATCGGACAAAGTACCGGACTCCGCAATACAACTGCCGGGGTTCTCTGTGCACCGCGCGGACAGGTCACAGGATCTTACTGGGAAAAGCAGAGGCGGTGGTGTGTGTTTCATGATCAACAACAGCTGGTGTGATTATGCGAACGTGCACCCGGTCAAATCCTTCTGCTCACCGGACCTGGAGTACCTGATGATTAAGTGCCGGCCATTCTGGCTACCGAGGGAATTTACAGCAGTGATCATTACGGCTGTTTACATACCCCCACAAGCCGGCACTGACCGTGCACTCAGGGAACTGTACAGCGCGATCAGCAGCGAGGAAACCGCACACCCAGAGGCAGCGTTTATCACAGCCGGAGACTTTAATAAGGGAAACCTGAAGAAAGTCTCACCAAAACTCCATCAACACATCCTTTTCAACACACGTGGAAACCGGCTACTCGACCACTGTTACACCTCTTTCCGGGATGCGTACAAAGCCCTCCCCCGCGCCCCATTCGGCCAATCAGATCACTGCTCCATCCTGCTCCTGCCCGCCTACAGGCAGAAGCTGAAACAGGAAGCTCCAACCCGGAGGGCGGTGCACTGTTGGACGGACCAATCGGAGTCTGCGCTGCGGGACTGTTTTGATCACGCGGACTGGGAAATGTTTCACGTGGCCGCCAGAGACATTGATGAATACACAGACTCAGTCTGTGGATTTATCAGGAAATGCGTGGAAGATGTCGTCCCATCCAGAACAGTCAAATCCTTCCCAAATCAAAAACCCTGGATTAACGGAGATGTTCGCGCGGCACTGGCGGCACGGAACACCGCCTTTGCCTCCGCGAACACATCGGACTACAAACACGCACATTACCAACTCCGGAAGACGATCAAAGCAGCCAAACGTGAGTACAGGGACAGGGTGGGGCAACAGTTTGACAACCCTCGGAGTATGTGGCAGGGACTAAACACGATCACAGACTTTAGAGGGAAAACCAGCACACCGCAGACCACGGCCTGTCTGTGTGAGGATCTAAACGTATTCTACGCTAGATTCGACACAGCGAACACCATGAGACCGGACAGTGTGCGCACCGCGGATGACGTCAGTGCGCACACTGTGTCTGAGGAGGATGTGCGGAAGTGCTTCAGGAAGGTGAACGCACGCAAAGCTACTGGTCCGGACGGGATTCCCGGCCGCGTCCTCAGGTCATGCGCGGCTCAGCTGGCTGGAGTGTTCAGCACATCTTCAACCTTTCCCTCTCTCTGTATGTAGTCCCAGCCTGCTTCAAAATGGCCACAATCGTCCCTGTACCCAAATCCTCCACCATCTCCTCATTGAACGACTGGCGACCTGTAGCCCTGACCCCCATCGTAAGCAAATGCTTCGAGAAGCTGGTCAGGGACTTCATCTGCTCTGCACTACCCGACTCACTGGACCCTCTACAGTTCGCATACCGCCACAACAGGTCCACTGATGATGCCATAGCCCTGACACTACACACTGCCCTGTCACACCTGGAGAAGAGAGACACGTATGTGAGGATGCTGTTTGTAGATTACAGCTCAGCATTCAATACCATCATTCCCTCGAAGCTGGACAGGAAACTGCAGGATCTAGGACTGAGCAGCTCCCTCTGCAGCTGGATCCTTAGCTTCCTGTCTGACAGACGCCAGGTGGTCAGACTGGGCAGCATCACCTCATCCCCCATCACACTGAACACTGGTGCTCCACAGGGGTGTGTACTGAGCCCTCTCCTGTACTCACTCTACACCTACGACTGCACAGCCACTAACAGCTCCAACATCATTGTGAAGTTTGCGGACGACACTACAGTGGTGGGTCTTATCACCAACGGTGATGAGACGGCTTACAGGGAGGAGGTCAGCGCCCTGACCCACTGGTGTCAAGACAACCATCTCACCCTCAACGTCGCAAAGACAAAGGAGTTGATAGTGGACTTCCGGAGGTGCAGAGAAGTACACACCCCCATCACCATCAACGGCGCTGCTGTGGAGAGAGTGAGCAGCTTCCGGTTCCTTGGCGTACATCTGGCTGAGGATCTTACGTGGTCAGTACACACAAACAAAACAGTGAAGAAGGCGCAGCAGCGCCTCTTCTTTCTCAGGAGACTGAAAAGATTCGGCATGAGCCCCCGCATCCTCAGGACCTTCTATCACTGTGCCATTGAGAGCATCCTCACTGGATGCATCACCACCTGGTATGGCAACAGCACCGCCTACAACTGCAAAGCTCTCCAGCGAGTAGTGCGGTGCTCTGAACGGATAATTGGAGGTGAGCTTCCCTCCCTCCAAGACATCTACAGGAAGCGGTGCCTGAGGAAAGCGGGGAGGATCATCAAGGACTCCAGTCACCCCAGCCATAAACTGTTCAGACTGCTTCCATCAGGAAGGAGGTTCTGCAGCATCCGGTCCCGTACCAGCAGACTGAGAGACAGCTTTTTCCACCAGGCCATCAGACTGCTGAACACGTCATAGACACCTAAGCTTCACTACTGGAACTTCAACATTATGCACTCCACACTGTATATAAATGCCACTTGTTCTGCACATATTCAACTCTGTATATTTTATATATTTTATTATTATTATTATTATTATTATTATTATTTTTTTTTTTATTTTATTTTTTTTTTTTTTTACTATTTAATTTGTAAAAATGTGTATACACACACACACACACACACACACACACACACACGTAGGAAAATATTTAGTATACACATCCAGAAATGCATACACTATTATATATTGTACATATATTTATTAGTTTCAGGTTGGCCATTCTTGTATTTTGCTCGTTTGTGTTGTTGTGTTTGCACATCTCTGTTGCTTGTGGGGCTCGCACACAAGAATTTCACTCGCATGTGCTGTGCCAGTGTGCCTGCACATGTGATGTGACAATAAAAGTGATTTGATTTGATTTGATTTGATTTGACCTCACCGCTCTTGTCCTTTTAAAAAAAACAAACAAACAGCCAATCCAAATTAAGTAGTGCAGAGCCGAACCAATCACAGCCACAGCGTCACGTCACGTGACTTGTTACGTACAGCACAAGTGCCAAGCCGCACATGTGTATTTGTTTTGGGAAGCAGCCAGCCACTTTGCCGCCCGGGTAACGGAGGAAATGAGTGTGCCGACTAGAGAAAAATCAACCGAGAGCGTGACCGAAGGTTACCGAAGAGAAAACAGATGATGGTTCCAATGCCGGAGAGATTGTTGAACGGAAGAGCCAGAGAAGTTCCGTAGTGTGAAGGTATTTCGGCTATTTCAAGTCTGACAAAAAGAGTAGCGCGGACTATAAATTGTGCCGAAAACAAGTCTGGAAATGCAATAAACCGGTGCATGCTCAATCTCTGACTGGAAGCGCTAATTCGTCATTCGGCTTTTGTCAGACTAAAGTAACTGTTAAAACTGTTTGAAAAGCTAAGCTATAAAACAAGGAGAGATTGAGAATTTCCTTTTAGTTCTCAGTTTATTTGATATTGACAAAAGTTAGTCAATTTTGTCTGTTCTTCTGTAAAACAAACTAAGATTTATTTTTAGAATTAATATTTTGTTTCTAAGTGGAATTGACAATTTAGTCTGTTTCGTTTGTTCTATTTTGAAACGCTTTAGTGGCTGCCTTTTGTGTAGTTTGCAATATTTGCCTTTATTTATCTGAAAAAGTTTCATGTTCCTTAAGTACATCTACCCTGTTGAACTTATTATGGGAAATAAATATTTAAATCAAAACAAGCTGCTGATTATTTCACATTTTACTTGTGAGCAACGGCACATTTAAATCTTACAAATATAGTTATTTGGCTTATATCGTGATATATATCGTTATTGCCTGAAATGAAAAAAACATATCGTGATATGAAAAAATCTTATATTGCCCAGCTCTAGTCTTTAACCTGCCAGCTCATCAATACATTATCCATATCTTACTGGATTTCACTCACATGAGAGAAGTTGAGGTAATTGCATGGGGAAACCACAGTTTTCTGTGAACCTGTAAAACTACTGCACAATATTGATAGATGCTTTCTTTCTTGATAATGTTATTTGTTACTGCAGTTTACCAACAAGCATGGTGAATAGTTTTTACATCACCACACAAATATTAAATACCTGTTATTTCACAACGACACATGTAAATTTGCTACCTAGTGTACTTTAGAATAAATAAATGGCCAAGCGGTCAAATTCTGCAAGACCCTTCAGTTAGAAAACACTATCAGGTTAGACATTTTCGCATTTGAATATGAATCCACAGTGTGTGTGGAAAATGTGCTGAAAATGACCCTGACATCCAGAGGGCCACTTGGTAAGTGTAATTGATGGATGTTGTTTCTCACACACAGTGACTCACACACATACAGCTGGCAAACTATCTGTCAGCCCCACTCTCACATATAACAATACACAGTTTTAGCTTACAGGCCTTATTTGACACCAAAGATCTATTCACACTCATGTGCACAAATGCAAACTTTGTAATGGGGAACTGCACACAGCATACTAGTTTGTTTCCTGTGCATATCTTAAAATATGCTTTCTTGCCATTTTCCTCCCTATTTTCTCCCCTTGGAAAATGTGGTCATTGTGGGCAGAGTGTGATCCCAGTACCCATCTGAGTGGACCACATACTGTACCACTCAGTCAGAAATATTGAAGTGTAGCTCTGAGGGATGCAAATGTGAGATGAGTGTTCCTGCTCTATGTCTTAGTGATGTGATGTGATATGCAGATACCTATTTGTACATACAAGGAAAGTTGCGGCTATTTACAGCAAAGAACTTGCACAATAGTTGCACATAGAAAAACACATTTTCTTAATGCAGACACTCATGCATATGCATAAATATATCTTACAGCTTTCATGCACCCTCACAGAAATGCTACACACACACAACAGGTGCCTATACGTATACACACAAAAATGGCACACATCAAAGTGAAAATATTTTTTCTTGATATTACTCTGGGTGTTGACGCTGGCAGGCTGAAAGCTGAAGACAAAGATAGAGAAAGGGGAAAAGAAAAGGAGAACAAACACAGAGAAAGACATTCACTGGTGACATCCATGCGAGAAGGTATCTGATTACTTGAACTATATTTCATTTTCACTTCATCCCCTGAAAGTGGCAGGCTTTGTGCGTTTTCCATTTTTTTTGTTTTTGCATGGAAGTGCATTAGAATAGCTCTTCTAGCATGTATGCCTATGTATCCCAGAGCATGTATCCTTCATTCATGTGCTACTATGTATATAAACATCCCCACACACAGTGTACCCACTGGCATCTCGAGAAATCTACAGAAGTATACTTTGCTGTATGCCGTGTTGGGGCCTTTACTCAAAAAAGGAATGTAATACACATTATTTGATATTTGATGAACTAATGCAGTATATTTAACACTGGAGAAAGCCATTAATAATTATTCCATAAAATAACACACTGTCACATAACTATGAGTTAACAGCATAAACTTTAGGCTACGGTTTCACACAACAACAAAAATCTCTATTTTAATGAGGACAGAAATGTTTTTTCTTCTGCCAAAGAGACTTTAAAGTCATTGCCACAGTCATTCTACTGCAGAACATGTAGAGGTAGAAATGGAGGCTTCAAGCCTGAGGGCTCATCACTGCATTTGTTATCTGTTGAAGTTCAGGGTCTGGCTGCTGGATCAGCATACATTTAGCTTTAACATCACTCTGGGTTCTTGTCTAGCTTTGTGTTAGCATGCAAATAGCTTTAATGTGTGTTACGGCAAATTTGGGGCACTTTCAATTTGAAAATAGTCTGCAAAGGTATTTTTAGGTAATGAGTTTTTAGGTACATTTCTCTACTTTAGAAATTGTGTTAGAACTGTTACCCAAGAAGTATTAAAAAGGCACTTACAAAATAGCTGCCAATAGTACAACACTTAGAAAACAAGGTTTTCAACACATCACTATTTCTCAGTAAACTGTATTTTGTCTGGTGTGATGGCAAGCCACACATGGTAAGAGCCACACATCAAAGTTTGGTTCACTTTAGTTAACTTTGCAGTCACTACTTTAAATATAATTTACTTAATGTCCAATTTTTTTTTAATTAAAAAATAATTAAATTAAATTAGTTTACATTTTCCATCACACCTTACAATGTTTATATGGAGTGCACACATATCAACACTGTAAGGTCAAACTTCTGTTTTGTTATATGAATACATCTTTCTTTGTTTGGGTTACCTGGGGATTTGGCTTCTCCTTCCTGGTTAGCAAAAGGTGTGGCAAAGGGCTGGGTAGTCTGAAGTGCTGCTGACAGCCTCATTGGACTGAACCGCATGCTTCATTGCCTGGGGGGTGTTTGGAGTTTGTTTAATAGTTTTGTGTTAGTTGGTTACATGGCAGCCTTTTTGTTTTCCCCTTTTGTGTCATATGGTTTAGCTAAGCCAGTATTTAAGTTCCCTCATCTTCAGCAGGTCAGTTTGTCTTATGTTTGTTTGAGGTTTTGTGAGTTGAGAGTTGAACTCTTTAATTGGTCTGCCTGTTTAAGTTTTTGGCTTTGTTAATTATCATTCATATTTTAATGTCAATAAAACCCCATTTTTGAATTAAACATCTGTGTCCTCTATGCCTTACTGCTTGGTCCCTGACATCTGGACAGAATACAGCCCAGATGTAGCATCCATCATGTACTTGTATCTGCTCACCTTTATTAAAATATTTCATTCTTCCATGAGTGCATATTTGTTTCTGTCACTTGAATCTATAGTGTTGTAATTAGGTTGTAATTTTCTGTGCATCTTATGTGCAAGATGTGCAAGAAAAGATGACAAATTCAGGGTTTGATATGGTTTGACATCATGGTCATCTAAACTAGAAATCCTTGCACAACATATCATGTTAACTACTTTCAATTTGGTTGTTTGTCTCTTTTGTTTTTTGTCTGTACATAAAAATAATAAGGCACCATTGGGTGTTCAAAGACCATCTGTCTTTATCAAACTCATACATACATGAAACCAAACACAAAGACAGATACAGAGAGTGGGCCATATGTGTGGGCAATAATAATAATGGATTGGATTTATATAGCGCTTTTCAAGGCACCCAAAGCGCTTTACAATACCACTATTCATTCACTCTCACATTCACACACTGGTGGAGGCAGCTACAGTTGTAGCCACAGCTGCCCTGGGGCAGACTGACAGAAGCGAGGCTGCCATTTTGCGCCATCGGCCCCTCTGGCCAACACCAGTAGGCGGTAGGGTAAAGTGTCTTGCCCAAGGACACAACGACCAAGACAGAGAGCCCAGGGATCGAACCGGCGATCCCTGGGTTATAGATACGCTTCCCAACCCCCTGAGCCACGGTCGCCCCGGCAAGACATACTTGCGAGGGTTTACAAGTTAAAAGTACATAGGACTGAATTACTTCTGAAAGTTTGTGTATGTGTATGCATGCATTCATCCTCACACATGTCGATGTGAGATGTGAGTGACTCCCAAATCATTCTAATTACAAATATCAAAATATCCAATTCCAATTTATTTCACTCTCTCTCTTTCTCCCCTTTATAAATCACCTCCATCGCTTTATCCTTCTCTCTTGCTTCCTCTATCTCACCTCTCTTTTTCATATGCTAACAGCCTGATTAGGGATTTGTTGGCCTCCTGGCAGTTTGAACCAATCAAGAGCTAGTTTAACTGAGAGCGCTCACACCTGTCCTGACAGGAATGATAACGACTGTGGCCAATCACCACCAATCTTCACCGTTGCCACGGTGATCAGCCTGTTTTGGAATGCCCACAGTGGTGTATGAGGCGAGGTATTGCATTCAGATGGCTCTGAGAACGCAGAACCAGTGTCAAAAGAGGAAACTATGCTTTCTGTGCAATTTCATGTTAATTTTACCTCTCCACCTGATAAATCAAAGCATTGTTTTTTTATTTTATCACAGTTGGGATGGGATTTCACTCTTTTTTTCCAACTTAGATTTTGCAAATTGTTTAACTAGTATCCTTTTGGATAAAAAAGATAAGTGTATGAAAAAGATAATGGATGAGAAGAAATGGGTTTGGGAGATGGCAAAAAAAAAAGAAAAAGAGGTAGAGGTAGAAGGGCTGTCTGCTCACCCACACATCTTAGGCTTTCATCAGTGTTCTAAGCGTAGGCGATGGTGGCGTGTGTTGGTTTCTATTCATCTGATACCTCTGACTCGTTCTTATTAATACAGTCACACCTTTATTTATTCATTATCATGCTCATATTTTATTCATCCCTTCTTTCATTTTATTTTTATTTACCGCAACACTTTCAGCTGAAAGCATCATCAACTGAGTGTCGGAGTTTGATCAGATAGTGATGGGAATGAGTGTTTGTGTAAGTGTATGTGTCTGATTAAATGAAAGGTAAAAACTAGAGCATAAAGTGGAAATAGAAAAATAGAGGGAGGAAGTGAACTTTTTTGGTCATATAGAGACAAAGAAGAAAGTTAACTATCTTACCTTTAAGATAGAAGTAAATTAAACCATTTTTTGTGTATCTCCTTATTTTGGAAACAACACATTCACGTAAAATACCAGCCATGTTTCAGCTATTTTACCTTCCATCATTGTGCACTACACACAGCATCTCGTCTTCATTTCAGTCCCCAAAGACACATAAAGGAAGTTTCATCTTAAAAGTAAACAAATTAACGGTTGAACACAACCTTAGTCTCTGAAACTACGTCCCACATAACAACTGAAAACTGGGACAATCTCAAAAGTGTGCCTTTGTCGCTGATTGTTAGCAAACACTCCCCAGATGTCTACTCTAACTTTATGTCCCCTGGAGATTTCCTGCCACAACCTTCTGAGGAAATGTATGGACTGAATAACTTACCCCACCAATATGGATATGCTATATGTCACAATTTTCGAGAGCCCATGAACAAAAAAAATCTCTTCACTACTTTCCACAATGTCAGCCACAAGTTACAACATGTTACTTACATAACTTATCATAAGCTGAAGAACCGTATGGTGTTTTTGACCAACCAATCAATACTGTCTTTGAAAATACAGCGTTGCAGCAGGTTTTGAATTTTGTTGCTGGGGTTCTCTGTTTAGTTTCAATACTTTAATCAGGGGATGTACTTTGTGATGCAAGAGAGAAGATTGCTTTTTGATAATATGATAGACTGAACAATGAATTCTTACCAAACATATGCTAGGTTTGTTCACACAAAGTGTACTTGTGGCATGACTATAATCATCTCTCAGGCCTTTTGTTAACATTTGCTAATGCGGAAAAATGATCTTTGAACTGAGTGCAGTATAAAATTGTTGAAAAGCATGGACAGTTTTGTCATGATTTCCATGCATACCACACCACACCAGTGAGAAAGGCTTTTTATTGTCTTTTTACATCAATTATGATGACTATGTACAATGAGTAAAATAGTACTGAACAATTTTCTAAGTAAATATATTTTTAAAGCTGCGAGATATGAAATGCATTCAAAATCTAATCCACACATGTAAAGAAATCAAAAACATAAATGTCAATAAATTAAGTAGTGTGTAATAATGAGAAATTACACAGGTAAAAAGTATTGAACACATGAAGAAAGGGAGATGGAAAAAGACTCGAAAAGTCATGATATTACCTGAAATCTATCAGTAACTAGAAAGCAATCCTGCCACTTAGTGGAAATTAATATCAGCTGGTTCAGTCCCAACTGGTGTGCTATAAAAAGGTGTTTCATTACCTAGGTGTCGCAAAAGAAACATCTCGTGATGGGTAAAACCAATGAGCAGTGTTGGGAAGATTACTTTTAAAATGTATTCCACTACAGATTACAGAATACATGCCCCAAAATGTATTTTGTAACATATTCCGTTACGTTACTCAGTGAGAGTAAAGTATTCTGAATACTTTGGATTACGTAATATATTATCAAGCTTTTTACAACTACATGAGTGTACTATTGCTTTGTGATTTATTACTGTTACTGAAGGTTACTCACCATATCAATACCAACTACATTTTTAAATCTTAATATAAAATGAGTAACAGTAGGGTGGACATTAGGTAAGACTGCACTTTTTGCAGCGATCATGTATAGAAAACTATATATATAACTATATAATAAAACAGGTTTGCGGCTCCGAACCGTAGTAAAGGGGGGTTCTGTGTTGTAGCCAAAAACTAGCTTTACTTTGTTTGTTGTCTGGGTCAACTTTGCTAGCGAGAAACAGAGAGAGGCGTTGAAAGGCTGCTGCAACGGAACTTATTGTTTCGGATGAAAACACGAACACAGTGTACAGTTGAGTCTTAATAGCTTTCTTACAACTGGGCTCGTCAGGCTCTCTTTTTGGCTGCAGTGGTTATTATTATATTTATATGCTTCCTTCTCCCATTTCTGAATGGTCATTTTTTGAGTATTTTTTTTAATATTTCTTCACATCATTATGAGATTGAGACACAGCCATTTGAGCCTCTTAATGCGTGTTTTGTTTGGGTTTCCACCAGAGTGGAATTACCAAAAATAGAGAGGGCATAGCCTAACATATGAAACAGGAAAATACTGCCATGTAATCCCTTTATTTCAACAAAGTAACTGTATTCTGAATACCACCTTTTTAAACGGTAACTGTAACGGAATACAGTTACTCATATTTTGTATGTTATTATTAAAAGTGCACCGCACTATGTACTGCACTGCAAGGCTCAATAAAACTGAAAGAAATAATCACCTTTAGAGGAGATTACCACTGAAACAGAGGTGTCATATCTGATGCTGTGTGCTAAAATAAGTACACTAGCCTCTGATTACAAGTGTGAATTGTTGTGATATTTTGATACCATGGTAGCATTTACAGGATATTGTTTTATAGTGATATTATACAGGAAAACTGTTACTCAATAAGGCCCATTTACTAGTTGTTTTTCTCTTTCTCTGTGACCCAAGAATTAATGTGTAAGAAGCACAGGATGGTACCTCAAGGTCGAAAACACCACAGAGATCACTTCCTTACTCCCATCCTCCCTTCCTTATCTTTTAGAAAAGAGCTTGTTAAAGGCCAGGGCCCGTATCCCTAAAGATTCTGAGAATCCTCTCAGAGAGCTCCTAACTTAACCTAAAAATTCCTTGCCAGGAGTTTTAGCTTAGAAGTGATTCCAGAACATTTTCAGTGAACTCTGAGCAAGGAATGGATGGAAAATCCTATCTTAGTGAGGAGGTGTGGTTGACCCCGTTGCTAGGTATGAGTCATCATTTCAAAAGCCGTGATTGGTTGATCCTACAAGTTTGATGGAAATGAGCTTTTGGTGATAATGAGCAAAGGATGTACCCTCAAATCAATAAACATATTATATACTCTAATCTTATGCTGACTGTAATTGTAAATAATATTTCACATTCAAGAAAATATCTGGAAAATGAATAGTAAGCTGTAGGGGTTATAGCCATTAGAATCTAAAATATGTGAAAACTTAAACTCATTACACCCTGTTCAAATAATGATTCGTGTCTTATTTGCTCATATTAATATCCTAGCTGGCATATTTTGTACTTTCACTCCCATATGGACCCCGTTGAAAACAAGATGGCCTATCTCAAGAGGCTGTCCTTAATGAAGTAGAAATCACAACGTTACAAGTCCAGTGTGGTCTTAACGAGGGTAACACGGCTCAGCTTTTAGCAATGTCTGTGATTGAAGACCCAAGTCATCACTGCTGCATTGTTGCATTTTCCCGGTTGCCAAATACAAATAATACAAATAATAGGGGTCAACCACACCTCACTAAGATAGGATTTTCCATCCATTCCTTGCTCAGAGTTCACTGAAAATGTTCTGGAATCACTTCTAAGCTAAAACTCCTGGCAAGGAATTTTTAGGTTAAGTTAGGAGCTCTCTGAGAGGATTCTCAGAATCTTTAGGGATACGGGCCCAGGTGGTTTGTTTCAGAATTCACTAATGAAAGAACTCTGTATTCTATGTCTAGGAGTGTATTTTGCTGGAATGATCATAAATTGTAGCTGAACTGATAAACTACACAAAGGATACTTCTTTGCTCAGAAGGCAGGAAGACGTTTCCTTATTTGGTCTGTACCAGTTTGAACTGAGAATCTGCTGACACACGAACCTTTTTTTTCCTCTATATAAACTGTTGTATACTGAATAAACCTTTGAGTTGATTTTGGAAGAGCAACCTGAAGCAGTTTCTGTGTCATTTTGTTCTCCCAAGCTACTCCCGGCGCTGTAACTAACCTGCTGAACAGCATACCTGAGCTTACTTTGAATAATTAATTTTATACAGAACTCTGCTTATCGGTGCTCACGCCTTGGAGGAAACCCGATCCATGGAGAAACCCGGGACGGAGATTTCTTTCACGAATGAATGAGAACAAAATGTCACGGTCCTTCTATCCTCGCTGGTCAATTCACGGTTCTCTGTCTCTCTCGCCTCTGTCACGTTTATCTGTGTGTGTGTGTGTGTGTGTGTGTGTGTTCTGGTTTCGGTGCAGAAGCGGGACTCTTCAGGGTTGATGCCTTCTGCCTCCATATACCTGGTTTGATCACACTTCTGTTCCTGTTCTGAACTTGTGGCCTCTTCTTAAAGTAGTGGCATATTTAGTCCAGGCTGGATCATTGTCTTGCAACAGTTAGTGCTCAAAGCCTTTATGATTCCACATGATGAGAGAGACACTTCCCTGCATTTTCCTTGTACGTAGGTGTCACGGATTGCCGGGGCAAGCCGTGTGGAATGTAGGAAGGACCCAAAAGGCAGCAGCTCTGGTGCAGGTGAGTGTTTATTAACAGGGGTGGGTAAGTACAAACAGCGGTGGCGACAAAACATGAAACTGGAAACCTAAACTGGGTAAACTAATAAGACAAACCAGAACGAGGATGCAGGGAGGTCCGGAGAAATACATATGGGAAGACGCAGGGAGACCAAGGGGAAACAACACAGACGAACCAGCAATTACTAAGACAGAAAATACAACTTAAATACACTCAGAGAACACAGGGAGATTACACACAGGTGGGAAACACAGCTGGGAGTGATTAACATAACGAGACTAGGGAGGCAAACTGAAAACACTCACATAAGACACAGACCTTCACAATAAAACAGGAACACACGGGCAGAACAGAGTAAACACTAAACAAAGGAAGAACAGAACCAAAATCGAAGAGAAAACACAAAATGCTGGGTCAAAAGGACCCAGGATCATGACAGTAGGTTTGTCCGTAGAATTCCCTGTGAGCATTCTTTCTTTGGATTTAAGAGAGTCTTAAAGTGGAGTCTGGGACTATCACAAGTGTTCTGATTATTTTGAAACCATTATTATTCACTGTAAATGAATGCACTGTACTTTGACTTGAAGCCCTGTGTATAAGTCCTACCTGAGTCCAGATCCTGACAGAATGATCCGGCCAAGAAGATGGACTCAGCATGCTTGGATCCTGTTATTTGGATCCTATTAGTAATCCTGTTCCTTACTAAAAGGAACAGCTGGTCGACACTAAAAAGTCTGCGGCATATCACAGGAGAATTGAGCGCAATCATTCAGCATTTAGAAAGGTGATGATGCAAACACCAGTAACTGATTCTTTGGCTAACTAACTTGTTCATCAGAGCCCCACACCGCCACACTATCATCGCTGCCACCCGATCCTCTGGAAATGCTGCTACCAATGCCTGTTTTTAACAGGTGAGTAAGAGAAAAGTGGAGGTGTTCTAACACATGCTCATTTATTTTTAATCAGCAACGTCAGATCTATTCATCAGATTGATCTAAAATTGCCTTCGTGTTGGAACTGTTGTGAGGAAGAGCATTAAGGGGGGTTTAAACAGTTTTGAAGTAGTTTTTGAATCTTTCCTTTCAGAGATCGTTTACAAATTCCACAGTGTTTTTGACATGGGCTCAAAAATGGCTGCACAGGCCCACAGGTTGTTCTTCCCAAAACAAAGTAAGCAGAGTGCCAAAGACCCCCCCCCCCCCCCCCCCCAGTTTCTTTTATTCACTCATTTCAGTCTGTATTCTTATATGCAGAGGCACCAACCGAGAAGGAAGTGCAGCATCCATGGTGCCTCAGAACTAGTCGCTTCTAGAATAGGAGGAGCTTCATTGGAAGGTAAGCCAGAAACTGAGGATGATAGTTCAGATGAGCAACCTATGCAGCTTGGTTCGGCCCGTCTATTGCCAAAAACCTGCAGTAAACATTTAGCTGCTGGTTTGTGTTTATATTGTGGCACCAACGGCCATTTCATTGCAGCATGCCTGGTGCAGCCAAAAGGCCATGCAAGCCAATAATGGTATCAACACTGGCAGGCAAAACTTCCAAAAATTAAACCCTGCAAAAGCTCATGGTTCCTGCAAAAATCTCAGTCTATACCCAGATTCTGGAGCAGAACAAGATGTTATATATCAGTCTCTTGCTGCAACACACACAACTTTAACTCTCTACAGTGGCCATGCAGAACATTTTTTTTCTATTCTATTCTCCACGGAACCAGCCAAGATGTACTCTCAGTGGCAGGGGAACAATATGAGAACAGCACCATCAAGGCTGGAGACGGAGCAATACTGAGAGATCAAGAAAGACCCTGGAAAAGCTCATCCTGGACCAGCTGCGACCCATAGTAAGACCACATCTGGATCCCCTTCAGTTCGCTTATCAGCCTCATCTCGGAACTGAGGACGCCATCATCTACCTGCTCAATCGTGTCTACACCCATCTGGACCAGCCGGCGAGCACTGTGAGGGTCATGTTTTTTGACTTTTCCAGTGCGTTCAATACCATCAGGCCGACCCTCCTGGGTGATAAGTTAGCAGCGATGCAGGTGGATGCTTCTCTGGTGTCCTGGATTGTTGATTACCTGACAGGAAGACCACAATATGTACGTCTCCCACAGTGTGTGTCTGACAAGGTGATCAGCAACACAGGGGCACCACAGGGGACTGTCCTCTCCCCCTTCCTCTTCACCCTCTACACCACAGACTTCAGCCACTGCACAGAGACCTGCCATCTTCAGAAGTTTTCTGATGACTCTGCAGTGGTTGGATGCATCAGCAGGGATGATGAGACAGAGTACCGGGCTGTGGTCGACTCCTTTGTCACGTGGTGTGAGCAGAATCATCTGCAGCTCAACGTGGCAAAGACCAAGGAACTGATCGTGGACTTCAGGAAGACCAGGAAACACTGACCCCTGTTTCAATCCAGGGGGTCAGTGTTGACATTGTGGAGGACTATAAATACCTTGGAGTACACATTGACAATAAACTGGACTGGGCTAAAAACACCACAGCACTTTACAGGAAGGGCCAGAGTCGTTTCTATTTTTTGAGGCGACTGAGGTCCTTCAACATATGCCGGAAAATGCTGAGGATTTTCTATGAGTCTGTTGTGGCCAGTGCGATCCTCTATGCTGTTGCATGCTGGGGGAGCAGGCTGAGGGTCGCAGATGCCAACAGACTTAATAAACTAATCCGTAAGGCCAGCAATGTTGTGGGGATGGAGCTGGACTCCCTCAAGGTGGTGTCGGAGAGGCGGATGCTGTCCAAGATAAAGACAATGTTGGATAACACCTCCCACCCACTCCATGACATGCTGGTCAGTCACAGGAGCTCGTTCAGTGAGAGACTGAGATTACCGAAAAGCACCACCGAACGACACAGGAAATCATTCCTGCCTGTGGCCATCTCCCTGTACAACGCATCCACTTAACACACTGTTTGCTGCTACAACTACACATGTTTCTTTTTCAGCTATTTATTTATGAGTGACTTATGTATGTATGTATGTATGTATATATATGTATATATTGTACTATTCTTAGTTAGTGTATTGTCTGTCTTGTCTTAATGTTGGTTTATAATGGAGCACTGTAACAAAAAATAATTTCCCCCAGGGATCAATAAAGTATTCTGATTCTGATTCTGATTCTGATTCAATGAGAGAGATCACTGACAAAACTGGCCACGGATACCGACTACGGAATGGAGCAGTTGTCACCTCCTGTACATAGAGGACATCAAGCTGTATGCCAAGAGTGAACGGGACATCAATTCACTGATCCACACCACCATGATATACATCGGAATATCATTTGGACTGGAGAGAAATACTCGGATGATAACGAAGAGAGGGAAGGTAGTCAGAACTGAGGGGATTGAACTACAAGAAGGCATAATTGCAGACATTGAGGACAGTTACAAGTACTTTGGGATCCCACAGGCAAATGGGAGCCATGAAGAGGCCGCTAGGAAAGCTGCAACTACCAAGTACCTGCAGAGGGTCAGCTGAACGGTAAGAACAAGATCTGGGCTATCAACACGTATACCCTGCCCATGATCAGGTACCCTGCTGGGATAATAAGGTGGCCAAAGAAGGGGGATAGGAGCCACTGACATCAAGACAAGGAAGCTCCTGACCATGCATGGAGGGTTTCACCCCAAGTCCCACACCCTGAGGCTGTATGCTAAGCGGAAGGAAGGAGGCCAGAGACTGGTGAGTGTCAGCACCACAGTCCAGGACGGGACAATGAACATCCATCAGGAAGATGGCCCCACTGCGTGCTCAGTGAATATCTCAGGCAGCAGAAAACCAAGAAAGTGCCAGCCTACCAGTGGCTGGACAAAGATGGACTGAAAGACAACACAGAGGCACTAATCATGGCAGCACAAAAACAAGCTCTGAGCACAGAGGCTGGGGTCTATCACACCAGGCAAGACCCCAGGTGCAGCCTGTGTAAAGATGCCCCTGAGACAATCCAGCACATAACAGCAGGGTGTATGATGCTAGCAGGCGGGGCATGCATGGAACGCCATAACCAAGTGGCCGGCATAGTATATAGAAACATCTGTGCTGAATATGGCCTGGAAGTCCCGAGGTCAAAATGGGAGACGCCCCCAAGGGTGGTGGAAAATGACCGAGCTGAGATCCTGTGGGACTTACAGATACAGACGGACAAAATGGTGGTGGCTAACCAACTGGTCATAGTAGTGGTAGATAAGCAAAAGAAAATGGCCGTAGGGATCGATGTAGCGGTTCCGAATGACAGCAACATCAGGAAGAAAAAACACGAGAAGCTCGATGAATACCAGGGGCTCAGAGAAGAGCTCCAGAAGATGTGGAGGGTGAAGGTAACAGTGGTCCCAGTTGTAATTGGAGCACTAGGTGTGGTGACCCCCAAGCTAGTGGCTCCAGCAGATCCCGGGAATAACATTGGAGATCTCTGTCCAGAAGAGCACAGTCCTAGGAACAGCTAAGATACTGCGCAGGACCCTCAAGGTCCCAGGCCTCTGGTAGAGGACCCGAGCTTGAAGGATAGACCGCCTGCAGGAGCGAGAAGCGAATTTTATATATATAAAATTATACTGAATTATACTGAGCTTTAAATTAAAATCAATTTTGCAGTCACTCATTTAAATTAATAATGGTTTTGCCAATAAAAAATGAACATTGATTGAGAAACAGACGCACACACACACACGGACAATCAAACGCGCAGATGGTTGGATCAATTTTTGTGAAAGCTAATTGACTGCCATGACCTGTTTATCGAGTTGAGACCATGAAGGCCATGTTGAAAACAGGCCTGTGGGATACACCTAGATACACAAGCATACACAGATGTACATTTTTTACACTATCACTACCATTTCTTTCTCTCTCTCACACACACACACACACACACACACACACACACACACACACACACACACACACACACACACACACACACACACACACACACACACACAGTCAGTGCACTTGTACAATAAAATCAGACCCAGTGAGATCAAATGCAAACTCATATAACTCACCACGGTGAATATCAGTGCTGTTTCTAATGTGTGTGTCTGTCTAAGTATGTACGCTTCATCTCATTTTCAGTTGGCTGTTTTATAGCTTGAGGTAGCGCACTTTGTTGTGATGCCCATTATCATGTTTAAGGACTAAGTGAGTAACTATTTAAACTGTTTATAGGCATTCTGGCCAATCAGCAATAAAACTGATCAAATTCTTTGCATTTTCTTGCTTTGATGTGTGTGTGGTGTTTTTTTTATCAACTTCTTCTGGTCTCAAGCTATGTTGCCAAAGACAGAATTCAACCATATCAGTAACAATTTCTGGGATTAAAATTTTGTCTTGAGATGTTTATTGGATGATGAGGATATAAATGATTTCATCATTGTGCAACATTAAAACACAAAGATGACTTTAACATCAAGCTGCAAGACTTCAGAGAATTATGCATGAGTTTACCAGCTAGCAGGACAGAAATAGTGTACACAGGTGTCAAGTTCATATTAAAAGTGTAACATTTGTGTCTAACTATTTAGCGTCTAAATGACTTCGGCAATAAATTCCATGTTTTTCAAGCTACTAAAGAGCCTTATCACAAAGATAAAAGTATTTGGGGTAAAGAAAAAAAGCTTCTCAACATACTGTATATAATGTAAGATAAAATTAATGTATCCACTGTTACATGTCCTTTTTAGAAGCCTCAAATTTGGCATTTTGGTCACACTCATTTTGCTTTTTGGGAACAAAGCATTACCATAATGGCTTATAGTGTAATTAAATTAGCAAGATGCATCAGTAAGTAAATGTGTTTTTAAATGGGATGCTAATTTTGAACAAGACAAATGGGCAAAGTGGCTATGTCCTCATATATAACTTTAACACTTAAAATAAAATTTAAATTGAAGAAATGTTTGCATCTGATGAAAATAGAAGTTGATGGGACTAAATTGCTTTTGGGGCCATTGCAGATGGGGCATTCCAGGAACTCCAAGAAGTCTTCATCTTTTAGACCAAGAAGTCTTCATCTTTTAGACCAAGAAGCTGTATCTTGCTTGTACAATATAAAAACAATGAAACTAAAACTGAGTCCAAACCAGAAGCCGGCTATCTACTATTTTGAATGTGAAAACCAGCAGACCATTTTCCAATAGGAGATGCTTTTGATATACGATAAGAGGTCTGAAATCTTAATAACAGAAAAGTTGAGCATTAGCCCTTGGTCAAATTATTTGAGGAAAAGCTGTCCAGAGCCTATAGCCCCTCTGTGAAGAGAATGATCCGGAAGTCAGGCTGGTTAAAGTACATGAGAGATCAAAAACTAACCGCTTTCATTCCAAGCGCTTCCCTCCTCAGCTCACTCCCCCTGTGCCTCCCTCTTCATTTGTTTCATCTCCTGCTGTGCTCTGAGCAGGTGTTGAAATGCTGAACATGAAAAAAAAAAAGATGAAGAAATTCAAAAAGAAAAAAAAAACAAAAACCTTTCTTACATTCTGTTCAACGTCTTTGCCACTTTACAGCCCTCTCAGCGGTTCCTCATCCAAATCCAATTTAGCTCATGTTTCTATCCTCACCCCCTTCCCCTCCTTTTACCTCTCTGCCTCACCCCTCATATGTCTCTTTCTTTTCATCCTTCATCCTTTTCTTTTCCCATTATGATTTTCCTCCTCTCTCACTTCTGCACCTTTTCCTCATTACACCTCATGCTTTCGTCTCTCCTCCATCTCACTCCTGACTTCTCTCCCTTCAGTCCCTCCCTCTATCTCTTGCAACATGAAAGGCTACCTGTGTGCTGATAGCCAGGGGAGAAGGAGGGCAGAGAGTTAATTAACTTACTACCTGGGACTGACTGTTAATAGGAATTTGAACTGTTAATAAGAATATAGTGTTGCGCGATATATTCTGAGAAATATACCTTTCAACCACACACACTAGGATTGTGTTTTGTTCGGAGTGTATGTGCCAAACTGCAGCAATGTTAGGTGTGCGCTATGCATGTCGGTGTTAGTATGTGGATGAGCACACACACAAATAGGGAGGTGAGTGATTATGTGCACACAAACACACATGCACACAGGCAGAAAGGTGGCAGGTGTAATTTCACGCATTAGAAGGATGAAAAAATCTCTCCTCTAACCAAACCTCACACTCGTCCACACACACAGACAGACACGCACGCACACACTTCATCTCCCATCCCCCTGGCTCTCTCCTCTCTCACCACCCGAACCCTTTGAAGATAACTTTTTCTTATTACCCTAACAATGGCGGCACGGAATGCAACTTTAATTCATGCTCCGAAAACGAGACGAGGAACAGGACACTGCGCCTCTCGCTTGTTCCTCCTGTAGGGTGGAGAAGTGGTTGAGGAGGAGGGAGGAGAGGAAACAGTGATAGAGAAAGAGAGGTAGGCAGAGCGCAAGAAAAGTTCAAATAGAAATCGCTAGGTAAAGCTTTTTTTTCTTAACCATGAAATGGTCCTGAGTACGTTTCTTTTTTTTTTTCTTTTTTTTTACTCCAACTTTAAGATTAGCAAAGTGCTGACGTGAGCTGTTCCTAACAGGCATGGGCACGTGGATACTTTTAATACGCGTTTAACAAAAACATATCTCGATGCTGACACGAATCATTTGGTGAAGTACCACCTATAGAACCAACAGTACCTCTCTGCTTGTCCTCAAGAACCCTACTCTACACTTATTTGCTTCTCTTCCTTTATCCTTTTTTCCCCAACATCCTCTCCTTATGCCTCCTATCTCGTCTTGCTCCTTATTTGTGGTAGGTAGGCAAGCAGGCAGGGTTGACAGGTCCTCTTACAGACAAGGAGGAAATTCTTGCCCTTTGAAGTGGAATTGGGGGCCTGTGGAACTGTCTGGTGCATGATTAACATGGAGCTTGGAGGGGAGACGGTGAGAGGAAACAGGTTAAATGCAGTGTAAAGGCAATAAGGAAGAAGACACAACTAGAAGAGAGAAAAAAGGAATGACTTACAAGGATGAAAGAGGATAGAAGGAAGAAGGAAAAGCCTAAGACATGAACTTCATTATGCAATATTTTTTTAGCTGTCCTCACTGAAAAACAAACAAACAACAAAAACAAACAAACAAATGCACACACACACACACTAAGCTTCAATTGTGCTTATGTTCAAATGGAAAAGACCTTTAGGGATTTAGACACAGACGTAAAAGAAGACTTCTGCTGTTTGTTTATAGCAAAGGTAGAAATAATGGCCTGTTACACATAGTTACACATGGGGTGGGGGTTCCTCTGCTGTTAGTAACCAATAGCCCAGCCTACGTATGACTACAATCATCTTTTTCTTACATTTCCAAACCACATGTTCATGTTTATGTCCTATACTTTATTATTAGCACACAATTTAGATAATATGCATGTTGACCATTTCCAGTGCTCTCCTTAACGCCTACATGAGCCACATATTGTAACAGTGGATTTTGCGAGTTCAAGATTTATTTCTACTACACAAAATGCAGAGTCCCCCCACCGCTTAGAGATTCATATTTATTCACTTAGAGGGCGATTGGAATAGTAGCTCCTACATTTGAGTAGAACATAGTATATCTTACTATACAACTATGCTGTGACAAAACTTCTCAAAAGTCCACTAAGAAAAGGGATATAAAAATGTAATTAAAACACAGACACACTAACACACTAAAAGTGTTGTGAGTCCTTTAAAAATATATCTAATTGTGCCTTCAGACAAACTGGCAAAAAGAAATATTACAACATATTTTAACAGAGAACCAATTTCAACTTTTCTTTGGAATTATGTCATATCAAAACACTATGAGTATCAGAGCCAGCAATAAAATACCAAAGGGCTTGCCTCTCAGGGTTACTGGAACCAATTTTTAGCTGAAAAGATGGCTGGTTGGTGCTCACATCTCGGAAAAGGTCAGAGTAAGTTTCACAAAAAGCATTAATTAGATGGACTGACCACATATGCAAAATCTAAGATGTTATTTTAAATTTGTTATTTTAATCAAATCTTAATGATGTGTTCTAATAGCAGTTCTCAGATGAACATTATAAGCTCTTTGATCTTGGCTGATAATCAGGGATACTTGGGCTGTGACGGTGACATTTTACAAGAACAGAAGTGCGGAGAAGAACTGATATTAAGAACGGCCAAAATTCTTTTTAAAACAGAATTATTTTTTACAACAGTGTCACTTTTTTTTTTTTTTTTTTATCAGAAATAAACCAGAATTTCTCATTCAGCTAATGAGCCATTACAATGCATGGGTTATCTGTGAATGCATTGAATGTATTGAACAAGCTAACAAGAATTCACATCCAAAGAGAGGACAAGGAAGCTTGTAAACAGCTACATCTAGGACAAATTGATCTAATTCACCATCAAATGAATGTGCTTAAGGAGTATGACAACCATGGGCAAAAAAAAGAGGAAAATATATGAATGCATCAGCTTGTCAAATCATTGATGTTCTGATGTTATCATAATGATGACAGGGAGGCTCCAGACATTCCTTCTTAATTTTGGAATTAACGAATAAGACCACTCACTTCATGACAAATTATACCAGATTTTAAGTGGTATGCAACATGTGGTTAACCTCCTAGGACCTGGCGTCCACATACGTGGACATCAGATTTTGGGTTGTCTAGACCAAAATACTAAATTTTGCTCTACAAGGGCCTGATATCCACTTACGAGGACATTATGCTGCCACTGTTCCATTAAAATTTTAAACAAATATCCTCATCTTCAGCTCTCATTTTTCTTAGGAACAAAAATCGGGTAAAAGAAAAAATCTGGTGATTCTTTGTTTTTACATTCATCAGGTCCCAATATGCCCAAATATCAAAGAGAAATTAAAATTGCATGCCGTGGAAGAGTTTGGGTCCTAGGAGGTTAAAGTGGTATTTCAAATGATCACGCCATTTGATATTTAATGAAGTTCATTCTTTTACATTTTTTGCATGCAAAATTAATCAAGATTTTATATTGTCAACCTTACTAAATGGTATGAGCAAGAACTTGATAAAACTGCAGGTAGTGTGCATGAATTTTATGCTGTGAGAATGGAATGTGCCTGTAAAATGACCGGCTTAACTTTGACCTTAGGCACAGTTTGGTAGAGACCCATTAGGTGACCATTGTGTTTCACCAAAGTTGGGATGAGTAGCATCTGGGAAGAGTAGCATATTTTATTTTTGTAAAAATGGAAATCAATCAATGGTAATCAAACTGTTTATCAAATGGAAAGTGTGGAACCCAGCATTAGCCGGTTAGCTTGTCACTAGATGTTGTTTAGCATGGTCGTGTTAGCTGTCTGGATCTGGATCTATCAGATGTTCAATCCCAGAATCATGTTCCTCCTAAGGACTTTAAGGGAAAGCTGCTTTATTAAAGAGTGGTGTTGCCATTGGAGGTGGTCCTCACTGAAATAATGTTTAGCTAAGTGGTATGTGTAAAAGTCACAAACACGTGAATACCAGGCCCCAGTTACCCAGAAGAAGACTGCGTTGTTTAATGATGATCAGTGTAATTCATGTCTGTGTTGAAAATAAATGTCTTGTCCCATTTAGTCCACATGACAGTTTAGTTTTTTTCCACATGTGCTTTTCATTGTTTGCCTGAATAGTTATCAAGAAAAAGTTAGGTCATCTCATGGAATTATGTAGCAGCTGAAGTGAGGAGGACATAGAAAAAATGCATGCAATAAAAAGCAAAAACAGATCAAGTGCACTGGAAAAGGAGTTAATGATATTAAGATCGATATTGATATAAGAGCACAGATGTAATTTTTTTTCCAAAGAGAGGGGCAGCTTTTGATATGAATCCCATTGCACAGTCATCACTGTGAAATACAGCTTGTATTTAGCATTTTCTTGAGTTTGAAACCAAACTTTCAAGGAGTACTTCATCAAAACGTCCCCAAACCCTTGACTCAACCTTCCAGGCACACATCAAAAGAAGAAGCTGTAATGTTATCTTAGTCTGAGAGAAAGAGATGTGAAATTGAAGTGATTATTTCATCTTCGCGTTCTGTGTTTTGAATGAGTTTTGTGTGATTGTCTTCAGTTGCCTACAGCTTTTTTGGTTAAGCTGCAAACCAGCATTTCTGGAATTGTCTTCATTAGCTTTCTTCGAGTTTTGACATCAGAACAAAACTCAGTTTTGAAAGAAGATTAAAGTTTTAGCTTAGTCGCACACAAAAGATGTCATAATTTATAATAACCTTGTGCTTTGTCCCTTTGGCAAATATTGTTAGGTCACAAACAACCTCATGATAAAAGAAACATCTTAGACACTAATACAAATGCAACTAATAAATTGGTTTCTTTATGTAACAAACTGTTACCTGTTATAAGTAATGCACTTGCACACTTGTGTGTGTGTGTGTGTGTGTGTGTGTGTGTGTGTGTGTGTGTGTGTGTGTGTGCTTGAATAACATGCAAACTCATTCCTCCATCAGCACTTTGGGGGACGTTGAGGTGACTAAAGTTCATCTCAGTGGCAATGTCATCACTTTATTGATGTAGCAATCAATAATGTGCATCATCCATCACCATGGAGATGCAGAGGTCCAATGTAGAAGTTTAATTTCAACTTTGTTGTGAATCAATAACTGAATGCTAGTGATTAATTATAATTCATGATTTTTTCTGTATGATGCAGCATGAAAATTTCAGGAATTTCAGGAATAATACAACTAAGGTGGATGAATAGCAACTATGGACAGCAGCTGTAAATGAAAAACATATTTAAACCCATTCCCCTCACGACCTGAGTGACTAGAAATGTACAAAATAAAGTTTCTGCTGCATTACTCAAATACCACTGAAGCAGTCTTAAGAAATTAAGCTCAGATCCCTTGTCAGCCCTTGAATATTTCATGAAATAAATAAAGACACTTTTGTCTAAAGGTTAACATATTGTTTTTGGCTAAAATAAAATAAACTCAAAACTGTTACATTTTATTGCACACCATGAGAGTCTCTCTATTGGATGTACAGTGAAAGACTATTTTCAGATTAGTAGCATACCACAAAACAATTTACACACGTGGCTTTTAAAACCATGACTTGAGTTGTCCACTGTTGAGATTTAATATTTAAAAAAGGGTGGCTTTGAAAGAATTGTTTAAATTCTCTCTATTCTTGTATAAAATACAGGTTGCCTTTGCCTTCTATATTTCTTTCAACAACTAAAGATAGGCAGGAAAGTGATTCCTTTACCTAAGATTTGAAGGAGAGGGGAGAGGAGGATGTAGAGAGAGATTAATGCATCAAATGCTAACAATCTCAATACAGCAAAAGGCTCTTTTGTTGTCGTTAATCATGGAGTGTGTGTGGGGGGTACAATATGTGAAACACATATTGTATTGTGTGTGTGGCCCTCTGAATAATGGTGACGCAAATTCTTATAGAGGTTGGCGATGGGGGTGGATAGGAGATCAAGGCTTGCGGTAGGGAGAAAATCCAAAGAAAGTGGAAGGAAATCCAGTAATATATAAAATGCCCTGGAAAGAGCCAAGGAAAGATGAAGCAGGTTACACTGCTGTCTTTAAAAATGTTTCATTTCTGTTTAGAGGCAGTTAATTGAAGTATTAGCAATCAGCAATTTTAACACCAGACCATATGGTATTTCATCATAGCACCAGATTCGCATGCCATCAGGCCAAACACTTCAGGCTGGTGTCCAGCATATGTGTTTTTGTGAGATCTGTGTTTTGAAGCTCTCATTTTGTCTTTCTGCCAATAATAAACCAAATACTTTAGCAGCAGGTACATACTGTGTAAAGTGAGAATGAGTTTATAATCTTAGTGATGATTGAAGAGGATCATTCACTATTGTTTTTTCTCTGACAGAAAATTAAAGGAAACAGAGTAACACAGCTAATCTGAGTCTGCCCTGATAAACTTCCACCACAATTCTCACTAAATAACAGTCACTCCATCTATGACTCCTTTAACACTTACTCTGTAATGGTAATTCATAATTCCCACCATCCAACAACTAAAAGAACAGGCTTGGGGTCTAGTGATAAAGAATTTTTGGTGTATTTAAATATTAAAATTGAGCATTATATTAATATTGCTAACTGGTAAATCTAAATTGGCAATAGGTGTGTATGTGAGTGTGAATGACAATCTGCCTCTAATGGACTGGCAAACTCTCCAGGGTGTATTGTGCCTCTTGGTGTAGTGGTATCATTACAGAGCAGGAATGGTTATGATGTGAGGCCTTAGAGACACCTGCTGCTACATTGGCACCCTTTTTTTCTAACTTAAGACATAACTTTAGGAAAGCTCCTTTCGTCACATTTCATGAGACCGATTGGAGGAGGGTGGAGGAGGAAAAGAGGAAGAGAAAAGGAAGACATCATGAGGCAGATTCACTTGCACTCTGCTCTCCTCTCTTTGCAGGCCCGGAGGCATTCCTATCAGAAATCTCAAACACTCAGCGCAGCCTCTTTCTTTATTTTTCTACCAGTCTTATCCAGTTGATCTTTGATCCCCTTTTCACATTGTTTATGTTTTTCAGATTTCAAATGAAGTTTTGAGTATATATTCCCTCTCCCTGGCCCTCTGTCTTTGAAACTGTCATCGTGTATTTTCATGCAGAGCATATATTTTAGTCTGCAAAACGTATTCTTTCCAGACCTTCTAGATAGGCTAAAACATGCAATCGAATACTTTGTAAAAGTCTTAATTATTTTTAATATCTTATAAGCCTTAAGTTTCAGAGTTTCAAAATGTTTCTTCTTCCTTAAGTAAAACTTAAGGCGAAAAAAACATAAGGGAATCTCGGTATGAGATAAGATTAATTTTCCAAACCTGGCAACTCCAAGTGTTGTTGTAATTGGTATGCTTCAGAGTTATAGCTTTTCTTTCTCTTACTTGGCAGCCACACCTGCAGCTCCACTTCTATGTCACTGACAATGACTCACATAAAACAAAACAGCATCCAACAGCATCAAATTGTCCACTGAAACGCCTCCATGATGCATACATCATCTGCTACATAGTTTAATATTACACTTTCACATTTTTGCAGTTACGAAGCTTGGACAGGAGTAATATAGCTCAAGAATTAGGCGAGTCTGATATATTCATTTAAGTACTGAGAATTAATATATTACAGATTATATTCATTAACAGCTTATCACATATGAATTGAGAATAATGTAACTGTTTAAAAAAAAGCAGCAAAACATTGAGATCTTCAGGCAGACAACTTAGGTAAGACATCTTCAAAGACTTTTAAAGACAGGGTTAGATGATGAATAGAAGGCTGATTGATTTTGGCATGGTCACACAAAGTCCTCCGGGTATTGTGGCATTGAAAAGATGTTCCACATCCTGACACCTCTGATTCCTCTAGATCCACCCTTGGCTCTGAATCCAACCAACAATAAGAGCTAAGGTAAGAAGCTGGGAAACACTTGGGTTTAACAAGCACAGAGAAACGTGGCACCAAAAAGAAGATATGGAGGAATAAAGTAGGCAAGGGGGCTAAGAAAGTCAGAAAGGGTGGAAACAGCATAGCAAAATACAGTGGTGATTGAAAAAGACAAAACGAGGAGTTTGTAGCGTGCTGGGTATGGGTGCGAAATTGTTTTCACACATAAGCTGGAAATGTAAATTTGCTATGGTAATTTGACTGTGCAATACATATTAACACTGCAACTGAAGCTCCAGGGTGGCAGGTTGTTTGAATGGAAATTTTATACCTACAACATGAGCTTGCAAAAAGTGTGGGCCATGTGACATATTGTATTTATAATTTCTGCACTGTCTGTGTGATTATGTCATATTAAAATGTTATCGAAGAGTAAAGCTCCTGATATATTTTACATTTCTTATGGTTAGCAAATCCTATAAAAATGCCAGAAACAAGTGTTTCAAAGAATTGCCTTGTAACAAAAGACTGTTATCTAATCAAGTGTAGTACTAAAACTACAGTACTGTTGCACTATTTGTTTCTTAATTGGGATAAATATATAGTACAGCTGTCCCATATGTCACTTTGGGAACTTCTTTACATGTTTGGTAAATATTATATTCTAGACTATAGCTTGCATAGTACAAGTCTACAACTTCAGTAATACAGTGCAGCCTAATTCTGTGATTTAGACAGTACTGTGTTACTGCCTGAATATCTCTGAGCCCCCCCCCCCCACTTCTGACCCAGCATCAAATACAGCTAAAGGATCTGAGTTACTGGGAATCAACATGAAACTTTGAGTTGTAGCTTAAAGTTATTTAGACCTTTGGTCAGGTCTTTTCCCCAAGGCCCAGAAATTCAAAGGGGGGATTACTACTTTTGCTGGACTCACACTTCAAATAAACTGTGGTGGACTCATCAATTATTGTAGAGATAGTGCTGTTGATCTCTTTGATGTTGTTGCTAATCTTTTGAGCATCTACCCAAGATCTGTGCGGTGCTCTGCTTTAAACGTGTGAAAGTGTAGAGAGGAATATAAAACTAAAAAGAAGGGAAAGGTGACATTTATTATATTTAATTACAGCAAAGTGAATAAGGTATAATGATGAAGACTTTTGTCTGCAACAGCAAAGGCACTGTTCCTATTTTTAAAATACCACAGAGATGCCAGAATGGTTGATTTTTTATAGACTTTACTATAAACTCCAAATCAGGTGAATAGGAAAATTTTACATCACATGCTGAGATATTTAAATGACAAGTAATTTCCATAAAATGTATTCTCTGGGTCTGCCCCGGGGCCTCCGGGAGGCCCCGGGGCAGACCCAGGACACGCTGGAGAGATTATATCTCTCGGCTGGCCTGGGAACGCCTTGGTATTCCCCCGGATAAGCTGGAGGAGGTGGCTGGGGAGAGGGAGGTCTGGGCCTCTTTGGCTGCTGCCCCCGCGACCCGGCCCTGGACAAAGCGGATGAAGATGGATGGATGGATGGATGGTATTCTCTTTTACAGCTCTGTATTACTACTCCATGTGAAGTGATCTGATTGAACCTAGTGTATAGTACACCTACATGTAATTAAGGAAGTTTTGGATTTAAGTGTGTCTTAAGGCTTATGAAAGGACCTCGTAGCAGCCGTCTTTTGTGATGTCACCATTAACTGGCTCTATTCCTGTAGATCTGATATGACTTTTTCCCCATGCCTTAACATCTTTTACAGTTATAAATTGTTTTTACACTATATAGTCAAAGATGATATCAGCCTTATTTTGCTTGTCATTCCCATCTGTTACTGTTGATGAAAACTGTACTCCCATCAGGTTACAGTTTCTTTTTGTGAAACTGGCAACGTAAAACTTTGAATAAAGCAAAACTTTAAGGGTGTATTCACAGAAGGCGATCCATAGCATGCTTGAGTGCACTTAGCCCCCGAGTCCACGTCATTTGACAAGTGTGATTGCTGCTTGCTGTGTCCACATGCAATTAAGTGAGCGTGATTCAGTTAGAGTTGGGCAGGTACGCATATAGTGTGACTGCAATCACATGCCATAACAACTCTGAGTTGTGGGGAGAATTTAAAAAAAAAAGAAAGAAAAGAAACTCATCCATGGGGATAACTGAATTAGGGGCGAGGCCATGTTGATTGACAGACTGACAGGGGCTAATCGGTGTTTACTAGGCCTCAGACACTACTTCTCAGTCATTAAAGAGAACCTCTTAACTTTGCTTGTATGTGCTGACGTGCCCTCGTAAATATATATATTTTTAATGGATACTGGTGCATATCATCTGAGAAGATTGTGCTTCAGTTTCAGTGAGTAAAATTGTACTTTTCTATTTATCCGATGTGTGTTTGTGTATTGCACCCCTACACTCTGAATGCAGTTTGCTAAGTATTGCTAAGTATGCTAATGTTAGCCAATAAATTAGCACCCTTTCATCCACTCTAGTTCATTTCTGACCAAAATGCTTCAAAATGTGAAGTCCAAAACTCATCTTTGATGTGACTATGTACACGTCTATCTATGAATGGCACGAGGCAAAAGTGTCGGGTGTGATTGTACTTACAGCTGCAGTTCATTTAACTGTTTTCAGCAAAAGTGCAACATGTAGCTTGGGTTCCACTTTCGCTTAGACATACAGTCATGCTCCTTTATCTCTTCTTTTCACTATCAGTGTGTAGCAAAAGTGTGATTCCCAACTTTATGACCCAATGACACCTCAATGGTTTTCAAATCTTTTGGGGGCTTTCACACACCAATAGACTCCTTGGAAATGAAGAAATAAATATGTTAATCCTGATGCTATGTTCTCTGGAAGAATTGCATACAAAAAACATTACATCTTACAAATTATGTATCATCCAGTGGGAAATTTAGTTAATGAAACTGTGCAAACTGTACATAATGCTATACTAGGCATCTAAAGAAAAAAAAGAACCGTTAGATAAAGAAATAAAAAAAACAACTGGACCAGACGATATCCCAACCAAAGTCTGAAAGCTTCTCGGGCGACCGGGAACAGCCATCCTGACAGAACTGTTGAACAACATTGTCAGCACAGGAGAAGTCCCGAAGGTCTGGACGACCATCATTACCATACCCATATGGAAGAACAAAGGGGATGTAGCCGAATGCTCAAATTATCATCCTATCCGCCTACTATGTCACACGACAAAAATATTCGAAAGAGTCATCGATGCACGTCTTCGGGAAATTGTCAACGTCACCCCCAACCAATGCAGTTTCGTAAAGGGATGTGGAACAACTGACGCCATACACGCCGCCCGACTCCTGCTGGAGAAGCACAGGGAAAAGAACAAGACGGTACATATGGCCTTCCTAGACCTTGAAAAGGCTTTCGACAGGGTACCCCATGACCTCATATGGCACTCCCTAAGATCACATGGTGTCCCTGAGGCGTAATTCAAATGGATACAGCTCCTCTACGACAACGCCACCAGTTCAGTCCGATGCGCCGCTGGACTATCACCTCCCTTCACAGTTAGTGCTGGGGTCCACCAAGGGTCAGCTCTGTCACCCCTCCTCTTCATTCTATGTATGGATACCATCACGGCCGACCTCCAGTTACCTCATCCATGGTCTCTCCTCTTTGCCGAGGACGTATTCCTCGCCAGCAAAGAAGGAGAAGATACCCAAACGACGATGCAACTCTGGAAGATCCGGCTCGATGAATATGGCATGCGACTTAATACGAAAAATACCGAATACCTGGAAGGAGGCCCCCAAACTGATGGCACCATCATGATTGACAACGAAGAGTTGAAGAAGACAGAAGAGTTCCGCTACTTGGGCTCAGTCATCAGCTACAATGGAAATATAACCTCCGATGTCTGAGCACGAATAAATGCAGCCTGGTTAAAATGGCGACAGGTCACTGGTGTCCTTTGCAACAGAAGAATGCCAGATCGACTCAAGGGAAAAATCTACAAAGCGGTGGTCTGCCCAGTAGCCCTGTATGGTTCCGCATGTCGGCTCGCATTGACCACACATGAACAATCTCTAAACACCATGGAGATGCGCATGCTTCGATGGAGCCTGGGAATTACAAGACAGGACCGTGTTACGAACAAAGGCATACGGAAGCGATTAGGTGTAGCCCCAATTAAGGAAAAGATGCTTGAGTCCCGCCTGAGGTGGTATGGACACGTGATTCGAAGCGATGAGAACTCGGTAGCAAAAACGGCAATGATGATCGACCCAGAAGGATGCCGGCCTCGAGGCAGACCGAAGAAACGGTGGATGGACAAAATAAAGGAGGACATTAAGACCATCAACGCATCACCTGAGGACACCTTGGACAGGACCTAATGGAGAATCCTTTGCCGAAGAGCGGACCCTGCACCAGCGGGAACAACGCCAGGATGAAGATGAAGAAGATAAAGAAATAAAAACAAAATTGAATTCTGAAAATGTGAAAATTATGAATACTGGAGGGACTCTTAACACGTAGCAAAAGAATGAAAGGATATTTTATGTTTGAATGTTGCTAAAGATAATGCCTCTCCACCAGCGCTTGCCTAATGGTAAAGAAGTGAAACTCCCCTCCCACACGAGAGAATTAAGGGTTCTGTGCCTTTTCTTCATTATTTTAAATACCATGTAGACTTACTGAAATCCCCTGATTCATATAAAATTCCTTGCTGTTTATTGCATATAAAAATAAAATTAAAATTAAAAAAAGGAATACTTGCCTGCTGACTCAGAATATATGAATCCAGTATTGCTGCACTGCAAGTACTCAAAGTCCCAACAGGTTTGGGGTGTAAGGGACCCTGGTTTTCAATGGGGCCACTCTTTCTAAAAATAAAAGCACTCAATGAGGTACTTCAAGACATTTTGGATAAAAGTGTCTGCTAAATACCATTTAGTATATTGTATTGCTCCCATTAATGCAATATGGAACTCACTCTCACTGCCCATTGACTTCATCCATTCCCAGTGGGCCATCTATCTGTCCATTGACTGCCATTTAGTGTCAACGGGGCCATAACTCGTTATCTGAATGACGTTTAGACACTCAGCCACTCGTTACAAAGGTCAGAGGTTAGATGGCCATTGGAGGGACACTTTATCTGCTTCCATACCTTGTCAGTTACCTAACTCAATCTTCTATATTGTAGCTGATTTTTTATTGTTGCTTTGTCACTTGGTCTATACTTTGCTCAGCTTCTGCTCCCTTTCTTATGTGAACAATAAGACAAGCTCATGAGCTACTTTGACAGACAAAGAACGTGATTCTTTGTATTCACTGTGAAACTTACAAGTATCCTTAATGAAGATTTTAAACAAGCTGTATTTTGTTGTTGTTGTTAATCAAATTTTCGTAAAATTCGTACTCTTAATATGTGTGCTTTTGTTTATTTTGATCATTGTTTTTCAATGTATTATATGAATAAGAATTTATAACAAATAGCAAGTAGTACAATATGTATTTTAGAGGCTTATGGTATATCACCATGGATATAAAGACTGGGAAGAAAAACCTAAGGAACAGGAAGGATAAGCTTACTGAAATGTTATTGTATATAAAAAGATCAAGCAGGCAAAAATATATGTGAGTATAAGCATCGGTTTTAGACACAGGTAGATAGAAACAACTGAAGAGAGGTAGGGAGAGGGGATAAGTTTTTACCATGGGTAGCCAAGTAAGACCATTGATTCCACCCCTCAGTTGCTGAAACGCAGAGCAGACAGACTGTCAATCATTCAGGCTCTCTTATTTCGCCTCTCCATGCACCTTTCCACCTCATACATCACTCACCATATTGCCCCTTGCTGGTATTTAGTCGATCTTGTATTTTGGTAAACATCAAATTTCTAGCTGTGCTGTTTTCCTTTCAAATATTGTTTCTTGGCTTAACTCTGTGATAGTGACATCATTAGACTAAATAAGCATGGCCCTGCAGAGCTGAAAAGCTTGTCTTTCATTTCAGTGTAATTCTTTTGCTTTCAGTGAATTTCTATAGAGGTAAAACTAACAACCATTTAAATGATGCAAAAACAAGTTCCAAAAAAACTTGAACCCTGAACCAAAAAAAGACATTTTAAAAATGCAGATTAAGAGATAATATCTATTTGTGTGTTTTTGTTTCTTATAGGTTATGCTTGTTGGGCATTAAACCACAACAGGAGAACACACAAAGATGTTTTCTTTGGTTCTTAAGGGTCCCATGGAACCTTAAAAAAACTGCATTTGCAACCCTAAGCTGATCCATGGTGCTAGCCATGTCACAGGTATGTCACAGGGCTGAACAATCAAACACATTTTAATCTTGGTCATGGCTTCCCACTATTAATTGAGCATGATAAAGTAACACTGACACAAAAATAAAAGCAAATCGAGCACTCCCTAAATTACTATTTGATCATTTGCGAATCACAACTGTTCCCTACACTGTGTAGTTCTTGGCTTAACTCTGTTCCCTACACTAGTCTGAACAACTTGCAACTAATATTTCATGAAATGACAGATATACCAAAAAAAATAAATAAATCAAATGAATGTCAAGAAAAAAACGCAATGTTTGCTAACATTTTATTTCATTTCATTTATTTATTTATTTCACACATGGTTCAACAGTGTTTCATTTCCTACATACAAATCCTCTTTCCCACTAATATAACACTGCACCCATGGGTGAAAAGGAGCAGGAAGAAGAATAAATTCTTATTAGCACCTGCCCCCTATCTCCAATCTAATTATCCTTACGAGAGGGCGCCAACAACCCAAAAAGCCCTCTAACATGTATCTTTATGTAACAATGCAAAACTAAACATCAAATCAGTGTAATCAGCAATAGGGCTGCCACGATTAGTCAACTAGTCATGATTACGTCGACTATTAAAATCGTCGACGCCTAATTTAATAGTCGACGCGTCGTTTGAAGCGTCGTAAAATCCTGAAAGGTGCAGGAATAACAGTAGGATTTAAGAGTGTAATAATGGACTGAAACAGAAGATGGCGACAATGCATCTACAAGGATGCCGTTAAACGCCAAAGACGAAGAAGAAGAAGCAGTGTCCGTCGGCAATGCACGAGCATCTAAAAAGGAAGCACGTTGTGGCATCCGACGATGAAGTGGTACAGTCATCTCGGTAAGCTAATTGGCTAGTTAGCTGTTAACATTAGCGTAAACAGCGAGCTACTTACCCAGCCAACATTTATATGTGGGGCCCATATGGTTTGGAAATGGGCTGAAAAATGGGCCCCATATAGGATTGTCCGCGGGTTCCGTAATGGCCCCATATTAAATGCCCATATAGGTGTTATGTTAGGAAAATCTGGGAACTAAATGGGCCCCAACTGGGAAAAGTACACAGAAACCCACCTGGGCCCCATCTTTCAAGTTTTTGTGGGTACCATGTAGGCACCACATAGGCTAAAAAAGTGGGTTTTAAGTGGGATTGTCCGCAGGTTCCATAATGGCCCCATTTTATAAGCCCATCTCGGTGTTATATTGGTAAAATCTGGGAACTAAATGTGCCCCAACTGGGCAAAGTACACAGAAACCCACCTGGGCCCCATCTTTCAAGTTTTTTGTGGGTACCATGTGGGCACCACATAGGCTAAAAAGTGGGTTTTAAGTGGGATTGTCCGCGGGTTCCATAATGGCCCCATTTAATAAGCCCATCTCGGTATTATATTGGTAAAATCTGGGAACTAGATGGACCCCAACTGGGCAAAGTACACAGAAACCCACCTAGGCCCCATCTTTCAAGTTTTTGTGGGTACCATGTGGGCACCACATAGGCTAAAAAGTGGGTTTTAAGTGGGATTGTCCGCGGGCTCTGTAATGGCCCCATTTTATAAGCCCATCTCGGTGTTATATTGGTAAAATCTGGGAACTAAATGGGCCCCAACTAGGCAAAGTACACAGAAACCCACCCGGGCCCCACCTTTCAAGTTGTTTTGTGGGTACCATGTGAGTACCACATAGGCTAAAAAGTGGGTTTTAAGTGGGATTGTCCACGGGTTCCATAATGGCCCCATTTTGTAAGCCCATCTCGGTGTTATATTGGTATAATCTGGGAACTAAATGGACCCCAACTGGGCAAAGTACAAAGAAACCCACCCAGGCCCCACCTTTCAAGTTGTTTTGTGGGTACCATGTGAGTACCACATAGGCTAAAAAGTGGGTTTTAAGTGGGATTGTCCGCGGGTTCCATAATGGCCCCATTTTATAAGCCCATCTCGGTGTTATATTGGTATAATCTGGGAACCAAATGGACCCCAACTGGGCAAAGTACAAAGAAACCCACCCAGGCCCCACCTTTCAAGTTGTTTTGTGGGTACCATGTGAGTACCACATAGGCTAAAAAGTGGGTTTTAAGTGGGATTGTCCGCGGGTTCCATAATGGCCCCATTTTATAAGCCCATCTCGGTGTTATATTGGTAAAATCTGGGAACTAAATGGACCCCAACTGGGCAAAGTACACTGAAACCCACCTAGGCCCCATTTTTCAAGTTCTTAGTGGGTACAACATGAGGAAAACATGAGCTAAAAAGTTGGAATGGCATTAGCAGTGGGTTCTGTATTTGCATCTTATTTCTAGTTTGAATTGACTAAGTTCTGGCACTGAGTGGGCCCCATGTAGTAAAACAGTCACAAAATCAATTTTTCAGACGGCTAATACGGGTTCTGTGACACAAAGACACCAAATATATTAAAGCTGACCGCAAACAAAATCTAGTTTGTAAATAAAACCATTTCAAAAATCACGAGGGTACACAAAACAACATTTTTCACATTTATTTTGTCCAACAACTGTGATTTTACGTAACTGTATTCCAAAGTGCGTAAACGTTTAAAAACTAGAAATGTCAAACTACAGCAAAATTCCTTAGATATTTGGAACTGTAGCAACATGGGGAAAAAGTCAGATGGAAAACTCAAAAGCTTATCTTGAATCAGCAGGGTTTGTTTTTTTACAGAGCCGTAAGTCTATTTTGTACCCTTGCAGCCCTCGGTCCTCCTCTGTCTTTAGCTCCACTGAACCACTTGGACAGAGCCTTCTCTGCTTCTTGCAAGTTGACTTTTGATGTTAAATAATTCTTCAGTGCCTCTGCAAATGAAGAAGAAGAAAAACGGGCAAGCCAAAGTAAAGTTAATCTTAGCTTACTTCATTTGGTGATGATTTTCAAAGAACAATGTTTATTTCACTTTATTGCCTCAAAAAATATATACAAATTGCATGATAACCAATCTCAGTTACACTTTCAAACACTTTATTAAAAAAGTTTAGTTTTCTAAAGTTCAAATGTCTCAAGTGAAACTAACTTACCATACACAACATTAAAAAGACGCAAATCTCTGAACTTTTTTTCCCCATGTCGGCCAAGCATGTTGTACTCCACAGCCAGCTCAGGTGATATGAGGAATTTCATCATCCTTCTTGTGGCATCGTCTACACTTGTTTCCCCTGTATCTGCTACCATGGCAACCTGAGGGGAACATACAAAAAGGACAGATTAGATACTGGCATCTGGTTAGGATGCCTCCCTGGTGAGGTGTTTTGGGCACGTCCCACCAGGAAGAGACCCAGAACACCCAGGACATGCTGGAGGGACTATGTTTTTCGGCTGGCCTGGGAATGCCTTGGGATTCCCCCGGAAGAGCTGGGCCAAGTGCCTGGAGAGAGCGAAGTCTGGGCCTCTCTACTTAGTACCGGATTGGGTCGAGGGGCAGCAGCCTAAGCTTAAGATAATGGACCGGAATGGAGGATAAATGGACACTTTACATATTACTTAATGTTTACTGTGTGGTGATAAAAAAAAAATGGTAGTAAACACAAGCTAAACTAAAAAAATTAATTGCGCTTCCTTAACCCTTTATCCCCAATAATGTTACGCAGGATAACTGGTAGGTCTGGTAGGTTTTTTCCTCTACTGTATACTATATGAATGTAATCAAGGATTAATAACACTTAGTGCCTTTTACTAAAGGCAATCAAAATGTACATGAATAAAATATTTAAATTAGTCAATTCAAATTAATAACTCTAAAACACTGAACAAAATTAAGTATTTGACCCTGTGGTTTATTTTCGGACATCTCTTTTCTTCTAAAAGTCCAGGCGTGTTGGGCCCCTGGCAGAGCTCAGGTTTGACGAGACAGGTTTGGAAAAACCTGTCGCTGGCGACTTTTTGGGGGCTAAAGGGTTAAAATAAATAGGAATTGGCCAAAATTTGTATAAACTATGAAATAGCAGAACAAAAGTAAAAAAAAAAATCTTTATCTGTTATCAGAATCAAATATTTGATTAGAATAAAAAATTTAACTTTCTGGAAGATTTCTCGTTACATCTGTCATAAAAGTAACAACATCTCAGAAAAAAAACATGATAGCAACAGAAAAATATGATAGCAGTGTGATGTGATGGTCCCTGGCCAGATTTTTACACATATTATAAGCCCTGTGACACAAAAACCACAGAACTCTGACACGCACAGACTGTTTTCCTTCGTGCTAATGAAGAAAAATGCTGGTCTGGTATGTAAAAGGGAATTTATTCTTCCAGGACCTGAAGCTCCGTAATGCAGCCCTCCAACAGCCAAACCTATCTGTTCTCTGATTGTCTTGATGCATGCTCAATCATCCAGGTAAGTAAATCTCCAAAAGTTGATTCTGTTCATCTGGACGTAGCGCTTGCAGCATTTTCTCCCACTGAAAATGCTACGTCCAGATGAACAGAATCAACTTCTGGAGATGTTCTCTGATTGGATTGTTTAATTGGTGATTGACATGAAATTGACCAATCAGCTGAAAGGAAGAAAAATAGGGTCAAAATTTGGATGTGTAAGTATAAATCCACACACAGCCAGGAAAGCCGAGCGCAGAGTTGTTTGTAGCACCAATTCAGCCAGAGTGGAGCCAGATGGATTTTCCATCCATCCACACTGTAAAGTCTATAGACCAGCAAGTGATAAATTAACAGTGTTGTTGGTATTTTCTAAAACAGTTGTATGCAATAGGAATTGCTGTTTATAGTCCTCCTGTATATCTGCATGTTCCCTCCCAATTAAAACCTGTGATAATGGAGATTCAAATTCATGTCATACCTATACCAACAGTTATCAAGTATCCAGATCGACCTTTACTGATGTGCTCTGTCAGTGCGCCCCCCAGGGCAGCTGTGGCTACAATGTAGCTTGCCATCGCCAGTGTGTGATTGTGTGTGTGAATGGGTGAATGACTGAATGTAGTGTGAAGCGCTTTGGGGTCCTTAGGGACTAGAAAAGCGCTATAAAAATGCAGGCCATTTACCATTTAAAGGAAAATTGTTATTTCCATGTATTTTCCTGTTCTGCCTTCAACTTTGAGGACTTCCCCCCACATTTCTAGTTGTGACAGTGCACCTACAACAAAAAAAATCTGCTGTGATTTACATTTGTTGAAAGAGCAATTTTGTAAAATAGTCTATTTTTGTATGCACAGTTTACAAATCTGTCCTGTACAGCATGGACTGATTGCATGCTAAAAAGTTGTTGCTTAAAAATAAAACAATAAATTTTTAATTAATAACATCAGCAGAAAGCCTTGTTATTAATTAGATGTACAATTTCTATAGAATACGAAACAACTCAGTTCATTTTTGATCATATCAATACCAGCATATTACACAACTAGTGATGGGATTTTCGTCTCTTTTTAGAAAGCCGGCTCTTTCGGCTCCCAACCGGCTCTTCAGGTTGTTTTGTTGCTTTAATTAATTTATTATTAACAACAATATAAAATTATGAACAAAAGGAATTACTAATGTAAAAAAAGAAATGTGGTTTTATTTATATATGTTTATATATAAATATATATGGTGGCCCCTAGAGACAAAGCATGTACAAACTCCAAAACCCATTTCTAGCGTCAACTGAACTTCCAAAACAGAGCTATCTAGATCACTTAATTTACACAATTGAAATCATATGTGTATTTTTTGTGTATTTATACACAAGCACTCATATATATTCATAAAAAATTCCAAAAGCTGTTCATTTACCTGTTACTACCACACACCAAATCCGGTCGTTGGTACTTCCTGGCTTGTGTAGCCACTAGGTAACAAAATCTCAACACTGTGCCTAGCATCCTGGAGCACTTCTGTTGTGTTTTGTACGTGCTTTGGAGTTTGTACGTGCTATGGAGTTTTTACGTGTTTTGGGGTTTGTACGTGCTTTGTCTCTAGCAGCCACCGTAAATATACTTTTATTTATTCTCTCCACATAAAATGTAATAAATAAATCATATAATACAAAAAAAACAACTATTTACATTTCAACTTTTAACTATTTAAATTTTCAGCTTTTTCCTTTTAAACAAATTTAAAGTGAAACAACACAAAACACTGCAAACCACAACACAATTAAATATAAATTATAATATGAAAACAAACAGAAGATGCACATTCTCTGTCATATGGGCCTGCATGAATAAACTTTCTGAATCCTTTATCATCCGCAATTGAAAATAGTTGTGGATGATTACTATACCTTTCTAATGTGACGTTGTTGTCCCTGGCTCTCTTTCTCTCTCTCTCCCTCCTGCTCTGTTACTGTGCTACTGCGTGTGTAACAACCGCCCCTCCCCCCTCTTCCCAGCGCAAAGCACAAGGCTCGCGTGCAGAGTGAAGCGGAAAAAAAGTGCGAGAGAGAGGGTGAGAGAGAGAGAAAAAACACGCTTGTGTCGTTCACTTCAAAGAGCCGTTTCGTTTTGACCAACACATCACTAACAACCATGATGAAAAACGCTCATCTGCTTCCATCACCATCAGCTGATTAACATTGAGCTGCTGCAGTCAACACCATCAAACTAATTTACTGTTTAATGTTATGTTATTGAATGCTTTTATTTTTAAATCTTTACCAGCGCTTAAAGACTGTAGATGTTCACACCTGGTGTTAGAAAACCGAGCTCACTGCAGTATTTTTTTTTATAACAGGAAATTTAAATTTTTATTGGTTACCGTGTTTATTACCACTTTTATCAGTAATGTACTTCCTATAAAATATGGATTTGATAAGTTACCGGTTTATTGAAATCAGCTAGTGAACACATCGATCACTTTATTGAACTACACGCCTTACACTCTTGTGAGCTCTGGTTACTAACAGCAGGTGTGAATGTTTGGAGTCCAAAACGCAGATAAAGATTAGAATAACAAGGCAATGTAAAATCAGTTTAATGCAGTTGACAGTAGCAGCTCAGATGGAAATCAGCCAATTGTGAGGAGAGCAGAGGACCAAAACTGTCAGAGTTGTGGGTCAAGTGAAGAGAACACTGTTGGCATTATTGTTAGCATAAAAGATGAAAATTAAATAAATGTTAAATTTTAAAATAGATCATTGCCTCCTGTGCCTAAATAAATATATATACTTAATACCAATAAAAAAAAAAGGATGCCCCAAAGACCATCACTTTTCAAAAATAATAATAATAATAATAATGATAAGTAATACAAATAATATGAAAGTTACTTACATGTCAAAGATGGTGCTTGTGATCTTGAAGAATCTAAACGTGATAAGGAAATGAAAGAAAGTGCATGAGAAAATACAAACATTTTTGTTTTTTCCCAGGATAATTCAATATAAAAGATTCTCTTACTAATGCACAAAATGAACAGTGTAATTAAAAGTTTGAAAGGCACTGCATGTGTTTATATGATAAACTGACTAATTCAAGCAGAAAACACTAGCAGTGCAAAAATGTATCTAACTAGCTGACAGACTTTAAAGTCACAGGAAGATATATCAAAATGGTGACTTATGCCAGAACAAATGACTTGACAGACATAAATCCTAAATTCCTTTAAGTAAAAAAGGAATTACTTTTTTATAAGTGGTCCCTAGTGGTTTTCAAATTATTACATGGCTTGTTAATTTTTTATTAAATTATTAAGAAGCCAGATGAGTTCAAAACATTTACAAATTACTATAAAGCACTATCCAAACTTCAAATCAAGTGGCAAAATCTCCAAATTAAAAGTACTCGCAAACTATAAAAATTTGATTATACTTAAAAATATGCAAAAACTAATTTAGTGGAATTTTTACCTGCTCAAGAATACATTGAACATGCAATATTTAATTGAAAAGAACAAAATTTGTGTACTTTTAGAAAGGATTATTAAATATTTGGGGATACTAGACATAAAGAGGGTCTCGTACATTTACGGGCATCTAATTTCCTGGATTTAATGGTTTAAAAGTTTAATAGGTCTTTGAAGTTGATAATAAAATTGAGTCCATTATTAGCAAAAAGAATTTTAAAAAAAAAAAGAGCAAAAAAATGCTTAATATATAATAATTGTTTTAAACTTAAGCTTTGTAATTGTAGCAGATTTCATTGTCTGTAATTTTTTATTTAGCCCCACAGTAGTAAAAGCCATAAATGGGAGTTAGATTTATTACTAGTATTTTACACAGCATTCAGCTATAATAACATGTTCTGCATTTTCCTACTTCACCATCTGATCTGAACAGCTGCACTCTCTTAATTAATTAATGACCTAACATTTCTCAGTAACCAATAACTAGATGGAACAGCACAGTATCTAAGAGAGTGATCAGACAGTGTTTGAGCTAAAGACGCTGTGTGTTTCTTTTGGGGGCTTTTTACACACTGATCCACCACCGTTTTCCCATAGTACAATGCATATCTGGTAACATTACCGTATTCAGATCAGAAAACCGTTTCAGCTGCAGGCATCTACTCCTGTAATTTAAACAATCACCTTGCTACACTGCACATGAATATTACGTAACATGGTATGACTAGCTCATGTTCAGACATTTAAGATACTGTTCAGCCATTTTGTTTACTGGGTAGTGCATAATGGCCGAGTTAGCTGAGCAGGAATCCACTAAAGCCAAAAAAATAATATAAATTTTTTAAATTAATTACAAAAACCTTATAGGAAAACCCAAGAAACAGTTGCAGAAGCACAGAAAAAAACTGCCGTGTACGTTATAGTGTGTAAATTCAAAAACTGTATAGAGAGAATGGTGCAATGAAAACAGAATAAGATAAGATGAACTTTATTGAGTAGAATATAGGCAGTAAGAGTTTTTTAATTAACTTTAAATTATGTTTGCCAAAGACAATGCAGCAAATTAACCCAGTTCTACCTGCTAGCTAAAGATGTTATGCTTCTCCCCCTTATACCGTTTAGGACGACTATAGAAAGTTACTAAAATAACCATTGATGAAAACGTATCAAACTTTAAGTATTTACCTTTGTCATAGTTTTCGATTCTTTGGTATCCTTTTGTCCTCCACCTTCTTAAACACCAGGGAGAGAAAAGGCGCAACAGACGAAAGACCGCGAAGACTAGACGCTAGGCGGTGCAATCTGCTCCTCCCTCTTTTTAAACGAGCCAATAGGAGCTGCTCACATTAAAAACAACTTTATTTAAAAAGTCGTTTTACACCTGATACAAAAATTTTAAAAGTCAAACAATGCACAAGTTTAAAAGAACAATTTTATTTTTAAAAGTTTTTTAAGCATAGGGATGGTTAATATGTTTTAAAAAGTAATATATAATATTTATCAAAAAGTGTCACCCAAATCAACATCATAATAAAAATATAATTAATAAAAATATAATAATGATAAGAAGAAGAATAACAGTTTACCTAAAAGCTCTTCTAACATTAGACTGGTTTTGAAAAGTTTCAATAGTGTCAATACACCATAAGGACAAGGGAGTTTCACAGTTGAAGTGTGACTGCTTGAAAGACCCCATTCCCTCTCCTTTCCACTAGTTCAAAGAAAATATAAATTATTTCTGGTTATATAATTTGAGGGCACAAGTTTGAAGAGTAACATTTTAACAGATCGGTAATATACTTCAGGAGCTTTACTGGATCTGATTAACCAAAACTTCCATCTTCCATGTAACTAACTGTCTTTTCTCTAATACAGTAGAGTGTGTCTGATCTACTAAAAATCCTCAACTGCATGTTTGCTCAAGTAAATAGTCTTAATTGTTTGAACAACCAGTAATCCTTAATTTGCAAATGCCAAATCTGGATTTTGTCTGTGTAATTCACTTTTATCTTAGGTTTTTTATTCGTATTTTTTGCTTTTCTTTTTTTCTACTCTTGTGTCCGTTTTAATCACTTATTATTGCTGCTGTGACAAGTGAATTTACCTAAGAAGAATCATGAAGTCCTTATTTTATCTTATCTGAGCCTCACCATGCAGCCTACCATGCAGAGTTCACATTAAGTACATAAAATGAAATCTAAAATTAAAAAGTAACCAGTTTCAAACCAGTTATTTGGAATAGTGTGCAGAGTGTTTTGAGTAACATTGAATGTTCAAAAACACCAAAGTTCCTATAGTCTCACTTGACAGCTGGGTTGTAGTGTCTGATAACACATAACATCTTGAGGTCTCAATGTGGACTTTGAGTACATTTGCTAGCCAAGGCTAAATACTGAGAGGGTCAAAAATGAAGGGTCAAGAACATCTGACTGTACGTAAGGGTAGCAAAAGTGATAGACTGAGGTTGTGCCAAATATGTTAAAGTTAGGGTGATTTCTTAGAGAATGGTACCACGTGGGTGCCGTCTGCAGGTTATAAAAGAGAGTTATGTTCATACTTTCTTTTGAGATTATTTTTACAATTTGACTTTCAGAACTCCCTGGGTTGTGCGCAATCTGTGATGGGCTTGTTTGAAATAAATCCTCCTTTATTCAAATAACACTTTCTCAGGCTCTTCACAGAAGAAGAATCCTCACATAAGCATGTGCTACCATTTTGAACCAATGTACACATTTACCATCACTAACCCAACTAGGACCTACATTGGATGCCCACCCATATGGATTTGATGTTAGAAACGCAAGTGGGTCCCATATATACTAAACAATCTTGAGCCCATGTAAAATATATGCCCATATTAATTTAACACAACCCATTTGGGGCCCACATAGACATGTTTTCAGGGTCTGACTTGCATTTGCCCATGTGTGACACATATAGTTTGACCAGGTGGGCCCCACCTATGTCATCAGTACCAAAAAATATATACCGATTACCTCACTTTGCCCCACCTGGGGCACACAGCAAATGCTTTTCTTTAAATGACTGTGTTTGCCCATGTCTAACCCAGGTGAAAAACCCAAGTGGGTCCTACGTGTGTTTCCCATTTTGAAACAAGTGAAGTGTTTCCCATGTTTGACCCAGCCAGGACCTACTATATGTTTCCACTCGGTTTTGCCCATATGGCTTTAATGTGAGAAACCTAAGTGGGTCCCATATATACTAAACAATCTTGAGCCCACATAAAATATATGCCCATATTAACTTAACATAACCCATATGGGGCCCACATAGACATGTTTTCAGGGTCTGACTTGCATTTGCCCATGTGTGACCCATATAGTTTGGCCAGGTAGGCCCCACCTGTGTCATCAGTACTAAAAAATATATACTGATTACCTAACTTTGCCCCACCTGGGGCACACAGCAAACGCTTTTCTTTAAATGACTGTGTTTGCCCATGTCTAACCCAGGTGAAAAACCCAAGTGGGTCCTACGTGTGTTTCCCATTTTGAAACAAGTGAAGTGTTTCCCATGTTTGACCCAGCCAGGACCTACTATATGTTCCCACTTGGTTTTGCCCATATGGCTTTCATGTGAGAAACCCAAGTGGGTCCCATATATACTAAACAATCTTGAGCCCACATAAAATATATGCCCATATTAACTTAACATAACCCATATGGGGCCCACATAGACATGTTTTCAGGGTCTAACTTGCATTTGCCCATGTGTGACCCATATAGTTTGACCAGGTGGGCCCCACCTATGTCATCAGTGCTAAAAAAATATATTGATTACCTAACTTTGCCCCACCTGGGGCCCACATAGACATGTTTCAGGGTCTGACTTGCATTTGCCCATGTGCGACCCATATAGTTTGACCAGGTGGGCCCCACCTATGTCATCAGTGCTAAAAAAATATATTGATTACCTCACTTTGCCCCACCTGGGGCCCACATAGACATGTTTTCAGGGTCTGACTTGCATTTGCCCATGTGCGACCCATTTAGTTTGACCAGGTAGGCCCCACCTGTGTCATCAGTACTAAAAAATATATACTGATTACCTAACTTTGCCCCACCTGGGGCACACAGCAAACGCTTTTCTTTAAATGACTGTGTTTGCCCATGTCTAACCCAGGTGAAAAACCCAAGTGGGTCCTACGTGTGTTTCCCATTTTGAAACAAGTGAAGTGTTTCCCATGTTTGACCCAGCCAGGACCTACTATATGTTCCCACTTGGTTTTGCCCATATGGCTTTCATGTGAGAAACCCAAGTGGGTCCCATATATACTAAACAATCTTGAGCCCACATAAAATATATGCCCATATTAACTTAACATAACCCATATGGGGCCTACATAGACATGTTTTCAGGGTCTAACTTGCATTTGCCCATGTGTGACCCATATAGTTTGACCAGGTGGGCCCCACCTATGTCATCAGTGCTAAAAAAATATATTGATTACCTAACTTTGCCCCACCTGGGGCCCACATAGACATGTTTCAGGGTCTGACTTGCATTTGCCCATGTGCGACCCATTTAGTTTGACCAGGTGGGGCCCACCTGTGTCATCGATACTAAAACATATATTGATTACCTAACTTTGCCCCACCTGGGGCACACAACAACAGCCTATCCTTAAATGACTGTGTTTGCCCATGTCTATCCCAGGTGGAAAACCCAAGTGGGTCCTACATGTGTTTCCCATTTTGGACCAAGTTAAGTGTTTCCCATGTTTGACCCAGCTAGGACCTACTAAAAGTGCTCACTTGGGATGGCCCATATGGGTTTAATGTGAAGAACCCAAGTAGGCCCCATACAAAAAGCCCAGTTTGAGCCCATGCCCACATGGTACCCATCCAGCCCGAGCAAAAACCAGGTGGGGCCCATATATACATGTTGGCTGGGTTATTACTTATTATTAGTGCTGTCAGCGTTAATCTCGTTAATATGACGTTAATGCCATAACAGCATTAACGTGGAAAATCCCTGTTAGTGAGCCCAGTGCAGCCCTCGCACCGCGTTATCGAGCTAACGGAGAGAGCACTAGGTGCTGCTAGGCAGCTAGTGGAGCACTTTAAGAGAAGTGAGCTGGCTAGTACAAGGCTAAAAATGAAACAGGAGCAAATGAATGTGAAGAAAAATACACTGATCCAAGATGTCAGTACAAGATGGAATAGTACATTCCACATGATAGAGAGACTCCTCGAATAGCGCTGGCCTCTCACTGCTACTCTTTCAGATCCCGAGGTAACGCCAAGGGGGAAACACTACTTCGACTTGAAGCCAGAGCAGTGGGTGCTGCTTGAAGAACTGAAGCAAGGGTTGGCACCTTTTGAGACTGGTCCTGTTTACCTTAGTGGACAGCAGTACACAACCATTTCAGGTCTTCCACAGGTGGTCAAAGGGCTGACACGGGCTGTACACCAAAGCCAACCTGAGACGAGCTCAGGAAAATCTTTCATTGCCAGTGCAGAAAAAGGCATAACATAGAGATGGGGGAGTATATCCACTTTCTCAGCAGACAAAGAAAACCCTGTTATTCTCGCAGCTGCCTTAGACCCCGGATACAGAAAGTTGAAGTTTTTGGCTCCTGAAGATGTCATCAGTGCAGGGGACTGTTGAAGTGCTTGCTGTCAAAGAAACAAATGCTGGGACACATGAGCATTCAAAAGTGCAGACGGCCAATGGTTCAGTTAGAATTGAAAAGACCCCTTGAGTCTGACACAGACAGACTCAAGGAGTCAAGAAGCATCTAACAATGAGGTGACAATGAGGAAGAAGCATCTAAGGAGGACCAAGATGTCCAAAATGTGAGAAGTGAAGTTCAGCTGTACTTTAAGGAAGCCACAGTTTCTAAAAAGGATGATCCTCTTAAATGGTGGAGCGAAAATGAGGGACGTTTCCCCACAAAGCTAGCCAAATATTTTCTGTGCATTCCTGCAACCTCCACCCCATTGGAGTGGATCTTCTCCACAGCAGGGAACATCTGCTCTCAAAAAAGAGCAAGCCTTTCTGCAGAACTAGAGATGGCACGATACCACTTTTTTATGTCCGATACCGATACCGATATCATAAATTTGGATATCTGCCGATACCGATATGAATCCGATATAGTGTTTTTTAATCAACAAAACTGTTTTTTAAATATCTTGCTGCATTTTGTATAAGTTCATACTCAAGTTTAAAACAACAACTACACTAAAGCTATTCTGTTATACCTGTATCCAAAAAAAATATTTCATAGTTCAGCAATACTGATCAATCTAATAAACTTAAACCTACACCATCCTCCCTATTCTGGTATTTTAAAGAGTACTTAGCATATATATTAAGCAACCTAACTAATAGGGTTCCAACTCCCAGCAACAACAAAAATAAATAAATAAAAAATAGGGAACCACCCCTCACGCTCCACCTCATGATGCTTAATCGACGTAATCAACCTTAATTTGATGCAGTGTGGAAAAAAAAATGCACAGAAATCAATTATTTTTCAAGAAATATTAAATAGATTCAACATCTTTCTTCAACAAAATTGCAGACTGCACAGATGGTACCTTCCCAAAGGAAAATGTACTATAGCTTACTAGGGTGTATATATTAGACTTAATAGTTACTATATACAGTAATGGACTTCTATTCATTTTGCATCAAATTAAAACTTTGGCTGTCAGATAATTATTTATTAAAAGCTCGACATTTTAAATGAGAATAAGAAAGAAAAGTATGTCTTTGTGCCTCCTTTTCCCTGTTAATGCCCTATCGGCCCCCCTGGCTAAACTTTGCTAGATCCGCCCCTGCACAGTTACCAGCCGTCAGCTACGTAGAAAAAGATCCTCTAGTAGAAAGTAATATTAAATAAATTCTAACAACAGCTTATAGAGCTTAAACGTGCTGCTGTTGTTCAGCCGCTGGTTTCCTCTTTCTGGTGCAAAGTGGGCCAAAAGCAAACAAGAGAGACATACTCCCGACAGAAAAGCCGATCAGCTGATCGTTAAGCAGTTTCATGATTGAAGTAGCAGCAAGAAGAGGCAGTTGTTTGTTAAGCTTAACGCAGGAATGCTTTACAAACATTCAGAGATGGACTTACACACTTGCTTTACTTCTCTCGGGGATAACTTTGTCGGAGATGAAATGCGGGGTTGCTAGCGAAGCTCCACATGCTATCCAGACCACCGACAGGTCCCGCATGCCACAGCCGCTCTATCACGTGATGCATACTGCTCCGACGTGCTAACGTTCTGAGGTGAGTTACGGCGTGTTGCAAGTTTTGTGAGGTGCTTTCGTGATATTTAATGGATCGGATTACATTTTTTATTTTTCTCCGATATCCGATCCAGTAATTTAGGTCAGTATCGGACCGATACCGATACGTAATATCGGATCGGTCCATCTCTATGCAGAACATGTAGAAAAGCTAACTTTCCTGGCTATGAACAATAATCTTGGGTAGATTGCTATACTGACTATATAGTCCCAAAGTTCAATATAGTTGTGAGCACTTTTGTTATATCCGTTTTCGGTTTGTTGCTTCAAACTAGAAATTTCATTAAAAGTTTAATAAACTATCATCTTGTCTTTATTTTTAGTTCCACATACCTTAAACACATTAAGCTGTAAGCTAATGATAGTTATATAAGAGCAGATGCATGCTGGTGCAATAAGCTGTACGTTTTACATCCAATGGATGTATGATCTGATTAGTTGACTAATCGCAAAAATAATCGGTGACTAGTCGACTATCAAAATAATCGTTTGTGGCAGCCCTAATCAGCAGTATACAGCACTACTAAATGGCAATGAAATTTTTTCCTTCCACATTTACCCCAAACTTTCATGTTTTTCATATTGATTTATCCTTTTAAGTATGCAACACATTTTAAAACGGTGCATATTTCTGCAACTCTTGAGATTAATTCCATATTCTTATACCCTTAACTGTCGGACACATTTGCCTTTGTGTGGTCCTAGCAAACTGATGCTTAAAATCAAACTTCCTTCTACTGTCCCCACTTCCTGAACACAATACAAACATGAATCACCATGGTCAATTCAGATGTCCAACACGGTTGCATAATTCATAACCCTCGCTGAAATACCATACATGTAGTCTGGAGTCATCTATCTATCTATATAAAAATAAAAAGCTCAATCATGAGATGAATATTTATCGTAACAATCATGGTAATTATTTAGGCCATAACTGTGCAGTCCTACTATAGAACATAATAATATGGTGTTGTTAAGCTTTCTTTCTTAGTAAATATCTTCTCTTAACCAAAGTTAAAGAGTATAGTTTGAGGTGAAACAATTCTTTGAAATGTTCTGTAGTTGAAGACTGATTTCTATGGTCTATTGATTTGTCTATGTCATTTCTTGTATGTTTGTTTGTTTTTTTCCCCTTTCCTTATCAAAATTGATGTTTGCTCTTTTGAGACTAATTTTTCTTTTCCAAGTGTACAAACAGATTCACTCACCTGTGACAGTTTGCTGACAAAGACAGACTTTGGTTTGTAACAAACTCAACTCATTATCTACTCTGCTCAGCACTCAGCACTAATAACTTGTTCCTGACAAAATTATGTTGTTTACTTTGAATTTACTTTTGGAAATGAACTTACAAGAGTGTTTTCCTTAGAATGACTGCTTCATGGGGCTGGACAACTATGACAGCTATTAATTTTCCTCATAGCTTTGACCCATCCAGCCAATGGAGCTCATAGCCAGACCTGGTACTGCCATTCATACCTGCCAGTATGAATGTAAGGCAATTACAGAGGACACGTGTGGAAAGAATGTAAATGTAAATGGGCTTTACTTTTATAAAAATTGGTTGCAAGTCAAACTCGTTATTGTAGCTTTACTTGACTTAGACAGAAATCTGGGCAATTCTGCTGACCATCAGCAGTAGGGCTGCCACGATTAGTCGACTAGTCACGATTACGTTGACTATCAAAATTGTCGACGATTAATTTAATAGTCGACGCGTCGTTTGAAGCTTTGTCAGATCACAAAAGATGCAGGAATGAGTAGTAGGATTTAAGAGTGTAATAACGGACTGTAACAGAAGATGGCAGCACTGCATGTACAAGGATGCCAGCTGCCGTTAAACCCCGAAGAAGTAGCTCTGTCCCAGAATTCATAGCGCAGCCCAGCTCAGTTTCCAACAATGGCGGCAGCTAGTTAATTTTAATATTACTCTTATTATTCTTTCTGTGTCACAAAATAAACATTCAATATATTTTCAGGTGAGAATGTAGCTGTATAAACCTCAAATATCTGCTCAGTTTATCAAGACACCACATATTTTCAAAAGTGCTCCGATGTTTTCGGAGACGTCTGTTACCCACTAACTTGATAGCTAGCCAGGGGCAAGGCTCACTAGAGCCCGTGAGAACACCGGACTCCCGGCAAATCGTTTTCAAACCCACCGCCGTCTTTCACTACTCAGGTTAAACATATAAGTCACTTAGATAATTTAAAATGTTATTGTTTGGCTTTTTTTTTAGTATTGATTTACTCAGGAACAAATAAAGTTTGGCTGAGATTAAAGTTATAGTTTTTATACAGCTGAATAAACGTCAAGCAGACAACTGATTTTCAGAAGTGTGAGATGCTCGAGAATATACTCCGGTGTCCCGTTATATTTTAGATAGCAAGGAGTTTATTAAACTTCACTGAAACAATCTGCAAATTTCATTAAAATTTAATAAACTATCATCTTGTCTTTATTTTTAGTTAGCACATACCTTAAACACTTAAAGCTGCAAGCTAATGATAGTTAAACAAGAGCAGATGCATGCTGGTGCAGTAAGCTGTACGTTTTACGTCCAATGGATGCATGATCTGATTAGTCGACTAATCGCAAAAATAATCGGTGACTAGTCGACTATCAAAATAATCGTTTGTGGCAGCCCTAATCAGCAGTATCACATTTTTAGTTCAGTGTGACTCAAGAGGTGAATTAGTAATACTTTACTTGAGTATTTATTTTTCTGACAATTTTTAACTTAACACAAATATCCTTACATTTTAAAATCAGGCTTGCTACTTTAGGTTTAACAGATTTAAGGGATTTTTAAAAAAAATTCTGTCACTACAGGCCTTCAAACATCAAGCCAATTTGACCCAAATGGAGGGCACAATATCACATAAAAGGCAGTACTGTTAAAGTGGGCTGAGATAATCCGATAATCTGTTGTGCTTACCAACAAAGGTTTCTCCACCAAATACCTGCCCCTGTTTTGTTTGGGGATACTCACTTAACTCAGTGACAAGCAAATAAATGTATATCTTTATATAACTTTTATGTAATATTTCTTTTGGATTTTTGATTTGATGTTCTGTCTCTTTCCATTAAAACAAAGCTACCATAAACATTAGACATTGTTCTTTTTTTTACGTGGGAAAACGTACAAACTCAGGAGGGGATCAAATAATTATTTCCCAGTCTGTAATAAATATTGTGTTTGCTCACTTTATGTATTTTTAAAATGGTGAAGGGATCTACTGAATCACAATGCTTTTCATGGCTAACATTTTTTTCTGTCACTTGAAATGTGAAATTCTGTTCTTTTTAAGCAGGTTAAAGGAATCATATAGAAATCTTACTGGGACATCTCATATCAACAGCATCAAATTGAAACATTATTCAGGCTTTTTTCTTTATTGGGACTTCCAAGAGACATGTTCCTTCTTCTTATAAGCAGGTTAAATGGACATGAGTGTTTAGTATGGAAGTGTTTGGTATTTTGTGACAGTGTTTTATTTTACTTTGACAGTTGGAGATCTGAGGTATGTATTAGACTATCTAGGACTCACCTGAAAGAAACTCATCCACAACAAAAATGTATAATTAGAGGAAGTAAGTGCTTCCTCAAAAAGATGGAGAAAAATCTGTGTTTAATACACTGAGAGCCTAACATTTTTTTATTTTCATTTGATATATTTGCTTTATATTTCTGGACATAATAGACTGTCATTTTATGCCTATTTCATAATCATATTGAATTATATACTAGGTGTTAATGCTTGTACATGTCAAGGGTAGTGTCGTGGATGAGAGAAGGAGGACCCAAACGCTGGACTCACAGGCAGGTAGGTGAAGGTGGATGTTTATTGCCGAAGGAGTGAGCAAACAGTACAGAGGGAGGAAATGGCTGGCTGACCGAATGAACAAAGGACTGACTGACTGACTGACTGGACATACAGACGACATTGACATCAGACATACATCATTAATGACCCGACATTGAATGGGTAGAACAGAGGGCTTAAATACACAGACTGGTGATAATGATGATAATGAGAGACCGGTGAGTACACAGCTGAACATAATGAACTAATGATAATGGGAAGAGGACTGAACATAATGCACACAGACCAAGGCTAACACAATAAAACAGGAAGTGGAACAGGCAGTAGATAAACAGTGAACATGAACTAAGAATACTGGGTCAAAGACCCAGAAACCCTGACAGTACATAATTCAAAGTCTAACTCTAAGTTACTTGCTAAAAGCAACTTAATATTTGAAATACTTAAAAGAATGAAAAGGACAAAATTGATTAAGTCCTTTTTGAATCCAAGTTAAAATATAACCCATTATGCCATAAATCTCTTCCCCATGTTGAAAGTGAATGAAAAGATGAGTCACCAGTGATTTTGGGCTGAAGCTGTTCTTTGAAAGTTCAATTATATCCAGTATATGACAAAATAAAAACAAGAAATACATACTAACCATTATATTTCATATAAGCTGAATTAGAGAAAATTGCATAAACTATAAGTGGATTCTTTACTATTTATGATCTTAGATGTCATTTGGATCTCAGTCTTTTGGCCACTACCCAAAGGTTGTGACCATACATGAGGGGATGAATGTAGATAAACCTGTAAATCTATATCTGCCTTCACACTCAGCTCTCTCTTCACCACAACAGACCAATAAACCATCGGCATCATTGTAAATGCTGCACCAACTTATCTGTCAATCTCCCATTCTACTCTCCCCTCACTTGTGACCTTGACATATTTAAACTCTTCCTTTTAGGGTAGCCAACTGTTCGCCCGTCATATGCGGATTCCACGGTTTTCTGAGAACCATAGTCTAAGTCTGATTCTCATCCTGCCACTTCACAAAGCTGGAAAATGCTGAAGTGAAAACCTGGAGGTCATGCATCAGTGAAGCCAACAGAATCACATTGTTAGTGAAAAGCACAAACAAAATCCTGAGACCACCCAACCTGATACCCATTAACCTCCACCCCTAGATTAACATTTACAACAGGGGTCTCAAACTTAAATGAGCTGTTCCTAGGACTGCACTCTTCTGGACAGAGATCTCTGATGTTGTTCCCGGGATCTGCTGGAGCCACTGGACTAGCTTGGGGGTCACCTCACCTAGTGCTCTGGTTACCACTGGGGTGATCCCAGGTCTTACCTTCACCCTCAACATCTTCTCCAGTTCTTCTCTGAGCCCTTGGTATTTCTTAAGCTTCTTTTCTCCATTTTGTCTGTCTCTTTCTGGAAGGATCTTAGCTCGGTCATTCCCCACCACCCTTGGGGGCGTCTCCCATTTTGACCTCGGGACTTCCATGTGTGTGTGTGTGTGTGTGTGTGTGTGTGTATACACACACACACACACACACACACACACACACATATCTGCTCATATTGCCTTCATATTAAATAATCTTTTGCTTTTTAAATCACTTATTTTAACGTTGCAATCAATAACAAACAAATTCTCCCTTCGAGGGCCAAATTGCATTATATTTGTTCACGTCAATATATGGGCCACAAGTAGGGGTGACGAGGGCCGCAAGTCGACCTGGGCGGTGAGTTCGAGACCCCAGATTTACAGGAACAAGTCTGCTTCCAATGTGAATTAAAAACAATCATGTGACATCATTAGGAAGTCATAAAAATTGGAATGATTAAAACAACAACAAACAACAAGAGCAATCGGTAGGATGATGGTTAATGCAGGATGATTAGATTAAGAATTTAACAAACCACAGAGACCTAATAAATGAGACTTGTAATAAATAATGCTTATTACCCCATGAAGCCCACACTTGGAGAATGAACAGAAGATTAGTTACATAACAAGGGCTGCATTCCACTCATTTAAAAGAATTTCACCTGGCCTCGAAAGAGCTTTTAAATTGTTTTAAAAGATCCCAAGGACCTAAATACTGTAATAATGATTAAATAATAAATCAAGAAAAACTTGAGTTTTCTTCTGACACATTTTCCAGTCCAAAGAATTTAAGTGTTTCACCTTGTGCAGAGCTAGCTCTCTGCTATAAAGATTCATAAACATCTGTACATAAAAGTTTTAACCATTAGAGAAAAAAATAACCAGATTTACCACAAATGCAGATGCATCATCAAGTACAGAAGCGTTAACAACTGCTGCACTTTATTTAGACTGTTCTGTTCTATTGTATGACCATATGTGTATGAGACTGCATCGCAATAAGACGTAATAATAGTTTGATATTTAACAGGACACATTTAACTTTATTAGATGACAAGCATTCCATGGTTTTAACGTCATTGTGATCATACTTATACTAAAAAGTTTATACTTTATCATAAATTTCACGCTATGCTTCAGTGTGTCATGCTTCACTATGTTTATTTTGTTTTTTTAACATATATTTTAGTTATGCAGATGATACCCAGTTGTGCTTGTTTATGAAGCCAGATAACATAAATACATTTTTTAAACTACTGACATATATTAAAGATATAAAGGCCTGGATGATCTCAATTTTAAATTTAGAAGTAGCTGACCTTGTCGTATTTGCCCCTAATAATGTCAGAAACAGATATTTACTCTAAATGGTATTACCATGTTACATGTTATTACTGTGATGATGACTGGGGTTTTTTCTTCAACCAGGATCTGTGCTTTAACACATAATAAAGAAATATATAGGACTGCCTTCCTTTATCTGTGCATGTTTCTGAAAAGTCTTATTAACAAGGACTAGAAAGACAGATCATATTTTGACAATATTTGGATTTAAATCTTTTTCTTTACACATAACATCCTAAGTGATTAAGACCCATCACATCTTAATAATTTTTTGGTGTAATAGAAACAGAAGGTTTTTGAAGTAAAATAAAGGTGAATTTCTCCGTGAGATTTTTTGATCTCTCCCCCTCCGAATTCAAGTGCCTAGTCGTTGCTAGGGTGGCTGCTGTAAGACAAACATCTCTGGCCACCGTTCATCGATGGTGATTGTACGCTGTTAGTGTTCACTTCAGCTGTCAACGTCTGTTTACTCTGGTGGAAGCTTTAAAACTTTGTTAAAGGAATATGACACGAGTTAGTCAGTAAGTGAAGCCCACTTCTGTCTGATGACAGTGATACTGTGGTAAGTTGTTAAGGATATCCGTTGAACCCTTTTAAGCTTTCATTTCAAAAATTGTGTTTGTTTTCTTTTGTTTTTAAACGATAAAATATGTGCATATGAAACCGCTTTGTTTTCTATAATTAGAAACTGTATACGTTAATCATCTTTTACTCTTTCATCTCTCTTTAAGTCTTAATGGATGCCCATCTACTCTGCAGCTCGGCCTGAAAGGCATTTTAATCCTGAGTCCTTCTTTCTCTCATCTCGCTCTCATTAGTTCCAAAAAAGTCCTACATGCATTCTTGCTAGAATAACTTATCTTGCTGAGAATTCAGCGCCCAGGGTCAATTTCCCTCCAAATGAGAGCATTATCTGCAACAAGCTGTCCCCTGATGTAAGCCAGTGCCCCTGCTGGCTTCATTTGTTTCAAGCAGACAAACAGAAGGCTAAAAACTCTCTCTGTATTTTGTTGTGACTGCCCGATTGCTGTGTCAGACTCTGTGTTTTCTTTATTTGGTCTGAGGCACAATAAGGAATAACCAGCAAACTGTAACAAGACGTCTACACTCACATTTAAAAGACACAGAGAGAACTTAGAGTGAAGTGGGAAGTGTCAGGGTCAGTAAAAGGGAAGGTATGGGTCAAGCAAGGAGTTGAGAGTAGAGACTTTAAAAGTTACAAGAAATAGGTCTTTAATCTAAAGCACTTTTTTTTTTGCATGCATAAAGTTATATTAAATTATTTGCTGGAAGAAGTTAGAACAGGGATTTTTTCAGTTGGTATTTCTGACCAGCATACATTTGGTTTTGCTATTTCTATAGGATTGCAGAAACATAAAATTCTTGCCTTTTCCTTCTACAGTTTGATTACTAACAGGCTGTTTGGGGCAAAATAAGACATATTGTGTTAGAATCCACAACAGTTATTTAAAAAATAAATAGACTGACAGGCTGCTTCCGAAGTATCTGTTAGTGATGTGCAATACAACTAATTTCCTTTCTGATCCGATACTAAGTAAAATTCAGGATTTTATTGAAGATACTGATCTGATACTTTGTCCAAAAACTTAATGTGTTATTGTATTTCAAATAATAGCTTCATAATGATTACAGGACATCAGACTACTTGCTCTTTTTTTTTAAATATGATGAATTATCATATAGAAATAAAAAACCTGAAGTTGTGTGTTAATTGATGCTATTTGAACACGTATATCATGTCATTTAACATGTATATACTTCACTGGACATTTCAACAAAAACATTCAACATTCACACTTTCCCTAATTCACAGTAGTGCTGTGCCACACTACAAATGTTGGTATCCATCCAATACCAAGTAAAAACAGGGCCAGTAATGCCGATATCAGTACCAATAATTTTAAGTTATTCAGGCAGCTAATTGGAGGAGAGTAGTGTGTCATGACTTATGAGATGAATTCTCAATTTGCAAATTCTGAACACATATTAATCACCACTGTTACTTTCCGCAATAATTAGTTAACACAACAAAACACACCTTTCAGCTTTTCATGTGTTTTGAAACTGTTTTGGTTTTTTTTGGAGACCTGGAATGTACATTTTTCTATCTCTTAAGCACAGAAAAAGGTTCAGACATTTTTCATAGTGCATGTATGACGTTTATTTTTTCCAAAGAAATAATTAAAACAGTTCAGCAGGCTAAATATTGAACTTGAAGTATAAAAGCAAAGTATCGATCCAATCATATATCCATCCAATACCAATACTAGTTTTGGTATCAGTACTATCGATATTTGGATCAATCCGCCCACCTCTAGTATGTCTGAGCTTTAGCCTGCTAGGATGAACAGCATAAATGAGCCTGTCTTAAAAGTGTTGAGCGTTGAAGGTACAGTACAGTTCTTGTTTAAAAATGTAGAGAGTAAAAGTAAAAAGTAGTCAGAAAGAAAACTACTCAAGTACAGATACCTGAAAATTGTACTAAAGTACTGTAATGAAGTATTTGTACTTCATTACTTCCCACCTCTGTATGTGTGACATGCAGGTAACTTATGTTGAGTGTGCGCATGCATGTTTTATGTGTGTGCGTTTTGGTTACTTTACTGCCATCACTGTACCATAAGCACCCATTTTTTATTCATGTGACTATATGTCAGACATACACAGCTAAAAAGTTTTAATGCGATGTATAGAAAACACACAGACACACACACACACATGCACACACATAAACTACAGTAAGAGACAATGATAGATAATGTTACTTTGCTTTAACACATTTGAGGAAAGTTGTTGTTTCACGTCGATTTAAACATCAAACAGATTTGAGCCTAAACAGTAACTCATGACAGGCATTCCTGTTCGTTTAATAATCACAGGAGGATGTCGCATAAAAAGAGATGACGTGTGCCAAAGTCAAGGGTTAAAAGTGGGATGTTTTTGATTGTTGTTGTTTTTTTGTTTTTTTTTGGCACAACACCAGAGACTGCAGGTATCCGTAAGTTGTGGCACTTCAGCATCCAGCTAGCCCTACTGAGCTGCAGCGAGGAGCATAAATGAAGTTTCACATACGGTAATTTCAAATTCAACGTTTCTATCAGCTTAACAAACATTAGCAAACACACAAATTGTTTGTGTGCACTTTGTTAGACAGTGTGTTGCTAGCTGAAGCTGCTGTAATTCACGGGGAGAGGAATAAAAAAAGAGTTAACTTCACTCAGAGATGGAGAAAGACAAGAAAGACAGGACAGTAGAGGAGCAAGAGAGGTTAAAGGTAAGAAATGCTCAGTGGTGTTTGATAAACTGGAAATTTTAAAGCGTACATGTAAGTCCTCGTGTTTTTAAATTAGATATTGGGTCTGTAACATGTGACATTGTAAATCATGCTGCAAATTAAATTGTGGTAGACTAACTCTGCTATTTAAAGTCTGCATGAAAATCCTCTGCAGGTTACAGCAGGATAAACAGGTTAGCTTGCTGTACTGTGATAGATTTAAAGTAAAGAAAAGTGTGTGACTGGTACACAGTGGCTGTGGCATGCTCAGCCACGGACCGGTTTGTGCCAGACAATATTTTCACAGACCGGCCTTTAAGGTGTCGCGAATAAATACAACAAAATAAAAGTAGTATCGGTACCGAAAAAAAGAAGATTTATTCATAACACACGTGAAAAGACCCAGGAAAACCGAGTTAAGGAAAAAAAAATGATAACAAAATAACGCTAAAAACCGATAAAAACCATACATTTCACACCCAAGTCTCACTCTCGTGGCCTGGTACCAAATGACTCACGGACCGGTACCCCTTACTGTACACATTTTCCTGTCTAGAGCAAAGTCACCCTCTACAATGAAGGCAAAAGAAAATACATATATATTTTTTATTTTCCTTCTGCTTCTTCAAGATATATAATTAGATACTTTTCTTAAAGTTAGACTAAAGTTTCTAATTCCATCTACTGATATTTTACCATTTACTGATATTGTAACAACATTATATTAATATAGCTGTTACAGCTCTCCCTTTGTAGAAGAGGGTTTTTTTTTTCCTTTTCTTGTGTTGCAGGTCTGCCTCATGAGCCACAGCTGAGGTGTGTCCCAGCTCGTCAGCCACGGCATATAGTCTGCCATCCTAAACTGCCACAACCCTGCCACTTCCCCCATTTTTGCCAGAGCTGTGAGCTATCGTGTTTTGGGCAGCAGGTGTGTGTGTGTGTGTGTGTGTGTGTGTGTGTGTGTGTGTGTGTGTGTGTGTGTGTGTGTGTGTGTGTGTGTGTGAGAGAGAGTGTGTGAGAGAGAGAGAGCTTAAACTCTGTGAAACCTTGGTTTTCTTTCTTTTATTGTAAGCAAAGGTGTGCCCTTACTGTGTTAATTAGTTCATCATTGTGGAATGCCATTTTTGTTTCAACTGTTTTCTCCTGTTTTTGGTTAGACAGTGAGCTCAGCCATTGTATTTTGTTTTGGTTAGTGAGTACTTGGTTTGATTTCTAGCTAAAGGGGTTTTTTTGTTTGTTGTTTTGGCCTTGGAGACCCTGAAGAAAGGGGCTTCCCTGTGTTAATTTTTACTGTAGTAGTTTTGGGCAATAAATCCCATTTAAATGACATCTATTCTCCAGTAGTTCATGTGTTCTCTTTCACTTTGTGTTACCCCTCACTCCAGTCAACACTTCGTTTTCAAGTGGGGCGTAACAATAGCTCAAGGCTCAGGAAGGCTCAAAAACAGAAACATCCTTCAAAGAGCTACTTTTTAGTTTCTTACTTTGAGTACATTCAAAGCCTTTACTTTTTTACTTTTATGTGGGTAAAACTTTTACTGCAGTATTTTTTTTAACAGTAGTGAAGGAAATTTCCATCCCGGGTTTCCTCCGTGGCGTGAGCGATAAGCAGAGTTTTGTCCTTTCCTTATAAGACTCCTAATTATTCAAAGTAACACTCAGGTATGCCGTTCAGCGGGTTAGTTACAGCGCCGGGAGCAGTTAGGAGAACAAAGTGACACAGACTGTTCAGATTGCTCTCCCACAATCAACTCAAAGGTTTATTAAGTACACAACAGCTTATATAGAGGAAAAAGGTTCGTGTGTCAGCAGGTTCTCAGTTCAAACCGGTACAGACCAAATAAGGAAACGTCTTCCTGCCTTGTGAGCAAAGAAGTATCCTTTGTGTAGTTTATCTCTTCAGTTACAATTTATGATCATCCCAGCAAAATACACTCCTAGACATAGAATACAGAGTTCTTTCATTAGTAAAATTCTGAAACAAACCACCTGGCTTTTTAACAAGCTCTTTTCTAAAAGATAAGGAAGGGAGGATGGGAGTAAGGAAGTGGTCTCGTCTCTGTGGTATTTTCGACCTCGGGGTACCAGCCTGTGATTCTTACACATCAATACATGGGTCAGAGAGAAAGAGAAAAACAACTAGTAAATGGGCCTTATTGAGTAACTCTTTTCTGTATAATATCACAATAAAACAATATCCTGTAAATGCTACCATGGTATCAAAATATCACAACAAGTAGTATTTGTACTTTTTGTAATTTTTGGTAATTTGGTAATTTATTTCAACATGTGAACAATATACAAGTACATTTAGAAAAGAAATGAGAGAAAAAAAATATACTATACAAATTACATACAAAAAAACATTCTGATTAATTTACATGTTGAAAGGGAGTGGGAAGAAGTATACACTTATTTAATCCCACCCCTGTCCCATAAATTATCAGTGAATATTTAGTCAGCTTCCTTACTGATATAATTTGTAATAAAAATAGTGAACAGATTTCTGATATACTATATACTATAATATCACATCATGAATTTTTTGTTTGTTTGTTTTTAAATAGAGACATTCACTTAATTTAAATATTTTCCCTTTCTTTATAGATCGAGAAGATCATATTTTTATAACTCTTTTTGAACAGTTTTATGTTTGGACATTGCTTTAATTCCATATTCAGTTTGTTCCATAGTTTCACTCCTTGAACAGAAACACAAAAGCCTTTTCTTGTAGTACGTACCTTCATTGTTTTGAAGTTACAAAAACCCCTTAAATTATAACTTCCTTCTTTCAAAAAAAACATACTCTTTATTTTTTGCTTTGAATAGAATTTGTGCTGTTTGGAATTTCACTATATCGTCAATTTTCAATATTTCAGACTGCAAAAATAGTGAGTTTGTATGTTCCCTATAACCTGCATTGTGGATGATTCGAATTGCTTTCTTTTGAAGAGTAAAAAGTGAATGTAATGTGGTTTTATAGTTATTGCCCCAGACCTCTGCACAATAGCTTAAGTATGGTGAAACCAGTGAACAGTAGAGAATATGAAGTGATGTTCTGTCGAATACCTGTTTTGCCTTGTTTAGTACTGCAATGCTTCGTGATACTTTGGAATGAATATATCTTACGTGAGCTCTCCAGTTAAGTTTTTCATCTATTATTACCCCCAGAAATTTATTTTCACTGACTCTTTCAATATCAACACCATTTATTTGAATCTTTGCATTTGTATTTAAACTACTATTTCCAAATAACATAAGTTTAGATTTATTCAAATTTAATGATAATTTGTTTTTATCAAGCCAGAACTTCACTTTACTTATTTCATTAGTCATATCCTCCAATAAATTCTGCAGATCATCACCAGAGCAAAAAATGTTTGTATCGTCAGCAAAGAGAACCATTTTTAATACTTTGGACACTTTACAGATGTCGTTAATGTACAAGTTGAAGAATTTTGGACCCAAAACTGACCCTTGGGGTACACCACAAGCAATGTCCATACATAAGGAGCGACCACCATTTATTTTCACAAACTGCTTTCTGTCACTTAAATAACTCCGGACCCAATCTAAAACTACCCCTCTGACACCATAACGTTCCAGTTTTCTTATTAATATATCATGATCTATAGTGTCAAATGCCTTTGTCAAGTCTATGAATAACCCAGCCACATATTGCTTTTTGTCTATGGAATTTGTGATGTATTCTATTGAATCTAATAGTGCCGATGATGTTGATCTGCTTGATCTGAATCCGTACTGACTCTCAGTGAGTAGTTTATGTTTATCTATAAATTTTTCCAGTCTGTTTTTAAACAGTTTTTCAAGAACTTTTGAGAATTGAGGTAGTAAAGAGACAGGCCTGTAGTTTGTGAAATGGTGTTTGTTTCCAGATTTGTATAGAGGTATAACTTTTGCTATTTTCATTCTGTCTTCTGTCTTCTTGTTAAGTACAGAATGTGTGTACTTTTGCCAACTCTGCGCATATACAAAGTTAAAAGATGACTACTCTCTGTTTAGACAATAATTGTTTAGCCACTGGAAGGTTGCTTATGTGGTTTTCTTTTCTGTAATATAGGTATTCAATGAAGTACCTGTCATAGGCAATGTATGAGACATTGATTTCGAGTTCTTTTAGACAGACAGGATTTGAGGAATGTGCACTGCATTTTTATTTAGATGTTGTGGCATTTACTTTTCTCCATGGCATTTAAGTTAAGTTTACTGTGTGGTTTATTTGATTTAAGAAAATTGTTGAACTAGAGGAATAAGGTAAAGCACTGCTGGACAAATGTTTGCACAAAAGCTCTGTGAAGATTTCTGATAACTGTTTGAAATATACTACCAAAGGTTTGGTTGAAATTGGTGTTGTGATTGTTTTTCTTTTTGGGGAAGAAAACCTGTTGGAAGCCACAGTATAACATTTGGCCAGCAAAGAGAGGTGCACCATGAAAAGTTGTGAAGCAATTGACAGTGCAAAAAAAAAGTGCAAATTTGAGCGGCTGGGACCCTTTTGGCCAGCTGGGGTCCTTCTGTGTGAGTTTGCATACTCTCCCTGTGCCTGCGTGGGTTTTGTCTGGCTTCCTCCCACAATCCTAAGACATGCATGTTTGGTTAATTGATCATTCTACATTGGTCATGGGGTTGAATGTGAGCATGAAATAGGTTTTGACTTTTGCCAGTATTCAATCATAAGGACAGATGTTTTTTTCTGTTTAGGCACATCGCAAACATAAGTAGCCTAAGTCTGTTCTATAAAGCAGCTGGTATTTACTGGTTAAGCACAAGATGCTCACTCATCATAGTCTTTTGCTGATAGTCGTATTTAGTCTGCTGTCAGAAGATTATGAGTTGATCCATGAGGGTTGCTCCTACCATTTTGAGATAAGGAGTAAAGGAGAAAAGAACACATACCTTTGAGTTTATCCAAGATGTGATGGCTTATTTTATTCGCTGGTGTTTTGTCATAAACGTCAAAAATTTCAGAAGCTGTGTGGCTCGATTGTGCTGTTGCAGTTTACAAGTTAAGTTTCCTGAAAGCATGGCAGGTGTTCCCTTTTTTTAATCAATGTACACCTGCTGCTACAGTGACAAGGGCATGTTATCTCCTAACCTCACTAACAAGTTTATTTGAATTTTCGCATTGTTTTAATAATTTTTAAAATAATTTTGATAATTATGTCAGGAATTTCATTTTGTTATTACATTGAGTTTTTTTTACTTAATTATATTCCCGTAATTAAACTACCCCGAACATTAGGCAACTGCCACTTATTTTGGTAACTGTTATTATTCCACACCACTACTCATTAGAAACATCTAATATTAATTTAACTTAAAATAATAACCTGCATCTAACAAAGACAGAAAGTGTATCATTCTTGGTGGAAAACAGAAAAAACAATAAAAAAAATAAAATGAGGTTAAAAATAAAAAATAATTATGAGCATAAAAACAGTCAGAAGCACAAGAAAAACACATTTTTCTGCCTAAAATTAGGATCATAAATTCTCAGCCAGTAACCTGAGCCATGGGTAAACTGTTCAGATGGGTCATCGTCTAATGGTTTATTACCTAGAAAAGGTTTACCATGATATATCAGTTTAAAAAAGCACATAGAAAAAAGGCCAGCAGCTCGATTTTGACGAGCAGCAGTAACAGCAAAGCTGAAGCTAGTGAGAGGATCTCATTGGTGGAGTAACCTAAACCTCTAAAAAAAGTCAAAATGTGTTCTAACTTATAAAAGAACATAACATACCACAAGTCTCAACTGAAAGTGACAATGTTGGGTGGAAATATCATGAGTGTGGGAATAAACAAAAAATGAAAAACTCGACAGTCTTCTCTACTATGAGAGAGAGAGAGGGATGCAGAGAGAGAGGGAGGGAGAGAGAAATCCTGTGGTAGGAAAGAGACCAAGAACTAAGGAAGGATTGAGGAAAACGGTAATAAAATGATGAGGCAGCAGAAAACGGAGGGCAGTGAGGGATGGGGGAGTAGATAGAGGTGGTAGAAAACAGGTGAAGAAGCAGAAAAGAGTAGAGGAAGGATTAGAGAGAAATTGAGTGAAATAGGCTGGATTGGGGGAATGGAAGAGAGAGAGTGACATGGAAAAAAAGATGAGAAAAATAACTATAAATTAGATGAAAATAGTAAACAGGTGAAGATGGACAGAAAACAATAAGCAGATGAATGAAAAGGAAGCAGAAAGGGCAGATGAGAGAATGAGGGATGTGCTATGGAAAGGCCATAAAGGAACATTGCAGACACAAAACAAAAGATGCCAAATCACTGGGAAAAAAAAGAGAAAGTATGGCACAAGCCAGCCACTGAACAAGAATAAGGGAAGCATGGAGATGAGAAAGGAGAGACTGATGGTGTGTGTGTGAGAGGAAAACAGAGAGTGAGAGTAAGGTATGTTGCAGGACTAAGTGGCCGGAGCATAGTCTGCCAAATATAAAATCAATAGACACTATCTCAGTCCGACCTCCTACTGCTGAATCCATCAAAAAAAATTTAACGATTCCTCAGTAAAAGATGCAGCATGGCAACACCAGGGAACCTGAGGGATTGTGTGTGCGCACTGTGCAGACTTTGTACAGTGCAAGTGTGGGTGCTTTACAGACAATAAATATGTTTGTGTATACATAAAACAGGCGGAATTTGTCCATATCCATGACAGCTGTGTATCTGGGTGCGTGAGCGTCTAGCACAGTTTTAGTGTTCATATCTGTGTGTGTGTGTGTGTGTGTGTGTGTGTGTGTGTGTGTGTGTGTGTGTGTGTGTGTGTGTGTGTGTAAGCTGACAAGCAGTTTATGCCAGAAGTAATTTCCAGGTACATAAGCTAAAATGTTGCCACTGTTTTATAGACTTGCAATTGTGTTGATGTTGTCAAGGTCTCTTAGTTCGTCTGACAAACACACACACTCACACACACATGGCTTGATTGAGACTACGGCCCAGATAAGGGGAGCTTACTAAATGATTCACTCCTTTGCTGTCACAGGCAAGCACACTCAAACATACACACACATACAGAGACACTAGTACTTTGCTTACATTTTACTAACTGGCTATGAGACTAGTAAACTAACACACAGCTTTTAGCAGCTGCCCAATATTTTTACAGGTGAATTTGTAGGAAGGTGTAAGGAGACATGAAAGAGGAAAAAGTACAGAGGTGCATATGTATAAGGGAAAGAAAAGAAGAAAAACGAGTGGAAAACAAGGAAAGGGGTTTATTAAAGAGGGTGACACAGAGGAATGTTACATGGTTGGGGTGAATTAGACAGCTTGATAGAGGGACAGGGTGAGTGAGGGGGGAGGAGAATGAGTGATAGAAAGCGAGACAGAGAAAGGAGTGTAAATTTGCATAGGGTTGAAATTGAAGTAGCTTTGAAAGGCAATTCAGCTAAATCAATTTGAAGTCCTCTATTGAAGGACTACGGGGATATCTAAATAACTCAGCCAATCTTAGAGGTACACATGTGCATGCACACACACACACACACACACACACACGCTTATAATGGATACATGGAGAAATGGGCATACACAAACATGAATCTGCATTTGTAAATATAAATATAAATTAGCACATACACATTTACACATAACAAACTCTTCTAAGTGTTAAGGAATGTTTTGTTTGTTATAGTGGATTACATGCAAGCATATACATTCAAGTTTTATGTAGTAATCACAGGTGTATGCTAGTTTTTTTTTCTTTCAACTGTGAAAAGAAAGAAAGAAAGAACTCAGTCACTTGTTTGTTTAATGATTCGTCTGGTGATCAAGTGTTTCGGATTAGCTTGGAAGAGATTTAATTTTACCATTCTCATATCACAAATATGACTACTCGGATTTCACATTCATGTTAATACCAGCAGCAACATTTAATTGTCAGTCCCCTGGGAGAATAAATCATCCAATTAACACTGAGCTAATGGGCGGGATGTTAATTAGAGCTGTCAACATCCCCCCTCTCCCTCTCTGTGTTATTTCAACAGCTATTCATCTTTTCTTTCGTCAATACTTTTTTTGTTCTGCTGATTACTGTTCCACAGGGGCTGTTTTTCCCCTCTTCCCCATGCACAGACAGAAACAAACATGAAGAAACACTCGTATACAGCCGCAGCTACAGTTATGACTACACGTGTCCACAGATCCAGTGCTCATCATCAAAGTGGTGCTTTGTCAGATTATTACTGAGAAATAAGACCTTGGGGAATAGTGAATACAATGGTTATTTTTTGTAATCAGTGGAAATTCATGTCACAACATCATATTATATTCACTGCAATCTATTTGAGTGCAAACTAACAGGGGGTATGGATTATTGCTTATTTCTCTTTGCAATGTATTAACTGGACATACAGTGTATTTGGATTACAAAGGCATTTCTTCAGGTGGTTCCAAGCATCTAATTCTGTTGCTCATGCAGTAGAAGATGCAACTACTATAAGTGTACGTGAAATGCAAATGAATGGTGTTGCACCAACAATTTAATGAATCTATTGCCCTGTGAATTTATTCCCGGACATGATACTCCTGAACAGCTTCACTGTGTACGCCAAAAATGTTACCTTAAAATATTGCTACCATAAAATCAAATAATGCAAGAGACAACACAAGCAGTTTTCACCACTGCTGTTTCTTTTTTATTTTAATTATTAGGCCACTAGCACAAAACCTCAGTATGTTGCTTTGTAAATAAGAATAAACACAAACTTGACTGTCAGCAGGCTAGTTCCAGGTGAGTTGCTGATTACGTTGTGAGGAAGCTGGTTGATGGATAATCAGGCCGTGGAAGGGGCTCTTAATTGGGGTGATGAAGGGTAAGTGAAAGAAGTGAACCTTTTAGAACTACATGACTGGATTCACTGAACAAGGAAAGAGAGGCTGCTTGAGATTTAAAATAGTAAGGACAATAATAGAGGTTAACAGAAAAATGTGTGAACCAGTAGAAGCCACAAAGTTTAGATTAAAGGAGGAACCAAAAATAAAACAAAAAATGTTTTAAATTAACAAAGCAAAACAGAATTATAAATGTCTAGAAAATGATACAATTAAAGATCAGATGACATTGGTATTATTGTATAAAGAGTTATTGGATGTGGCATGAAACATTTCCTGTATCTGTTCTTTTGGCAGAGGAGCTGAATCAGTCTTTTAGATAAAGTGCTTTATTTTGACACTCTCATTTAACTTCTGAGAAATACACAACATATGATCAAGATAGTGGCCAAAACTGTGTTTATGCCCCAGTCTTTTTGACACACTGGTTGTGTGAATTGAGTTAAAGTAGCTTTTAAGAAAAGCTTTCAAAAGACTGATAAGCTTATGCAGTCAGCATACTTTTTCATTACAGTGGATATCCCATCCACTGCCCTTTGGACCACTCTGTTCCCCAAAATTTAAGCTGACATAAAAAAACAGGGTTTCAGGGTGCTTACATTGCAAATTGCCATGCACACTTTGGCACACAATTGGCCCTTGATCTCAAGGGCAAAATTAAGATGGGGAATATTACTTTTGTTGATTTGTTGTGGTTTTTTTAATTGACAGTTTAAGGTCCTTGTCACTCATTCATTTTCAATCAAAATGGTAAATCACTTTCAAGGAGCATAACTGATGTCCAGCAGTAAGAAGTAAGCAGCAGATTGGCTATAAATGAATATTTTCGGGTTTAATAGTGGAAGTAGCCACTAAACTGTATATAGTACATACATTACAAAGATACCAGCTAATCAATGTCAAGTCATGGATGATTGAAATGTGAGAACTTCACTGAGCAAAACTTAAATACAAACATCTGGGACTGTCCTATCATATGATTTACTTGTTAAGAAGATATGTGCCTCACAGTCATAATTGTAAGGTCATGTACTGTTCAGTTAGTGGAGATAAAATTATTGCCACGATATGTGTAACTGTTAGCTAAAAACATGGAGCAGAAGCCTTATGCATGAAATTACATTTGGAAAGAATGTTCAGAGAATCCCGCTAATAATGTCAAAGCCACTGGTGCTGGTGTTATGAAGCAATGGCAACAGTAGGACAGCAACATGCAGGGTTACTGTTATGAAGGGACACTCAAGTCATGATCCTTATCCTAACATAGTGGGTTTCTGGGCCTAAACGTAACTGAAATGTTTGCCGTGCCAGCAAAGAGAAAAGCAAAACTCAAAGGTACAACAAATGAGAAAGTCAAAAAAATAAGCAAAGAAATCTTTAAAACACAAAGATCCCAGCTGGACAAGAAACTATTGCCATCCCTTAAGTCTTAAAAATTTGGCTTTGTAGGTGTCTAAAGTAAGATTATTAACTCTCACTGAGCTCTCTGATGCTGAAAGGCACCTTGTTTGCAAGACAAGCAGGTGATATTTGACAAAACAGCGCTCTATTACACCATAGGATGAGAACATAGTGAGTTTTTGTAGACGCTGTCTTTTGATATTTCTATCATTTCTTTATCATTAAATCTACTGGGACTGACACAAAGTATTAAAAAGTTGGGGAATAGCCTGTCTTTAAATTTTATCTGCTGAATAAATTTTTTATACATGCAGTGTTTAATTCAGTTAGTATCACAGTAACTGTTCAGGCAGAACAGAACAGAACAGAAAATATTTTATTGGTAAACATAACAGAGTTACAATATATCAACAGTTTGATGGTGACTGAAAAGGGTATGTATATGTGTGAATGGATCTTTTATTGTATTTTTAGGTAATTTGACAAAACCTTTGTCTCAAGTTTGGGCTCTCTTTCTCTCCTTTAACACACATGCACGAACAAGCAAAAACCACACATGCACATTTAATACCCAACTATAAGCTTTTTTGCCTATATCAGTAAAACCAACAAATTTACTTTAGCAGCAATTTAATCACAGTGTGCGTATGAATGCCTGTGCTTTGATGTTTCTTGTGTATTGATATACACCATTTCCCCACAACCACAGTATGCATGTGTGTTTTCAGTGTGTGTGTGTGTGTGTGTGTGTGTGTGTGTGTGTGTGTGTGTGTGTGTGTTTGTTTAACCATAACCCTAACCATCCTATGATTGTTTTTTTTTGTTACAGGGTAAATGTACTACTAGCTTTTAAATTAGTCATGCACTACTGCACACATAATACACACACACACATACACTGGGACAAGTGGCACACACATGGGAAGAGACAGTATGACATAAGCACCCACATATGTACGCAAGGAGCACACTCTAGTGAATAACAATAGAGAAACGATACAGCCTAGAAAAAGCCTTTTTCTCATAAAAAAGAGATTCACCTCTGCACACAGAAAAATACATACTCACATATTTTATAGAGTAAGCTATGAATAACTGTTAAAAACAGTTCCATGGAGTGTGTATATGTGGTTGTGGCCTTTATTTGTTATATCTTGGAACCATAAAGGTCACAACTCTTATTTAGCCATTTATCCATATTTACCACTTAATACTTCACAAGTATTTCCCTAACACAGTGGAGTTAGATAAATACACAGCGGTCCTCAACCCCCGGGCCAGTACCGGTCCATGAGTCGTTAGGTACCGGGCCACGAGAGTTGAGGCTCGGGTGTGAAATTTATGGTTTTCTGGGTTTCTATAGTTTTTCATTGTTATTTTTTTTGTTAACTCTGTTTCCCTGGGTCTTTTCCCGTGTGTTATGAATAAATCTTTTTTTTGGAACAGTACTGGTTTTATTTTGTTGTATTTATCCGCGACATCTTAAAGACCGGTCCGTGAAAATATTGTTGGACATAAACCGTTCTGTGGCACAAAAAAGGTTGGGGACCGCTGATATGCCTGGTTAGCGTGAAGCTTGTGTTATTTGTACATTTCTAGTATGAATAGTAAGTAGTGATATAGGAAATTACAGTTGAGAACCTCTTCATACCTTTTTAATCTTCAATCTTGATTTATAGTAAGATTAACTAACAAAGTAAAATATCAACATACATACACAGAATATAAATTAAAAGCATTAGTATAGACGTGGCCAGATTTGGGTACACAAATACAAGCATCTTTAATTATCAGATTTGGGTGTGTATGTTAAGTGAGTATACTGTGTCTTAAACCAAAACCATTACTAAACAATTTGTTATCTATATGTAGTGGAGTTGGGGACCCAAGAGCAGACTCACAGGCAGACTGCATTTAACAAAAAGCGATCCGTTTATTAGGCTGATAGTGATATATAAGGGATATATGGCTTAAAAGAGAAATTCCAAAGCAAACAATGACTGTCACAACACAACACTAGAAAACTACACTAGGAGTACAGTATATGACACTGCTGTGGGAGAAGAAAAATTGATTTCACATCAAACAAACACTACTTTGTTCATCCATCCATTATTTTACATTTATCTGAAGTCAGGTCATAGTAGCAGCAGGCCAAATGGTATTCCAGAACTCCTTCTCCTCAGCAACACTTCCCAGTTCCTTCTAGGGCATCCCAAGGCATTCCCCACCTCAACATTTTCCCCCAGCATGCTTCCAAAAGGAGGCACTCAGGAACCATCCTAACTAGTGAACTAACTCCTTTGGAAACAGAGCAACAATTCTATACTTAGTTCCTCACCCTTTTGCTAAGGCTAAGCCAGGTCACCCGATGGAGGAAACTCATTTTGGCTACTTTTATTTGCAACCCTGCTGTTTTGCTCAGGACCAAGATTTCATGACCACAGTGAAGGTTGGAAAATAGATCGGTTTCAGCTTTGCTTCCTCTGTTCAGCAACAGTCCAGCCCACATTAATGCTGTAATACATGGGTCCACCAAAGCTCCATTTTCTGCAGGCCTCATGGATAATATCCCATGATACTTGTACTCTCTCCTTTGGGTCATCTTCTCTCCTCCAACCGAAAGGAAGCAATAGGGCTGTTCGATATAATGATATCTATCGGATGACAATATGAAAACGCCTATCATTTCATATTACGCTATCGTTGTTTTATTCTGTTGCAAAATAAACAGATTACGGCTATATTTTTTCATCGTGTGTTCTCTCTTTCTCTTATATTTAATATAACCACACTACAGATGGACAATCAACTATTTTTATCTGTTGTTGTTAGCAACAATGACAGTCAATCCATCACGTGGCTCCGCTGTCCGCTTGTTTAGTTTCCACATAAACCTTTCACAATAAAGCTGAAGACCCTGTTGAGATTTTTCAAAATAAACTGAATCACGTGAAATAGTATGCAGTGTTTACGGACAAGAAGCTAATAAGAGCCGTCAGGTGCTAAAAATAAACCTTAGAACAGCCTTTTCTCCGCAGTACACCATGTAATAAATACTCGCAAAGAAAATTGCGGCCGTTTCAACTTATGTAACACTCGACTCCAGTTACACGACACCCAGCTGAAAACACTTCACTCAAGTCGAGTTGCCCAAGATCCACAGAATCTACAGAAAATGTAAACATTTTGTGATATATATCATTGTTGGAACGATAAATGTCTTATATCGGGATATGAGATTTTGGTCATATCGCACAGCCCTAGGGAGCAATCAAACAAAAATTTAAGTGACAGGTTGCTACTAATATAAGTAAAAAAGGGAGACAAAAACAATTTAGTGAAAAAAAAATCAACTGTACAACCTCATATGCATATTTTTTGGCCTTGTTCTTTCTCAGTAACCTTGTGAAACGTCTGTAAAAAGGCCATCACCAAACAGCTAGAGATTTATAAGCAATGATATGCTCATAAGCATTGTTTCATGAAAATGTTTTCAGATTAATGGGTGAAGCTATTATCCTCCATTATTATGGAGCCATAATGCTATGTCAAATACTGAAGATGTATAACACCACACTGGAAAATATGACTGTGCCGATTTTCATATTAAATTATTCATTTTATCAAGTAAATGTAAAAACACAAGACTATAATATAATATAATTCAGAAATGGCAAATAAAGCCAGAAATACAGTGAAATAGGGAAATAAGTGAATCAAAAATAGCGGAAAATCCGGTTAAAATCACAACAAAGAGCATTTCAAAAGAAACAACACCGCAGACAGATAAAAACCTGAATGTTATTCGACCTGTTTTCATGCTAACCATTAAGAGGCTAAAGATAAAAGTTAAAGGGGCTCTAATAGTTAATGGAAAACTGTTCCACGGTTTATGACTTAAAACCCCCAGTTTTTAAGTTAATGTGTTGAATGGAGAGCAGGGTCTAGCCAAAAGATCTGTAGAACATGGAGATTGAACATGAGTGAGTAGTTCAACAAGGTTGTGATCTGCTATGTTTTTAAAATAAATAAATAACCTTAATATTAAGAATTAGGGAGCTGTGTTATCTCTGTGATACTAGAGAGGAGTCTCTTTGCTGCATTTTGAAACAGATGCAGGTCAAACTGTTAACTGATTCTTACACAGAGAGAATTACGATAGATAGGTTGAGGTGAGAGGAAATAACAGCTTAATCATTTATAAATAGGGATGATTTTAATTTTTGCATGCCTTACACAGGAAGGAAGTATTTTATCTATTTAGTTAAGAAACAATGCAAATTGGAGACTGATAATGCTAGGCAAAGGGAAATTTGATGGAGCTCATTACATAATGTAGGTTGTGTCCCAGTGAAAAAGTGATGCAAACAAAGGATTAATAATAGGCTGTTAAATCAAAATGCATCATTCATGGACAGCTGATTATCTCATCATTTGTAGGAAACATCACACATGCCATGAGACTGCTATTCAGGATGTTCTCCAGCGTTCCAAAGTTAAATCATATGCATGGATAATCTTAGATCCTATAAAAAAAATGAATTCATCAGATTCCGTTTTGCACAACGTAACCAAAGTAATTTCATGTCTCAATATTGAAGGGCTGAGCAGGTGAAAATGGTGAGTTTTCCTTGGTTCTAGTCTGCTGTAATGTACCCTTGATTCCACTTTCACAGCATCATCTACTGCTTAAAAAATTCTTCAACTCTTCATTTCACTTCCAGATTTTTTAAGCTTTGGGTCATAGAACTATCATGCAACCCTTGTCTGACATTTGCCTTCCTGAACTTTCTTCAGAGAATAGAGTTTAAGATTGTTTCTTAAGTAGACCGAGGCGTCTTATGAAGTGGTCCCTGACCTTCCTTTACAAGGTTGCTAGATGTGCTTCAGGTGATGAAAACTTTGTGTACACAGGCATAAATCTTATTACTTAGTGTAAACTGCATACAAGCTGAGCATTAAATTATTAGTAAATGTGGAAAATACTAAGGATGTGACTCATGATACACATGAGAATGATACAGACAGATGAAAGGGCTCAAGAGATATGAAACAGAAAAAAGAGAGGATATCACAGATGCAGACGGAGAGGTTGAGTGAATTATTTTGGCAAGCAGAGATCACAGACCTCAGAAAGCCTCAGGACATTTACCTAATACACACACACTGATACTGCGGTTTGATGGAGGAGAGGGATATTTTTCTCTAGATGTGTGCACATGTCTGTAAGTGTTCACTAAGAAGGTGATATCACAGTCACAACCACAGCCATGTAGGCATAGTTTTAGAAATGTTGCACAAAAAAATGTTTATTTTTTCACTGAAAGTTGATATCAATAAAATGTGCGTTCAGATTGCTTACATAACTTACACCTGTTAATTTATGAACTGTCACATACAATTAGATTAAGGCTTTAATTATTGTTCACACATAAACAAAAAGATTGTTAGCATACACAGCTAATTCATTCGTAAGTGGATACCTTAGTTTTGGTCACATTTTTGGTTAGTTTTTGGCATGAAAACAAACAAAAATCTTTAAATGGTGTTTTCGCCACACCTTCACTGGCCAAAACACAACTAATCTTTTTAACAGCCAATGCCATTTAATGTTGTACTATCAATAAAACCTGCATAAGTGTAAAAATGCTCATTAAGACAAAACTGATAATGATAATAGTAATACTAACACATTCAAGTCACAGTTTTACCGAAAAAAAAAAATAAGAGTTGACTTAGTGAAATTAAACAAATAGCCAACATCTCTAACTGTTTCTTATACAGGGCATCAACTGAGCTGAAACATTCTGTGATATTTTTTCCATAACATCATGTCCAGATAAAGGTGCCTTTATGTTCAAATTTCAGTGACAGTAGTGTATAGCTTTATGTCAAATGTTGCACTGGAGTAATATTGAAGATTTGAAGAATAAATTTTGCTTTGGTAGATTGGACATAGCACTTTGAATGCAGGGCATCATATTAACTAAGCATAAAAACCTGTCGATTTGAAATGTCATTCAAAAAAGGGCATGTCATAGATCTTTTTAAGCATGGTAATTTTGTTATAGTGAATGGGTTTCAGGTAAACATTGGTTGGAATTGGTCATTCTGTACAATACAAAATAAAAAGAAATCTTTCTGAAGGTGACAAAATTCAGCTTTTATAGTTTTTGCCATGATATGAGTAAAATTAGGGAATTGAATCAAACTGTTCTGCAGTGGTTGCAGAGAGATTGTTTGTTGTAATTATCAGCTGGATAATAATGAGTCAGTGTCAATGATCTTGAATAGGATGTGGGAGGGACCTACAGACAGAACTGGGCATTGGTACATAGGGGGACTGCAAGTTTTACTCATTGGGTTCAGAATAATAAAATTTCTCTCTCGCTCTCTCTCATAAACACCCACACAAAGACTCAAATTTGAAGTGTTTAAACTGTAATAATTGTGGTGTTTTAAGTTTTATTATGCACTGTCTGTTGCATTCTCACCACCATACACATAGCATTATGTTTCAAGTTTATTTATGCTGACATTGCGTGTCAGCACAGAAACAACCCATCTATTGTGCAAGTAAGTATGACAATCATTGTTGTGAAAAGCTTAGATGTAAGGTGTAATAAATTACTTTAAAAAAAAAAAAACTCTCCTTTGATGATCTGATCCTTGATTGAAAAATTGGACTTTTAAAAATTTCCTCTCTTTTAGTGTAGAGCAGGCCAGAACTGCCCCCCCCCCCAAGAAAAAAAAAAATTGCTGCCCCCCCCTTGCAAGACAGTCCTATGTTGGTAATAATTCTAATAAATGTGAGCACAGGAGAGAGGAAGGCACCCTACAATGAGTTGAAACACAAACTTGTTATTTATTCCTTCTTAAAAAGGATTATTATGGACAAAATCTTATTTGATATGCACCTATATCAACTTATATAGCAGAAAATTAACTAGGCATATAATTCTTTTGTTTTTCTCTGTTCAAGTAACCTATATTTGACAACAGCATAAGAAAACCCAAAATTCAGTTTTTGGTATGCCACCCCAATATTTTTAGTTACCGTAGCTAGGTGTGGGTGATATTGAGTATATCCTGTAATAATGTTAATTTATTAAGCTGTATTCCTTACTGTGAGGAAGAAATTGGAAATAATTATTTTATGTGCAAGAAATATTGTGCAGGGCTGGAAACTGTCCCAGTTGTCATAATTCAAGAGGCAGAGTACTGCTGTCTAAAACTGATGCCAAAAACAAACAGACCTTGGTAGTGCAGGAAGCAGAAACCCTAAACCTTTGTTGTTAGCGCTCTCAATGGAATATCTGACCATTATATGACATATGTAGAAGTTTGGTGCATCAGTAGCAGTTACTAGTGATGTGCGGATCGATCCTGAAATATCGATTCCTCCGATACCAATCATTTATGTTCTAGAATCGATTCTCACATTAAAATATCGATATTTTAGTAATTTAGAGTAAATTTGTAGTTTATCATTAACAGGAACACAGTGGAAAGAAACTATAACATTCGGATTGCCTACATTCAAAGGAACTACTTCCTCTTCCGCCTTTCATAGTCATGTGCGAAATACGGCTGTATAAATGTCTCGCAGCCCCTTGGCGTGCGCACTCACAACAATGGCTGAGCGTAATTGTGCGGATGTATTTTACCTCCACAAACAGCTGAGCCGTGGTTTGCAATAAATGTGGCAAAAAAAGTGAGGTGTTGTGGCCATACTTGCCAACCTTGAGACCTCAGAATTAGGGAGACATTCAAAAGGGCTGTTTGGGCGGATAAATATATTTTACAGGGTTTATTTATCGGATAAAATACGTTAAATGTCACCGTTATTATTGGCCGGCCCGGAAACAGCGGGGGTGTCCAAATTCAGAGGCTGCTTCCACCTGAGGACCGGCCTTCGCGGTCTAAAGAAAGCCAGGTAGTACGTCACGAGCTCCCTCGGTGGAGTGAAACTCTGCCGTCTGCTCCTTGCTGTCTAAAATATAACCGGACACTGACGTAAACTCTTCTGTTTAATCAGTTTTCTGTTTGACGTTTATTCAGCTGTGTGAAAACCCCGGAGGAACCCTCCCGAGGGAATAATAAAGTTTAATTTAATTTAATCTAATCTAATAACTTTAATCTCAGCCAAACCGATTTACTCACGAACAAATAAAACACTGAAAAAGCCAAACAAGAACATTTTTAAGTTATCAAAGTGACTTGTACATCATGTTTAACCCGAGTGGTGAAAGACCGCGGGGGTTTGAAGACGATGTGTCGGTCGGCTCAGATATTTGAAGTTTACACAGCTACATTCTCACCTGAAAATATGTTAAAAGTTTTTTTGCGACCCAGAAAGAGAAATAAGAGTGATATTAAAACTAAGTCGCTGCCGTCATTGTTGGAAACTGGAATTGGCTGGGCCGCGCTATGAATTCTGCGATATGGTTTTTCAACTTTGTTGTCCGGGTGGAAAATCTGGAGAAAGGTGGGATTCTCCCGGAAAAATCGGGAGGGTTGGCATGTATGGTTGTGGCAACATCACTAACCTTGTCAAACACCTCAGAGTAAATCATATCACAAAATATGACGAGCGTATGTTGAGGCGAACTGAAGAGGAGGAGAGGGACAGGTGCTGCTAGGGTGAGAGTCTCTCACGGAGTCCTTTAGTCCTCCAGGCAGGCAAGGTGTTCAAATAGCACACAACTTTAGTTTTTTTATTTCTATATGATGAACTCTGCATTATTAAGTGATAAGAAGAAGGTATTCTGATGTCCTGTAATCATTATGACGCTATAATTTGAGATACAATAAATAAAATCCGTTTTGTACAAAGTATCGGTATCGGATCAGTATCGTCGATACCACCCTGAATATTACTTGGTATCGGATCGGAAAGGAAATCAGTGGTATCGCACATCACTAGCAGTTACACTGAAACTTAGGTTTACCCAGGGACTGACTGTTGTTTTTTTTTTTAATCGCCCCCGCTGGTATTACAAAAGCCACTTTAAGACTTTACCTCTTACATTCTAGAGTCAGTCTCTTCCTATACAGCATTTGTTCTGTGTCACACGCAGGTTACCAACAAAGTTGTGTTCCTCAAGGTCAAATGCTTGATCAATAACAACAACACCATCATTGCATCATTTACCCCCTTTTCACGAGTTAACCTCAAGCTAAGCACACTTTCACGTGGACAAACAAAGGCTCATGTTCAAAGAATCTGAGTTGAATCAGGGATTGATGAGTCATGCTTACTAATACTTGATGGCAAACTATTCCAGTTTAGGGTATATGACTGAAATGCTTGATAAACCTTCGTTTTTAAGCTGGTGTGTTAAACAGAGAGCAGGTGTGTTGCTTGACTTCTAAGATTAAAGACTCTGACACTGTTGAAAGCTTGTCTTTAATTTTCTGGACTTCTTCTCCAAACCACGACATTAAATCACTAAAACCTACAATGCACTCACTAGACATTAAAGGGAGACATCCATACTCCCTACACAATGCTACACTCCTTTCTTTCTAATTATAAAAACAAACTGTATCTCACTGTTTAAAACTGTCAAAACACAGGGACTACAATTTAGCTTCAGGATGGTTTACTATATGTGGAAAAAAACAAGAAAATAAAATATAATTTCCTCATAATCATACCTTCTCTGCAAGTATAAAAAGACTCCATTGAACACCACTGAGAAAATGGCTTTCTATTTCCCTGCACCTCAGGGAGTTGGAAAACTCAGTTTCTGGAAGTTAAGGTACTTGCTCAAGGACACAAAGTAGGTGGATCATTTCCAGCACAGGGACTTGAGGCAGTACTGTACAGAGAAAAGTGTATTTTTCTGCCAAATTCCTTAATACAGCAATATACTGCACACCTGCTCGGATATAGCCACCCTAATTGTAATGAAAACTGGCCTACTGACTAGCACTTTGTTCTAGTTTAATTTTACAATCCATAATATGGAATCTTTGATAAAGTAGATGGTAGTAGTAGAACTAGGGATGGGTACCGGTATCGGCACCGGTTCTGACATAAACGGTAGTAACCAGACCGAAAAGCAGTGCACATTTCGGTGCTTTATTTCGGTGCTTTTCTTTTTCCTGAGATGTCATACACTTTGGATTCCAGCCAATCATTTTACCTTTGCAAGGATAGTAGGCGGGCCCAGGCACGTACGTTCTTTTAGAGCAGAGCTACAGATTAAAAACGCCCGAGGCGAAGCGGTCAAAGTCTGGCTGTACTTCACAGCAAAAGATGCAAACTCAGAAGCCTGCAACAAGTGCTTTAAGGTGATACTGTGCAAAGGAGGTAACTCCTTGAATCTGATGAAACACCTAGCAACGTATAGCATTTTGTTAAAAGCCGAGAAATGCGCCATATTTGATAGCTTGCTGCAAGACCTCACACTGTGCACATCTACTGCGGGTGGGTTGCCTGTTATCGGACCCGGAGTTAGCAACATCCCCCAAAAACCCGAAGAGGAGAGTCCTGGCCCCTAGCCCTGCCAGTGTAGCAGAAATGATGACGGATGATGATGGCAGCAGCAGCCGTTCTTCTCTGCGTGAGTAGCTTAATGTTGTTCGTGTGTAATTTATGTTGAGTAGGCTAACCACGTTATTACATTAATGCACGTAAGGTGAACTAGCAAACACCGTTGTAGTTACATGCGGCTGTCTTCTTGTTTGATGGCAGATACTCCCTTCACCCTGGCCAAAAAGGCTAAAATGACCAAAGAAAAAGTGGAAAACAGCTAAACATGAGAGGTTTTTGGACAAAGTTTGTTTTTTCCATTGTTTAAGCACTGCTTCCAGCCAAGAGTGATGCCATAAATCCCCTATAGCTGCAGAAAAGGCTAACATTGTTATCTTTTTACAGAAAAACAGCTGAACATGAGAGGTTTTTGGACCAATTTTGTGTTCTCCATTCTTTAAGCACCGGTACCGTTTAAGCACCGGCACCGTTTCAAAAGTACCAGTTTGGTACTGGTATCGGATAAAACCTAAATGATACCCATCCCTAAGTAGAACACAGCTATAAATACAGTATGAGTAGTATGAATATTGCAATACTGAGCTGCACAGTTTGGCTTTAGATCATAACGTTATCATAAAAATGATAATCATAAATTTAGTATTTTGTGCAATCATTTCTTAAATACTTATGAGCAATATAAAGGAAAAAAATAGGTAGCTAGTGAAAGTTAAATAATAAATATTTCTCTTTCTCTTTATGTGTCAAACTCCAGGCCTCGAGGGCCGGTGTCCTGCAGGTTTTAGATCTCACCCTGGGTCAACACACCTGAAACAAATGATTAGTTCATTAACAGGCCTCTGGAGAACTTCAAGACATGTTGAGGAGGTAATTTAGCGATTTAAATCAGCTGTGTTGGATCAAGGACACATCTAAAACCTGCAGGACACCGGCCTGGAGTTCGACACCTGTGCTTTATGACAACATTCTGTTTAACACACCAGTAATCACCACACATGTCACTGTTTTCATATCAATCATACATCACCTTAGAGAACAGACAGAATACACTTGGTTTACAAATGTTCAAAACCTCCAAGTAACACCAACACAAACAAAAATATATGGTTGGAAGTAGTTTGAATCATTTGTCGGGCCAAAGTAGCATGTCAGTGTAATCTCCAAATAGAATAGGTGTGGTTCGTTTTACGGGTGATTTAAAACAAGGTGCTGTTTTCTGTACACGGGTGCAGTCAGTTCATTTCAATATCAAGCACAAGCAGTTTAAGACATGCTTTTTTTTCTCCATTAAATATTGGGGCAATTAACAGCAAACTGTGTGTTTAAAACATCAGTTTGTGCGCTTGATTTAAATATTTTCCTTTCTATATTTTGCTCCTTGAGAATGGAACTCTGGGAAATACATATAAAACCAGGTCAGTTGCAAAATTGATTTCCTTGCTCTTACACAGAGTCTTGTCACTGTACTTTCTTTGTAAATACCAACAGTGCTTTGTTTTGTTTGTGCTGGTGACATGCGCAAATAAATCTGGCCTCTCGTGTCAAGCACATTATACCCAAATCCCAATGAAAGAACACAGCAGAGCAGCCCTCTGTCTGCCTTTCTCTGATCTCTTTGATATTCATATATACAACATTAAAATCATCTCTTCAATGTTATGTAGGCTCCCCTCATGGTGCAATGAGCTCTGACTCATTGCAGCGTGGACCTCTAGGGGGTCGAGGGGTGTCTGGCTTCAGGATGTTCAGGTCATGTAGGTTGTGAAACAAGGCCTCTGTGGGCCAGGACTATTCCATCACATACCACAGATGCTATATTGGACAGGGAACAGGGGAGTGTGGAGGCCTGCTTACTGCGGTAGGGTCAGTGACGTGTAAAGAGCCAGCTCTGATCACTTTTGTTGATTTTTAGCATAATTATCCTGCTTAGGGAAACTGTTGCTGTCAGTGTGTGTTGTTAAGAGGTGCTATGTCTGCAACAGTGTATGACCATCACAATAATTGCCACAAAAGACAAGAAAATGTAATAGATACATCAGTGGACACACACAGGCATACAAACAAAATAAAAGCCTGTGTCTTTATTCATTATCAGATAACTGCAAAATGATGTGTTATACTTTATAGGCTACCAACTGAAGAAACTAAAATTACAAATGTTTCACACAGTGTAGTCTGTTTCCTCTCCACTTCTTTGCTGGTGCAGCGTATTGCTTGCAATGGTAGTCCAGTCTGTTGTTTTTCTTTAATTCTGGTTTTTCATTGACAAAACATTCCTTCACTACTTGCTTCTCATTTGTTCTCAGCATTTTTCTGCTGCTTGCTCTTCCTCTCTCCTCGCCTAAAGACAGGAAAATGATTTTGCTTTATCTTGCTTTGTTTTCTTTCCCTCTTAAGAGATATTTTTACCTCTTCTTTCTGTTGCACACCCTGTTCTGTAAACCAAATTTTTCAAAATGTCTCCTTCCCCTTTTTAAAGCGTCAAAATTGTTTCTCAATTGCAACTGCTAAGTCACAGCTACCTTCTACAAGTTGTTTATTAACATTTGCATTAATGAATTAACAACAGTGCCACAGATGCGGCGATACAAATTCTTTTTACTCCTTTTTTCCTTGTATAAATCTTGCCTTACTTGACATTTTAGTTGTTAAACAAATTCAGCGAGAAAGGTTTATCATGTAAACAACATGCAAACAACTCTGGGTTGGGTCACAAGTGGTCACACACAAGCACACGCAGCGCGCTTATTAAGAGAAAGGTCAGTGGTTTTAAAACAACAAGCTGCTTCAATTAGTTGCAAGCAGAAGGAAAAACAAATTATCATCTAGATACTAAAATCTACCAACAGGGCAATTCATCCACTTCTACAGGTACAAGTTTACACAAAATCTTCTGTAATTGCTGTTCTGCCAGACTGTAGTTAACATATCACTGCACCAGTCCCTTCACAGAGCAAGAAATTCAGTCTGAATAAGAGAAAAACAGTGTACTAATAGTGTTTACTAGCCCCAATGTTCAATTTGGATGGTAAATGGCAAATGGCCTGTATTTGTATAGCGCTTTACTTAGTCCCTAAGGACCCCAAAGCGCTTTACACTACATTCAGTCATTCACCCATTCACACACACATTCACACACTATTAATCTATTAACTATTTGTTTAACTTTACAATGCTATGAGAATCAGGTTGAAAGATTAAACAATGTTGTCTCGTCTTAAATATAGCACACAGAAGGAAATATTCTGTTGCCAATGTGTTAACACTATTGAACCCCCCCACCTCCAAAGGGGCCCGAGCGAGCCCCAGGCCCCAGGCCCCGACAAGCGGCCGCCAAGGAGTGAGCCGGTGTGTACCCGGACGCCCACCCCCAGACACAAAGAACCACCAACACACCGACACCTGAGGGAGTCCGCCACCGGCAGGGGAAGTGGTGGTGGGTGGAGATAGGCCTCCAAACCTTGGAGGGCCTGAGGTGTCCCCAGAGAGGTGGCGTCTGATACCCAACCTGACATATAGACACAGACATACAGGCACACACAGACACAAACATCCATTCCCACCCTCATGCTCTCATATGCACTCACTCCACACTCAACCAACGTGGAGACAGACATAAAGAGACGCTGTACACACAATCACACTCCCCAAGCGTACTCTACAAACCGGGTCTAGGTACCCTTGCCCCTGGAGGGGGGAATTGCACCCAGACCCAGGTGGTGTTACCCTTTTCCCTGCGGTGGGGAGAGGCAGACCACCCCGACTCCACAGCAGCAGGGAGGCCCCACACCCCAGACCGCAGTCGGACGGCCAACTCCTCCTACTAGCCCTCCCGCTCCAGCAGGCCGCAGAGAATGGGGGTGGGAGAAGACTCCAAACCTCCCTCCACCCGCTCATTGTAGTGTTGATGCATATGTGTTCTAAGGTGCAATTAAAACCCAGGAGGGCATGGAGCTACCTGCCAAGGAGCAGCAGGTAAGCGCATGGTCCCTCCTGCTAGCCCTCAATGACTAAGTGTATTTAAAATTGAGAGGTGGGCAACGACGTCAGGGGTGAGGTATACACCCTGATGGTAATTTGGACTCCGTGATTGTGCCCACCCCCAAGATCCTATATGTATGTGTAATGAGAGTGTGAATAATGTGAATGTCTAAGTTGTGGGATAAAATTGAGGCAGAGGCAGCCAGAAGGGGACAGGGGACAGGGGGGGGGGGGGTAGCCTCCTCTGCACCCTGGTGACATACCCCCACTCCAAGGCCCTGCATGTGTGGGTGGTTGTGGAGGAGCGGGAAGAGGGAGGCAGCTGGAGATGGGGAGGGAAGGAAGGGAGGGGCAGGTAACCCCTCCCTGGGGCCAGCTCCCCCGCTGACCCCAGTAGGCACTCCCACCCTCCGGCTCCACAGAGCCCTGGACAGTCCACCCAACCCCACCACAGAGAAAACTGCACCCACCCCACCATCCACACATCTTCCAGACTACATAAGACGGTAAACGCCCAGGCTGAGATCTTCCTCCACCTCTCCTGTATCTCCCCCTCCTGCAGAGAGTTCCTGAAGAGAAGAAAGCTCCTGCAAGATGTGACCATCCCCCCCACCAGTTGAAGAGCCTCCCAGGCGGCTCGACGCACCGGCGGCACCCTGCTCCAGGGCCGGGCCCCCATGCACCACCATGTTTAACTTTACAATGCTATGAGAATCAGGTTGAAAGATTAAACAATGTTGTCTCGTCTTAAATATAGCACACAGAAGGAAATATTCTGTTGCCAATGTGTTAACACTATTGAACTGGCTTAGGTCAATGTGCTGCTTTGCTGGGATGTCAGTAAACACATTCTTGATGAGTTTATGGGCTAATGGGGTACTGTAGTGTCATATCTTTTTAAATAGAACATCATTTTTTTTTTTTTTTTTAATAGAACATCATTAACCCTAGAACACTATCGCTATAAATAGTAACACAATCACTAATGCCGGGTGATTTTTACCCAATATAATATGACCAACAAAAGGTACTTGTCATTAAAATATATCAAAATATGACAACACATGACAAATAAGAGTGGTCTTCTTTTACTTTCAACTGTGCCATGTTTAACAAAATGAAAAAAAAAAAAGTGTCATGTGGGGACCCTAAAATAATGCTCCAAAATTACAGAGAAATTAGGACAAAGAACAAAAAAATTCCTACTTCACTGGAAAGCTGGTCTTTGGTCCACCCATTCCTGGGACATTTGAGACTTCCCTGGTGAAGGCACAGTCTCCTGGACACGCTAACAGCTGCAGGAGAGAGAAATCATGTAAATGTATTTGCTTGGGTGAAAATCACCCACCAATAGAGTTTTAGGGTTAAGAAAAGGACAATAAATTGGAAATTCTTTTTCAGATGACTGATGAAGCACTACCATATGAGCCCTAAATTTTGAAGAAAATGCAGCAAGGACTTCACTAAGCAGTGAGTTATGTCATGGTGACTGTCTGTGATGTAGCTGGTGATGAGACAAGTCTGTAAATCTGGGTAAAAGCAAAATTTCAGCAGATGTTGCTGTTATACTGTATACTAAATGCAAACCTCAATGACACTGCTTTGTGTATGGTAAAGCTAACAAGTGTGACAAGTAGGGTGTCTGCAGATATTTCTACAGCCATAATGTCTTTGTCTAGTTCACTGTCAGCAGGACAGGGCTGTCCTTCAGCTGGATGAAAATACTGATTCAAGTCAGGGCTTGAATTTCATCATAAGATTTCAGGTACTCTGTATCATTTCTACCACCTGTTTTGATTGAACTCTTTGTGGACTTGGACCCACCGTGGACATCACTTGGCACATTCAAAATCTCCCTGTAATTGCTACAAGCCTTTTTGCTATTGCAAATTATACTGACATTGAGCAACATACAGTACATACTTTAACAGTGGAAATCAGAATCAGAATACTTTATTAATCTCGAATACCTTTAGTTATCCCTCATTTCTTCATATTTTGTAATGTCTTTACATATAACTAGTATATTCAAAAGCTCTTGTTTGGATGTTGGCTGCTTTTTCTTTCTTTGTCTGTCACGAAGATTCAATAATGTTGATGTAAAGGGAGGCCAACCCACGAGAAGCTAAATATGCATTTACTGCACTGGCAGTGTGTTTGGGATCATCGTCATGCTAAAAAAATTGAAGCCATGCCTGATAGGTTTGTAGCTTAAACCCATTCGCTGGAACGTTCAAGACAATTCAGTTACACAGCAAAAAGCATTGAACACCAAGTAGGCAAAGTTCTTCGTGTTACTCATGCATGAGGGAGAGAACCACGACAAGCGCCGTTCCTTCGCTTGACCCCAGTCACTCTCGTCCACTCCCCTGTAACACTGCTCTTTTATTGAGGTCACATGAATATACATAGGTTCATTAACTTATGACGTCTACATACACACAAAGAGTACCTTGCCTGTGCGTTGTGTAAGTGTGTGTGTGTGTGTGTGTGTGGGGGGGGGGGGGGGGGGGGTGTCAGAGTGCGACCCCATAAACAACTTCCCTAAACCTGCTGGCCTGGAAGTCCAGAAGTTCATCTAAACAAAAGGCACTTTGACTAAAACTGACATAGCTACGTTTATCCTACCATAAAACAATAAAACAAGGTACGACCTCTCCCATGCTCCCAGGGTGTGGGTGTGAATGCCAGAGCACTCTGGAATGCACACGAAGTCTTTGCAGACTCCTAAGGATCACACATCCTATCACTACACGATCGATTATACACCTCTAAGCATATATGGTTAAATATTTCTGAGCATAAATTCAATTCAATTCAATTCAATTTTATTTATATAGCGCCAAATCACAACATAAGTCGCCTCAAGGCGCTTCATAGATACAGAGAAAAACCCAACAATCATATGACCCCCTATGAGCAAGCACTTTGGCAACAGTGGGAAGGAAAAACTCCCTTTTAACAGGAAGAAACCTCCGGCAGAACCAGGCTCAGGGAGGGGCGGCCATCTGCTGCGACCGGTTGGGGTGAGAGAAGGAAGACAGGATAAAAGACATGCTGTGGAAGAGAAACAGAGGTTAATAACAGATATGATTCAATGCAGAGAGGTCTGTTAATACATAGTGAGCGAGAAAGGTGACTGGAAAGGAAAAACTCAATGCATCATGGGAATCCCCCGGCAGTCTATGTCTATTGCAGCATAACTAAGGGAGGATTCAGGGTCACCTGGTCCAGCCCTAACTATATGCTTTAGCAAAAAGGAAAGTTTTAAGCCTAATCTTGAAAGTAGAGATAGTGTCTGTCTCCTGAATCCAAACTGGAAGCTGGTTCCACAGAAGAGGGGCCTGAAAACTGAAGGCTCTCCCTCCCATTCTACTTTTAAATACTCTAGGAACAACAAGTAGGCCTGCAGAGCGAGAGCGAAGTGCTCTAATAGGGTGATATGTTACTACAAGGTCATTAAGATAAGATGGGGCCTGATTATTTAAGACCTTGTATGTGAGGAGCAGGATTTTGAATTCAATTCTGGATTTAACAGGAAGCCAATGAAGGGAAGCCAAAACAGGAGAAATATGCTCTCTCTTTCTAGTCCCTGTCAGTACTCTTGCTGCAGCATTTTGGATTAGCTGAAGGCTTTTCAGCGAGTTGTTTGGACATCCTGATAATAATGAATTACAGTAGTCCAGCCTGGAAGTAATAAATGCATGAACTAGTTTTTCAGCGTCACTCTGAGACAGGATATTTCTAATTTTAGAGATGTTGCGCAAATGGAAGAACGCAGTCTTACATATTTGTTTAATATGTGCATTGAAGGACATGTCCTGGTCAAAAATGACTCCAAGGTTCCTCACAGCGTTACTGGAGGCCAAGGTAATGCCATCCAGAGTAAGAATCTGGTTAGATACCATATTTCTAAGCTTTTCAGGGCCGAGTACAATAACCTCAGTTTTATCTGAATTAAGAAGCAGAAAGTTAGCGGCCATCCAGGTCTTTATGTCTTTAAGACATTCCTGCAGTTTAACTAATTGGTGTGTGTTATCTGGCTTCATGGACAGATAGAGCTGGGTGTCATCAGCATAGCAGTGAAAATGTATGCTATGTCTTCTAATGATACTGCCTAATGGAAGGATGTATAATGTAAACAGAATTGGTCCTAGCACTGAACCCTGTGGAACTCCATAATTAACCTCAGTGTGTGAAGAGGACTCTCCATTTACATGAACAAATTGGAGTCTATTAGATAGATATGATACAAACCACTGCAGTGCAGAACCTGTAATACCTACAGCATGTTCTAATCGCTCTAATAGGATATTATGGTCGACAGTATCAAATGCTGCACTAAGGTCTAGCAGGACAAGCACAGAGATGAGTCCACTGTCAGAGGCCATAAGAAGATCATTTGTAACCTTCACTAAAGCTGTTTCTGTGCTGTGATGAGCTCTGAAACCTGACTGAAACTCTTCAAATAAACCATTCCTCTGCAGATGATCTGTTAGCTGTTTGACAACTACTCTTTCAAGGATTTTTGATATGAAAGGAAGGTTGGAGATTGGCCTATAATTAGCTAAGACTGCTGGGTCTAGAGATGGCTTTTTGAGTAAAGGTTTAACTACAGCTAGCTTGAAGGCCTGTGGTACATAGCCGATCATTAGAGATAGGTTGATCATAAATCAGAGGTGTGGACTCGAGTCACATGACTTGGACTCGAGTCAGACTCGAGTCATCAATTTTATGACTTTAGACTTGACTTGAAAAAATGTTCTAAGACTTGTGACTTGACTTGGACTTTTACACCAATGACTTGGGACTTGAATTGGACTTGAACCGGTTTACTTGAAAAGACTTGATATTTTACCCCAAATATAAAATTTAACATGCATATTATATAGAGATTGAAAATGTGACGTCATTCACGGGTAGAACCGCAAAGGATTCTGGGAACTCGTGGCAAGCGGTACTAGCGCACGCAGGCTTTCAATTAAAATCAGTTATACAGCGATAAAAAGAAACACAAAAATGTCAAGAAGCCGTTGTATTATTAACTGCAATAGCCGGTCGCATGACAGCCACGGGAAGCCGACGGGTAAAGAGATCGGTTGTTATCGGATTACGTTGTTGAAGAGAAATTGTTCAAGCCATGTTTCCGAAGTAACAAAGAGGCGACGGATGGCCTGGATTGCAGCCATTCAAAGATCAAATATAACGTCCCAGAACCCTCCAGCTCACAGGTTAGTCTGCTCCAAGCATTTACACGAAGGTCAGTGTTTTTTAGTAGTTAATACGTCATTTTCATAACATAATTGGTGATATAGGTTACAGGCAAGTCTGGCGCTGAACAGAAATTGTCGCGCTATGCTCCTTTATTTATTGTGCATAAATAGTGAATTGTCCTGACACAATATTGCGTTTCGCTTCTGTTATTATGGTACATTGACAAAAACATATGCTTTTATTCACAGGATAAAACAGGTTTTTTGTATCACTAATTGCCCAGTACGATTACAGCATACAATATTGTTGTCACTGCTACATTTCTGTGATGCTACCAGAAATTATTTCCACTACTAATTAATTACCATTGAGCTCAAAGGTCCTATTAATAAACGGTTAAGGAATGTATATTTATGACGACGATTTGTGAGACTGGTAAACTTATGATAGGTACGATGGTCTTTCGTTCGACACGGTGCGTTTCAAGGTCCTGTACCCATCTGTCGGTAAACTGTACCTGGGCTTGTTGCAGTGACCGGAAGTTACTAAACTTCATGAGTGTGTGCACTCACTCCAAGAACCGTATAAATATGCATATAAATATGCTACGATGAGATAGCTGACTTCATCTAACTAGCAAATGTTGTCCAGGCTATGTTGGTGATACAGTTTTTTTTTAATGTGTATGATATTTTTGTCATGCGATTTTAAAGCCGGTCCTACAACCGCATCCAAGAATAACATGCAGCTTATCTCAGAACTGTCGGTGAAAATTATTCTAGGAGCTAGGTTTAATTGAGCTGCATTTTAAAGAGGTGCAATTTCACAATTTGTGTATATTTTCTAAGTTCACTATTTTGTCATGTGTTGAGAAAAACACAGATTTTAAAATTACATGGTCTAATATTTACATTTAGCATAACTGCAACATTATTTTTTCGTTGTTTTTTTTTTAAAGACTCGAAAGGACTTGAAATTCAAAGTTTCAGACTTGTGACTTGACTCGGACTTTTACACCAGTGACTTGAGACTCGACTCTGACTTGCCTGACATTACTTGAGACTTGACTTGAGACTTGAGGATAAAGACTTGAGACTTACTTGAGACTTGCAAAACAATGACTTGGTCCCACCTCTGTCATAAATGACAATCAACAATATAAACCTGACAATGCCATTTGGCTGTAACAGATCTATTGTTCTTTCAAAAACCTACATAGCCACATCAGCTTATGGAAAATACCTAAAAGAGAAGAGTTTGTTTTCTTTAAAAAAAAAAAAAAAAAAAAAAAAAAGCACCAGCCTGTTGCAAATACATTTGTTGAAGTATTTGACTTTACTGTTTTTAAAAGACTGTGTTTTCATATTGTGTGCTATTACATTGAATCTTTTAGCAAGTGAGTAACAAGAACTGCAAGTGACATAGATATAAGATTAAAACATTTTTTCCCAAATTATGTGAAACACAAGATGGAGACACAGACATTTTTATTGTGAAGAAATTGGTGATAATGAATAATGTATGTAATAATAAATACTACCCTGAATTGGTACAAGCGTATTGTAGAGCCAGTCTTGCTCTTAATGCTATCACCGCCAGACTATGCAGCATGTATTCATGACTAGAGGTCAGTGGATTTTTTTTTTAGTAATTCCTCTATCAGTAGTAGCAAGCAGTGTGAATTGCAGAAACAGTCGGTCAGTTCGCCCTAACCAAATTTTATTGAGTCACATGCACTGACTGCATAAAAGTCCTGAAAGGGGACATGGGTACTAACTGTTATGTGAAGGCTGTGTGCAGGCAGGAGTGGTAGTAGGAGAACCCACGGTGCAGACACTCAGAGGCAAAACTTGAATTCAAATGTAACATAACTGGATATATCAAAATAAACTTACACAGGAAGCCTGACCAACCACACAGCATGGCATAAGGGTAGATCACAACACCGTCAAACTGAAACACAGGGCTTAAATACATAGAGGGAGCAATCAGGGAATGGGCAACAGGAGGGAAACACAGCTCTCAGGCCTAACGAGACAAAGGAAGCAAAACCAGACGCATTTACATGAGACATGGACTTTCAAAGTAAAACAGGAAACATAACACAGACTGTGCTTACAGACAGGCTCACAGGCAGACACTGCAACAGAGGGAACAGAGACGTGGGACCAGGGCAGACACAGACACTGACTGGACACGGGGATATAGCAACTAAGGATTACACAGAGACATAAACCATAAGACAGAATGATAAATAATATAATAAACTCAAAACTCTGGGTCAACGACCCAGGCATCCTAACACTGACAGTCACTTTATGGAAAAGGAATTCTTTAAGTCTTTTTATGGTAACAAGTTTAAAGGAGACAAGCTTTTTGATTCAACACACCAACCTTTGGTGGCATAATGGATATCCTGTTATCATTCACTGTTTTGGAAGCAAAACAGTCATCTGGGAACATCTCTTTATAGTAAAGAGAAAACTACTGAGACATTTCGTGTAAGTCAAATAAAACTGTGAAGGGAGATTTGCCCAAATTTGCAGTGATGTAACAGTGACATGTGAATGCAGTGGTTAACTGTGCTTAACTGCTTTCAACTTGCACAGATCATGGTGTGCAGCTCCTTGGCCATGATTGGTTACAGTGGACTCTAATTGAAAAGGCATCCAGTTTACTCATGATCTGACGCCAAAGACAAGAGAGCCAACCCTTGTATCTATTCTATGCACACTATAAATATATTATTTACATTTTTAAATGGAGCCTTTCAGTATTATTTATTTTTGATTTGCATCAATATATTCCAAAAGAAAATAAAAGTAAAAATAAATGCACGAAAATACTGTCACTCTTTGAAGTTGTGCTTTCATGGAGGGAATTGTGGCATAAAATTGTGAATGAAAGAAACCCTCTAATAGAGGGAAAACAAAAATAGAGAGTTTATGAAAGGGAAAAGGCAGGCAATGAGGAAGAAGCCAAAGCACTAAACTAGATGGAGCTGTAAACCAGCACAGAGCGAAGAGGGTGAAGCAGAGTGAATGATGTAATATTAAAGCTGTGTTGAACATATGTAATAACTTCCAGGTGGTTGTTCAGGTTAATCAAGCACTTGTAATTCAAGTAACTCTTAAAGATTTGAACCTCAAAAACGTTTTAATTTACCATTCACATATAGCCACACACACTGCTCCACACAGAAAATTACACACCACGTTGCACTGCTACTGCATCTAATGCTATTGTGGCTGTTGTTGCCATTATGGTTATTATTATGCAGACACAGAGTGAATATGAAATGACTTTGCAGGACCGCTTCACACCGCATCCTGTGACATGTATGAAGAATACAAAAGAAATGCATTAACTACGTAACATCATTTCTCATTTCTGTCTATGTAAATGCCTGCATCTGTTGGTTTTCCATTGTTGTTTTCATTGCACCTTAAAATGACGCTCTAATTATTGTTGTTGCCTAACTTTTCTGTATGAAATGCCTTGCAGTGATGTGGACTTGGCAGTTAAAAAATTTACAATATGCATACACTGCCCCAGCACTGCATTTATGTGTGCATGAGATTGTGTGAAATCAGTTCCCATCTTTGAAGAACAAAAAAAAAAAAAATTAAATAATTAAATAAACAATAAGAACAGATAGAGCCAGCAGTGTGTTTGCTAATAGATTCTCTTTCTGTTGTTTCTCCCTTGAATCTTTTTTTAACCATACCAATGCTTTCTATTGCTCTTATTTTTGTCGCTTTTCTCTGCAGAAGCCGGTAAAGTCAGATTTATCACAAGCCACCATAGCAAACTTAACTTCTCAAAACATTTCTGTGACTTTCACAAATACATATTCTCACATTTTAGGATAATTCTATGAGATTGACTAATAAATAACCAAATAATAGCTTTCAAAAAATACTGAGGTATAACAAAACACTTTATGTTTACGTTATGGTAAATGAACAGTTTTATAGAGATTTTTATAAGACAGATATTGTGTACATTGGTAACAATGGTACATTCTATTGCTATTCTGCATTCCTGTAGAGTAATACTTTATGGATTTTTAAAAAGTAAAAACCAACTTCCAGTTGAAGAATTTAACTCAGACACATGAAAAAAGGCAGAGATCAATAACTGTTCTGCAACAAAAAACTCTGTTATGTACCAGAAATAATTTCTCTTTTCTCTTGCAATGTTGGAAAATACTGTAATTTCCTTTTTATAGATCTTTAGAACTCCTCCTTGAATCGCTACCTTATCGTGGTGGAGGGGTTTGTGTGTCCCAGGGATCCCAGGGGCTATGTTGTCTGGGGGCTTTTGCCCCCTGGTAGGGTCTCCCATGGCAAATTGGTCCTGGGTGAGGGACCAGACAAAGAGCGATTCAGAAGACCCTTATGAAAAGGATATCGAGGGAACAGTTTACCCTGCCCGGGATAGGGTTACCGGGGCCCCGCCCTGGAGCCAGGCCCAGCGTCTGGTGGCTGGGCCTTAGTCCATGGGGCCCGGCCGGGCACAGCCCGAAGAGGAGACATGGGCCCATCCTCCCGCTAGGGTTGCCAACTCCCTGAAAAATAAATAAGGGACACCTCGTGGCCAGGGCCGGGCGACCCAGTTGTCTTCACCCTTCCTAGCTCTTTTTTTGTGTGTGAAATCATTTTTTTAACCATTTGACTTGAAGTTGATTTAAGTAGATATATTCTACTTAAATCATATTCTATTCTTTGTGATATGAACACATGTGAAACAAATGATCATTTAGCCATTTATTTTTAGCTCAAAATGACAACATTAACACAGTAAAACACGTCTCTTTCTTAAACAGAAGCCTGTCATGCTTAACTTTTGAGAATATAAGTAAATCTTTCTTTAAAAGAACTCTGTCCTGCTTAACTTAAAATAATAGAAAACAATAGAAAGAAAAATATTCTTGTAACAGTGCACATATAGTGCATTTACTACAATTGGCTTCAGTTGAGGTATTATTTCAGCTTTTCTAATGCTAATCAGCTGCTCCCGTTTCTAAACCCGCTTGTTCCCATGATTACGCACCTTAACTCGTCATCATTATTCATCTATGTATTACTTTTATGTATTAGTCATCTATTTGTTGTAATCATCTATCCTTGCAGTTGTTTATTACACAAAATAAGTTATATTATCACACTTCTGGCCACATAGCGCTGTTATTCACTGCACATGCCCATATTAACTTTTCCCAGCCAGGTGTTTTCCTTTTCCCATTCTTCCCTTTCTCTGAGGGGAACAAACATTGCTGCTCTAATGCTGGGCTTACACTGTGCGATTTTTGGCCCATTTTGAGACGATTTTTGAGTCGTGCGACCGATTTGGTGATCGGCTTGATTTTGGCCTTCATCGTGGGTTGTGTAGTATACATGGGGTAAAGAGAAGTGATTAACACCTCACGACCAGCTCCCAATCATCAATCGCTCGTGAGGGTGTCACCGCAGCTGCTCACACTGCTCACGCGCAAACACGTAAACGTCGGTGAAAAAGACGGAATAGCACAGTGGTGCAGCGTGTGCACTATCCACAAGCGATGGAGGCAAAACTTGTAGAACTTTGGAAAGCTCATCCGAGCCTTTTCGATGTGGCCTCACAAAATTATCACGACCACAACAACCGTGAAAATAGTTGAATTTGCATTGCTGCTCAATCAGAGCTGTTTTTCAATGTTTTTCATTAGCAATTTAGCAAAGTTGATGGTGGTGGTGTGCGTGTCTGTGTGAGTGAAAGGCAGAGAGAGTGAGCGACAGATTTTCTGTTATAACCTTCATTTCATGGAGGCACAGTGTGAGCACTCAGGTCGCATCAGAGCATCGGGCGGTATAGTGTGAGACCCTGCATCGTGACCTACCAACTTCTAACCCCTGCGAGTCAATCGTGCAGTTTGAGCAGGAGCTGAATAACGTGACTGAAAAAAATCGCACAGTGTATGTCCAGCTTTAGGTGTACTGTCGTCCGAGACTTGCACCGCAGTGTTGGCGTTTGTTTCCCTGTTGGCCATGCTTCTTGTTGTGGTCATCTGTTGTCTTCTGGTATTTTCTCCGTAAGCGACCTTTCCTCGACCAATGAGATGAGCGGTGATCTGAATTGTCATACTCGAATTGTCATAAGTGTGCTGTCAGCTCATTGGTCACAAAGCAGGAGAGGGGCTGGGAATTATGTTTTCAAACAAAGTGTTAATTCCATTAAAAGTTATAGACTACTTTTGATTCTCACTGTATTACGGGACAAAGTGCGTCCCTTATTAGCTCAATACGGGACGTGTACTTTTGTTTCTAAATACGGGACGATTTCGTTTTTTAAGGGACGGTTGGCAACCCTACCTCCCGCAGGCCCACCACCCGCAGGAGGCGCCATAGGGGTCGGGTGCATTGTGTGCTCTTTGCTTAGGCTGCTGCCCCCGCGACCCGGCCTCGGATAAAGCGGATGAAGATGGATGGACGGATGGATAGATCTTTAGAACAGTTAAATATTAAAATATACTTTTTGAATAAAGACTTTATCTTCTGTGTATATGCCAGTTAAAGGGAACCCCGACTATTATGACAAGTTACTCTAAATATGTTACAAATTATCTCCACTACATAAAAACATACTTGAGAATAACTACATTTTTTTGGTTATTCATTAAATCTTTGTTGTTTAAAACTATTTTGGAGCCGTGGGAGCAGCCATGTTTTTTTGCACACAATGCATTCTGGGACGATGACGTGTATTGGTTGTCGGTAGTATAGGTGCTTTTGTTCAGCTAACCTGTTTTGTTTTTTAAGTGTAGCAACCGTAATAGTCCACTGCAAAAGTCAAATGATCACTGCAGCATTACGGAGAGTTGAAAAACTGTCTAAATTTGTTCATCTGTAATAAAATGATCAGTGTGGCTGCTCTGCCAGGTGTAACAAATAAGTTTAACATCCAGGCATCCATCAAAACGGAATTTATGACATTTAACTGAGTTAGAAGTTAGCAGGGAGTTAGCTCGCAAGCTTCCATCTAAATATAATATACCATGTTCTGACTGAGAGATTTATTATCAAATTAAAACGTACAGCTCTGCTTTCACTTCCAACATAAATGACGACAGGAAAGTAAACTGCAGTGATATTTGTAGGGTTAATGAAGTTGGGCTAGCTGGTATATAATGATGTGCTACGTGATCGCTAGCACGACAAGCTATGTTAGCATAACATAAACAGTAAAACTGGAGGATGAATGCTAACAAACGGAAGACTTTTTTCCACTCGATAAAAGTTAATATGAGGGTTCCCAATGGTTAGGGGCAAATGCAATCGCATGGCAGGATCCTGTAAACGGACCAAACGTCAGTCAGGAGAACCACCGAGATAATCCATCCACAATATAAGGTTAGTCATTAATATACTGCTGCTGCATGGGCTGGGCTAGTTACATGGTAAGGGTTTAAAAACTGAGCTTTAAAATGATGAGAAGCCGACAGTGATCACTGACTGTTTTTAGGGGATTGTTGAGATTAAATTGAACAAGATCCAAAGCATTAAAACATGTTAAAAACACAACAGTCTTATTAAATGCAGACTACTTTGGGCCCGGAAGCAGGATTGATAATGTTATCACTTAAAGTCTGGATACCGGTTATGGAGGCTAACAAGGGCTGCCCAAAAAACATCTGGATTAAGACATACAGTGGGGCAAAAAAGTATTTAGTCAGCCACCGATTGTGCAAGTTCCCCCACCTAAAATGATGACAGAGGTCAGTAATTTGCACCACAGGTACACTTCAACTGTGAGAGACAGAATGTGAAAAAAAAATCCATGAATTCACATGGTAGGATTTGTAAAGAATTTATTCGTAAATCAGGGTGGAAAATAAGTATTTGGTCAATAACAAAAATACAACTCAATACTTTGTAACATAACCTTTGTTGGCAATAACAGAGGTCAAACGTTTACTATAGGTCTTCACCAGGTTTGCACACACAGTAGCTGGTATTTTGGCCCATTCCTCCATGCAGATCTTCTCGAGAGCAGTGATGTTTTGGGGCTGTCGCCGAGCAACACGGACTTTCAACTCCCGCCACAGATTTTCTATGGGGTTGAGGTCTGGAGACTGGCTAGGCCACTCCAGGACTTTCAAATTCTTCTTACGGAGCCACTCCTTTGTTGCCCGGGCGGTGTGTTTTGGATCCTTGTCATGTTGGAAGACCCAGCCTCGTTTCATCTTCAAAGTTCTCACTGATGGAAGGAGGTTTTGGCTCAAAATCTCACGATACATGGCCCCATTCATTCTGTCCTTAACACGGATCAGTCGTCCTGTCCCCTTGGCAGAAAAACAGCCCCATAGCATGATGTTTCCACCCCCATGCTTCACAGTAGGTATGGTGTTCTTGGGATGCAACTCACAGAGGTGTGGACTCGAGTCACATGACTTGGACTCGAGTCAGACTCGAGTCATTAATATTATGACTTTAGACTTGACTTGAAAAAATGTTCTAAGACTTGTGACTTGACTTGGACTTGAACCGGTTTACTTGAAAAGACTTGATATTTTACCCCAAATATAAAATTTAACATGCATATTATATAGAGATTGAAAATGTGACGTCATTCACGGGTAGAACCGCAAAGGATTCTGGGAACTCGTGGCAAGCGGTACTAGCGCACGCAGGCTTTCAATTAAAATCAGTTATACAGCGATAAAAAGAAACACAAAAATGTCAAGAAGCTGTTGTATTATTAACTGCAATAGCCGGTCGCATGACAGCCACGGGAAGCCGAGGGGTAAAGAGATCGGTTGTTATCGGATTACGTCGTTGAAGAGAAATTGTTCGAGCCATGTTTCCGAAGTAACAAAGACGCGACGGATGGTCTGGATTGCAGCCATTCAAAGACCAAATATAACGTCCCAGAACTCTCCAGCTCACAGGTTAGTCTGCTCCAAGCATTTACACGAAGGTCAGTGTTTTTTAGTACTTAATACGTCATTTTCATAACATAATTAGTGATATAGGTTACAAGCAAGTCTGGCGCTGAACAGAAATTGTCGCGCTATGCTCCTTTGTTTATTGTGCATAAATAGTGAATTGTCCTGACACAATATTGCGTTTCGCTTCTGTTATTATGGTACATTGACAAAAACATATACTTTTATTCACAGGATAAAACAGGTTTTTTGTATCACTAATTGCCCAGTACGATTATGTATTTATGACGACGATGTGTGAGACTGGTAAACTTATGATAGTACAATGGTCTTTCGTTCTACACGGTGCATTTCAAGGTCCTGCACCCATCCGGCGGTAAACTGTACCTGGGCTTGTTGCAGTGACCGGAAGTTACTAAACTTCATGAGTGTATGCACTCACTCCAAGAACCGTATGATTATAAATATGCATATAAATATGCTATGATGAGATAGCTGACTTCATCTAACTAGCAAATGTTGTCCAGGCTACGTTGGTGATGCAGTTTTTTTTAATGTGTATGATATTTTTGTCATGCGATTTTAAAGCTGGTCCTACAACCGCATCCAAGAATAACATGCAGCTTATCTCAGAACTGTCGGTGAAAATTATTCTTGGAGCTAGGTTTAATTGAGCTGCATTTTAAAGAGGTGCAATTTCACAATTTGTGTATATTTTCTAAGTTCACTATTTTGTCATGTGTTGAGAAAAACACAGATTTTAAAATTACATGGTCTAATATTTACATTTAGCATAACTGCAACATTATTTTTTCTTTTTTTTTTTTTTAAAGACTCGAAAGGACTTGAAATTCAAAGTTTCAGACTTGTGACTTGACTCGGACTTTTACACCAGTGACTTGAGACTCGACTCTGACTTGCCTGACATTACTTGAGACTTGACTTGAGACTTGAGGATAAAGACTTGAGACTTACTTGAGACTTGCAAAACAATGACTTGGTCCCACCTCTGGCAACTCAGTATTCTTCGTCCTCCAAACACGACGAGTTGAGTTTATACCAAAAAGTTCTACTTTGGTTTCATCTGACCACATGACATTCTCCCAATCCTCTGCTGTATCATCCATGTGCTCTCTGGCAAACTTCAGACGGGCCTGGACATGCACTGGCTTCAGCAGCGGAACACGTCTGGCACTGCGGGATTTGATTCCCTGCCGTTGTAGTGTGTTACTGATGGTGACCTTTGTTACTTTGGTCCCAGCTCTCTGCAGGTCATTCACCAGGTCCCCCCGTGTGGTTCTGGGATCTTTGCTCACCGTTCTCATGATCATTTTGACCCCACGGGATGAGATCTTGCATGGAGCCCCAGATCGTGGGAGATTATCAGTGGTCTTGTATGTCTTCCATTTTCTGATGATTGCTCCCACAGTTGGTTTTTTCACACCAAGCTGCTTGCCTATTGTAGATTCACTCTTCCCAGTCTGGTGCAGGTCTACAATACTTTTCCTGGTGTCCTTCGAGAGCTCTTTGGTCTTGGCCATGGCGGAGTTTGGAGTCTGACTGTTTGAGGCTGTGGACAGGTGTCTTTTATACAGATGATGAGTTCAAACAGGTGCCATTCATACAGGTAACGAGTGGAGGACAGAAAAGCGTCTTACAGAAGATGTTACAGGTCTGTGAGAGCCAGAGATTTTCCATGTTTGAGGTGACCAAATACTTATTTTCCACCCTAATTTACGAATGAATTCTTTACAAATCCTACCATGTGAATTCATGGACTTTTTTTTCACATTCTGTCTCTCACAGTTGAAGTGTACCTCTGGTGCAAATTACTGACCTCTGTCATCATTTTAAGTGGGGGAACTTGCACAATCGGTGGCTGACTAAATACTTTTTTGCCCCACTGTATGGCTTCAAAAAGTTTTGGTGCTTTACAACAAACGCTCTCAGTCGCCGTTGCCATTGGCAAGCAGCAGAGGTGTGGACTCGAGTCACTTAACTTGGACTCGAGTCAGACTCGAGTCATTAATTTTATGACTTTAAACTTGACTTGAAAAAATGTTCTAAGACTTGTGACTTGACTTGGACTTTTACACCAATGACCTGGGACTTGAATTGGACTTGAACCGGTTTACTTGAAAAGACTTGATATTTCACCCAAAATCTAAAATTTTACACGCATATTATATAGAAAGTGTGCATCATTTATTAAAACCACACTCCATATGTATGTGTGCGTGAGCTGTAGCACAGCCAATCAAATTAACCAGATCTTTTTTTAAAAAGAAAAAAAAAACGCTCAAAAATGTTATTTTTTTCAGATACATAAACTATGAAGTAGTCAACAAAAAACGAAATGCAATATGCAAATCATGCAAGAAGAGAATCACAGACAGAGATGGAACAACTTCCAACTTTCTCCGACAGTTGAAGTTGCATAAAGGACAGTAGGTGGTGCTTCTCTTTTGCTACGATGAGATCATGACTTCATCTAACTAGCAAATGTTGTACAGGCTATGTTGGTGATACAGTTTTTTTTAATGTGTATGATATTTTTGTCATTTTTTAAAGTCGGTCCTACAAGCGCATCCAAGAATAACATGCAGCTTATCTCAGAACTGTCAGTGAAAATTATTCTTGGAGCTAAGTTTAATTGAGCTGCATTTTAAAGAGGTGCAATTTCACAATTTGTGTATATTTTCTAAGTTCACTATTTTGTCATGTGTTGAGAAAAACACAGATTTAAAAATTACATGGTCTAATATTTACATTTAGCCATTTAACATTTAACTGCAACATTCTTTTTTCATTTTTTTTAAAGACTCGAAAGGACTTGAAATTCAAAGTTTCAGACTTGTGACTTTACTCGGACTTTTACACCAGTGACTTGAGACTCGACCCTGACTTGCCTGACATTACTTGAGACTTGACTTGTGCCTTGAGGATAAAGACTTGAGACTTACTTGAGACTTGCAAAACAATGACTTGGTCCCACCTCTGGCAAGCAGTAGCCACATAGACACCAGTAGTTTTCCCTGACTCTCTCATCCTCGTGTGACGGATTGGCTTCATCTTCATCTAAACAAAGTGCTGGTTGACTATTTTCATTCTCTCTCCCGGTTTGCTCTGGTTCAAACTGGAAAGGTTGAACAGAAGCCATTTCCAGTGCGCTGCTAACTGTGAACTGGATGCGGTGCAACCGTATGACGTCACTACCCAGAGTGCATTGAGAAGTAAATAACAATGGCGACCTACTGGTAAATCGGTTTTATATAAAATGTGCTTAAAAGGAAAACATTTGGTGTATTTTAATACCACATATAGTTATTGAAATTACAGTACATATTTTAGTGCAAACATGTCTTAATAGCCAGGGTTCCCTTTAAAGGGATAGATAGATAGATAGATAGATAGATAGATAGATAGATAGATAGATAGATAGATAGATAGATAGATAGATAGATAGAATTTTATTTCGAACATGCAAATATAATTGAAATAACAACAGAAAAAAAAACAAACAAAACTTAAAAATCATCAAGTTTTCATGTATATATCTTTGTCTACAGAATGCGTGTGCTATAATAATAAAGAAAATAAACCATTCACACACCGTGTTGTGTTCCACATGCACAGCATCAGCAGGCAGTCACATTTTATTTATTAAGTTACAGCAGACCAGCACAGTAAAAGGCTGACATGACAGACAAACCTGAAACACTGATTAAATAATCTAAAAGTAAAAAAAGATTTTTTTCTTGTCTTGTTATGTAAAACTAACTTGTACTTTCTTTTTACAATAACTTTACATGCTTGAGGAAATCAGAATATACTGCTTTGCACAACCATTTTTCTCAGTGTATGTATGTTGCTTCATTATGATGATCTGAGGGTTCTTTAGTCTCTGAAGTGAAGCCCTTCATTACACATGCTCACTCCAGGTGACAGTCACAGTAAGTGTGCCTGCTTCCTGTCGTCAGCTGTGATTGCACACTGTCACAGTATCTGCATAGCAAGCAAAGGTTATTTAATAACAGCTTGCACATTGTTTGGGGGCAGCTGTCAGTCAAAAGGCAAATTTAATTGCTCTTAAAACCTCAAAATAAATTTCAGGTAAGGAAAATGTGGCAAATCGATGGCATTTGATGAAGAGAGATAATTTGTAATTACAAATTGCCATTTGAATTTTACACATTTCTGATATTTACATTATTATTACACATACACCAATTAAACTGTAAATGCACAATAGCTTTCTAATGTGTATAATTTAGCTATAATAAGAATAGTAGCTAAATAAGAAAGTAATAATAAGAAAGTAGCAAGAAAAGACACATTTTTCTTCAGGTCAACACCATAGTTTGTTTGCTGCCAGTATTTTCCAATATGTGTTCAGTTTTTTAACATACCATAATAAAATTCCCAGTACAGGCGTCCCATGAATTTCCTACAGTGGTCTACAGGAGACAATTGATTGTTCACATGTAATTATGTGAAAGCACAAAATACAAATCTCACCATGGTGCTGTGCAAGAGGATACATCTGTTAGCAAAATTTTTACCCACTCATTTAATATCATGGCTGTGTCATGAATTTACAGAAGCATTTTTAGCAAAATGACTCATTATCTTCTGGTGTGTGTGTGGGGAGGGGATTATATATAGTAAAATAATTTGTAGCCTCATTAATTTCAATTTCCTTGATCAAAAAAGCCTTACTATGTCATTATTTTCTTTTTATAATGTGCCACCTCTCCTCTTGTGAGCTACATATCAAATATAAAAGCTTTATCTGTTGCTGTACCAATGAAGAGGAATGTTTCCATGGAGATGATTTGCCAAGCTTAATGTTTGCTGTTTCTATGGGTCAAACTGAGGAGTTATATTTGTCATGTTTTACTTTGCTAGGTGACAGCCAAAATGTTACTACTGCATGTAACTACACCAGTGTGAAATACAAATTTCCAAATAACACTTTAAGTTAAATTTGAACATTAAGTAAAAGTTTAACTGAGAAAATAATGAAACTAATATAGAGCATTTAGTAATAGTAGCAAATAGCTCCATGTAGAATCTACACCAGTTAACAATGTGTTTTGCCTTATCTTCAGTCAGAAGCTAGTCCATGAAGCCAGATAACATACACCAATTAGTTAAACTGCAAGAATGTCTTGACCTCAAATTTTCCATATTACCCCATTAGAGTTCTTCTCTCTCAGCTTTCAGGCCTCTCTCTACTTTTAAGAATAGGCTTAAAATTTTCCTTTCTAATAAAGTCTATAACACAGATGTTCCTGTATAGGGCTTTGGAGCGTGATGTCACGGGAGGTGGACCACGCCCCCTTCCGCCATGACAGTAGGCCAGACAAAGGATAAAGCTTCAGCTATGGTTTGTACGTGTTGTGTTGTCGGTTGCAATGTTAGATCACACGATCGTGAAGGCAAGAAGCTGGATAATGGGCTCTCTTTTCATCATGTTCCATAACGAAGAAAGCTTTGTAATGAAGACTGTCATTTCCAAAACACTGCCCCCCCCCCCTCTTTTTTACGCACACACAATTTGTTTTTACACATACAAATCTTTTTTATGCACACACAAATTTTTTTCACACATACAAATCTTTTTTACACACACACAATTTTTTTTTACACATACAAATCCTGATTTACAAGTACAAAATATTTATGACCACATTTTGAGCCCATATAAAACATGCTAATGTGTGATGCTGCAGAACCACGTCATGTCGACTGAGTAGCTTGTGATTTGGCATTATTGCAGGCAAACCAGCATATGAATTGGATGTAACAAATCCAGACTGGGCACCAACACTGCACATGGGGCACGACGACATACCTGTATCAGACTCGGACCGGCACGCAAGGCCTATGCAACGGAAGCGAAAAAGAGCACCCATCGGAGGTAAACACCCCCCCTCTAAAAACATACTAAATTGCTGTAGTACACTAATCCGCACATAACTTCCAGATGAATCACACACCTCTCATTGGAATATTGGTGTACATTTACCTTATGTGTATGCACTAATTTTATCTTACAGGCTTTCGTTATGCAGCTGCAGAGTCTGAAGGTGTGCCCCGTGCAGAAGCGATCGATGAAGATCTGACAGAAGACCAACAACAAAATCACAATGTCATGGAGGCAGTGGACAGCAGTTGTGTTGGACAAGTGGAGGTTGAGGTACCAGCTGCAAATGTGGACAGTGGTGATCGGACAGACAGCGTCACGGAAGCTAAAGGGAAGATGAAGGATTGTGTGTGCAATGAACAGGGCAGAGCAGAAATAAACCGGCTGTTGGAGGAGAACAGACTGCTTCGATCACAGTTGCAAAAGACAGAGCTGAATGAACATTTCTTAAAGGATGATACCGAAAAAGTAAGATATTACACTGGACTACATTGTTATGCTGTCTTAATGTCCCTCTTCAACACTGTCAAAGATTTCCTGCCAATATCGAAGAAACTGACAGGTTTCCAAATGCTCTTACTCACACTAATGCGTCTGAGACTTGATCTTCCAGTCCAGCATCTTTGTCATCTATTCGATGTGTCCCACAAAACACTGTCTTCTATCTTCGCCGATACCATTGATGTTTTGTATGCCCGCTTAGGAGCACTGGTGCACTGGCCTGAGAGGCCACAATGCCTCCACAGTTTACTGAAACTTTTGGAAAACGAGTAGCCATCATTGTTGACTGTTTTGAGATTCGAACAGAAAGACCATGTAATTTAAAGGCACGTGCACAAAGATACTCTCATTATAAGGGTACACACACCATAAAATACCTCATCGGGATTACACCCCATGGAGCTATTTCTTTCATTTCCAGGGGATGGGGGTGGCGTGCATCAGATAAACACATCACAGAGAAATGTGGCATTCTTCAAAAGCTGTTACCAGGGGATGTAGTATTGACTGACAGAGGCTTCCCAAAACGGTATCAAATGGTCCTGTGTTATAGCTTTATAGCACTTCAGTTTCTCTATCCTTTTTTCTATAGTACATATGACCTGCAAAGTAACATACCATATTCATTATTTATATCGCACATCATATTATGGATGGTTATAGATAGCTTTCCAGATAATAGTAAAATGCATTTTTTGTGCATGCTGAATGTAGCCCAACAGGCATCTGACCCTTTATCTCCTAAAAATGTATTTTACTGTTCCATTTTTTGAACTGTGAATAATGACTATTGTGTTTTATCCGGGATAGTGCCAGACATTATTTCAGAGAGTGTTCCAGATAATGACTTTGGGTTACTCTGGAGATAATTTCATGGCCATTTTCTCCATATTATCTATCAGTTCATTCATGTGTCTCTCTGTTTCAGACATTTTTCTCTAAGCTTTTTTCTTCTTTCTCTGCCTGTTGATTTTGGCAGAATAGTCCAGTGTCTTTGTGGTTCATAATTACCCGCCATATGACACAATCCTTTGTTAATTTCAGATTGTGGTAATTGTCACTACATGTTGCTATTGTGGGGAGTCTGGTGCAGTTGGCAGTCCTAAGTCGATTCCTTTGACAGTCACATGAAATAACAACAGGCATCACAGATTTGAAATCTAAGACCACCTGCCTGGTGTAACAGCTTTTGGAGGGTTTTCGAGAGGCAGAGAGATGAAAAAATCTAGTAAAGTAAGACTTTTTACCTGGTTGTCACTTCAAGGGTAATTTTTCTGGTTATGTCACAACTTAATCTTGTAGTGGTGTTCTGCTGCAGAGTTATTCTCCTTTGTGTTTTGGTAAATATTTGTGTGATTTTCAGTGCTTTGGAAAAATCTTATAGCCACCCCTCACTGTGCTTCTGAGGAGCCAGATTTTCCTGTTGTTTTTTGGTTGTTTTTTTTTTTTTGTTTTGTTTTCTTCTTCTTTTTGGCCAGTGGCTGCTTTTTCACTAATTTTCAGTTCAGTCCATGTACCTGACCTGTTTTGTTTTTGTTTTTTAATTAAGGTAAGTCTTAGTTGTGTGTTTCTTTTATCTGTTTATTTATTCATGTCTGTTAGTGATATCACTTATATTACAGAATATGTGTAATATGACAATGTCTAAGGTAACAGGTGGGAGAAACAAAAGAAAAGGGAAGAGAAGAAAATAAAAGGAATGGGAGAAAAATTGGAGAAAATAGAATAAAAGGGCAGAGCACAAATAGAAAAATGCAATAGATTGTCAAGATTGCCAAAAAAAAAAAGGAGCAAACAGTACCTGGAACAGAAAAAAGGAAAAAGCAAAGATACACAAATCAACAATCTTTTATGTGAGTGTGTGTGTGTATGTGTATATGTGTGTGCGTGTGTGCATCTTTGTCACAAATTTATTTCATAATAAGGGTGAGAAGGTGCAATAACACCCCAGAGACAGACAGACGAAGATCCTGGAGATCCAGGCAATCCACCGTCCCTAAGAGTACCAAACACCTGTGGCCACACATCTCGATGACAACTTCTTGCCCAGCCCAGCAGAAAAACTGTGAGAGTTCCTAAATGGAGACAAAAAAGTGAGAGTCCCAGAGAACCAGAGGCAACGGGTGGCTGACCCCCTCCAGAGGCCAGCCACCCCGGTACAAGCCATCAGTGCCCAGGGCCCCAGGTGCCCAAAAGCTTTTCATGCACTTGAACTTTTCAAAGGGAGGCATGGCTAAGGTGGAGAAGCAGTATCAAGACCCAAGCTCATAAGAGAAGGTTAATGGCAACATATGTGACTTTATTAATCCACACAAAAGAAGCTTGTTGTAAAACAACTCCCTTATGTGCACCATTGGTGGACATGTTAAAGCCAGAACAACTGAGGCCGAGATTTTGCGTGCAAAGTTATCAGCTGAGCCAACAGCAGACAGTGGAATGACACTGAAATCAGCTGATCTAACAGAGTGGCAGCTGAGTTTCATTTTGTGGCCTGCCTGAGCTACTGCTATGTCAATTTGGTGGGTTGATTGTGACAAGTGTGAGTAGAAAAAAATGACAATTAGGACATTTATAAAAGCATAAACAGTGAACTCAATGCTTTCTGGACTTGTGATTCATACAAAACAAGATTACAGAAAGGAACATAATCGTTGAGAAACTGTGATAGGATTTTTCCACTATTGTTGACATAAAAAAAAAATCAATCAGTGATAAAGAGTAGATATTTTAGCAACATTCCCCTATTTGTTATAATTAACTTCCTGATAACTCCTGCCATCTGTAAACCAACACCTAATATCAAAAGGAAATACTTTTCATTACAATTTTTTTTTTAATTTATTTAACCTTTATTTAACCAGGAATGTCCCGTTGAGATCAAAGACCTCTTTTTCAAGGGAGTCCTGGCCAAGAGGCAGCACATTTCAAGACAAATACATACGAACAAACAAAGTTAAAATTACACAAAACAATTACACATTATTGAGGCAGCCTGTAGGCCTTTGAGTTTAGTTTTAAAAACATTTAAAGACAACAATTCAGTTAGTTTCCAGTCTTTCTGTAACATGTTCCATGAAAAAGGCGCAGAGTGGACAAAGGCTTTCTTACCCAGCTCTGTGCGGACAAGGGGAACAGACAACAGCAGCTGATCATTTGAGCGCAAGGAGTAAGAACCACTATTTGTCCTTGTGACCAAAGTACAAATATAAGGAGGCAGCAATCCAAGCATAGCTTTGTAAATAAAAGTGTACCAATGCCCCTGTCTTCTAATGGCCAAAGAAGGCCATTTTACTCTTAAGTACAAATCACAGTGATGGGTCAGGTATTTACAATTGGTAATAAACCTCAAGGAAGCATGATACATCGTGTCCAACATTAGAAGACATGAAGAAGAAGCGTTCATATACAGAATGTCACCATAATCTAACACAGATAAAAAGGTTGCAGTGACAAGATGTTTTTTTACTGCAAAAGAAAAGCACTGTTTATTACGGAAGAAAAAACGAAGTTTAAGTCTCAGTTTCTTTACTAGTCTCTCTATATGTGGTTTAAAGGTGAAGGAGTCATCAATCCAGACACCAAGGTATTTATATTCATGAACTATCTCTATGACATTTCCTTCAAGGGTGGACACCACTGGAATAGGCTCCGGGACCTTCTTTGACTTGGAAAACAACATTAGCTTAGTCTTGTCAGCATTGAGAACTAATTTTAGCTGAATAAGTGAATGCTGGAAAGCAACAAAGGCTTTCTGTAAAGTTTCAATGGCCTGAGCAAGAGATGATCCATAACAGTAAATAACTGTGTCGTCAGCATAAAAATGCAAATTTGTGTCTGAGACATTTTGACCCAAGTCATTGATATATAAAAGGAACAGAAGGGGACCCAAAACTGAGCCCTGTGGCACCCCCTTGTGGACAGCAACAAATTTAGAACAAAGACCTTCAAGTTTAATGCACTGGGTTCTATTTTTCAGATAATTTGAGAACCACGCTAATGCATGTTCTGACAATCCAAGGCTGAGCAGTCTGTTTTTTAGCACTGCATGATCAACAGTGTCAAAAGCTTTTGAGAGGTCAATAAAGAGTGACGCACAGTACAATTTCTTATCAAGTGCCACAATAATATCATTTATCACTTTCATAGTGGCAGTGTTAGTACTGTGTTTTTTCCTGAATTTGAAGAGATGAAAGCGACTAAACTCCTTTGCTTCACTTAAACCACATGCACGTATTAACCAGACTGACAACCTTCGTACCCCACTCAAAGTTTATATGTGGAACAAATCTAAAACCATGAATGCCTAATTAACTAGCTGTGGTTTTTTTAAGGCTTATACAGTAAAAAACAGCCCATCTGGTGTCACAATCCTCAAGGTTTGAGCTGAATACTAATCTTGTGAAATTCATAACCACCCCTGTAGCTCATTTGGTAGCATTTTGTCAGACTGCCTACTTGCTGTTTCAGACATAGCACAAAGAAAAAATGGATTTAGGAAGCTCTGGTGAGAATATTACTCTCTGGAAGACTAAAACTGAACAGCCAACAGGTGTTCAAATAAAAGAGGCATCAGATTTGATCATGTGTTGGCAGAAAGACAGACAAGTCTAAAAATGGTAGTCTCTCAGAGCGAGGCTTAGCCATGGATATTAAGACATGAACACATGCATACACACACAAACCTATAAACTTTAAACACAGTACAAACCAATAAAGAGAGAAAGTCTTCCATATTTCTCCCTCCATAGCTTCTTTTAAACGTACATACACACACACACACACACACACAACTATACAACTGTATTAAAATGATATCCTGGCATGGTGCTCTCCTCTCCATCTTGGTGATGGTTTCATTTTTATCTCTGTTCTGGTGATTTATAGGGCCAACCGGCTGCTATTAGTTAGCTTAAAAAATGGCAGTGCACTGAGGAATACCAGCCTTGATTGGACCAGACATGTTCCTCCACCTTCTCACTTTGTGCAGCCTAGAAATCGCAAACACATTCAGCACTACACACTTACATACACTGCATACATACACTGTAAGCACAGAAACAATCCTGACCTATTCAATTCAATCCTGGCATTTTTCTACAGCCAGAGAAAAGAAAAGAAAACTACAGTACTTTAGTACTGGTATCAGGTTTTGTGTCAGTGCCAATATGGAGCATGCTAATCTCACATGTCTTTTCATTTTCCTGGCTTCTATTAGAGAAGTAAGTAATCAGTAAGGAAAATAACAACCATGACACATCATGACACAGTCATACGGCACTTTTAGTAATAATATTTATTACTATGTCTCAACTGGCTAATAAAGCTAGGATGGAATGCTGTAAGATTTAATATTTTTGAAACCTTCCTTTCATGGCATAAACACTGTAATTGTCCTTTGACTTTTTTCAATTGCTCATATTTTTTCTATATCTGCATTTTGTGCTTGTGTTTAGTGTGTACCATTAATGCCTCAGGGATCCTACAGTCTTTAGCTGACCCACGGATCCAATTGTGCAATCAGTTTACATAAAGCTTCTGGCTATGCAATATATTTTCTATACTGAGGGAGAAGACTAATGGTTGAGGTGTTAGGACAGAGAAGAAAATAAATTGAGATGAAAAACAAAGTTGAGCATAAAAGGTAGGACAGGCTAAAATGGAATACAATCAGCCGCAGACTGCCATAATATATGGGAACAGTAACATTCTATGTACTGTAATGGGCTCTTACTGGTCCCATGGTAGAGCCTGTTAAGTCAGCGCCAATAATAATCATCACAGATGACATTAACGGAACTTTATGATAGGAATACAAGCAATAGATGATATGTACAGGGTTTAAACTGATTTTTAAAATAAAGTGAGCCACTTCCTGTGTGCAGAAAATCCATTCTGTGATACTTAACACTTAGGTACACTTAATCGATACCTGACACAAATGCAGGTGAAAATTCAGTATGTTTCAATTTCATTCAGTGGAACAGTTTCTGCAATGTTTCACTTCCTGTTACACTGAAAGATTTATAGTAAACAAAGAATTATTATGACATGATAATCATACGAATTCTCACCTGCTTTCTGAAAGGCTTTCCTGAATTTTACTCTTTAAGCATGGCCCCATTAAGCTACACAGGACTTCATATAGGACTGCATAAAACCACTCATGCTCTGTCTGCCTATCTATGCACAGCACATTATATTCAATGGGCTTATATGTACATTCCCTTGAAATTACTGAGTATTAGATGTCAGTCAGCAGGTTTGGTCAGCTAGCTTAGGCTTTGTTTACTATTCCACAGTATCACAGTTTCTATTTTGCCAGTCAATTTCTTTTCTTTCTCTCTCTCTCTCTGCATCATTATAGAATCTATAAACTATAAATTTGAACTGCACACAATAAAAATAGCTCTATTAAATTCAGCCTCAAAAGAGTAAAAAGCCCCTAAATCTTGAAATGTTGTCTGTCACTGCCCACAAGGTGACAAAAGCATGTCATGTGTGCATGGGTGAGCTCTTACACTTTACTCCAAGGTCACTACTAGTCCTTAATCAGGCAAACTAGAAGGGATTGATGTGGCAAAAAAAAGATGGAAAAAGGTGAAAGTCAAAGCAAAGAATGGAGTACAAGACCCCACTCTTTTGGACACAACTGCTTTTTTGCACACAAAAGAAGCTGCAAACTTCTCTAAAAATTTTATGTTTTAGAAAATTCTGAGCAAAATATAATTCATAAACTACCAGTAACTAGCACAACAGTGTTATTTTTGTACAAGTGACATGTTACTCTCCTTTTATGTTAAAAAAGATTTTGCAGTTTTAGTGAGTACTGTCATTTAAGTGACTAATAATATTTTTCTTAAGATTACAGAAAAGAAAAACATCAGACATCAAGTTTGAGTCTCTGCATGGTTGTTTGTAAAGTTAAAATTCTGGATGCCTCACAAACTGAGGTCTTTAAAGTTCATATACAATGACAGCACAAAGAATGCATGAGTGAGTGTGAGTGTGTCGGTTAAAGAGAGAGACTGTGAGAGACAATAAAGGAAAAGAATGTATGTGTGTGCTGCTATGCTAGCATGTCCTTGGTGCCCTCTCCCCAATCAATCTCAGTAGGAAATCTTCAGTTAGCCCCGCCCCTCTGCCAAAGCTAAACGAATTAATATTAATCAAGCATTGATTAAGGCTTTAACACTGACCGACCATTATTCACAACACCATCTTATCTCCTATTCATCCTTTTCTGTCTATTTCTCGACCCTGTCCTCATTCCGTACAGCAGATTGTCATTCTGAATTTCCCACTTTTACTTTTTTTTTTTTCTGTCTTAATGTGTTTGTGAGGCTGTCTTCATCCCAAATTCCTTACCTTTTCTACTAAATTTGAGTAATTATCTTTCTGTCTGTCTGTATTTATGGCAACTGTGGAGGGTATTTGACCACAGTGAACCCACATGACTTAACCTTTGTGACATTCCACTTTATCCTGATGGAAGCAGCCATCAGAAAATATGTATACTGTGATCATAAAGGGATGGACATGGCCAGCAGCAATACTCGGGTATGCTGTAGCATTTAAATGATGCTAAGTTGGTACTAGAGGGTTCAAAGTGTGCCCAGAAGCACATCATTACACCACGAGGACCACCAGCATGAACCACTGATATAAGGTGCTATGTATCCATGTCTTCCTGTTTCTTTTAAGACCTCCAAATGTTGCAGCAAAAGTTCAGTCACATTTTCACACATTTTTTTTCAGTCTTCTGTTGTCCACTTTTTATGAGTCTGTGTAAACTTTAGCCCGAGTTGCCTGACAAAAGCGACACATGATGTGTTCTTCTCATCATGCTTATCTCCCTCAAGATTTGACTAGTGGATAGAGAGATGCTATTTTTGTCTTCTTGGAACTAGTGGTCATTCGAGTTACCGTTGGCTTTGTAAATGCTCAAAGGGATCTGATCATTTTTGTCTTACCTCCTGCATCAGCAAGGAAAGGCTCAGTGGATTTTTCTTTCTCCTTTTTAGACCATTCTCTGTAGCTCCTTAAAGACTGTTGTGCTGGAAAAATCCAGTAGGTCAACAGTTTCTGGGACCACCCTGTCTGGCACAAATAGCCAAACTATGTTCCTTTTAAACACGTCTTCCCCATTCTGATACTTCCTTTAAACTTCAGCACGGAACCTTGACCACATCACTAGCCTAGATACACTGGAGTGTTGCTGTGTATTTGGCTGATTAGATCTTTGCATTAACAAGCTGCAAAGTTGGGGTAAAGTGACCAGTGATTGTATTTGTTTGAATATGAAATAAATTCCTCAACTTTTTTCTGGTTTATGCTGGATTTCACTACAATTTCCTCACTTTTAATACTTTTATAGTCAACTATGCATTAACCATTTTTCTGATCCCTTTATCCTCTTCTGTTCTACCAGAACACTTCCACTAATCCCCATTTCTTTTTATTTACTAAGTGCATCCAACCACTCTCTAGAGATCTCATGGAATGACATGTAAAAAACAAACAAACCCCAAAACAAAAAAACGAATCAGAGGAAAAGTGATAAAGAAAAAAAGAGTGAGAGAATGAAGTAAAGCAGACTGAATGAGCAAGGAATAAAGTGAGATGGAAGCTGGATGTAGGCAACTCAATAAAACACAATAGACTATTGTTCTGACATAACATTACTCACCTGGCCAAAGAATAGGGGAAAGAGAAACGTTCGGATAAAAAGGAAGAAAGACAGAAGATGAAACTAAGCAAAGTGAACATTAAAGCAGCATTAACAGGTAACGAAGAGAAGAAAAAAGATGTCTGCCAACAACCTAAAAGGAGGGAACAAACATTTTAGAAGAGGAAGAAGAAGAAGACTAAAACAGGCACAAAATTCTGACCACTTTGATTGAAAGAAAAGTACAGCTATATAGTTTATAGTAATTTTAGTCTATGGGAAGAATACCATTAACTGATAAACAAGTTAGATTTCCAAAATTAAAAAAAAAAACCCCCAAACAAACAGAAAAAGGTTGAGTTCTTCCTTCCCATTGTTGCCAAGTGCTTTCTTATAGGGCATTGCCTGATTGTTTGGGTTCTCTCTCTAATCCTGTGCCTTGAGGCAACTGAACTGAAAGTAATTGTATTTATTTAACAGAGCCTGTTAAATAAATGCAATATTTAACTGCATATGTTCTATCACAATTTATGGAAAGGCTGTTATATTATCCATAACAATTAAATAAACAGTAACAGCAAAAGTCATTTTCCCTTTCTGAGGGCAATGGAAACCATGTTACATGAATTTATAAAAGTTAGCTAATCCTAATCCAACACATGCTTTCCTTATGACTCTGCCAAAATGTTCTGGATAGAACTTGGGATCTGGAATTTATGCTATGGAAATGGAAGTATCTAGATACATATACAGGACAAATAGCATAAAGGGCATTTCATAACATTTAAACTCAACAGCTATCTTAAGGTTAATTGCTAAAAATTAAGATATTTATCAAGTTATTGCAACTCAAATCAATCAATGTAATTGGCACAATATTCACTTTTACACACAATCTTGAAAGAGGCTTTGACAAAACTGAATGATCTCATTGATAAACTGCTTTTTTTTAACATTTAGAATATCTTTATTTGCCAACCTATCAAACTATTGTACAGTATTTCTCATGCCTAGTAAGCGAGGCATCACCACATTTTTTTTCTCCTCAGTGAAGTTCTGAACTCCAAGTATCAAACAAAGCTGTTTTTTTGTGCATCTCTTGCTACGTTTCATAGATATTTTTAAAAGAAACATTGTGCTGTCGTCTTTGTAATAGAACACCGGCATTATTCCAAACAGAAGGAGGAAAGTGGCTTTTTCTGCATGAATGACTGATGTATTGCTGATAGATCATTCTTCTTTTGAAATTCACTGTCTAAATATTTTTAGTGTCAAACAGTCAAATGGCTGTCCATTGCCCACCTGGTTCTGTTTGAGGTTTCTTCCTGTTAAAAAGGAGTTTTTCCTTCCCACTGTCACCAGAATGCTTGCTCATAGACAGGTAAGCTGAGGCCACAATATTATTTCGTACACCTGAATAAATGTGGTGCAGGATACACTATTTTACAGATACGGTAGACAAAATTCAGAAACCACTGGCCACAATTCAGCAAATCATGTCTCATTTACACCCAGTGTTAAAATGCTATGTGTACTCTTTCACAGTAAGTACAAAAATGCTTAATTCAAGACCCACACAGCAGCCTGTGCATTAAATATAATTGGATCTCAGGCAAAAGCATCATGCACCGAGGTGTAACTGTTAGTTGCACTGTATGTTCAGCTACTCAATGGATGAAAACATTACCACATATATAATACTGACAGTGGATAATAATATAATCCTATTACTGGAAATAATCTTATTTGAAAAATATAAAATAATAGATAAACAGAACAGGTCATGAATATATTTAAAAAAAAAAAAAAAAAAAAAATATATATATATATATATATATATATATATATATATATATATATATATATATATATATATTATATTTTATTGATTGCATTTGTAACAATTAATTCAAACCTTTGTTAGTCAGCCAACTCTCATTTCTTGTATTTAAAGGTTAAGGGATAACCAACCGAAAAAGATATGTGGCTTAACAGACTTATCTATCACAGCAATATTTTTAAGACATGGGAGCATCTAAAAAGTAATGTAAGAAAAAGTAATGTTGTACTCTTTTTTTTCCTGAGATTTACAGTTTACAATGCTACGTACAGGCACTACAATTTGCAGTCTTTGGCTGATATGCACTGTTAAAAAAAACATCCTAAAACAACGGTAATATTCCGGCAGCTGGGGCGCCAAAATACGACCGTGAAATAACAGAAAATAACTGTCCCATAAAAATACGGTTATTTCCAGTAATGAAAATACAATTAGTTGCGCTAATTTGACATGGGATCTCGCCTTTTTCAAGTGCCGCTAAACATTAAATCGGGAACATGTTAATGTGATTAAACAATGAAACCATCTATAAATAGGAAAAAAAAAACCATCTTAAAAAAACGGTAATATTCCGGCAGCTGGGGCGCCAAAAATACGACCGTAAAATAACAGAAAATAACTGTCCCATAAAAATACGGTTATTTTCAGTAATGAAAATAGAGTTTGTTGTGCTAATTTGACATGGGATTCTGCCTTTTCCAAGTGCTTTTAGACATTAAATTAGGAACATTTTTACGCGATCAAACAATGAAATTACCTATAAACAAGGTCACTGAATGTGGAAATATGAATCATAATACGTAAATGTACAGAAATATACAGTTAACAGTTGGTTTACGTAATAATTGATTGCATGCCCTGGGACAGACTGACAGAGACGAGGCTGCCATATCGCACCATCGGCCCCTTTGGCTATCACTAGTAGGCGGTAGGTGAAGAGTCTTAACCACGGACACAACGACGGAGAGTATCCGAGCCGGGGCGCGAACCGGCAACCTTCTGATCACAAGACGAACTGCCAACTCTTGAGCCACGAACGGCCTAACTAGCAATGACAATAATACTTATGTGATGTAACACAAGCTTATAGGGCTCATGTTATATACTTTTCCATAGCATTACATTTGAATTCAACTGTTCAGTCTTTCAAATAACAGACAGATATTTGTGAAATCGTGATACATTTGTGAATGTATTTTAACAATCTAAATATGCATATGTACAGACAGATACATTTAATAATCATGACAATTATGTTGTATTACATTACAGTGATTTAACGTTAATTTACATTCAAAATGTGAAGTCAAAGTCTATTTACGTAACTTTAATGATATCCTAGAAGAACAGAACATTACTGTAAAATGCACAGTAAAATACCTTCATATTAGGGTTTTTTTCCTACGGTCGCAGCCATACCCGCGGCCTTGTTGTTAGTTCACATTCATTGGCCGATGCTTAGCGTGATGTTATTTATATTAATTGCAATTCCTACCTCTACATTACTTTTTCAAAATATATAATTAGCACAGCGTGTCTGTGCAATGTTTTACATTGTGGCATGCAGAGAAATCTAAACAAAGAAGCTCACAGAAAGAGATTGAGGCTGTTATTTAACCCCAAGCTGGTAGGGGGAGCTCGTTATTAAAACACTTGTGGTGCTACAATGTGCCTCAAGGTTCAACAACAGCACAACAGAAGTCACTCATGGTACAGCACTCTCTCTACAAAACAACAACTGTCAGTGACTCTGCACCACGGCGTAAACACAACATTCAAGATAACAGTTAAACGTAACGTAACCATAAACAATAAAACAAGAACATCTAAACAGCAGCACATGCCCCAAGGCATGATGGGAGACATTTCTGGATGTATTTTTACGATCTAAATATGCATATGTACAACAAAATATATTTAACAAACAAGTAAAATGTGTTTTATTACATTTACAGTGATGTTATGTTATTTTACATTTGACGTGCCAGATCACAGTCTACTTATGTAAATGTAATGCTATTCTAGAAAAACAGTACACATCTGTAAAATACACAGTAAAATCATTTGACATTACTATTTTTTGGAACAGTGTGGTCCACTCCACACGAAACTGCACCAAAAAACACACCCTACTTCCGGGAGCAATAAAATACTTTTCTGGAGCTGAAATATATGCATCTAACCATTATTTGAGACCCTGAACTTCTTAGATATAATAGGATAATCTGAGATGGACAGAACAAAAACATTTCAGGGAAAAGGTACATCTTTCCAAAAATGTGCTCAACCAGTCAGAAAACTCGGTTGATTATATTTTTATCATTTTCCCTGATTACCCATGACCTTCACGAGTATAATGAAATTATTTTGATGACCAGCAGTTCAAGAGGTGACTCATTAGTAACATAATTACGCAGTTCAGCGCGGAGCGACCCACACCTCAACATTGAAACTGGATAAGTAAAAAAAAATAAATAGGAAAGACAAACAGAAGAAAAACAATGAACAATCGGGAGTCACCAGTTATCAAAGTAATGATTTTAAAATTTGAGAATTAAATTCGGCTAATGTATATTAGTGTATTGGACCCACTTTTCCCAGCATGACAAAAACAATGTTGTACTCCTAAATATACTCCAAGATATATATTGACACTCTTAAATATACATTACATCCTAAATTGCATTTTACAACAAATGGATGCATTGTCAGAAATTCAAAATGAATCCCTCAAAAATACATAGGACCCGCTGCTAGTTTGTGTAAGCCACACCATATTATATACAGTTGCTAAGATACACATTGCCATTCTGCCTAATGGTGTTTTACATGTGCTATTAATACCTTCCAATCAATCAGGTAACCTTAATTCCACTGCTAAGTCATTGGTAAAAGCACCTTTTCTTTGAAGTGACCATTGGGTCGAGAAACAGATGTGCTTCTTTGCACGGTTAAAAACACCAGCAAACTAGAATCATTCAGGTAGGGAAATAGGGTGAGAGACAGGGAGAAAGCAACAAAACAACTTTCAAAAAAGCTCACCTTTTGTCTGTTTTTTTCCTTCATTTCCAAACACTTTTCTTTTCTTGTGCATATTTCCATTCTGCTGCAGCAAAACCACATCAAGTGATTTGTAAGCATGGCTGCCTCTTAAAATGGAACCTAACATCCCATTAGCCTCTCCCAAGGAGGTGTCTTTTACTACTAACACAAACATATACTAGATAGTCACAAATCCACTTTTTTCATCAAATGCATACACATATCCCAAGACAAATAACTCACACATGCACAAAAATGGATATATACACATTCTTTGCAAACTCACCAACCTGTGATAATTCCTTAAGTTACTTTATTGTCCACATATGCAAGATCACCACCTTGGACTTACAGCTTTTATGTCCAAGTGATTTTATAATTTGCAGTGTAGCCTATCTCTATCTAAGCCTGCCTATCTTAACTTAATTGGTAAAGAACAGTGATAATTGACCTATAAACTAACTCTAACACCTATTCAATGGAAAGAGCTACATTCTGCTAATAAAATATAAAATGGACATACACAGTGCAAAAGAGTAAACTGAAAGAAAAGAACTGTCAATAACACCAGAATGAAAAGATAACTTGGTGATAAAAAAGTGTGCTAAAATAAAGAAATGCAAAAAAAGAAGAAGAAAGAAATAGAAAAAAGAAAAGAAACAGAGTGATATCTCAAAAAATGCAAAGGTATATCAGTTCCAGTGGTTGCTTCCTGAAAAGTAGTTTGGCTGTCTGGAGATGGATGGTATCCCAGGACCAAACACAGCACCACTGCAATTACTGAGCTGTAATTTTACTGTCATTGGTGCTGCTGGGTCTTACAGTTTTGGAAGAGAGTAGAGGCTGATGGACACAGAAGACACCAAGACAGAAAAAAGCCCAGTCCAGCTAATAAGGGAATATAGGAGACAGGGTTTTAAAAATAAGTTTTAACTGTGAAAACTGCAAATTTCAGTGAAATTTAATGAACTGTGTATAAGTACTTTTTTGAGAAGGTGCAGTTATTTTTGAGAAATAAACTTCCAATTACTGTTTGTGTTGGGGGAAAAACATAAATTCACCAATTCAGGAACACAAGACCAAAGCAATATAAACATGAATGACCAGCTGAGTTTGCTCAAATACTACCGATAAATACATTTGGTTCTATGTGTGGGTCTAATGTGAGTTGTTGTTTAAAGTATTAGCTTGGTAAAGATACAAATGAATTTCATTTTATTTTAGTGGCTGCATCAACCTGAAATTCAGTAATTCTACATGAGCTACGGTCTCCTAAAGCATAGCAGCAATAGTTTAGCAGTAGAGCTCGCTCATAGAGGGTCATCTAATCATTGGGAGTTTATCTCTGTATTATTGTAGGGCCTTTAGCTTATAATACAGGGAGTGCAGAATTATTAGGCAAATGAGTATTTTGTCCACATCATCCTCTTCATGCATGTTGTCTTACTCCAAGCTGTATAGGCTCGAAAGCCTACTACCAATTAAGCATATTAGGTGATGTGCATCTCTGTAATGAGAAGGGGTGTGGTCTAATGACATCAACAGCCTATATCAGGTGTGCACAATTATTAGGCAACGTCCTTTCCTTTGGCAAAATGGGTCAAAAGAAGGACTTGACAGGCTCAGAAAAGTCAAAAATAGTGAGATATCTTGCAGAGGGATGCAGCAGTCTCAAACTGTCTCAAATAATTGAAATGAGTATATATTTGTTTTTTGTTAAGTTGCCTAATAATTATGCACAGTAATAGTCACGTGCACACACAGATATCCCCCTAAAATAGCTAAATCTAAAAACAAACTAAAAACTACTTCCAAAAACATTCAGCTTTGATATTAATGAGTTTTTTTGGGTTCATTGAGAACATGGTTGTTGTTCAATAATAAAAATTATTCCTCAGAAATACAACTTGCCTAATAATTCTGCACTCCCTGTATAAAGCACCTTGAGGCAACTTGTTGTTATTTGGAGCTGAATAAAATACAATGAATTGAACTGAAATGAAAAAACTTTATTAACTAATCAAAGCAGTTAACAAAATGAGCAGGCTAAATAGACACATTAGCTAACTGTACATTTGTAGTTTTATGGCTGAAATAAACACTTCTTAAAGGAAATCCTATCTTCTCAAGTCTGTAAGAGGGTCAGTTTTGATATGGTGGGCTTTCAGTATACTGGCAGAAACCCCAACCTATGAAAGTGGGGGTAAATTGCTGCATCCTTTGAGAAATCTGAAACAATAAATCAGAGAGCAGCCTCAGGTCTGACTTAACCCGCCAAATGGTTCATTACCCATAACCATCTGAGGAGTTGTCCTTGGGAACAGACTACACTTACTACTCCCTAACATAAATCGTGTTCATGTATACTCTATTTCTTTACAAAATGCTCTGTCACACATTGAGTGACTGACCCATTTGTTCATGCTGTTCACATCTGTGATTACACCTGTATTTGCATCAACTTGTATTAACTATTAAACCTAAAAGTTTGATACTTTACTAATCAAAGCTTCTTTTATTGGCATAAATGGGCATTATTTGCAAATGTTTTTAAAACTGAATGAATACAATCTTTCAGATTTTTGAAAACTACAAAAGTTGTGCGAGGAACAAAAGTGTCACAAAGCTCACACAAAGCCAAAGTTAAGTTTTATGAGCAGAGATTTCACAGGGTGAGGGTGATTTTGGAAAGTCAAAAATTAGCGCCTAACCTTCATTTGTTGTCCAAGTTGCTGTAATGACTTTAAGATTTTAATTTTTTTCAGTAGCGACCACAAATTGTGTTCCCGAACACAATTTTTCAGCAATCTGTTCTCATATGTACTGATTTTATTGTGGTAGAAGAGTAAATGCATTACTAATTAAAAATATGTCACTTGGATAGGTTTATCCATTAAAAACAAATTGGCCAGGTATTAAAAACTACTTGGATAAGTTTAAAAAAATATGATGATGAAATACAATGGATGGTACTTTGTTTTATTGGTTGCCAAGGTGACACTTTCTTTACTGAAAATGTCTTTCTTACATTAAATATTTTTACAGCTTAAAAGCGTTATTTGCAAATTTAGGTTCAAGGATTCAAGGAGCTTTATTGTCATTCGCATCACAGGTTTACATGAGGTGGAACAAAATTATGTACACACCGTCCTGGAGCGAAAAGAAACAGAATAACGAAGAGACCGAATTTTATTAAAGTAATATATATATATATATATATATAGGAATGGGTACCGATGGCACCGGTTCTGACATAAACGGTAGTAACCAGACCGAAAAGCAACGCACATTTTGGTGCTTTATTTCGGTGCTTTTTTTTCCTGAGCTGTGATACACTTCTAGCCAATCATTTTACGTTTCCGAGGATAGTAGGCGGGCCCAGGTACGTACGTTCTTTTAGAGCAGAGCTACAGATTGAAAATGTCCAAGGCGAAGCGGTCAAAAGTCTGGCTGTACTTCACAGCAAAATATGCAAACTCAACAGCCTGCAACAAGTGCTTTAAGCTGATACTGTGATACTGTCAAAGGAGGTAACACCTCAAATCCGATGAAACACCTGGCGACGCATAGCGTTTTTTTTTTAAAGCCGAGAAATGCGCCGTATTTGATAGCTTGCTGCGAGACCTCACACCGAGCACATCTACTGCGGGTGGGTTGCCTGTTATGCAACATCCCCCAAAAACACGAAGAGGAGAGTCCTGGCCCCTAGCCCTGCCAGTGTAGCAGAAATGATGACGGATGATGATGGCAGCAGCCGTTCTTCTCTGCGTGAGTAGCTTAATGTTGTTCGTGTGTAATTTACGTTGAGTAGGCTAACCACGTTATTACATTAATGCATGTAAGGTGAACTAGCAAACACCATCATGCGGCTGTCCTCTTGTTTGATGGCAGATACTCCCTTCACCCTGGCCAAAAAGGCTAAAATGACCAAAGAAAAAGTGGAAAACAGTTAAACATGAGAGGTTTAGGACAAAGTTTGTGTTTTTTCCATTGTTTAAGCACTGCTTCCAGCCAAGAGTGATACCATATATGCCCCATAGCTGCAGAAAAGGCTAACATTGTTATCTTTTTACAAAAAACAGCTGAACATGAGAGGTTTTTGACCAATTTTGTGTTCTCCATTCTTTAAGCACCGGTTTGAGCACCGGCACCGTTTAAAAAGTACCGATTTGGCACCGGTATCGGATAAAACCTAAATGATACCCATCCCTATATATATATATATATATATATATATATATATATATATAAACACCCAGCACGCCCCTGCGGGCGGTTTATCCTTCAAGCTCGGGTCCTCTACCAGAGGCCTGGGAGCTTGAGGGTCCTGCGCAGTATCTTAGCTGTTCCCAGGACTGCGCTCTTCTGGACAGAGATCTCCGATGTTATTCCCGGGATCTGCTGAAGCAGAGCGTTCTCACTCCCGAGGCGTAACATGTCGACGTTTTGTCACGTCCCGCGGCGTTCCTGAGGAACGCGAAAGGAGACCTTCGGCGTTCTTATGGTACGCGGTGGGTTATGGCTGGAATCCAGTGCAATGACGCTCCCGCGGTAATAGACGTTCCAGCCCTGTATTCCAGCCCTAAACCTAACCTTATCCCTAGCCCTAACCATAACCTTATTCCAGACCGTAACCAGGACTTTAATGATGTTAAATAGCGTGTTTCTAAGCGATTTGAAGAAAAAGAGCGAACATGTGTAGGTTCAGTCCAGACGGTTCTCATATTTCCTCTTTTTCCGAGGTCGTCATTTAGGAACGTGGTGGGTAGCCGAAAACGTAATATGGTGACGATTTGTCACCTAGCGTAAAATGTTACGCTTTGGGAGTGAGAACGGGTTGGCTGAAGCCACTCGCCTAGTTTGGGAGTCACCGCACCTAGTGCTCCGATTACCACGGGGACCACTGTTACCTTCACCCTCCACATCCTCTCGAGCTCTTCTCTGAGCCCTTGGTATTTCTCCAGCTTCTCGTGTTCCTTCTTCCTGATATTGCTGTCATTCGGAACCGCTACATCGATCACTACGGCCGTCTTCTTCCGTTTGTCTACCACCACTATGTCCGGTTGGTTAGCCACCACCATTTTGTCCGTCTGTATCTGGAAGTCCTACAGGATCTTAGCTCGGTCATTCTCCACCACCCTTGGGCATCTCCCATTTTGACCTTGGGACTTCCAGGTTATACTCGGCACAGATGTTCCTGTACACTATGCCGGCCACTTGGTTATGGCGTTCCATGTATGCCTTGCCTGCTAGCATCTTGCACCCTGCTGTTATGTGCTGGATTGTCTCTGGGGCATCTTTACACAGCCTGCACCTGGGGTCTTGCCTGGTGTGATAGACCCCAGCCTCTATGGATCTTGTACTCAGAGCTTGTTCTTGTGCTGCCATGATTAGTGCCTCTGTGCTGTCTTTCAGTCCAGCTTTGTCCAGCCACTGGTAGGATTTCTGGATATCAGCCACCTCCTCTATCTGCCGGTGGTACATACCGTGCAGGGCCCTGTCCTTCCATGATGGTTCCTCGTCTCTCTCCTCTTTCTTGGGTTTCTGCTGCCTGAGGTATTCACTGAGCACTCGGTCAGTTGGGGCCATCTTCCCAATGTATTCTTGGATGTTCGTTGTCTCATCCTGGACTGTGGTGCTGACACTCACTAGTCCCCGGCCCCCTTCCTTCCGCTTAGCGTACAGCCTCAGGGTGCTGGACTTGGGGTGAAACCCTCCATGCATGGTAAGGAGCTTTCTTGTCTTGATGTCAGTGGCTTCTATCTCCTCCTTTGGCCAGCCTATTACCCCAGCACAGTACCTGATCACGAGCAGGGCGTAGGTGTTGATGGCCCAGATCTTGTTCTTACCATTCAGCTGACTCCTCAGGACTTGCCTGACCCTCTGCAGGTACTTGGTGGTTGCAGCCTTTCTAGCGGCCTCTTCATGGTTCCCATTTGCCTGCAGGATCCACAGGTACTTGTAACTGTCCTCTATGTCTGCAATGTTGCCTTCTGGAAGTTCAATCCCCTCAGTTCTGACTACCTTCCCTCTCTTTGTTACCATTCGACTACACTTCTCCAGTCCGAACGACATTCCAATGTCATTGCTGTATAGCCTGGTAGTGTGGATCAGTGAATCGATGTCTCGTTCACTCTTGGCATACAGCTTGATGTCATCCATGTACAGGAGGTGGCTGACAACTGCTCCGTTCCGTAGTTGGTATCCGTAGCCAGTCTTGTTAATGATCTCACTGAGGGGGTTCAGGCCTATGCAGAACAGCAGTGGGGACAGAGCATCTCCTTGGTAGATCCCGCACTTGATGGTGACTTGTGCTATGGGCTTGGAGTTGGCCTCTAGTGTTGTACGCCACATCCCCATTGAGTTCCTGATGAAGGCTCTTAGGGTCCCATTGATCTTGTACAATTCTAGGCATTCCAGTATCCAGCTGTGGGGCATTGAGTCATAGGCCTTCTTGTAATCAATCCAGGCAGTGCACAGGTTGGTCAGTCTGGTCTTGCAGTCTCGGCTGACTGTTCTGTCTACCAGTAGCTGGTGTTTTGCGCCTCTGGTATTCTTGTCAATTCCTTTCTGTGTCCCGCTCATGTATTGACCCATGTGCCTGTTCATCTTAGCCGATATAATGCCTGACAGGAGCTTCCATGTAGTACTGAGGCAGGTTATTGGTCGGTAGTTGGAGGGGACCGGTCCCTTCTTGGGGTCCTTGGGGATCAGGATCGTCCGACCTTCGGTTAGCCATTCCGGGTATCTCTCATTAACTAGCAGCTGGTTCATTTGTGCTGCCAGACGCTCGTGGAGTGCAGTCAGCTTCTAAAAAAATAGTAAAATAGAGTGCAACAACCTGAGTAAAAGTACGGATATAGAACGTAGGTAAAAATATAGGTATAAATACTTTAACAGCAAAAGGGCATGATGACGAGCATAGACAAAGTGACGGTGTCAGTAAGTCACTGACAAGCACACACACACACAAAACAAAACATGTTGTGTACATGAACATAAATTAATATTTTCAGGACTATTTCAAGAACTGCTGTGAGATCGGGCTGTATGAGTATGAGAACTGAGCAGAAAAGGATATTTATGGACATTTTAAAAAATGTTTTTTAAACAAATGCACATAAAACATGTCAGAAACAGAAAGACCTACATAGACACTCAGATAGCCAACACCTCTCACACAGGAAAATATGTATTTATACAGAAAATAGAAAACAAAATTTTACAAGCTATATTTTAATGGTAATGTTAATGAATTTATGGTTAATGTGCTACAGTAACATTTCTCCTCCACATAGCAGAAAAGTGGACAGTGCTGCACAGCCCTGCCACTGAGAATATAAATGTTAATTTTTTATAGATTTTTTTTCATTTCTGATTGCTTAAGTTTAATGTACCAGGACAGAGACAATTTGCATAACATCAATGAGCATTTCCCACATCCCACATCCATCACTTTTGTACAGACGTATTAGCCAAAATGATCAACCTTACTATTGTACTACATCAAGATTGTTTTCTGAAATATAAAGACATTTCAACAGGAGATTAATGAATGTTTCTGAAAATATTATTGTGCCAGGCTCTTGCAATCAGAATAACCTGGGGCTGTTTTTAAAAATCGTTCATAAAAATTTGTTGGTGCAAAATCTGAAGAGTGCTGAAGCTGAGAACAGTCACAATATAAATGTGAGTTTTTATAAATTTATGGAACAACCCAAGCTAGTTTTAGGTGACATCGTGGAACTTATGTGTCCACTTTGTTTTCTATTTTCTATTTTGTCATTAGTGGAGTGGACATTAGTGGAGAACAAGAGCATGAGTCAGTCATATATGTGATTTTAAAATGAGTGCAAAGTTTATGCGTCTCTTTTTGTTTGGGAATTCAGAATATTTAACATCTCCTCATTACACAGATGGTGCTGTCGCTGCTTAGTTGTGTGTGTTTATATAAACACAGTTTCTAGTAGACTAAACTGTTACATTACTACTGTCTATGACCTGGAGACATAGGCGGTATCAGGGTGTGAAAGGAAATTGTTGTTTTCTCTGGAGAATTTGAAAATAATGATAAGAGTGAACAAGCAGCATTGTTTGTTTTTAACAGTTGACAATAAAACTGAATTGCTGGTGTGGGTGTGTGTGTGTCTGTGTTAAAGAGAGAAGAGACTGCAACCAAGGAAAGAGAAGAAGACAAACTGATCCAAAACTTAAAAGAGCTGGGATAGGCTCACCACACAAAGCATCGCTTGTCTCTGTCAAGGCAACACGCTGGACGACTGTGGGCTCCTGGGGGATTCAGCCTGGCTGTGAATGTAAATAAGTCTTACAGTACCAAGGCACAGAGCAAACCTGGAGGTAGGATAAGATAAAAAAAAATGAGCATAGAGAAACATCAAGCATAGCAAAGAAAAGTAATTTTCACCTAGAATGGTCATGTTGAGATTGAACACACTCTCTCTCTCTCTCTCTCTCTCTCTCTCTCTCTCTCTCTCACACACACACACACACACACACACACACACACACACACACACACACACACACATTTAGCAAAATAAGGCTGATGCTGAGGTGTCCTTTCTATTGACTATATGTAAGACCACCAGAGATATACAGGTTAACACAAACATACACACAGAGATACAGTTAGCACATGCAAAAGAAACACAAATTTACAAACATGCACAACTGTAACACACACACGCGTCACATCTAGCAAGTTTAAGAAGTTTAAAAATCATAAAAAAGAAAAGAAAAGAAATTGATGACATGGTCGGAGAGAGAAGAAAAAAGCAGTAGCAAATGATATAGTTAACAATCAATACATTTTAACAAGTCTGCTTTATTACTAGTTTATCACTGTCTCCCTCTTAAGCGCTTTTTAATTTTTTTTGGATTTAGCAAACATAGTTACTAACAGAATAAACTGCTGGGCAATACTGGGGAAGTTCTGGCAAGTTTTTAAACCTACATACTCAGGTCTTCTTTAATTTTCCTTTGTTAAGAATAAAGACAACATGAAGCTCTATTCCATAATGACACCCCCCCCCCCCCCCCCCCCCCAGCACTGTATAATTGGTATTATACACTGCTGGGTTATTTTCTAATTGTAAGCAAAACTACGAACATAGCATCTCGAAGCAACCAACCAGAGAATACACGATATGAAAATGTATTCTAAACTATAAAAACAAATAACCCAGAACTATTACAGATGTACTGTGATATCAGTATCAAATCCTTTAATTCCTATAAGTTCTGAGGTAGAACATGCATCTGACTTTTTCTGATCTGATTTTTCCAGCACATTTCACCAATGCTCAGTTTTCAAGTCAACACTTTTTTTTTCTCATGTCATCAAACCATTCATGAACATTTTTTGCAGTATGACAGAGAGCTTTAACCTGTCAAAAAAATCCATTGTCATCTGGAAATACAACACCCTGACAAGAGCACAGGATGAACAATTGTGGGTGGTAAAACAGGGACCATATACTGTACCAGTAGCCAAGGTTACCTAATGCAACATTGGCCAGGGCACATCCATCAGCTATCCTTCTTTCCAATGTGGATTGGTTTGCAGCTATACAGCCTCATACGCAGCAAATGTTTTCCCCTGTGTGTCCTGATTGACACAGTCCCACAGTGCCTTGCCTCTGGGTGCCTTCATTCCTTTGCTTTCCTTTTTTCCCCTTTTCCCTCTCTATCCCTCATGAATGTCTGTGTATGGTTCCTTCCTTGTGGGGTTGGGCAGGAAGTGTCTCCTCACTGGTTCTTGCTGAACCACAGGTTGGCGTACTTGCCTTCCATTAACTTATTACCTGCATATAAAAGGACTGATTCTTTATCCCCTCTTTACCAGATTGTTATAGCGTTAGAACTGATAACTCATCGAGGCTCTGATAGCCTTCCTAGTATATGTTTCCTCACATACTTATCTATTTTCTCCTTATCTGCCTGAAATCCCCTTGGGTGTACCAGCTTGCTTTCTCTCAGCCACTGGAGCAAATATCCTGTGTGGAAATGGTCTCACTCGAAGAATTACTCACCTGTGACAGAGCTCACCTGCCTGGCCACTCTTTACCCACTTTATATCTCCTTGCACATTCTGATTCTGCACAAAAAATTGAAACCCCTTAGTTTCCTGTCTCATCTTCTGTTCTTCGGTCCTCTAGTTTTAATCAAACACAACACTGACAGTATTCTAAAAAGATTTCTAGAAGAAATGCCCTCCAAAGAGCTGCTTTTTACTTTCTTTCTTTGTATAAATTTCAGAGCCTGTAGGTTCTTTTTGCTTTTACTTGAGTAAAGAAGTTGAATCAGTACTTTAACTGGAGTATTTTTAATAGTATTATTTGTACTTTTAAGTACAGAATGTCTGTACGTTTGCCCCCTCTGCTACCAGAGGTACCCAACAAAGGTCTGTCATTCATCCATTACATTGTGGCTTTTGTCATAGGCACTCAGATCATTACGTGTGCTGATTTTCAGACCTAACATTCCCAAGGACCAGATTGATTAAGCAGAGCAAATTACTGGGACACTGAAAATAAATAAATAAATCAAATCACAGATGTGAGTGGATTTATGAGCAAAGCCATTTAATTTCAATCGTGAATACATTGACTAATTTATTTCAAGAGTAACTCAAATTACTGTGTTGCAAATAAGAAGAGCTTGTTTTGTGTAAACGAACAAAGAATAACATAGTATAAGTCGAGGTTTTATGGGTGTTTTTTTTCTCCCTCGGGAAACAAGATAGGAGTTTAAATCAAGGAGGGGCTGTGGAAGAAAACCTCAACATTCTCTGATTCCAAACAATTCAGATTGAGCACAGCCTCTAGCCATAGACAGGTTGCTTTATTACAGACACTTCAGTCTAGAATATGTGATTTGACATACAGGATTTGTCATAAACTATAGAACATAATTTAGCCTCAGACCTCCACTAATCAAGGTACTGTAGCTAGTTTAAGGCATCAGTTACATTCGTACCTGTACAACAACTCTTGTAAGAGTCAGATTATTCAGATTATTGTAAAATATTTCAGAGGTCCTAATTTAGCACAGACAATAATATGTATAAATATATTAATAATATGTATGCATATATAATAATGTATAGTTGCAATACAAGAGAAAAGCAGCCTAAAGGAGATGAAAGTTTCTTGCCTTTTTGAAAGACAGTGGATGTAATTGTGTAGAAACATTGCGAGGACATCAGTAATGTGACTGTTTTTGTGAGTACCAGGTATTTTAAGTTTATAATTTTGATGCCATCATTACTGACTGTGGCTATGTCAAAATATCGTTAAATACTGTCTCTTTATTTGTAGAAATATGTGTGTTTAAATATTGAATAATAGAATGTATTAAAAATAATCTGTAAACATTTTGAGAAGCTCTAATCCATATATGCATGAGTTAGAGAAGTGGGATAACATCTATTAGCCTGCATGTTTAATAAAAGCTGCAGCACATGAAACACGGCAAGAAGGTCACGAGGCAATTCAGATCATTCTCAATCAGTCTCATAGAAAAATCCACATCTGTTGATGCAGCTTTTAGAATTACTCAATCATAAAAACATAACAATGTTGGTTTCTTACAGATTACAATAGTATTAAGATAAAGGTTGACTGATATGGTATGATATATGAAAATATACGGTTCAACAAAAAATGTATTTCTCATACTGTGAGCACTGTCTGAGGTAAGTTGCTAACTAATTTGTGATACCTTGATGGAAAGTTAAATAAAAATGACCCTATTATTCATCTTGCCCGCGTATTCAGTGAGTAAAAAAAAAATACACTGGAAGGCAACATAAAGTGTCGGGCCAACACATATTGTAGGAAGTTTTATTGTACCTTGACACTGATTCTAAAAGTGTCCTGGGGAAATGGGACATTTTTATAAAAAGATATTCTGCTGTTTTGTATTTTAATGATAATGGCAGCAAGTGCTCCCTAGCCCATTCTTCCAACAGGTATTAAACGGAGATTAAGATCTGGTTACTGCAAAGGTCAAAGCAATCTCTCATGCCCTACAGATGAGGCAGTGTCATTTTGTAAGAGACAACTCCTGAGGAAATGTGTATATATTTTATTCTGTTCTTTTTTTTGTTTGTTTGGTTTTTTTAGAAAAATATGTGATCCCTCAGAGCAGTGTCATCAACCCAGTATCATGGTAAAGTCCACCATGTCCATTTCACGCTTTGCCTCTCCAAAGCGTAGACTTGTAGTCAAGACCGACTAAACCAAGACAATACCAAGACCAGAGGGTATCGAGACCAAGACAAGACTAAGACCAAGACAAAGTCGAGACGAGACCAAGACCGAGACAAAAAAGTCTTTAAAATGCAGCCAGATGCTGATTCGTTTACAGGTGTCAAGCATATTTATGTGTTTTTGCGATGCACTCGCACAGCCCTCTTCACCACTGTCTACTGTCTCACTCACTTACTGAGAGGACAGACGCACACTCCACTTGACTGTCGCGTCTCTCACCCTCTCTGTTTTTGACATAATGATATTATCCTATATCCTCACATGTGATTGGCCACAATATGGAGGGATTGGAGCACAGCCGAGCCACTGTGTGAGAGCTGAGGAGCGAAAGGAAATTAAGTGAGGAGCCGGCTCTCGCTCAATGGGAGTCGACTCTTCTGATTCACTACAAAGCACTCTCTAAGCACGGCTCTTAGAGCTGATGCTTTTGCACATGACACATTATCGAACGTTACGTTGTGTGTCATGGATACTGTTGACTCCAAATCTCCCGACCACTATGTCGATCTGAGACAGCAAGACCAAGACAGCGAGACCAAGAGAAGACCGAGGGATCCGAGACCAAGACAAGACCAAGACCAAAGTCCGTCGAGACCAAGACAACACCAAGACTGGTCTCGAGACATCTAAACTAAACAACTAAAGCGTAAAATGAACATGAATGCAGAAGTTGCAGGAAGTTGCAGTAAGCTGCATTAATGGAGAGGGTGATATTTTATTTCAAGCCAACATGAAAATAATAATGGGAAAGCGTTTAAAGAAACATTACCAACACATTTATGTGTAAATACATATTAGCCACCTAACTTAATCGTTTCTGGCATAGAAGGACCTGTACTTCTTACCTTCCTTGTTCACTAGCGCCTTCTTGGCTTTAAATATATTATCTCCCCCTGCACACTTTATTGTGATATCTGGTTGATGTTATATAGAATGAATCCTAAAAATGTAATATTTTACCATAAAGGCATATTATACCAAGTTGAATTTTTTAACCCTCAGTTTAACCCAGTCAGTTTGCCCCAAATGATGTCACGTCATTGATTTCCATTTCTGCTTTGATTAATGTCCCAGGGATCCCAGTCAAAAGCATTCAGTTCTGCCTATGCAGTTTGGATAATTGGAACCATTTATTCAGTTAATATTTACCATGGATCCTAAATTAGGGTATCACACAGTATCAACGGGGGTAGGGGTTCTCTGCCATTTTAAAGAAGAAAAACTCAAATGCCATTGAACACAGCATGAGTCCTTTAACAGCCTGTAGTGGTGGGTTCTGGTCTATGGCAGTGCTGCACTTTGTGATCAGCTCTCTTCGCTTATTGTTCATTTATGGAGAGATATTCCTGTATGTGGAGGCTTTGGAAATGTCTGGATTTCATTTCTGCTGTTTGCAGATGATGTGGTTCTGTTTGCTACTGTGATTTCCAGTTGCATTTAGGTGATTTGCAGCTGAGTGTGAAACAGGTGGGATGAGAAATGGCACCTCCAAGTCAGAGACTAAGGTCTTCACCTAGAAACTGGTGGAGTTCCCACTCTAAGTTCCCTTATGTAGAAGAGTGTAAGTATCTCAGGGTCTTGTAAAGGAAGTGTGGACTGGGACATCGGCAAATACACTGAACAAAAATATAAACGCAACACTTTTGTTTTTGCTCCCATTCCCCATGGGATGGACGTAGAGACCTAAAATTCATTCCAGATACACAATATAACCATCCCTCCCAAACAGTGGTCACAAATCAGTCCAAATGTGTGGTAGTGGACACATCTGCTATATTGAGATAATCCATCCCACCTCACAGGTGTGCCACATCAGGATGCACAATTGACAATCTGATAGACTCCATGCGACGATGTGTTGCACTGCATGAGGCAAATGGTGGTCACACCAGTTACTGACCGGTTCTGGGTCCCCAGACCCCCAATAGCGCAAAAAACTGCACATTCCAGGGTGGCCTTTTGTTGTGGGCAGTCTGAGGTACACCTGTGCACTACTCATGATGTCAGAAGAGCATCCTGATGTGGCACACCTGTGAGGTGGGATGGATTATCTCAATATAGCAGATGTGCCCACTACCACACATTTGGACTGATTTGTGACCACTGTTTGGGAGGGATGGTTATATTGTGTATCTGGAATGAATTTTAGGTCTCTACGTCCATCCCATGGGGAATGGGAGCAAAAACAAAAGTGTTGCGTTTATATTTTTGTTCAGTGTAGATTGGTGGAGTGGCTTCAGAGTCTGTTGTGATGAAGAAAGAGTTGAGTGTTGTGTTTTGCATCTGGGTGTCCCACTTTCCTTTCTATTACATTAAAATCAGTTTGCGCTGTACTGTCAGGGGAGTAGCTAGAGATACCACTTTTTTATGTCCGATACCGATACCGATATCATAAATTTGGATATCTGCCGATACCGATATGAATCCGATATAGTGTTTTTTAATCAACAAAACTGTTTTTTAAAATATCTTGCTGCATTTTGCAAGTCTGCAAGTTCATACTCAAGTTTAAAACAACAACTACACTAAAGCTATTCTGTTATACCTGTGTACAAAAAAAATATTTAATAGTTCAGCAATACTGATCAATCTAATAAACTTAGACCTACACCATCCTCCCTATTCTGGTATTTTAAAGAGTACTTAGCGTAAATATTAAGCAACCTAACTAATAGGGTTCCAACTCCCAGCAACAACAAAAATAAATAAATAAAAAATAGGGAACCACCCCTCACGCGCCACCTCATGATGCTTAATCGACGTAATCAACCTTAATTTGATGCAGCGTGAAAAAAAATGCACAGAAATCAATTATTTTTCAAGAAATATTAAATAGATTCAACATCTTTCTTCAACAAAATTGCAGACTGCACAGATGGTACCTTCCCAAAGGAAAAAGTACTATAGCTTACTAGGGTATATATATTAGACTTAATAGTCACTATATACAGTAATTGACTTCTATTCATTTTACATCAAATTAAAACTTTGGGTGTCAGATAATTATTTATTAAAAGCTAGACATTTTAAATGAGAATAAGAAAGAAAAGTATGTCTTTGTGCCCCCTTTTCCCTGTTAATGCCCTATCGGCCCCCCTGGCTAAACTTTGCTAGATCCGCCCCTGCACAGTTACCAGCGTCAGCTACGTAGAAAAAGATCCTGGTGTAGAAAGTAATATTAAATAAATTCTAACAACAGCTTATCAAGCTTAAACGTGCTGCTGTTGTTCAGCCGCTGGTTTCCTCTTTCTGGTGCAAAGTGGGCCAAAAACAAAGACGGACTCACGACAGAAAAGCCGATCAGCTGATCATTTAAGCAGTTTCACGATTGAAGTAGCAGCTGGAGAGCGAGAGGCAGTCGCTCGTTAAGCTTAACGCAGGAATGCTTTACAAACATTCAGAGATGGACTTACACACTTGCTTTACTTCTCTCGGGGATAACTTTGTCGGAGATGAAATGCCAGGTTGCTAGCGAAGCTCCAAATGCTATCCAGACCACCGACAGGTCCCGCATGCCACAGCCGCTCTATCACGTGATGCATACTGCTCCGACGTGCTAACGTTCTGAGGTGAGTTACGGCGTGTTGCAAGTTTTGTGAGGTGCTTTCGTGATATTTAATGGATCGGATTACATTTTTTTATTTTTCTCCGATATCCGATCCAGTCATTTAGGTCAGTATCGGACCGATACCGATACGTAATATCGGATCGGTCCATCTCTAGGAGTAGCACACACCTCAAAATCTTTTTGTATGTGCGTGGTTCTGTTTATTTGTTTAGACAGTCACTCAACTGGGCCAAATTTAGTGAACAGCAGTTTTCAGCTGTGCTATCATAATTTGAAAAGAGTCATTCTTCTTAAATCAACGAGTCATTTAACATGATAAACTTGCATATGTAGCAAATATGCTACCAGGACACTTGACTGATGACTGCTGAAACTGGACCTTGGTATGCTGAGGTCATATATTTGATTGAAAATCAATGATGATTTATTTTTACAAGTTTGCTTAATCATTAATTGTCACTCATCACATTTTTGAGGAACATAATACTTTTATATGAGATGAAAGCAAAAGACCCAAACATTTAAGTGCACGTTTAAATAAAAAAAAAGGGGGGGGGGGGATTTGTATGGTGTACAGAAGTACAAGAGTATACTCAAGTCACTTAAGATCAATAAATGTTACTGTGGTGAGAATAAGGCACAATGGGACCACAGATCTGTGTTTTGAGCCATTTTATTGAGCACTTCTCACCACAACAACCCTCTCAACCCTGCTTCCCTGTGATTTAACACTGCGGGCGTGATCTGCAGATGCCGTGCAAGTGCGTCCGCACGGCACCACAGTCCACACCCCACCACAGTTACTTCTCTCTTCGTACCTCCATAACCACATTGGAACAATTTGGTCATTGGTGGGGACTTTTTGGGGACTGATGGCAGATATGGCTATTTTGACCTCACTCTGTCTTTCACAAAAACACAGTACAGCACAATTGAACTTAGATGCTTTACTTTGCTGTTGTACCGATACAGATGGCAAAGCTGAAAACTCATACACTTACTGTATAGTTTTTCTGTCTGTAGCACTTTTTATCCATCTTTCTGTTTCACTATCTCACACGCACATACACACACACACACACACACAAACACACTTGGCATGCATAGCAGCAGTCATTTTTCTTGTTAATGTAGCGTGTCGAATTTGCAGGGCGGCGGCGTGCAAATGAAAGGTTGCACGTCTCACTCGCTTGGCAATATGTATTTGATAAGAGCTGTAAATCAACTAGTGTAGCAAAGCAGAGCCTGCAGGGACAGACAAAACACATGTTAATGGAAAGAAGCTCTAAAGTGTAGTGGGATACTCTATGTGCATGAACAACTAAGATGGAAAGAGTGTGTATCAGACAACTAAAATAGAGGTCAAATAAATGGAGAACCAGAATGAAAAAAAGGTCATGTGAGAGAGGAGAAACAAAATCTGGATAAATTTGTGTGTACATGTGAGGAAGATTTAAATGGCTTTAATGGCTTTTACTGTGAAGCAAAAAGCAAAGTCAGTTTAGGTAGCATTTGCAGTGCTCGGTCATTAAATGTGTTACATTGCTAAAATGATTTGCCTGTAATTAATTAAGGGCCTTTCAGAAAAAAAAAGGTAAAAGGTGAGTGGTGGCTTCAACGCTATCAGTGTACCAACTCTGTGACAAACTCTGGGGCAAATATTTTTCTTGGCCATTATACCCAAGCAAACAAACTATCTCACAGTCATTCGCTCCTTCTCTTTATCTATCTCACACACACATAAAGAGTTACACACACACACTGTGTAAGTGCAAATATATTATATAGCAATAATCAATGCTACCAACAACATTATTCTTGCTTTTGATCAGCACCATGGACAGCAACTGTATTCAAATGTCAGGAACTCGAACATTTAAGCTTTATACAATAAACTCACCAAATCTTGTAGAGATTAGTACTAGTACTGTAGACTGGGGTCCTGTCTGGCTACCCCGTAGGAAGTAAAGCCCCACACTATCATAATCTTCATTTGTATATGTCACAGCATTACCATCTACACCATTTTCAAAACTGTAACCTCTCTTCAAACGGGAAGGGTGATAAACTGTCAGTATGGTTTTTTTTCCTGTGCTTCCGCATTTGTTGTTAACCTGTATTTCCAGAACAATTTACAGTGTTGCTTAATGATGACAATCCTACTTTTAATGGAGTGTAATAAAATTCAAGCATTACAAAACAAAGCTACAGGAATCTAAATAAGCCTACAAAGCAAAGTGAGTAAAAGAAAGTAATCTGATATGTTACACATTTTTGCTTCCAGAGAAATAGTCTAAAGAAAATACTTGATTCACTACGCATCATCATAAAAAACTAAAGATAGCGATTTACATGTGTTGTAGTTGCACACTGACACATTTGCAAACACGCATAACTCAGAGGGAGATAATATATGTATCACTTCATTGGGCTATACCAGGTTGAATCTGAACTGTACTGATGATATGTGCCTTCCCAGGGCAATAAAAGGGATGTATTATAGTCTGTGTGGCATTATTCCTTGTGTGTTTTTGTATGTGTGTGTGTGTGTGTGTGTGTGTGTGTGTGTGTGTGTGTGTGTGTGTGTGTGTGTGCGTGTGCGTGTATGCCCTGCAAGCATAAAATAGTGTGGTGTATTTACCTTAATGGACAAAAGCACTATGGGTCTATTTTGACAAGGTGAAGGTAATACTGTTATTACTGTGCTCCCTGTAAAATAACTCTACATTATTAGAACAACAACAGATAGTGTCATCATAACATACATGCGTCCTCACACATACACACAAATTCACAGAAGTACACGGTAATACACAGATGAAAAATAAATTCCAAAGATAAATAAATATATGCCTGCTAACAAATAAACTATATTACCACAACTTCAGCCGTAATTTTTTGATAATTGAATCAACATAATACACAATACAACGAACAACTTTCTACAGTTGTAAGAAAAAAAATTGTCCTAATACAGACAGAATGCAACACATGCCCATTTTAGCTTCATTGGGATAGTAGAGGAAAAAAGGGTGATATTTGGAGAAATGGCCTGAGAGGCTTTATGTGACCCTTATTACTCATAAAGAGTAATAGAGCATCTGGATGTGGACTACTGCTCTTGTTTTCCCCTATGATTATTCTCACTGGGGTGCAAAATGCATTTCACTGCTGCATCCTCATGGCTCCGTGTGTTTGACAACCAAAAAGTAGTTCTTATTTTTGAAAACCATGTTCAAAATTTTCAGTTAATAAAATGGATGATGTCTTTTTAATGTAACTGTTATTATTCTGAGAAATAATATAAACATTTAAAATAAAAGTTACCAAACACCTCATGCTTATAGTTATTTAAAAATTTTTTAAAAAAGCTTTGACGTACAAAAACACTATCAAGAACAGGAAGATATCTGACATGCATAATGTTTTTAAAATGAAGTTGAACATTAATTACAGCAGTCCTGTTAATCCTAACCAATTAACAGGGTGGAAAACAAACACACCACTGTACTCCCAGAGGAACCCACCCGAGGGATTAATAAAGTTCTATCTAATCTAATCTAATCTACTCTGAACATTTCTATTAAAAATAATCATTTAAAAAACAAAAAAACCCGAGAAGGTCTATTTGTTTGATGTAAAAGCATTTAAACAGCCGACGCAAAGGTGTGTGAGTCAGAGAGAGCAGTTTTGAAGATAAAGAGAACAGAGCTATTAATTCAGCATGCTCATGTGGGGGTTTCCAGTGTTATTGTTATCATCTGGAGTCACTTATTCTGTCCTGTCTACCTGTTCAAAGCCATTTTCTGAAAATTGTTCTATTTACTGTCTGCCCCCACAGAACACTTGAGAAAAAGGAATTCTGTTGATTTAGCATTGATATAAAGATGAATTCACAGTTCATTCATACATTTAGCTTGTCAGTTTTTCCCTACTTGTTTCTACATTTAGAATCAGAATTTCTTCATGTGTAGGTCAGTTTACCAGTTTAGTTCTGTGCTATTTAAACTACAAAAGGAAGGTATTTTGTTCTTTAGTAGTAATGGGGCAGTTAAATTGCTGGATGTTAGATTTTTCCTCTGCTTAAGAATTTTTGACAACCCCTTTTTCCCCAAGTGCAAATTAGTGCCAATAGTTTCAAATAGGTCCATAATTTGCTGAGCAAAGACACAGTTTTTGTAGTTTAGCTTCTTTTAAACCACCACAATGGATTTTTAAATAAGCAATCAGTGTGTGATTGGGGTTTTACACAAATTGTTGTAAATTTGTATTTTATAGCTATCTAAATCTAAATCTCTTTTATGCCCGTTTTGACAGGGAGAACACCGACCCTGTCCTGTCCCCTCTCCCCTCAACCGACCCTGCTCCGGTCCTGAGCACTCATGAGCTGAGGCGTGTGTTCCGGAGCATTAACACCAGGAAGGCGGCCGGGCCGGATGGAGTGCTGGGCCGGGTGCTAAAAGACTGTGCTGCGGACCTGGCGGACGTCTTCACCTCTATATATAACACCTCGTTGTCCTGTTCACTGGTACCATCCTGTTTCAAAGCAGCAACCATCGTTCCCATCCCAAAACAGTCAAATGTCACATGTCTGAACGATTTCAGACCTGTGGCACTCACCCCCATTCCCGCCAAATGCCTGGAGAGACTGGTCATTAAACACATCAGAGCTGCTTTTCCACCATCCCTGGACTCGCACCAGTTTGCATACAGGGAGAACCGGTCAACCGAGGATGCGATCGCCACAGTGCTGCACACATTACTGAAGCACTTGGAACACAGGAACACCTATGCACGGCTCCTCTTTGTAGACTACAGCTCGGCTTTTAATACCATCCGGCCATACAAACTCCGTCCCAAACTCCACCAACTGGGACTTAACTCCTCTCTGTGCAACTGGATTGTGGACTTCCTCACTAACCGTAGACAGAGTGTCAGAGTGGGTAAGAACACCTCTTCCACCCTTGTGGTCAACACCGGTGCCCCTCAGGGGTGTGTTCTGAGCCCTCTGCTATACACTCTCTTCACCCATGACTGTATTTCCTCCTGCGCGTCCAATCTCATTGTTAAGTTTGCAGATGACACTACAGTGCTCGGACTTATATCCAACAATGATGAGACAAACTATAGGACAGAGGTGCAACAACTAGAGTCATGGTGCCACGACAATAACTTGGTCTTAAACACCAAAAAGACCAAGGAGATCATTGTAGATTTCCGGAAGAGGGGCCATAACAACCATCTGCCTCTCTTCATTGGCAGTGAGGCGGTGGAGAGGGTGAGCAGTTTTAAATTCTTGGGGGTAACTGTGACCGAGGACCTGTCCTGGGGCAACCATATCACCTCAGTTGTACGGAAGGCCCAACAGCGCCTCTACTACCTGAGGAGACTGCGGAGCGCACACATTCCCAGATCTCTGATGTTGAACTTCTACAACTGTGCCATCAGCAGCGTTCTGACGTATGGATTTCTAGTGTGGTTCCCCAGCTGCACCAAGGCCGATCAGCAAGCACTCCAGCGGGTGGTGAAAGAAGCTGGCAGAATTATTGGAACAAGTCTGCCAGAGATCAGTAATATCTTCCCCACTCGCTGTCTGAGGAGGGTGCACAGTATCCTGCGGGACCAACATCACCCTGCGCGCCACCTTTTCCATCTGCTGCCCTCAGGGAGAAGGTACAGGTCTATACAGGCCAGAACATCCAGACTGGCCAACAGCCTGTATCCACAGGCTGTGAGGCTCCTGAACTCTCTGCCCCCCTCTCGCGGACAATAACCATATCCAACTTCTTAATAGCAATGAACTGGTCTGCATTGGTGCATCATATCTTTATTCTCTTCCCCCTCCTGCCCCCCCCCCCCCTTTCTTAAATAGATAACTATCATATCTGATATCATATCTCACAGTACAATAATATTGAATGGGTTGCATTGTTGTATTTTGTCATGTTTCTCAGGTCTTTGTCTGAATTTCTACAAACATTATTGCTAAGGATTGTCTTATTGCATTGGAGTCACACTGGGTTAAATATGTACACTTGGGTTTTAAGGGGTATTTATTATTTTCTTCTTTTTTTTGGGTTGTATGGAAGCCCCAAACGCAATTTCATTGTTCTTGACAATGACAATAAATAAATAAATACTAAATACTATAATTTGAAAAAAAAAAAGATGCCTAAAGAGATGTCAGTGCAATGGAGGGCTGCCCTGATTACTTTGGAAAAAAATTTTAACAACAGAAGGACTGCTAAAACTTTACAAGTTACTAAATCAATGATGTGCTAAAGGAATGAATGCACTGGGCAACTTAGCAAGACCAAAAGCCAAGAAAGACCAAGGCATATCATTTTCAAGGTCTATAATCTTAGAGTTTGCCAGAAAACAATTAATACGTAGCCTATCCAGTTCTGGGGAAAACTAACAAACAAACAAACAATCAAAGAAACAATCTTTGGTCAGAAAAATTTAAATTAACTTGCATCTAAAAAAGGGAAGAAATCCTCTGTATCCTGAAAGTATCATGATACAAAGCATGTTATATTATCTGTCAAATATAGTAGAGGCAGTTTTGTAACATGACAAGCATGACTGTCAATGTAACTGAACCACTAATATTTGTAATAGTGAAGCATACAGGGCTGTAGTCTCTGCTCAGATTCACCCAAATGCTGCCAAACTGATCAGGCAGCACTTAGCAGTGCAAATGAATAATGACCCAAACCATACTATGAAAATGACTCAAGAGTTTCTTGAGGAAAGGAATTTGGACATTCTTCAATGGTCAAGTCACCTGATTTGAACTCAGTGGAGCATACTTTTGAGTTATTAAATACAAAACTGAATGCAGAAACATCCACAAATAAGTATCAGCTGAAGGTAGATGCAGTAAGGGCCCATCAGAGCATCTTAAGGGAGGAACACAGAGTAAGTATTAAAACTAATCAGTGTATTTAAAATTATATTTTGCTCAATTATCATTGAAAAATGGAGACTATGTATGAAAATAAGTCTAATTCCTAAACAGTTAATGTTTTTGTTTTTTTGGGGTTTTTTTTTTGTAAAACTACTTGAATTAAAGCTCAAAGTCACCTCAGTCATATCTTGATTGTTTCATTTAAAATACACTTTGGCAATGCACAGAGGCAAAAACTAGCTAAAATGCACCTTTGTTCAGTAAATTATCTACCTAACTAAATAAGCACCAAGGATAAAAATAGAAATTCAAATTCTTTCTGAATGCATTTTTTATTAAAAAGATATACCAAGCAAGCAGAACATAGTGGAAATTCAATATCTCTTACATCCAGCAGTCTTTTCTCTGTTGCAACTACTGTTTACAGTTTCTTAAGCATGGTGGATAAGCCAGCTAAGCTCCACCGGTTTGTGAAGTCATCACTATTACATATCATCTTCTACTTAAATTAACACTATATCTGGTGAATTCGGGATCTTGAAACCTCAGTCCTCCAGTTTTCTCTTTTAAGATCTTCCATTTAGTAGTACATTTCCTCTACATTATACAAAAGTCATCCCTTTCTGATGTGTCTATGGGTGAGAAAGATCAACTTTTTTTTGTTCCATCAAAGTATTTCTTGCATTGGTGATTTTCTTCATATCCATTCTAGCTCCGATTTTGTTGTATTACAGTGCCCACTTTGAATTCCTCAATTACACTTCTGGATGTCTTTGATTTGCAGGAGGTTGTTTTTTTTTTATCATCGCCAATCCTTTTTCTGACAGGCCCTCTCATTTTTTTTTCTTTGGTGGTCAGAATTCTATCTCTGGGTGGCAATCCTGTCACTGTAGATGAGAATGTGGATGCCCAAACTATCAACAGCCAAGCTTTCAATGGCAGAAATGTTACTCTATAAAACAAAGGAATTATGACTATTTGGATAATAAAATCCATCACAGATATTGCAGTCTGAAAACAAAACATTAAAATATGTTTTACTTATTACACATTGTACACTAAGTCTCTCACTGAAAGCCCGGTCCATGATTTTTCAATCAAAGATGCCATACTTTTCCAAAGATTAAAGTCATAGTTAATGTCAGAGGCATCTTTTGCTTTTGATTACTGACAGTATGTGCAGCAATGCCGGATGCTGAAGGTTAGCAGTCCTGTTTAAAGAGCAAGAAAATCAGTAAAACAGTGGTTGGAGGTGTTTACAGGTTTATTTGTCAGGAGGGTTTTGTCTTGTTTTGAAATGTTGAGTTTTTCACTTTGTTTACATAGTTTTTTTTAATCCTCTGACTTTTTTTGTTTTTACTGGCCTTCACAAATTCACACATTTTGGTAACTGATTGGGTTTAGGAATTGAAAACTACATGTTTAGTTTAAGGTATGGGAAAAAAATTCTTGAAATATGCTTCTTCACATTACTAACCCTCCACACTGAAGTGAGATGCTGCTGTCACTGACAATTGGCGGGATTTGATACCCTAGAAATTAAGTTTATGGTGGTAATATTTTGTACAGATTTCAGGTCTACTTTTTTAAATAGTGTAGAGCAATGAGCTGAAACAAATGTCCATCTACCACCTACTTACACTTTTTAAAACAGTACAGTTCTTTCAAGTCAGCATAATAAGCCTTACAGGTAAAAGCTAGTAGAAAAATAAGGGAAAATAATTTATGAGTCCTCTTTATCCATGGGTATCATTATGTTGCACAGCTGACAAAAGCAAGACACCTACCATGGTAGGTAAAGAAACTGTGTGAGCGAGTCAGGATTTTATTATTTCCAGGTAGACTATGCTTCTTTTGAATGGTTATTGAGTACTGGAGTAAAAAGCCAGTAACAGTAACAGTTACTAACCATTATTAGAGCAGCAGAGTGGCAATAAAATCTTGAATACATTATAAGTATTTGATATCAAATGTATATTTCATCATACAGCTCTAATTTCAAATATATTTGTTATACAAACCTTTATCTTAATTAACTTTGGGTGTAAATGCCTCTCCATCATCAAAATTCCTGCTGGTCCTCCCAAGGGCAGCTTATAGAAATCGTATGTGATTAGACCCCCTACTAAAGTTCCTAAAGGTTCTCAAAGAATCAGTTGGCCTCTGGGTACAATCATCACTTAATAAAATGTAATCATCTGACACTTATCTGCTTCATGAAAAGAAAGATAGAGGAAAATAATTTCAGTAATTCCACACAGTAATTCCTAACTAACTCATAAGAACCTATTCTCATTGCATTCAGCTGTTGCAGATCGAGCATAATAACTTTTAATTTTTATTGCACAAAAGGATGAGACCGTGAAGGTAAAGCATCTAGGACAGAAACAGCTGCATTATACTGCTAACACAACTTTGACTCTTTGCACGAATCTGCACAGACAGCACGCTAATGCTAAGCTAGCCAAGAACTCAGAGTGATGTTAAAGCTGAATGTTTGCCGACTCCAACCCAACAGTCAGACCTTGAACTTCAATAGGTAACAAACTGATGAGCAGTCAGGCTGCAGCCTCCATTTCTACCTGTTTATGTTTGTACAGCAGAATCACTGTGGTGGTCGTTTTGTGGTGCCTCTATGCTGGTTTTCGTTTTTGGCTTTGTGTTCATACCTAAATATAGTAAGTATAATGCAGCTGTTTCTGTCCTAGATGCTTTACCTTCACGGTCTCATCCTTTTGTGCAATAAAAATTAAAAGTTATTATGCTCGATCTGCAACAGCTGAATGCAATGAGAATGGGTTCTTATGAGTTAGTTAGGAATTACTGTGTGGAATTACTGAAATTATTTTCCTCTATCTTTCTTTTCATGAAGCAGATAAGTGTCAGATGATTACATTTTATTAAGTGATGATTGTACATTTACCATTTACCATCTAAATACTAAGAGAAAACTTATATGACTTTATTTTTTTGAGTAATGACCCCAACACTAATGAAAGCAAAGAAGGGAAATACCTCCAACTAAACCAACATTTAACCACACAGCATGCAGTTAATTGCATGAATGTAATGCCTTTGATATGCTGCTTGGCAATGATGGTCACTATCAAAGTGGAGCCAGTGAGAACCCAATAAAAATTGATAAGGCATTGGTACAATAAGCAATACTGATAATGGAATCGGAATTGCTAAATCCTTATCAATCAAAAGCTACCAGACACTGAATCAATTAGAAAAAGAACAGAACTGATTCTGCTTTCATTTATTTCTATCTCTGATCCAAGCAATGTTAATCAGTGAATTTTGTTTTTGTAGCTTTGAGTCATCTATGATGGAGCTGCTCATTCCTAATTAAATAATGGATATTGTTGATCTGATTTGTTGGCTGACTAACCTTTTGCACAAGTACAAATGAGAAGAGTAGGGCTGTAAACCTTGTCTAAAGATTTTCCAAAACAAACGTGCTTTGCGCTTTCTTTTTTGTCTATAAATTGCTTTTTTTGCTGTTTTACATCAGTTTGTACAATCATCCACAAGCAAGAGTTTCAGACAATCTTTCAAGTCCAAGAGCATGAGAATCGATTAGTCTCGATTAGTGTCGTATCACATTTTAGACAATCCCAATAACAGACAGTTTCCCAAATCATGGTTTACGCCTAGCCCCAACTAAGCAGAAAATTTCTGTAAAGTGCAAAAAAACTTGATCTAAATCTCAGTTTAGACCAAATCTGTGTTTTGGAAAATGAGCATTTATTGCTTGAATAAAAAGCTAAATTCCTGTTTTCTTTGCCCCACGAGAGGTTTAAAAACAGGATTTAAAATTTAAAAAAAATTGGTGTGTTTCTCTTTGTGCACGTGCATGCCTTTTACAGTATGAGTAAAATCATGATATTATCATGTTAAAAAACCAAAGGCTTTTATTTTTTTAGTTTAAGTAATTAATTGATTTATTTTGCAGAAATATATAGATAAATGGAAATAAAACAAGGAGCAGTCGGCCAGTTTTTTGGTTATGGGATTTTATTAGCTTCCATTAACCAATTTTAAACAATGACAATAGGCAAAAAGAAAAAAAAATAATAATTAAAAGGAAAAAAAAAGCAACTTTAGGGCTCATGTCTGCTAGTACCTCCTCTACTCTGTAGTATATTAAACTGCTGCCCATGTGTGACTATGTAACAGTGTAATAGATTTTGTAAAATCTAACCTGTTTCGGTGAGGTTGGATTTTTCAGCAGTCAAATGTACCTGCTATAAAAGAATGTTTTTGCTTGCTTGATCTACTGCTATCAGCTGGCGTTATCAAAGAGAAATAGTTTTTTTTAAATGCATATTTTTAGAAGTCATGTGCACTGGTCTGAAAACAACTTTACTGGTATCACAGCCAGTGTAAAAGGTGGAAGTAGTTACTATGATGTAATCCACTGGTTAAGAAGCCTTAAGATTAGTGCTTTTATTGTGCCATCTTAGTTTTAAAGAAATGTGATTTCCTCACTGAATAATGACTTATAATTGATAGATTTTTAGGCAGTGAGCGTGATGACAGAATACCATGGATAATACTCTTCTTTTTTCTTTTCTTTTTTTTTAAATGACCAAGATTTTATAAAATAGGCTTATTTTTTGCATTCAATGCGACCCAAAATGAGCGACTAAGTTCATAAACACATCGGGTCAAGACAGATCAAAACAGGTCAAAACAGAAAGCCATTTTTCCAGTAGACTTATATAAGAAAATAAAGTCTCTGCAAGAAAAGCTATTGTCATCTGTGACAATAGCTTGACTTGTGACAGAGTATACTTTAGGTTTAAGGCACTTCTGCATTGGCTTCATATTCCACAACCCAGAAGCTACAACCATCTTTTATACTGTCTACGACTGATACTATGTTGGAATGTTCTAGCAAGATTTGGAATGGCAAGGGACATCTGCAGAGTTAGACAACTTTTCTGAAAACAAAGCAGTGCTCATTTTCTGTCAGAAAAATAAGGCAACTATTCCTGTGCAGCATGTTGAATATTGACTGTAAAAGACGCCTAATCATCTTAGTAGTATGTGCAACTATGAGAAACAAAACAAAAATTAAATGAATAATCTGTAGAAAAATAATTGCCATATGATATAAGGCATTAATTGACCAATAAAGATGACTTCTAAGAAAAACAAAATTAAAAAGTTATCTTGATTCTGCATTTACAATTCTGCCTAAATCTGTGCAATGTTACCGGTGGCACCAAACATGAGTTAAGTCTACCCTCTAGAAGCTACCAGTTGTGGCAGTTATTTTATTTCATTTCAACTGAATTGAACTGGATTCAGTTTATATAGCAAAATCACAATAACAGCCATCTCAAGGTGCTTTATATGAGGTAAAGACCAGATAATATTAGAGAGGTTATCTCTGATATTTGTAAAGGCAAATAAGTTAAACTATTTCTCTCAGGACAAGCTAGCAGTAGTTTAATAAGCGTGTTGTACATTGTGGTTTTTGCTGACATTGTTATATATATATTTTTTTTTTACAGTGTATTTCTTTCTTTGATATCAAATACAGTGCAAGCTGAAATACCCAATCTGCAGTCTCTCAAAAATAGCCTTGTATTTTTTAAGTTGACATCCATATATTTTTAAAAAATAAAAGTAGGTAAAATGGATTTCCAAAGCTGTAAAGTATGAATACATTCACAGCAATTTAAGAAAGATTTTTCAACTGAGAGCATTGCAACACTTATACCTTAAGCAACTATTGAACTAGGATCCATATGACTGTTCCTTTGGAGCACAGCAGTCTTATAACTACATCGGAGAGCAGAGTAGGATAGATACAGTAATGTGTCCAGAACATACAGTATAGTTGTCATCATCAGTCAGAATATCTATTGCTTTGGTGGAGGCCATACGGCAATTTTTATTCCCCATTTGGCATCAGCTCAGGTCTCTTATCTGTGTCTGTTTACACCGCATTTTCTTTTTGTTCCCAATTCTTTCCATTTCAGACCCAATCATTTGTGTTTTGATGCCAGCGTGTATTTTTCAAATGTTTCTTGTTTAACAAATGATTGAAAATAGAGATGCTTTTAGTAATCAAAATTATGCCCTTGTTTTCAATTGAATGAGCCCACTAAAAAAACATTGTGACAGTTGGTTTAATTTGCTTTCCTAAATGGACCTCTGAGACTCGCCCTTCTCAAACAATTTTGAGTGTAATGGCCTCCATTTTTACATCTCACGGAGGTAAACTGATTTCTACCCTGTACAAAGACAAGAACTCATTCAATACTTGAAGTAAAGACCGGAACATCTTTAGAAAAAAAGAACCCATAAGATCACTTTCACATTGTGGTGGTAGATAGTATTGTGTACCATATTTGCACTGTAAAATGTACAAAATATCACCAAGTTGTTGGCTAGTGGCCTGCAATCTTATTCACAAGCACTTTGAAGCATGTTTATTTATTTACAACATACAGTGTACTCTGAAACAGTAACACATTTATAAATAAATATTGCAATCTTAACATCGTACAGTTCTCCTTTTTTATTGTCGGTTCTTCATGACTCGTCACCTGAGCTTAACGAAGGTGAGGCAACCTTTGCCTGTTCTGAGTCCTTCTTTCCACTTATTCTTTTATGTGCTATCATTCACCAGCAGGCCTATTACTTTCAGTCTTTGTCCTTGCCCTGTCATTCCTTCCTCACCCTCTCAAACATGATTTCAAATAAATAGGTATCTAGAAGGAAAAAAAGGATCATATATTCTTAAATCTTAATAAATCTCTGAAATAAAACGCTACAGTTAATATCTTCCCAAATTAGGGAAAAACATAACAAAGAAAAACATAAAAACCTTCTATTTATCAAAAAGGACAAACAAAAGGAAAAAAAACCCAATATATTCATAATAATGTTCAACAAGCTGGTACGTATCCATATTTGTTCGTCAGGTATCCATTCCATTATCATTATCCATTCACATGTCATTCAGTACATCCTGTTATCTCAATGTTCAACACTGCAGGTACTCCTGTCTGTCTGGTTGCCTATGTGGTACATTTTTTTTAATAATCTTCATTATTAGGTGCTCAGTCAGGCTTTGCAAAGCCCAACCACTTCCTTTTTTTTTAATATGAGACACTTCAGTCAGTCCCCTTACACTCAGTGTTTCACTGTGTGTGTATTTTTCTTTTTTTTTTAACTTCACAAATGTTCTACTGTTGTCCAATCACAGACAAGGAGATGGGCCAGGGGATGACAGGAGTGATTCTGGATAGAGGGAGAAAGCCATCATTGGCTGCAGGGAAAACAGAAAATCAGCCTCAAATATGGCTAATGTCCTTTCCTGTTTGTAATTGTGCAAGAATAAATGCCTCTGTCTTGGATCCAAGGGAGAAACAGTCTTTTGTAAGATACATCATTTTCCAACTCTCAAGACACTCTGTTGTTTCAAGAAAGAGCACATTTGCCTGAATACAGAGCTGAATGGCAATTCCCACTAGTAACTGCAAAATGCCTGAATTTCTAGTTGAGTACTTGGACTATATATATTTATTACATTTCACATGTTACTTATGAGAAATGCCATAAGAAATGGGTCACATGATAAACCAACAACACATATTCGTCAGAGAACTCATTACGTAACCATTCTGCAGACTCGGCAGGTAAATGTTTGTATATCAAAAGTAGATCAATGATTAGTCAACGGCCACAGCAAAGGTTGGCAATAAACCACACGAGTAAAAAAGACTTCTGAAGGCAGGACATGATGTAAGTCCTTCCCATCCTCGTTTAAATGTAAAGTGGCTTACAAATGTCTGTCCAATAACGTACCCTGAATTTACTGTAAGTATCTATACAATGGTTTACTAATTTTCTGAAAGTAAACATTTAAAACAATAGTGACTTTATTATTGATTTTTACACTAATATTTTCACAATAAATAAAACAGAAAAAACTCAAAGTTTTTTATTATTTGCTACCATTAATTTTAGTGTGAGCTAGTGATGCTTTTCATAGCCTAAGGGATGCTAAATGTAAGCGTCCCCAACCCAACACAATGTCTCTTAGATACTCTTCCAGACACATCATCACACTTTATGTTCCCTTCACGCTTCCTATATCCCTCCCATTCTCCCTCCATATATCCACTGCAAAGGCATTATAGGTGAATTGTACTCATTGTCCATTCTCCCCCTACTGTACTAATCCTCTGCCCCGCCATTTCTCAGTTTCTTTCCCATCAGTCACAGATTGTCTTGTAGCCTTTCCATATAGGTTCTGATTTCAGACTGACCTAGGTCCATATCCTGGCACACCCACTTGATATCATCTTCACTCCCATTCGTCACCAGGACTGATGAGTTGGTGTATGGGCCACCACCTGAATTATCATTGGGCAGAACAGTGGCAAAAGATGTGAATTTGACGCGTTTGCGTTTGGCCGCTGCAACAGCAGCTGCAGCTGTGGCTTGGGGGGAATTATTCAGATGCTCCTTTTGACCTGTAGCATCTTTGCCACCAGTAGTGATTGCTGAAAGGCACTGATGCGATTCTGGAACAGATCTAGGCAAGGTTTGTCCATGGGTGACACCCCGATGTCCACCTCTGCCACCGCTCCCACTTATAGTGCCCATTCCCATTACCAAGGTGTTACCAGCCCCATTCAGTAGATACTTGTTCTCCTCGTAGCCCCCTTCATTGCGGTCAATTATGGTGGTGCACTCATCCGGCATGCCACCCTGGCATTGGTCAGGGTGGTCTGCTAAAAGGTCAGCCTCAGTGCCAAGCCACACCCAGTCGTGGGCATGGTTCATGTTGCCTCCTGCCTCTAGAACTGGGACTTGCTTGTGACGGTATCTGCAGAGGAAAATTCGTAATGAAACATCAATGGAGGTAAAAATTTAAACAGATGCAGTTTCATGACTATAATCTATAGGCATTATCAGACAATACAAGGAATGACTGCAAAAATTAATACTCAGATAAAAGTTGAGGATTTTACCCCATCAAAATATCACTAAAAAGTTCAAGAAAATTTGAAGGAGAATTAAGTCCAATTTTAGGTTTTCATGGTACTAGCAAAGCAATAAGTGACGCATCACGGGTCTGTTATCCATCCATCCATTTTCTCAACTGCTTAACCAGTTTTGGGTTGCTGGGAACTATCAACTTACATTTGGTGAGAGTCATTTGTCATTTGATTTGTCTCTTAAAATCCACACAAAATAGCAGCACACAAAGGATATGAGAACATAAAACATGTTTAATGCAAAAACATTTATCTGAGAGGTATGCTGGATTTTTGTGCCAACCACCGCTGCTTTCCACTGATCACTTAATAAGCCACAGAGCAATTAATGTTCTCTGCCATTTTGAAACAAAAAGGAGAGGACAGAATCAGAAAAGAACAGATAACTGATTACTGCATTTGATCAGCTGATTTTAGAGGCTAAAGCGGGAGGAAGGATGACTGGAAGGATGCAATCTTATCACAGGTAAAATAAGCTCATTGAACATTCCTGCTATTGTAAGGGTAATTCATTATTTATTTATTATTTTTATAATTGTTTAGGCTCAGTGATATGTGTTTCTAATAAACTAGCCTGTTGATATGAATACTTCACTCCCAACTGGAGCAGTAGTTACCTCTCTAAAAAGTAAAGACTGAGTGTATCAATGGGATCTTGAAAATCAGACAACAATCTCTACACTTGAAATTGTTTTATTTTCAATTGACTTCTCTCAAAAGGTTTCTCTCACAAAATAATGTGGTTGAGCAAAGGTGCTTATGCCCATCATTAAATATTGTTTGCAATGAATAAGCTTTCTTACAGGTTTTAACTTTGTACAAGACATTGATCTGGCTTAAATTTTAATCCTCCAATAGACAATGGTTACCTAATATGGGCATATTAGGCCCATACCGATTACCTGTCAAAACCAGCTTTTTGGTTCATAGATCCTTTCAGTTTCACATTATATTCCACCCATATATTAACTAACCATAATGGACCTGCCTCAGTATTTAATGTGCATCATGTTTTGTTGCTGAGTAACATGTTTAGGTTTTCAGGGTTTTTTTTGTTTTTTTTACCTGAAAGCAAAGCTGACACAGTTGATGAGGAAAACCAGTATTGCCAGGCAGAATACTCCCAGAAGGGCATACATCCCAATCTCCAGGTCTGACAGGCCTCTAGTGGGCTGGGTTAGCTCACTGTTTCCAGTCCCCGGTACCTCCACTGGTGCTGGGTAGCTACTGTAGTCGCCTGGTTGGTTGGGGCCACTGCCACGACTACTGCTGCTGCCACCACCAGCACCTTTGCCACCTGAAGCACGATGGGTTACTGTACTCTTGGTTGTTGAGCTAACCTGAAAATGGAAACGAAAACACAGATATAGTAAATGGTTAAAATATGTGGATTTTGTATATTCATTTGGATTCACGTAAATACAGCATTATTACACAAGACTGACTCCCTCTCCCCATTCTCCTGCTGGCCTGCTCGCACACTACGCAGCGACATATTGTCCTCTCTGCATCACAGTTATGTTATTTACTATATTTAACACAGCAATTTTCACAGAGGCAGGAAACATTGGGAGCTCTGTGCTAAGCATGGATAATGATCAGACTATATGTGTGACATACTGGAATGCCCTGGACCAAGAAGGTGCACAACCACTCACAGTGATTACACTACTTAAACAAACTAAACTTTGATGATTAAATGTGTTTATCCAATGTGAGTAAACTCTAAAACTACAGTTTAAGGAAAATACTCTTAAAAATATCCTTTCCTCACTGTTTTATTATTGTTTTTTTTTTCCATACCTTCCTCATGGCTCCTTCCTCTCGGTCCACTGCTGCACTGTTGGATTTCCACTCTCCTCCATCTTTTGTCCGTTGTTCACTGGTGCTGTTATCCAACCCTCCACCATCATCTTGCCCCCCTCTTCCCATCACTCCTCTTTCGTCATTTTTTGCTCCAAACTTAACTATAACATTTCCAACTCCAGATGCCAGCACACTCTTCCTTTTTGACTTCTGGCAAGTTTCAGAGATGACCATCTCTACTCGAAACAATGCCCCCTGCCCATCACCTTCTGCTACTACAATGGGCCAGTGCTGTTCCTAAATGACAACGAGAATGTGGAAGTTAATACCTTACAGTTTAAAACGCGTTTAGGCAGCTTTTGTTATGACTTTGCAAACTATAAATAAACCTTAACTGAACTGAATTGAATTGAATTTGGGCTTTCTGCTCTAAAAAGCATGATCTACAAATGTATAAAACTGTCACTTGTTTGCACTGCTGACAATATAAAGGAAGATGCCAGTACCTGATTGGTAACAGAAATGACATTCTCATCAAGTGAGACAGCTGAAAGTAGGAAGTCTTTTGGATCATATATATCCAATGGTGTCACTGAACCATCACTGTACTGGATCCATGCACTGATCCCAGCTTCCTGAAAAAGAGAAAAAAACCCTGCACAATTACAACTGAAGCTTTTAAATAGTTCATCCAGAAGATCAAAGAGAATATCTATCACTGATACTTTTTCTTTGCACAAGATAGAAAGAATGTTGTCATCTGATATTTCAAGCAAAGATAACTGACATCAACAAAGAGTCCTTGCTTTTTATTGGCTGTTCCCTCTTTCTTCTTTTGTGCCTTGCTTTATTTTACTTCCTCGCCTGTCTCTGTGATTTCTGATCTGTTTCCTATCATGTTTCCTATGTTTGTCTTTTTTTTGGTCTTGTTAACACCTGATCTTGCTTTTGTTCATCACAGTACATTCCTATCATGGGCCATGGCATACAGTTTTATACTTGCTGGACTCTTGTAAGTTTCAAGTTGGCTCCTTGGTAAAGTTCACATTTTATGCACTCAACGTGCCATTCTAAAAGTGTCTGCATTTTAGTTTTCTATTTAACGAAGTGAGTAGTGAAAGAGGTCATCTATGTCCACTGTGATTGACCATCTTTGAACAGAAGAGGTGGCTTACGACACCAACTGTCTGCCACCTACAGTGAAGTTTTGAGATCCCTTACTTCTCTAAAGTAGTTCACTTTAACATCATTGAAATTGTTAAATGCTATTGTATAAGCTTGGGAACTACTTGATGGAACACCTTTCTTCGACTCTGAGATTGGCCCACAGTCACTCACCTTTTAGAAAATACTCAAAGTCCACATTCACAGACTCAAAAGACTGTGGCATGCTCCTGTTAAATCCTTAGGGCAGTGTAAAATCATCAAGTGCATGAGATGTCGCTGACATTTAACCTTTTAGGAACCCCTTTCATACATTTCTGCAGGTTTTGCCCAGTGTAGTTATCCAGATCTAATACCACAGTAATTTCAAACATGTTATCAGGAGAAGCACAAAAAATTGGAAAGCTAATATTAGATATTACAAAGTCTCAAAGACCCAACTGTGTAACTTTTTAATCTTATTTACTGGTATATGGCATTTTCATAATGTTGTCGTAGTCTTGGGTCATTTGTCCCAGCCTTTTAGAATTAATGGTGTTTTGTGATTTCTTTGTGTATAATATTTTGGTTTTATATTTTTCAGTATCTTTTGGGCTCCTATGTTTAGTTTTCATGTTGTCTTGTCATGATGTCTCATCACCCTTTCCTGTGTGTCATTCCATGTTTCCCCAGCCTGTCATGTCTCTCTCTCTTGTGCTCTCTCATCCCCTCTCTCTCGTGTTCCCTCACTCCTTCTCTCATCTGCCTCTTCCTGCCATACATCCTTCCAAGCTTAAGCCCTCTGTCTCCCTTTGTTCAGTGTGAGGCTGCTTGTTCGTCTTCTCCCGTGTTCCTGGGCCCTAGTTTTTCCATTATCCCTGTGCTTTGCTTCTAGTTCAGTTTTTCCAGTTTATTTTAGCTATTGGTTTTGGTTTCTCTTATTTTGTACTTTCGTGTTCCACATTCAATAAACAGCGTGTTTTTCGTTCAACCTTGTCCCTTCCTCGAGTGTCTGTATTTGGGTCCGCTAAAAAGAAACACATGGTCTGCCGCCGCAGACCCATGACAAATGTATTTTGTCCAAATGCTGACCACACGTAATTTTCCGTTTGTTCATTTCTTACACAATTTTTTAACTAGATTTTCAAAGTAGCTTAAGAAAATTAAAAAAAATGTAAAAATTAATTTTAAAAAATTGCTAAAATCTAATTGCTAAAACTAGATGTTAGCAATTGTACATTTCCACCTTCATAATTGTTAGTCTGCAATGCTATGCTTCCCAAACACATTTCATTATTCAGTATTGACAACTAAAACCTATACACCTGTTTTGTGGACAGAAACACTTTTTTTCTCTGATTTGTCTTTTTCCTGTTCAATTACAACAGGAAAAAAATCCATCCAAAGAAAAATACTTTCTGAATTTCACACTAAATGTACAAGAAAAGCAAAGATTTTTCTTCTTTCTTAAAATAATATCAGATAAGATAAACCTTTATAAACCATTTCTTTAAATGGTCCTGCTTCACAGATTTACATTGACAAACAGCTTTGTTCTTCTTATTAATAAAAATAAAAAGACTAATGCACTGATATAACCTAGTAAGTAAGATTTAGTACCTTTTTTAAATAAACTGCAGGATCAAACCTGTATTTTGATTGAGGTGAGCTGCTTAGCCCTTGGGTGGTATTTATGTTGTGGCAATTTTAAAACAAACAAACAAAAATAAGTATGAAGACAGCCTAACATATTCTATATAACTTCATAAGGTATAAAATAAACTTTGGCAATGTCATTAAAAAATCAAGAATAATAAGTAAATGGTACCTGTTAACTGTGTTAACGGGTATGTGTGATGATATAACGGATCAAAGTGGAGACGGAGACGAGTTAAAAAAAGATTTTTAAATGTTATAACAATTTTAGTTTCACTGTGTTTGTAAACATAGGTGACAAATTCATTTTGCGATTTATTTTTTTTATTTATTTATTTATTTTTGCCTGTCCAGTTTGGATCTTTAGCCATCAGAATTGTTGTCTGAAGGCCAAGAAAGATGCCAAGTGGATTTACTTTACCAAGTGGATCATCATGGCCTTGCCATATTGGTCCATTTGATTGACCTTTATTATAATTATGTATTTATTTTATTTTCGTTTTTTAAAGACGGGACAGACATGACTGGGGGATAGGACAGGGAGATGAATGAAAGAAAGAGAGGGAGAGAAAGAAAAATAGAGGGGAGAAGAGATGGTGAGAAAGGGGGGAAGAAAAAAAAGAAAGAAAAACAAACAAAACACCTGGATCACCTGTATGGAGATAAAAAAAACCAGAAGAGAAAACAAACAACAAAGAGCAACATAATAAAAACAACACCATCACAATAAACTAGCTAACAATAGATAACAGTAGATACTTTTTTAATTTCACCTGTTGAGAATGAAAAAAGAAAACAAGCCGAAGAAAACGAGAGCACTAGAATAAACAACATCACGATGATCTATGGGAATATAACAGTAAATACTAAATATTAAACATTATTGTGCAGCACCTAAGATCGACAGTGTGCTTTGAGGTAGGAGCCAAAAAGGGTGTAGTTTGTGTGTGTGAGCACCCGTGTGTACACCTGTGAGCATGGACGCGCTTGTTTTTAAAAGGTTCCTTCATGTAATGATCTGCTAGAGGGTGTGGGGAGCCACAGCCCCGTCCACCAGGGCATGAAGCAGGTATGGAGGAGATCAAAACTCCAGACATCCAGAGGCCCTCAGAACACAAGAGACCAAGGAAGACCAACAGAGGGGCAGCCGCGCCACTGTCCCAGAAAAGCTGAGGAGAGTCCCAGATGAGGGGTCACTCAGCAGCCGCGGAGCAGAAGCCAGGGGGGGTGGCAGTGACGCGCCCGTGAGCTCCGCCGGCAGCCAGCTGTGCCAGAGTGACCGAGCCCCAGGCCAAGAGGCCAAGGGCACCCCACCCCCGAAGTGGCCTGAGCGAGCCCCAGGCTCCAGGCCCCGATAAGCAGCCACCAAGGAGTGAGCCAGTGTGTACCTGGACGCCCATCCTCCACCCGCTCATATGTAGTGTTGATGCATGTGTGTTCTAAGGTGCATTTAAAACCCAGGAGGGCATCATTGTTGCGATTTAATTTCTTTTACTGGATTGTATTTAGGGCCTGAAGTTTCATTTAAAAAAAGAAATGGCTGTTGTAATCGGTTGCTGCTGTAATTGCTATAGTCTTGAAGTTACACTTCCCTAATTTGAAACTGATTATGGGAGAGATAGCATCTAGATAATGTTCGCAGTGCAGAATTACTATTTAAGAGCCATGATTACAACCTTTAGGGAATTACTGTGAAGAGAGGAACAGGCAATGATGGTGGCCATCATTTCACTTGTGTAATAAAAACCTAAAGGCAGAGAGTTGTCTGCATGTGAATCACATGGCTACATGCCCAAACTAGATAAAGTGAGAGGATGTGATGGCTTGCAGAAATGTTTTAATGTGTGAGTAAAATCACAGATATTCATAAGAACAAAAATCTTTTTATATAATTCATCCATCCATGTTCAGTGTGTCTGCCTCTGGCTCTATGAAAGCTGGGGTATGCTCACCCCTCATGCAACCTTGAACTGGGTACTCATCTAGCTGCATCTTCTTATTGGAGCCGAGAAGTAAATCTGAATAACAGGATCATAAAATTTTAGCAGATGTAGACTTGACGTAAAGTGATCTCCTACCTGTTTAGGTGTATGTAGCAGGTCAGCAGCTGTGGTTGTTAACTGTATGGCTTGAGAATTTACAGGACTTGGACTCAAACTAAGGGACAAAGATGCAACCAGCTGGACTCCCAGGTCAGAAATGGTGACCTTCAGGTAAAAAAAAAAAAAAAGCAGTATTAAAAAAGTTCAAGTTGTAGTTTTTGTCCCCTTTTAAAGGTTTGTTATTCTGATGATGATCCTAAAATGTAAAGTCAGTCACTTTAAAACGGGGTAGATTCAGCACATTTGGAACTCTTTAGATCAGTAATGGAAGACTGATACATTAATATAGCATAATTACAAAATAAAAGCGATTCTTCAAGCGTACAACTTTTGTATCAGACATTATTTAGACATTAAACATGCTATAAGTAAGAGTACAGTTCACACTTTAAGTAAATCACAACACTCTTTGTATGCCATGCCATGGTCTGATGCTGCATTATTTAATAAATATGCATAATTTGAGTTCATTGTGTACAGGTGCAGCCCTAATAAACACGTGTTTACTTACTCTGTGAGGAACTTTGGTTGTTGTTTGCTTTCAGATGTAATTAATCTTAATATTGGCCTCTGGTAGAACCTTTAATCTGCTAAATTGGACTCAAGAATATATATAATAAAGCAATATTTACCTTGTCATCTAATACAGTTACAGTCTTCTCTGCCAGTATCGAGTCAGACAAGGGGGACAGAACCTGCAACAAAAGACAATACAAAAACATATTTAAGTTCAAGTTTAAATCACCTATCCTGGCAAGCTAGATGTTAAAAAGCAACGAAATATGAGTTTTGGTCTCATAGTTTTGAAAAGTATATAAATAACAGGAACAAGGTTATGTTGTGGCTTATAGGAAAATCATTCTACAAGAAATGATGTTATTTATTTTGTCAAAAGTGGTCAATGGCAAAAGTGCCCAAAAATGAACAAATGTTGCTGTTTCAATGTAAAACAGTGGTTTACTCAGACACATAGACTCAGACACATAGTGTTCACTACATGTACACAGACTACTATTTCTGGACACACATCTGTTTTCACATATAAAAAACACATTCACGTCATTTTGGACATTCTCTCTTATTTGCTTTGTGAGGAAATTTCTTGTGTGGACTGAGCCATTGCCTCTTCTAAACCAAATGACTTTAAGAATCTTATTTTTTTTTGAAAGGAAGTGTATTTAATTTCTTTTAACTGTTAAGTAAATAGAAAGTCCAAGGATGTTCTTGAAAGACATCCAACAGATGCCAAATATTTTTTCAACCAAGTCTAAATGTCAAGAAAATGTGTTGAGATTACAGCTGTTTAAATGTTTGCTGATAAGTCCTGCTACTCAGCTGTCATCTTGTTAATGCCTTTATTCAGCAGCAATTTTGAAGCATTAACTAAATGCAAAACTGAATTTAATGTCTTTGGTTACCAGGAAAGGTATTTCTAAAAACTCAAATCCAACCCCCCCCCCCCCCCCCCAATATTTTTTAACTTTAAAAAGTTTGCTGAATAAATGAGGTTTAAGAAAAGCTTCTTTTCACCCCCCAAGGAAATCATACTTTTTCTATTTTTTTGTGATTTGCTGTGAAAGTAATTGGACATCAGTAAGTACAGTTTTTATAGAACAAACAGTAAAAAACATTGTACAACAGAAATGCATAAAATAGCTTTTTTGCTGTCTGAGTGAATATTTCCTTAAGGTGAAATTTTAACATTGTCAGTGCAAGAGCAGTGAGAGCCACCATTGTGCCACATAAACTTGGAGTAGTTAGGAGGTTAACACACACAGACTGATCATCATTGATTCATTTCTGCACAGCATGTCTTAGACACACATGCAAATACATACAGACAAACATGGATCTGTAAAAGCTGATGGTGCTGGTATTGCATGTGTAAAGAAAACTCAGGGAAACTCTGCTGCTGTCATCACACAGCGAAGCACACGCTAAGTAACGAAAACACATCTACGCACAAATGCACACAGACCGTGTTCCCGTCTGCATTCCAGCTGTGCCCCAGTGTGTCAGCATTCAACTAAGACAACAAGGCCAAAACTAAAGACAACTCAAATGAAAACAGAGTGGATGAAAAGAAAAAGGGACAGTGTAAGTAAGATGGCAAGCAAGCAAGAGAAAAATAAATAGAGTAGGTGTCAGAAGGAGAGGGACAATGACAAATAGAGGAGGACAGTAAGTGAAAGGGGCAGAAAAAAGGAGCATGAAAAAGATTGGGGTACAGATGAACAGGGAAACAGCAGACAGACACTGATAGAGATTAGGGGGCCCATGTTGTAGTGTACTACTTCGCCCAGCGACAGGAGGACAGGCAGATCTGATTGGTGTACAAAGACAATCTCGCAGCAAATGTGTCAGGGCGTCAAACTTAATCCCACCCTCAGCAAGGTAACAAAATGCAATGACTGACGGCTCTGGGATTGCTCCTCAAGACCGGCAGAGAATAACAAGGTGAGAAAGAGAGACTGGGGATAGAAAGGAAAGAGAGACGGGAAAAAGAGGAAGAAGCGAGACTCAGGAAGACAGAGCTGGGGGCTAAAATTGAAATGTCAAACTATCAAATGATGCCTGTCGACTCTGGCATCTCAGTGGGAATTCTCGGTAAATTCTCTCTCCTGGCTCCCAAACGGTCCACAGCTGTACATGTGTGTGTTTGTGTGTGTGTGTGCACGCATACATTAATGCAGAAGTCCCCTGCTAACACACACCCAGCTGTTACCAAAAATCATGCCACTTATGCACTGAACTTCAGTCCAACCATTTTTTATTTACTTGTTAATGGATGTGAAACATACTCTTCAACACAGTAATGAATGCGACCATAAAAATACATAATTTCTATATATGTGATGTATGCAAGAGAGAACAGAAAACAACATAAGACGACACTGATGAGGACTGCGAAACATTTGGTGGTTTTGCTTTAGTTCTGCTACATAACCGTGCATAAGTAAATAACAGAATAAGCCACAGAACTATCCTCCACTGTCACACTGAGTTACAATGGCCAGGCTCATTGGAATGCAGAAAGTGCACAACTGTGTTCAGTGTGTATATGTGTATAATTTGTGAGCATCACGCTGAGATGTCAGGGCCAAATTCAACATTTAATTGTGGCTAATTGTATAACAAGCTAGCAGGGGAGGCTTATATATGAGGAACGGGGATAGTGTTTACATCACCGGAGTACTTATGGCTGTAATGTGAAGTGCCGAATTACACTGCACTTGACATAATGAGTTCTTTCAACTGTCTTTTTCTGGACTTTGTAAAAAGCAGTGAATACATTGCTTGTGGAATTTCTTTTTTTTTTTTACATACTCAAATACTGTATGATGAGTAAATGACCCACTGCAGTCAGTTTCTTAACTTTACTATAGGGATGAATATAGACTTCAGTAAGCAGAAAGGGTTCTTTTGGTGTTAGAGTTTATAATATCAACCAGCTTAGTTACAATTGAAGGGGAAGAGATGGGTTGCACTTTTAGTGATGAAGCAAGCAAGAGAATACCTGTATATTGGTGTGTCCCAGGTCCCGCCCGATTACGATTCGTCCATCTATTAATCTGGCAATGCGAGGCTCTTCTATCTGCAGAATACAGAAACAGGAGGCAGTCAAAGGATACATTATTTATTGTTTAGAAAGATTTACAATAATAATATACTATTGGGTGCATCTCTTAATTTTTGAATTCAGGTGTTTTCAGTCCTATTCCAGTGTGATACTCTGATACAATTTACTGCTATACCAAGTCAATTTGTGAAATTTCTGTCCTCCTAGATATACCACAATCAACTGTAAGTGATATTATTACCAAGTGGCAGCTCAGGTACAAAGTGGCAGACCATGTAAAATTACAGAGTAGGGCTGCTGAGTGCTGAGATGCATAGTGTGTAAAAGCTCTGCTGACTCAGTAACTGCAGAGGTCGCAACCTTCTTAACATCAGCAGAAAAAGCGTGTGTTGGGAGCTTCATGCCATGGGTTTCCATGGCAGAGAAGCTCCTGTAGGTGCTATAGTTGTTCACACAGTTCATCTGTAAATGCAAAAAATCAGGACGTATGTTTTGCACTGTCTATATATTAAGCCACTTTACAAGTACTTATTAGAAAGTGTCACTGCCCATAGCTGTGAGCAAATAATTTATATCTCAAAATGTTAAACTATTCCTTTTGTGAAGAAGCCATGATCTGCAAGTGAATAGAAGGGTACTGTTTGTGAGCATTTGTGTATACCCACCTTTAATTGGTCCAAGACCAAATGAGTGATATCAACTTGCCAGTCAGCACCCAGCATGTAAACCATCTCTCCACCTGGGTCAGAAGGTTCTGCGACAAAATGAGTGAGGACCCGCACCAAAGCATACTGGTACTGAAAGGTTAGAACAAGGCCAAATTCAGACTCTGATGCTAAAGTGCACAACAGACTCTTACTTCAATGCTTGTGATTAAACAAAAACATGGCACAGAAGTACAACTCAGTATCAATAACTCAGTATTTAGGCAGATATTATTCAGATTAAACTGCCTTTAAAAGAGTTGTGATCACTCAGAAACAATACTGATTTACAATCAAATGATACCTGTAGGGTGCAGCCTTTGCCCTTTCTGTCATCGTCCTCATCATCTTCACTGTCTCTGGTGGGTCTGAAAAGAAAAGAGATAAATAAGGAAGAAAGAAATAAAATGAAGGGATGGTGAGATTATCCAGTAATTAAATGTCCCCTTTCCTCTCTACTCTCAGCTCCAGCTGATGTACTGAATAATCTCATCTTCAGGTTACACTTTAAGCCAAATAAAGGACACTTGAGTCTCTAATCTACATTTAACACATTTAAACATTTTACTTGAACATTAAGCACTTGTAATAAGACTAGGATGGTCAAAATATTTTAAACGTAACTGGTCAATTTTCTATTCTTGTGTAATACTATCTGTTGGGCAGCAGTAGATCCAAACTATAGAAATGAGTCTTTGCAACGTTATAAACAACATCAAAAATCTTTTACATTATAAGAATTACATTAAAATGAAATGGAACAACATATGTAAAAATCACTATAACTAGGGGATTTAATAGAGTCTTGAGCAGAACTACATTTGCAACACTACTGAGTCAAAACAGAATTATTGTTTGACTCAGTTTAACTTGGATTCTTTAAACCACCTTTAATTGGTCCAAGACCATTCTTCTGCTTTCATATGGTACCAAAAAGTAAAAAAAAACAACTAACTAAATCATTATATTTGTATTTAAAAATATTGGTCAATGTATTTTGTGTTGTTAATCTAGTAAGCAGCAATCTACTAATAAATAGACTTGCAGCTAAGACAGCTGCATGTCTTTCTTCTTAATTATTTCTTTCTTTTGCAGAATATAGAAAAATACAGTAGTCATTAATTAAATCAGATCTAATCTAATGAAATAAAACATAAGAAATATAAAATGTACTATGAATGTACTAATTTTTCAATGCTAAAAAACAAGAAGGCAACTTGTCTCGATTCGTCTCTAAATGAAAATGTATTTTTATCTCAGAAGGATGCAAATAAACACATTCTTTCTCCTTTGCCTGCCTCTGTGAAATCTATCATTGACCATATACAGGCACACATAGGATCATATAATCACATAAGAATATACACACAGAGGACTGCATCTGTGTCTTATATCTTTACAGTACCTATGAAACTCAGGTAATATTACAGGAATTTTCTTTCCATTACCCAGTGCCCCAGTTGCACATGTGTCTGTGTGAATGTCTCTACCTAATAGTGCTTGTGTTTCACTCTGTCAGATAGTGGTTTGGGGAGATGGAGGTGTGTTTGTGCACACGGCTTGGTGGCTGCGTGAGCAGAAATTGCCAAAATTGAAAAATAGGCCCAGCAGAACAAAATGGAAGGGTGGCAAGATGAGAAATAGGAATAAAACACACAAACACACATACCTGTCATACAAATACACAATCAGAGATAGAAGCACAAAAGTATAATGTTATTTAGAATCATTAAAAGCTCTGTAAATGATGAAAACTTCCAATGTAAACATTAATGCCAATGTAAGTTTTGGCAAGAAACACTCAATTTCTATTTTTAACATCCTGTTATGTGCTTTGTAACACTGGTAGGAGTAAACAATATTGTCAGTCTGCAACTTAAAAGTGATACACCTTTGGTTCAGCTTTGAGAGAATTTGGAAAATATGGCATTGTAAGCTGTAGTGTGTGTATATATATATATATATATATATATACACACCAAAATGAAAGACAAAATAAAATTTCTCAGAGAAGAGTAGGAAATACAACTCAACAAATGCCTGTACCATGAATTTTTGTGACTTCAAAAACTAGCAGTTCCTCACAGTTCACTGCTCGATTCTAACAGAAATTGCAGGTGTTTGTGTTTCCCTTCTGAATAGTCTTAAAATGTGTTTCTTACCAAAGAAAAAAAAGTCTTTGTAGCATAAATGAAAATGGTGTACGTAAAATGCTCTACATTTTGACAAAATTATGCTAATGCCTACACCTTCTACCGTGTGTTACACTCCCCCATTCCCTCAAGGTCAGACAGGCAAATTACCTCTTGTTAGTGATGATTGGCACCCTCCAGCCCTTGACCTGGCTGAGCTCAGTATCTGACAGATCTATCTGAAGCGGTAGCTTGGGCACCCAGACGGTGAGCTGAAGCTGAGCAGATAGGTGCAGGTATGAGAACTTGATGGTCAAAGACTGCCGACCACGCATTTCTTTGCCATTCACCAAAACCTTGTCACAGTTTGGAGAAACCTAAAAATAAATGTATAAATAAAAAAGAGGGAAAAAACAGTTTGATTGAGACTGGGAAAAACGTGCATGCATGTGTGACATTTTAAACAGAAATCAAATGAGTTGCATGAGTTTTTTCCACAGAAACAGATGCAGCTTCTGTTGTGTATTGCTCAAGCACAGCCTAAAGCAAGTTTTCACAATAATTATAGTGTTGCATCCAGTAAGATATTTGTCACTGATTTATAACAAGTTTATTAATCTTGTAAAGCACTTTGCAAAACTGTTCTGTAATGTGCACTGAAAGAAAAGGTTAATAATGTACTTCTTCCTGTTGCATTAGTGGCATTTCAGGTTTGCGAATTCTCTCTTGTTATCTCCGCCAACGTGAAGCAACATATTAACATTTAACAGCCTCGAATCAGTAAATCGCAGTCATTTTAAGACATTAGCACAATTTCACTGAATACATAAGATGACCAACAAGAATACTGTGAACCAGAATACCAGTGGGTTTAGCAAAATGCATGATTTCTTTTTTTTGTTTTTAAAAAAACAGTCTAAAGCTTTTTAACACTCTATAGTACATATTTGTTTTTTTGAAATTTAATGTTGCAACACAACACCTTCTAATACGGTGATGAGTGGAAAGGGGGTTTGAACTTTGACCTCTGGGTAGAGCAGTCTTTTTAGGAACCAAAACTGCATGGGACATAGCGCTAACAACTGGTAGGAATAATGTTTGTTTCTATACATATTTAAAATGAAACAACTTCATTTATAAAATAGGTTTATGGATTTCTGAAGAAGAATCGATTTTTAAATATAGATTTTAATTTCATTTGGTTACGCAAACACTTTTCTTTTTATTTGTTCCCAAAGGACAACATTATGCAGTTCAACCATCTTTCTTATTGCATTAATGCTAAAGCAGTTGTTGTCCTGATTAATGCTTGTTTTAAGTGAGTGTTGGGATATACACTTTTAGCAAACCATCCAGTATATGACCCCATATGAACTGACTGGAAAGGGACATAAGGCAATGGAAAATCCTACAATGTATTCTGTTTAATTTTAATCTTTTTCAGTGTTTTGATTAATCAATGTGCATTTTTTTACCAGCAATGTCTTTGTCAAAAGATAGAAATAATCAGTCAGATTTGAACAGAAAGTTACAGTTTGCTAAAATACTGCATTGGCCGTATTTGCATATTTATAGCTCTTTATATAATACCTAAACTAGGGATCTGTATAACATATTGCAAATGTGCATGGATAGCCAACAAAGGAACCAAATAGAGTTATAAGGTGAGAAAAGGGAAACAAAGAAAGCAATTCTTCTCCTAGTGACAGCAGAGAATTATGTGTTCAAGTACCTTAAAAATTGGAACAAAAGTTCAGCAGCTATGAAATAAAAGCAAGGGCAGTTACAATTTCCAAACTGGCATAAAGTCAGTCTAATATTATTTATTTATGACTGCTTTAGAAAAAAATATATTGAGAAAATTGCAATATTCAGAAAATGTAATATGTGTAAATATTTAATCATCAGTTGGTGCAAAACTGTGTTAAGTAGACTTTCTCACTATTTTTTCCTGCCCCACCTATTCTTATTTCTGCATCTTTATATAATTCTATGGCCATTAATCCATTCCTGAGAAGTTTATAACTTCTCCACCCTCTCTGTCTCTACACTACACTTCTCATCCCTCCTCCCACCCTTTCTTTCATCTCCCAGTGCCTCAAATGTTCTGTGCTCCCCACCCATTCCTATTTAACCCTAAAGCATATGAACATCCATTTCCTGTTATCTGACGTCTTCACCCTTTTTTGTTTTTACACCCCAGTCTTCTTCCTTTTCTAAATCTGCCAACTTCTGTTTATTAGGTTTTCCACTCAGCTGCACCTCATATTCAATCCCCGTGTTGTAGAAATTAGTGTATCAGACATCACTGCTTACAGATGACTTATTTAAAAGCTCACACCACCCACACTACAGTTTGTTTTTTAAAATCTTTAACTGTAAACAACTTGGCCTATTGTGCTGTACACCATTAAGGTGAACTCAATTCGTCTAAATATTCATTTTATCTCTTTACAACCTGTTACTGTTAAGAATGATTTAGTTATTGCAATACGACAATGAAAGACAATGGAAATGTTAAATAGACATAGTAAAAACACCTACATCTTATCCCACTTTAATAAACATTTCCCAAAACTACAGTGTTTTTTGCAAAAATTCAAAAACCTTTTTTATACAAACTGCTACTGCTATTTGGGTTTTTCAGGAAGTTAAATCTACACTGAAAAAAAGGCCGTGTTGGATTTACTTGATTCAGTAGTGGACATTGGTTGCACACAAATTTTTTGCTTTGGCAGAAACTTAAACAATTGAGTTAGTTGTCTGCCTCTTATAACTCCAGTGATTTTCCTGCAGTTTGACATCTCGTGCGATCTTGTGAATTTCATGAGTTCAGCAACTAACCACTCTTACTAGATTGTATCATGTCATCTCAACAAGAACAAATTAAGTTGTTGAATTTCATACAGATTCTTCATGATTTAATTACATTCATAGAAACATGAAATTATTGTGTTTAAATTACAAGTTAGACTTTTTTAATGCAACAACCACCCAATTTACTTAGAGGCGGCTGCTCGATTTGACTGAGATGGATGCCTTCCTGAAACCACGATCCAAAGCGTGCGAGACTGAAATCCCGTGCGGTGTCGCAGTAAGTTATTGACTTACTTCACTCGAACATGATATGAACAATTTAATCTAGCCTCTCTGCATATCATGTAGTTTCTACACTATATAGTTACACTTAACTTTAAAGCACGAGGCACTTATGTTAAATACACGCAAGATGCTTACGTAAATCCAAGAGTTGGCCAATCCCTTTTTTTCAGTGTAGTCTATTTTGGGTACCGTTTCCAGACAGTGTTTTTTTCTTTCATTATCCCATGTACAAAGATGAGTAACTAGGCTGTGTCACAGACATCACAGCTTTTGTCCACAGCCACGGAGAAAAAAAATCAAAATTGTCTGTTTTGTTTTTCAAGCTCCAGATCTTTGAAAATGTCCTCGATCCATTTTGTTATGGTTCGCCTGGAGAGGGGTTCATTCTCAAGTGCTTCTGTATATTAGCACGGTAGAGTGCACCAAATACTCTTTGTGGGAAATTACAAAGCTGGTCTTGACTGCTCTAACCATGTTTAAAGCTTCATAAAAGGTTTTTGTTGCTTTTGTAGCTTTGCTAGCAAATCTACCTTTCTGGTCTATTTCTCTATGGGTGTTTGTTCTTATAATGGTGATTCATACTGTGACCCTTTAGCATATGGAGGTCAATATAAGCTTATAAATTTGCTCTCTACAAACAAAGAAAACTGTTTTCATTCTGACTTTAAAAAAATAAACTCTCAGAAGTGCACGTTTATGTTATTTTAATTTCCCATTGAGCTCTCATGCGTCTGTTTGGGACAATGCCCCTGTCTAGCCTAAATAGATAGATGTTAATGAATTGTAAGTGCATAATGTAAGCTCAAACTGAATGCCAGTTCAAAGAGGAATGGTCTGACCAATAACTACTGAGTACTTAAGATGATAATATATTAAATGAGTAGTCCCATTGTAAAACGGACTAGTTTTTGCTAGATGATGGATGTTTTTTTACTGTAGGCACTTGAATTTGGAACATGTTAGCAAATTAGCAAATTAGCAAACGTTTATTATAGAGCAATCTTGGAACAACATTTCACTTTTCCTGATAAACACAAGAAACGCACACATGATCTAAACACAATTTTGTATGGTTCAATTTTTTGGGCTTCCCTATGAAAGACTTTGATCTGAAAAGAGGTTAACATTTTGTACATCAGAGCTAAACCATTTCTTCCCTATCTGCTCTCAACTTTTAATTTCTTTCAATTTAACTTCCTCCTGCTCCTGTAACATAAAAGAAAAGTTGCCCAACCCCTCTTCTCCTCACTTCCTCTTTTCAATTTCTATTTTTCTTCTCTCTCTTTAACTTTCTTTAAATCTCTTTCAACATCCAGCATTTCCCTTTCTTGACCTGCTCTTTTTCTTTTGTCTCCACTTCATCCTCCCCCCTCATCGTACCTCGTCTCCCTCTTCATCTTCCTCTCTCTCTGAAACCTGATTTACCGCTTGTTAACATCAAAGGGATGTTAGACTGTTGGTGCCTCAAACTATTTCTCCAAATCATTTTTATTTTCTAGGTGTAAATCAGTGTGAATACTGCACGGTTGCTGTGACAGGGTTTGGTTTCCAATGAAGGTATAAAACATCAGAAGTCAGGGGACATCACAATGGTGCTTCTTGAGCTACCACTAAAGTAATTGTTCATGTCTGTTATTTCTACCTTAGTTTTGCTGAATTATAGCTATGCAAAGTCTGGATACCCCGGGGGAATATGTAAGAAAAATCAAATTATAGTCCATTGAAAAAGTTTTTCAGATATAGCTCTGGAACTTTTAGGCTGAGAAACAGATGTGTTTTCAAGTTACTGTTTCTCATTTGAACAGAGAAAAATGAACTAGAATCTCTTCTTCAAAAAGGATGTTATATACTATGACATAGGTAAGAAGAATTAATTAACCTTTAATTACTTCTCTAATTATATCTTAATTATATATATTTTTTCATTACTTTAAGCTCTGTAGTGTTTACAGCAAAACAGTGGCATTATGAGGACACAAAAAAATCTCCAAGTGAATGCTAATGTTGCTTTATGTTCTTTTTCTGTATAAATCATTGACATGTTACAGTTTTTCCTCAGGTGTTCTTGGTCAGTTCTCTAATAACAGTTGATGAATTTAACAGTATCTGAAATCCATTAAAACTGTCTGCTACAAGTGGTTGTCATGAAGACCATTGTTAGCATTTTAAAATGTTTTAGAATAGGCAAATGACTACGTACAACTGTCCAATTTAAAGACTTGATATTTCTTTCTCTTACAGTAACAGACTGTGACTCTGATTATTGCAAACATATTGTAAAAAAAATATTTATAGAATTTGAGTGCGACACAATCAGAAAAAAACTCAAGATAGAGAACCCTGATCTGGTTAACATTTAGTATTTGCAACAGTCTGGCAATGGAAAATATTTCTGCTGAAATCTAAAAAAATGGAACCTAGCCCATAGGATTTTGAATTGTTTGAGGTTGGGTTTCTTTTTAGGATTTACTCTTTTGGTAGCTTTGGTAGGCTGACCAGGAATCCAAGTCAGAGATTCAATAATGAATTTAATCTTTTGTAATGTTTTCAAGCCTCTGGTTTCTGTTTTTACCTTATTCCTGTTCTGAACAGTTTTAGCTTTTGTCTTTCCTCGTGTAGTGATTTCCAACTTTCCAATGTATCTTTGGTATTATGTTTTAGTATGAGTATCCTTCTGTTCTATTCTGAGTGTTTACAACCCTTAGATATACACATTACGTCAGCACACGCACGCACACACACACACACGCACACACCTACACACACACACACACACACACACACACACACACACACACACACACACACACACACACACACAGTCCATAAAATAACTCATGTTCAGTTCTAGCCTGCACTATTCTTATCTATTTTAATGAATTTTAAATCAAACAATCAAGATGTGACTGATTTTGATCAAATTAATCTGAGAAACTAGAAATGTTTAATTTTGCTTTTATTACAGCCAGAAAAAATACTGCTTTGTTATTGATGACAACTTAAAACCCTAAAGTCAGGTGTCACCCAATCAATGAAAAAAAGAAAAACAATCAAGTGTAGTGGAAAAATTAGAGGAGGGACAGTTGGCCACCAATATAGTGCCAAAATACTTATATTCTAGAAGACATCCCAACTTTAAATGACATGTGTTGGCATTTACCTCAGATAAATATTAGCTACCCTCTTTTCCACGCTTAGTGAAATTCCTTCACATTACCTATTTGAGTCACCTAGAAAATTTTTATTTTTTCTAGTTTGTGTTTCTTCTACTGCAACTCCAGGGCACAGTGTAATTGAATTTTTTTAATTTTCTACAGAACGAAACCCACATAGTGTAATATCCATAATAGTACTGCAATTACTTGCAACACTCAACTTAATTTAAAAACATTTCTGGAGATGACTTGTCATTGCTCATAGAGGCTGAGAGAATTCAAGGAACTGTTATAATGTATAAACCTTTACCTTTATAAGAGATTAATCAATAAATGTGTGATTTATAAAAATCAAAACTGAATTACTTGAACATCATAAAAAAGTCCTTTTCAAAAATAAAATGTTTGTTTTTTTGTCTTCCTGTGTTCTGCCTAATGCTTTGGGCAATCTGCTTCACTGCTTATTTTCCAAGAGCTTGATAGGATCATCAATACTTACCACATATAGTGAAAAAATGCAGTTGGTTATTTTTGGTGTGGTAACCAGAGGAGACTTCATATTTGACCTTTCAGTCGTGAAAGTGTTTCCAGCACAGTTGGGTTCATATAGTTGTTTTGGACAGTAAAACATTTTGGAACTTTGCCTCTGAACACTACAACACTCAATTTTAAATTGTGAATGAGTGAATATGTGATTAGAGTGCAGACTTACACTTTAAATTTAAAGGGTTTTACATGAAGTCTGCATTAACTGTTAATGAATTACAGTTGTATTTATATGTATTCTCTCTTTTTTTTATTTGGACAAACTAACATAATTTAAAATATAAAATAATATACTGTTTTGGATGACAATCCTTTGTAGTCAGTAACAATCAGAAGTTTAGAAACTAATGGATATCACAAAATACTGCATATGCCCCCTTGGGCTACTCTGCCATGCCTTTACTGTAACTGCCTTTAGTTGCTGATTGTTTGTGGGTCTCTCTGGCTTCAGTAACTGAAAAACATGCTCTATTAAGCTGAGATCAGGTTAGTGATTTGGCCATTAAAGAATATTCCATTTCTCTGCCTTGAAAAAATGTTTTCGATATGTTTTGGGCCATTATCCACTTGTACTATAAAACCCTGTCTTATCAGTTTTGAAGCATTTATTTAAATCTAGGCAAAGAGTATAGCCATGCAGATTTCAAAGTTCATCCTCTTACCTTTATAAGCAGTCACATCACATCAGTTCCACTAGCAGCCATAGATGCCCATGTACAGTGGGGCAAAAAAGTATTTAGTCAGCTACCGATTGTGCAAGTTCCCCCACCTAAAATGATGACAAAGGTCAGTAATTTGCACCAGAGGTACACTTCAACTGTGAGAGACAGAATGTGAAAAAAAAAATCCATGAATCCACATGGTAGGATTTGTAAAGCATTTATTCGTAAATCAGGGTGGAAAATAAGTATTTGGTCACTAACAAAAATACAACTCAATACTTTGTAACATAACCTTTGTTGGCAATAACAGAGGTCAAACGTTTACTATAGGTCTTTACCAGGTTTGCACACACAGTAGCTGGTATTTTGGCCCATTCCTCCATGCAGATCTTCTCGAGAGCAGTGATGTTTTGGGGCTGTCGCCGAGCAACACGGACTTTCAACTCCCGCCACAGATTTTCTATGGGGTTGAGGTCTGGAGACTGGCTAGGCCACTCCAGAACTTTCAAATGCTTCTTACGGAGCCACTCCTTTGTTGCCCGGGCGGTGTGTTTTGGATCATTGTCATGTTGGAAGACCCAGCCTCGTTTCATCTTCAAAGTTCTCACTGATGGAAGGAGGTTTTGGCTCAAAATCTCACGATACATGGCCCCATTCATTCTGTCCTTAACACGGATCAGTCGTCCTGTCCCCTTGGCAGAAAAACAGCCCCATAGCATGATGTTTCCACCCCCATGCTTCACAGTAGGTATGGTGTTCTTGGGATGCAACTCAGTATTCTTCTTCCTCCAAACACGACGAGTTGAGTTTATACCAAAAAGTTCTACTTTGGTTTCATCTGACCACATGACATTCTCCCAATCCTCTGCTGTATCATCCATGTGCTCTCTGGCAAACTTCAGACGGGCCTGGACATGCACTGGCTTCAGCAGCGGAACACGTCTGGCACTGCGGGATTTGATTCCCTGCCGTTGTAGTGTGTTACTGATGGTGACCTTTGTTACTTTGGTCCCAGCTCTCTGCAGGTCATTCACCAGGTCCCCCCGTGTGGTTCTGGGATCTTTGCTCACCGTTCTCATGATCATTTTGACCCCACGGGATGAGATCTTGCGTGGAGCCCCAGATCGAGGGAGATTATCAGTGGTCTTGTATGTCTTCCATTTTCTGATGATTGCTCCCACAGTTGGTTTTTTCACACCAAGCTGCTTGCCTATTGTAGATTCACTCTTCCCAGTCTGGTGCAGGTCTACAATACTTTTCCTGGTGTCCTTCGAAAGCTCTTTGGTCTTGGCCATGGCGGAGTTTGGAGTCTGACTGTTTGAGGCTGTGGACAGGTGTCTTTTATACAGATGATGAGTTCAAACAGGTGCCATTCATACAGGTAACGAGTGGGGGACAGAAAAGCTTCGTACAGAAGACGTTACAGGTCTGTGAGAGCCAGAGATTTTCCTTGTTTGAGGTGACCAAATACTTATTTTCCACCCTGATTTACGAATAAATTCTTTACAAATCCTACCATGTGGATTCATGGATTTTTTTTTCACATTCTGTCTATCACAGTTGAAGTGTACCTCTGGTGCAAATTACTGACCTCTGTCATCATTTTAAGTGGGGGAACTTGCACAATCGGTGACTGACTAAATACTTTTTTGCCCCACTGTAGTAACATTGCCTCCAATATAGTTTTTGGATAATGTGAAATGTTTTAAATTGTTTCTTCAAAATAAACTTTGACAATGTCTACACCCTGATGAGTGTACTTGAGTTGGCTAGTGTTGTGAAAGAGTATTTCTTAACTAAGGAAAGATCATCCACTTTATTTATCTTCTATGGTCTATCAGTTCTTTTAGTGTTGGCCTTCTCCAGTTCAATAGCACCAGATTATTGAACTGTCCATTTCCGAGATGTTCCCTACCGCTCTGATAGGTTTATTTTAGTTTTTCCATCTACTGGCAGCTTGCTTTACTTGCACTTTGGCTTCACATTGAGAATTTCAATGAAACTATATGAAATGCAAGTTCAACATTTGATATTAACTCCATATATTTTATCTGCTTAATTTGCCACAGAATAATAATGGAACATGCATCACTTGTCCGAGAAAATGCTTGTCAGTTAATTAACTTTTGAGCATCTGATAATGGTTTTCTATGTTTAAAAGTGGCTATCAGTCCTTAATTATTTTTTGACCCACTAAGTTAAAGCTGAAAGTCTGCACTTTAATCACATGTTGTTGATTTTTTTTAAATTCATAATCCACTGTGGTGATGTATAGAGGTAGAATTATAAAAATGTGTCATTGTCGAAAAACTCAAGTTTGCTTTTGAATGAACACAACGCAGAGTCTGCACCATTTCAATTCTTATTTTTTAATAGCTTAAGGTGGGGAAAGTAGTTCTTTTTATTTTTAAATTCAGTCTTGTGTTGGATCTAGAAAAGACTGCTGATATCAAGGAGGCATGCACAGACGCACACGCCTGGATACACACACACACACACACACACACACACACACACACACACACACACACACACATATAAGGCTGACCACAAACACAAAAAGATACAAACCTTTGACAGACTTAGAACAAGTGTATTGGTGTTTTTGCAAGTAAACAGCTGAGTTGGAGGTTTAAGGACACTGAAGAATGGATTTAATCTTTCTGTTTCTGGGAAAGACTCATAGATAGCACAGGATGAATCAGAGTAGGAATGAGAAGAAGAGCAAAGTGAGAATTTTTTCTTTTTGAAAAGCAGAGCGTTAAAAGAGAGCAAAGACAAAACTGAAGAAAATATATCTCACAGAAAGTAAACTGTATAGCTCAGCAGTTAGGAGATGTTGAAAACACAGGACAGGAAAAAAAAATATTTTCACCTTCATCAAATGCCACAAACAATACCACATTTACCGTACAAATTTCCAAAGACACCTCCTGAAAACTTTTCTAAGTTCTCAGCAGCAGTTCAAACAAAAGCAGAGTTTAACTGTTCAAAGTAAGTTTGAGAAGCAGATGTGACTGAAACCTATTCATATCTTTACGATTTAATGGGAATGATAGACACAAACATGTTGACACACACACACACACACGCACACAAAACCTAGTTCTCTGAAAATGTATCTTACTACACGTACATACTTTGACTAACAATGATCTGCCTGCAGTTAAAGTGGGACATTATGCATGCAGGAGCCTCTGACCTGCAGACCTCAGACTTGTTTCAAAGAAAATGACATGTTTTATCTTGGCTTTTGTATAGAGGTTAATTGATGGTCATGTCTCGATGTAATATGCATGCTTTTGTAACAGTTTCACTTACTGTGCACTTGCCAAATCACCTGCTGCTGATTTGGCATCATCCCCCAAAGAAATAATTGATTTGTAATGTATTTATTTTTTAAAGGTAAGACTTCTCTGAGAGGCACCTGTGGCTTTTTTTTCTTGCATCACATTCATTTACTGACTGTTAACACTAGAGATTTGTCATTAAGCTTAATTCCTTGAAATAAATTTTTGTTATAAAAAATATTAATTTGACTTTTAATTATGTAAATTATTTCTTTTTTTGATTTCTTTTTTGCATGTTTGTTTTCAGTTTGAATCTCAACTGATTAATTCATTACATTCAAACATTCACTCACTTCATCATTATAAGTTTTTTGGGGTTATTTTTATTACTCAAGGACATGACAAATCTATTCATGACTATGATTAAGCTAACTTTCTGCTAATGTGTTACCTGGATTTTAACAGATGTTAAATTGACTGATTTATGCTACTGAAAACTGTAATTGTGAAAAATTGTGATTAGGAAATACAAGTTTCCACACTTAACCAGGTGAGGAGCCATAAAAGGTTAGTTTGATTTATAACATAAAAACAAAATGTCTTTGGAGAAAAAAAGTCACAAAAGTCTTATAATATCCTCCAACGAAACTCTAGGGTTGACGTTTGAAATTTGAAAGTATTTCAATTAGTGCTCTATGACACATTCAAACATGGCATAACTCAGATGTAATACATTTCACATTTTCTAAATGTATCAAACTTTTATCAGTGACCATGCTTTTTAAATAGGAAAGACATTTTTTCAGTCATTTATATATTAACTGATTCCAAGTTAGAGCTCAAAAGGGTAGCTGGATAGACTTAATTCAAAAAATGAACTGAAATGATAAGGTCTAGAGCAGCGATCCCCAACCGTTTTTGCGGCACGGACCGGTTTCATGCCCGACAATATTTTCACGGACCGGCCTTTAAGGTGTCGCGGATAAATACAACAAAATAAAACTAGTACCGGTACCGAAAAAAAGATTTATTCATAACACACGTGAAAAGACCCAGGAAAACCGAGTCAACGATAAAAACAATAACAAAATAACGCTCAAAACCGATAAAAACCCTGAAAACTATACATTTCACACCTGAGCCTCAATTCTCGCGGCCTGGTACCAAACGACTCACGGACCGGTACCGGTCCGAGGCCCAGGGGTTGGGGACCGCTGGTCTAGAGCACAGGTCTGGAGGGATAATTACAGGTTTTAATGACCTGCTGTAAGGTGTACCTTTTCTGGCATCCTAAAAACCCCAAAGCTGCTTTTTTTGGGTTATAATCAAGTATTTTGGAAACTTGAACCCCGCAAAAGAAAAAAAGATGTTTTTTTTTTCTGGTTTGTGGTGCAACATAAGTGAATACACAGAAATGGACTGAGCTTCTAGCTTATTACAACCCTCTTCCACTTGACTTTTTTCCTTTCTCGAAAACCTGCTTAGGAATCCCAAATCTCAACCACCCACTCACCCCAATTTACCAGCATTCTCCCCAGGCTAAGTCATTTATTTAAATCCATATTCATTTTCCTCCAAGCAAAGTGATCTGTCTGAATTTACAGTTAGTGCTCTCTCTGTCTTCTGTCTATCTCTTACTATGTAAGATTTTCTCTATTATTCTCTCTCAAATGTATATTTTCTCTCTGAAACCCCGTTCATCCATCTCTCTCACTCTCAGATTTCATCTTGCAATCATTTTCTCTGTGTGTTTCACACTCTCCCCCTTTTTTCTACCCATTTCTATTGTTCTCTGCCCCAAGCAATTCAATCCATCTGACTTTAAGAATCAGATCATCCAATCAGGGCCCACTCGGTAGACAGAGGCGGGCCCTGAGGGACAAACTAACCAACTCTCTGATGGGATTAGACATCCCACCTGTCCATCACTTTAGAAAACCCACACTAGGCCAATCGCCTCTTCACATAGTTTCATATAGTTGTCATTAAGACACAGGGCTCTGTTTTCTACACATCCATGCATGCATACAATGAGGTGAGTGCACCCATTAACATATAGGTCGATATTATTAAGCTTTGGCTTGGATATTAGACAGCTGATCGAGAAAGCAAATTAAAGGTGAGAAAATACACATAAACACAAAAGTTGTAATCTAATTACTGGAATTTGTAAAGGAAACCGGTAGAGAACAAGTACCTCAGTTTTTAAATGTTTATAGTTTGTTAGTGCATTCATCCACTGTGAGGCTCCAATTTAACTAAACTACTTTTATGTACTATATAGTAAAATGTCTTTTTGCTTTAAAACTTTCTTACCCACTTTCATCTTTTTGGTAGATGTTAAAGGGCTTAAAAAAGACATGCGGGTTGTCACACTCTGTGTTTTGTGGTTTTCATTTTCTCTTTTTTTCTGTTCTTTGGGAATGTTTGCAGACCCCATGTGAATTAATACTCTTATTAGCATAGGGATATAGGTCAACACTGCCCTGAATATGTCTGTTCATATGGCCTGATTGTGGCCTTGGTGTGTGTTTATGTGTGCACGCAAGACTAAGCTAGGTGTTTATTTAATCTTATTTATCTTTATTTTTAAAATCATAATTAAAGAAAGGTGGAAAATTTACCACCATATACTACATATATGAATGTATTTTTATAGATTCAAATTAACCTTGAATTAAACAATGATTAAATTACATAGATTAATTAATAGGAAAAAATATTTTCTATACAGTATATACTATACTATAATACAAATTCACAGGAAACAATCAGTGGGGTGGGGATGGAGGGATGGGGGTAAGAGAGGGTCAACAAATAGTGATTCTCCACATGAATGTCATATCAGTTTGAATAAGTAGCTGATATGACATTCATGTGGATAAAATCACAGGTGCACATTCAGTGTGCATAACATGACTTGCAGTCATATACAAATGGCAGCTGCACTGGAATCTGTCTGGACATGGTTAAGGTGATGATGTTCAAAAGAAAACTGACCAAATTTTAATTTGTGTTGGCTTTTTTTGAACCGAACTTTATCTGGGTTCATCCCAGAGGCTGTTATCCCAGAACAGGTTGGAAGGAACTTGCTAGTGAACTGTTTCCAGCTTATTTGGACAACATGACACTAATCATGCTGGTGATTACCTGCTTGCACTGTGCCAGCTTTTGCTCTCAATTTTACACCACATGATTTAATAACATTTAGTGAATGAATCTGAAATGGATGTAAATATTAGTGGCGCAATGCTGAACAGACCAGAAGCCTGGCCTCTTTCATAGCTTTTTAACAGCTTGAGGTGTAATCCAGCTGCTATGTGTTGATATGAATACAGAAAGAAATGTCAGATTTAAACAGTTCCTCTCACCTTTATTACACCTACTTTTTTCCTTGCATTTATGTATATTTCTTAGTTTTTAATGATGATGCAAGTGAAAGAAGTGAGTATTCATGGCAAAGGCGAACACTAAAAGAAATCACAGAGTGAAGAAATAATGATAAAAAAAAATTGTTAAAACATCTGATCAGGTCATATTTGACCCAAGGGAGAGCCCGGGGAGATGAAGAATCCGCTCGAGAGATTATATATCCTGACCAGCATGAGGCAGCCTCAGGATGCCCCAGGAGGGGTTGGACGACAAGGTTGTGGGAAAAACAAAAAACAAAACAAAGACAACATCATAATGAAATTTCGTTTCACTGGATGGTGTGGAGAAACAAAGACAAGTTTTATTAAGAAGATTTCTTGTTTCTAAACTTAAGTTGTGATGATTTATTGACCAAGAGCCATAAACAAAGCATTTTGAAATGAATTTCAGCTCATATTATGTTTTAGTTTAAGCATGTAAACAATCATTATTCTTCACATAGTGTCTCTGCCTTTTTCCTAGTATTATATTTTAACAAGGCCGCATTATTTTTTTGCCCTTTCACTGTTTTTCATCATCTTGCACCCTCTTTCTTTCACTCTCACCTGTCACATTTACTAACACTTTGTGCAGTTCTTTTGTCGCTTTATGTGTGAGAGCACAAGAATAAACAAATGTGATGACACGTGTGTCAGAGGAAGGCATTGCTTTCTTAGTACGATTGAGGATTTTAAGCGGTACAAAAGCATTACAATCAAATTACTTTATAATGCATATACTTGTTGTTTGTACCAATACGTAGGAAAATAGGTTCTCTTTGAAAAATACTGCAACTGCAAAGTTCAATGGCACCTTTATTTCCTATCAGTCCTTGTCTGCTTCTGGGCAGAAGGAAAAGAAATCACAACCATGCTGAAATCCTCCAGGACTTCCCAAGGAGACCACCTATGAGGAGAGGTTGGCCATTTTATCTTTTTTATTTTTTTTAAGGATAGCTTTTGCTTTTTGTAGACTAGACGTCAGGACTTTACCTTGGAGTAGATCTCTATGATAGGGTTATTACTTGAGTAATCCAACGAAAATGAAAATATTACAAATAATCATGAATTCAGCCCTATCCTTATTTGAGCATGTATGTATTACAGAGCATCCAATTGCAACATCAGACAACAAATAAATCAGTATGTCCTCACACCCCCCACACACAGCTGCACGTAATTGCTACTCATTGTCTTTACCAATAACACTTTGTCATTGCTAAGACGGGTCAAGCACAGGGCATCACAGACTGAAACTCGCATGGACAGCTACAGCAGCGGCCTCGTCCTATCTGAACTGTTCATGTGTTGCAGTGATGGGGCGCTAATGGACCAGCAGGAAATAACATGGCTTCCTGAGGGAACACAAAATGGAGGTATGGTAACTGCTGCCAATATGTCAGGGTGAGAGTGAGAGGCTGGTGGGGAAGCGGGTATATGTTTGAGCACTTTATGGGCAGTGCACAAGTGCAAACAATCACTATATACTGAAAAACACTAAAGAGAACTTTAAAGGATTAGTGGATCAATACAATGTTTTATTTAAATTGTTTTTTATCTTATTTTATGCAGTATTTGGTAGACAAATAGTGTTCTACTGTGGTCAATATATGTGGCTGTGCTGAGAAACTGTGTTTAACACAAGGCTGGTGGGACCTTGTGTAATAGGCACCACCCTACTTAACTTCTCAATAAGTGGATGTTTGTGTGTTGATGCAATTGGTGCTGTGTACTTTAGCATGGTAATTAGTAGCTAATTAGTTATTGATTAAGGTCAGTATATTTTATGGAGGTGAGAGGATATGTGTGACATGGGGCACAGTATAACAGCTCAGCCATAATTCACCCTCTACTGCACAAATACACAACCAAACACCTGGACAAACAATGTAGACATCTGCATGTCACTTTCCCTCCCCCGGTTATAGCAGTGACAATGACAAGTAATTTATTCATTATTATCCTTAATAGTTTTCATATTTGTTTATTTATGCTAATGATATTATTATTAGCTAATGATAGTTAATGTCAGACTAGTCTGTTATAATTACATTTATAAATAAACTAACCTGTGAATATACCTACCCCATGTCATCTAAGAGCTAAAACTGTAGTATTATACTAATGCAGATGCAGTAATTCCCATGAATGTTATTAACAATAATATAAAAAAGGGTGAGGCGTCCATCTGGGTTGGGAAAGAGTTGCTGCCTAGTGGAGTGTAAGTATGTCAGGGTTTTGTTGACAAGTGAGGGGAGAGTAAGGCAGGAGCGTAACAGATGGACTGGTGAGGTATCAGTAGTGATGATGTTAGTGTCCCCCACAGAGGAGTTGGAGGAGGTGAGCCAGGAGAAGGAGGCCTGTTCATATCTGCTGAGACTGCTGCCCCCACTACCCAGAGTGACAAGTGTCAGAAGACAGATGAATGGATGGATGGGTATTATTAATATTTAGTATATTTATCATTTTTGGGGCGTTCATATTATGTAATATAAAAAAAATACATACACCAAATTACAATTGTGGTATTTGCAATACACGTTTATACCGTAATATACTGTAAAAGTTATATTCAGATAAAAAGTGTCTAACTTAACAACTTTCCCTAGATGACCCACTGAGTTATAAATATATTACTGTGATTAAATTCAAAACTGAAGTCCATTCTGATGTCAAAATGATCATAAAAATGAATATACCTCATAAGGCATTATATGTAATATAAACCCTCAATTGAACCAGTTTTCACTCCCTGAAAGTTTTGTCACCAGACAATCTATTGAACATTTTATGTGGGGGTGTTGGCGTGGGGTGCTGGGGAGCATTCATAGCTTTGCTGATTTAACACGAAAATCTCTTTCTACTCTGTAAGAACTGAATCTCTGGAGGTTTAAAAATAGTTTTAGACCCCCTCAAGGTCGCAACTCCCACAGATATATGTCTTTGAGTGTTTCTAATGGTTTGGTCTGATGTTGTGCACTTCAAATCACTGGCTATTTCCTAAGCCTGTTACTGCTAAATGGAAAATGTGAGTTTAGATTGTAGTGTGTGTGTGTGTGTGTCTGTGCATGTGTGTGTGTTTGTGCGCATGTGCGTGTGACCTCTGCCTTTAATCCACTTTACCTTTCATTTCCTTTCTAGGCTCTCAAATGACCAAGGGCATCTAGATTGAAGCCCTCTTTTCTCCCTCTTTTATCTCGTGTTTTTGGTCTCTCTCTCTCTCTCTCTCTCTCTCTCTCTCTCTCTCTGTCTCTCTCTCACACACACACACACACACACACCTCATTTCTTCAAACATGTTGTTATATGTCATTTACATTCTGTTGCTTATAGCAAAAGAGATTTGATGGAGTGTTATAGATATGAAGTGGTTAGCTGGTAGTGACGAGCTGCTAATGATTTAATAAAGGCAAATGTGATTTACTTAATTTGTTTGGTCATTTTAAACCATTAAATACACGACTAATATGATACCTTTATTGACACTAATTATTGTTTTTTTCTCAAGATCTTGGCAGAACCTCTTTACTTAACACAGAATTACCAGATTACCGGCTTGAAATGCAATAATAACACAATAGCCTCAAGTGACTGTAATCATTCTTTAATTATATCCACTGATGAGATTAAAACGATCTACAAGATAATTGTAATTTATATACATCCAGCAGATTCAAACAGTCCAGGTCTGATTTATTTGTAAACAGATTTTTCTTTTCTTTTTTTTGCAGAAATTTAAACCTGTAACTCTGTGAAAGCACTAAAAAAATTGTTGTATTTATCGGTGCAATTATGTACACAGACCCTCGATGAACATGGGCAAATAACATATAGATGTCCAGTTTATCAAGTTACTATTTATTAGTTACATTTTGTCTGATTTGTATAGTTCAGTATCTACGATTGCTGAAAGATTTTATTCTGACTGTCTCCTTGAATGCCTCATTCTGGTTTTCTTTTCATGCCAGTGATGGCAAAATGTCAATGGCTTCTGAAGCATTTAGAGCCATTGACCAAGTTAGCAGCTTAGTCTACTGCAAAAAAAAAAAAAGAAGAAGTTTCAGATGTACCACCTAATGGCAGGCAACACTAGCAAAAAGCGCAGGACTTACAAAGAAAAAAGTTCCGGATATCCTCAACTCAGAATTTTTGGCATTTTGACAGGTCAAGTAAATAGTGGACTGACAGGCTACAGCTCCCACAGATGAATGCCACCCACAGCATTTGACATAACTCTGGTGTAAAATATCATAAAATATCTAACTGGTATATGTATATATAAACACCCAGCACGCCCCTGCGGGCGGTTTATCCTTCAAGCTCGGGTCCTCTACCAGAGGCCTGGGAGCTTGAGGGTCCTGCGCAGTATCTTAGCTGTTCCCAGGACTGCGCTCTTCTGGACAGAGATCTCCGATGTTGTTCCCGGGATCTGCTGGAGCCACTCGCCTATCTTGGGAGTCACCGCACCTAGTGCTCCGATTACCACGGGGACCACCGTTACCTTCACCCTCCACATCCTCTCGAGCTCTTCTCTGAGCCCTTGGTATTTCTCCAGCTTCTCGTGTTCCTTCTTCCTGATATTGCTGTCATTCGGAACCGCTACATCGATCACTACGGCCGTCTTCTTCTGTTTGTCTACCACCACTATGTCCGGTTGGTTAGCCACCACCATTTTGTCCGTCTGTATCTGGAAGTCCCACAGGATCTTAGCTCGGTCATTCTCCACCACCCTTGGGGGCATCTCCCATTTTGACCTCGGGACTTCCAGGTTATACTCGGCACAGATGTTCCTGTACACTATGCCGGCCACTTGGTTATGGCGTTCCATGTATGCCTTGCCTGCTAGCATCTTGCACCCTGCTGTTATGTGCTGGATTGTCTCTGGGGCATCTTTACACAGCCTGCACCTGGGGTCTTGCCTGGTGTGATAGACCCCAGCCTCTATGGATCTTGTGCTCAGAGCTTGTTCTTGTGCTGCCATGATTAGTGCCTCTGTGCTGTCTTTCAGTCCAGCTTTGTCCAGCCACTGGTAGGATTTCTGGATATCAGCCACCTCCTCTATCTGCCGGTGGTACATACCGTGCAGGGGCCTGTCCTTCCATGCTGGTTCCTCGTCTCCCTCCTCTTTCTTGGGTTTCTGCTGCCTGAGGTATTCACTGAGCACTCGGTCAGTTGGGGCCATCTTCCCAATGTATTCTTGGATGTTCCTTGTCTCATCCTGGACTGTGGTGCTGACACTCACCAGTCCCCGGCCCCCTTCCTTCCGCTTAGCGTACAGCCTCAGGGTGCTGGACTTGGGGTGAAACCCTCCATGCATGGTAAGGAGCTTTCTTGTCTTTATGTCAGTGGCTTCTATCTCCTCCTTTGGCCAGCCTATTACCCCAGCAGGGTACCTGATCACGGGCAGGGCGTACGTGTTGATGGCCCGGATCTTGTTCTTACCATTCAGCTGACTCCTCAGGACTTGCCTGACCCTCTGCAGGTACTTGGTGGTTGCAGCTTTTCTAGCGGCCTCTTCATGGTTCCCATTCGCCTGCGGGATCCCCAAGTACTTGTAACTGTCCTCTATGTCTGCAATGTTGCCTTCTGGTAGTTCAATCCCCTCAGTTCTGACTACCTTCCCTCTCTTTGTTACCATCCGACTACACTTCTCCAGTCCGAACGACATTCCAATGTCATTGCTGTATAGCCTGGTAGTGTGGATCAGTGAATCGATGTCTCGTTCACTCTTGGCATACAGCTTGATGTCATCCATGTACAGGAGGTGGCTGACAACTGCTCCGTTCCGTAGTTGGTATCCGTAGCCAGTCTTGTTAATGATCTCACTGAGGGGGTTCAGGCCTATGCAGAACAGCAGTGGGGACAGAGCATCTCCTTGGTAGATCCCGCACTTGATGGTGACTTGTGCTATGGGCTTGGAGTTGGCCTCTAGTGTTGTACGCCACATCCCCATTGAGTTCCTGATGAAGGCTCTTAGGGTCCCATTGATCTTGTACAATTCTAGGCATTCCAGTATCCAGCTGTGGGGCATTGAGTCATAGGCCTTCTTGTAATCAATCCAGGCAGTGCACAGGTTGGTCAGTCTGGTCTTGCAGTCTCGGCTGATTGTTCTGTCTACCAGTAGCTGGTGTTTTGCGCCTCTGGTATTCTTGCCAATTCCTTTCTGTGTCCCGCTCATGTATTGACCCATGTGCCTGTTCATCTTAGCCGATATAATGCCTGACAGGAGCTTCCATGTAGTACTGAGGCAGGTTATTGGTCGGTAGTTGGAGGGGACCGGTCCCTTCTTGGGGTCCTTGGGGATCAGGACCGTCCGGCCTTCAGTTAGCCATTCCGGGTGTATCTCGTTAACTAGCAGCTGGTTCATTTGTGCTGCCAGACGCTCGTAGAGTGCAGTTAGCTTCTTCAGCCAGTAGGCGTGAACCATGTCGGGCCCTGGTGCTGTCCAACTCTTCATACTGGAGACCCTTTCTTGGATATCTGCCACTGTGATGGTTACTGGACCCTGTTCAGGGAGGTCGCTGTGGTCTGCCCTCAGATCCTCTAGCCACTGAGCATTGCCGTTATGGGTTGCATCCTTCTCCCATATGCTCTTCCAGTATTGCTCCGTCTCCAGCCTTGGTGGTGCTGTTCTCTTATTTCTCTCTGGTGTACCTCCTCAAGCGGCTGGCCAAGGCTGTGAGTCTTTGCTTGGCAGTTTCCAAGGCCTCAGGTATGGACAGCTTGCTGTATTTCTTAGGCACCTTATTCGTCGCACCTTTCTGCAACTCCGTTAGTTGGCTAACCTCTCTCCGTGCTACTTTGATCTTGCCCTCTAGCCTCCTTCTCCATGGAGGGTACTGCCCCTTGTGGGTGTTCAACTTGTAGCCAAGCATCTCACTGATCACTGCTGCCGTATTGTAGATCAGCTTGTTAGTGTCGGTAATCGTGGTTGTAGGTATTGCCCGTAGTGCTGCATTAACATCATCTAGCAGACCTTCTGAGGGTACTTCACGTAATCTTGGTAACCGGCTACGGGGGATCCAGGTTTCAAGCTTGGCCATGATCCTATTTTTCAGGTCAGTTCCTCTCGCACTCAACGATCCTTCTCCTATCACACTTGGGGCTATGTACCCAATCTCGGGTGGGGGTGATGATATCTCCCCCCTGACCTGGCGTCCTGACTCCTCCTTGCCGTAGCATTTGTGTTGTACCTCGTCAATCTCTAGCTGTGAGAGCAGTCCCTTCTTTCGAATGTTGGAACACTGAGCTACTAGTTGTTTCGCCGTCATTGTGGATGTTGGGTATCGAAGAATCCATAGGTCCCTCATCCTATTCATGTAGCCCCTTCCGCCGGGGTTACTTGCGTAGTAGCATTCCAACAACGCCCTGTTTTCGTCCCTTGCCCACCGATGCCTTCTTGTTCCAGTAGCCCACTTTTCGTCAGGGTGCCCTGGTTCCTCAACACCTGACGCGGACCTTGTTGATCCGGGCGACGTCCGAGCCGGCATGCCTTCATATTTATCTGTCTCGCTCATGTCTGCGGTAGGCTTGCTTAGCATAGGGGGTCTAGCCTTAGGACCCTTACTGGATACAGACGCCCCAGGCAGGAATCGAACTTGCGATCCTCTGTTCCAAAGGCGTGTAGTCTAGATTATTCCATGCATGGTGGGGAAATTATGCTTAAATGGTGGTAGCACATTGGCAGTATGTGGGTAGCTATGGACTGCCTGCCTACGTGGACAGAACATCTGTTGTCAGATGGGGGCAATGTCAAAACATGCTACAACTGGTCTGTGGATTACAATTATTTGTGCTGCTGTCCATCAGACAGCTGTGGAGAAGGGTGAAGTTATAAGCAATTTAAAGTGTACAGCCACCCACTATAATTTTCAGAATGTAATTATTGTTATAAATTAGTTTGATCATTTTTGTTTTTTGGCACTTCACCCATTCCCGATGAACTCCGCTGCCGCTCCCTTTTCTGTTCAGGCCCACATGTCAACCAGTTAATGTTTGACCACCATACATCATGCAATGTTTAGTTGGGATCTTTGAAGACCGTATGGCAGCACATTTGCACACATTTGGTTAACAATCTTTCTCCACAGGCTTCCAAATAGGCAAATATATATGAACACAGACATAATCACACTATCATAAATGAAGTATAAGATGCTAATTCATAATACCAACACATTTAAAAAAAAAAAAAAGTTCGGCAAAGGTTTCTATTGCCATTATTATTCTTCCCATTTGTTTAATGTGATTTGAGGATTCTCAACCCTAAAACCAAAGCATGCACTTTATCTGCACTCAAATTGAGTTGATGCTAGGGTATCAGCCAGTGACACATCTGCACCTGCCTTAATTATGACTAGATTTTAGCTGAAGTATTCTTCAGACGCAACCTCGCTATCATTATGCAATTAATAAAATGCCATGACAGATTTATTATCAGTTTAATATATTCAGGATGATTTTATAAAAGTGACATTTTTTAACAATATGTGATGTTTTTAACAGAAGCACGATATTAAAAATCTATTATTTCTTATGAAGAAGTATTGCTTTGCTATGCAATAAATCCTTAATATGAACTGTGCTTTGTTGAAATTCTGTGTGTATAATTTCACAGGTTTGAGTAATAGTGCAAGCCAACAGTGAATGCACTGCATGGGGAGAAAAACGATTGATGACAGAGTGCTAAATGTGATGACAGTCACCTAACAGACAAGTCTCTCTTGTCCATCATATTATCATTCCACTTTTTCCTAGACTGAGAGACATAGGTGGGAAGTGATGACGTACAAAAAATTTGTTACTATATGAAAGTTGAGTTTTCAGGTACCTTTAACCTTTTAACACTAATATTTCTACTTCCTACTTCTTACAATGGTCTCATTGGGTTTAACACACTTCCTATTTCACTACACAGCTTCCCAACATCAAACTGATTTCAACATAAATAGAGGGAACAACATTACATGTACAACAAAAGGAATCCTATGGGTAAATTCATCACCAGTGCTTATTACATAAACAGATTTTACACGAAAGAGCCATAAACATATAATTTATGTCTCAATTTTAGCACAATGTTCATTTTTCTGTTCGGTCATGAGGACAAAGTCACCCGAGTGTTCAAACTGAGTATATTCATTAGAATGATTAGTAGAAGTTAAAATAAATTAGCTTTATAGATATATATATATATATATATATATATATATATATATATATATATATATATATTTTTTTTTTTTTTTTTTTTTTTTTTTTTTTTACTATTATATTAATATGAAATGCATTTCAGTTAGCTTTGGACAAAACAGCTGTTAGAAATGTCCTTCAAAGAGCCGCCTTTCACTTTATATCTTTAGTACACTTCAAAGTCTGTACTTTTTTGGCAACCATACATCATGCAGTGTTTTATTATCGGTTTTATTTTGACATGCGTATGAATGTTGAATCGGTGCTTCACCTTTTACCAGTATTAAATACAGGTATCTGTAATTCTGCTTGTGGAAAAAAGGTGTGTTGGGCAAGTTACTTTGAAAAAGTAATTAATTATAGTTACTAGTTACTTCTTCAAAAAAGTAACTAGTTAGTAACTGAGTTACAAGATTCTAAAAGTAATTAATTACTTGAAAAGTAAATATTGTTTGACCCTCTGGGGTCCAGGGTATAATTGGCCATTTTAACCACTTTTGATTTTCCCTCCACATTTCACCTTTAAAAACTATTTACTTTGCCTTGTTTGGTATCATTCTTTTCAGCACAACCTCAAATGTCTGAATTTACAGTTATGTTCTCATGTTGACATACTGTATTAACACAATTGATCTAAAATCAGACAAAAAACATAACATCTGAGTAGAAAAAGTTATATTTTTTACTGTAACAACCACAAACATGTTTATTGAACCATATTTCATGGTTCAATTAAATGCATATATAAATTGTCAATTTTAAAATCATATGCACAAGTTTCGCAAACAACAAAGTTATTTGCAGCTGTAACCCAGAGTAATTTCCTGCACTTATTGAACGTATCACAAATACATGACTCCAAGCACATGACTTTGCTCAGCCAATCGGATGGCATGTAGGTCATAGTAAGCCTGTCCCGGGCTTCCTCCCGTCATTTTTTTTTAACACCAACTAACTTATGCAACTTAGATGCTGATTACTGTGAGCCAGAGCCATAGTGTTGTTGTGCACTGAACAGAACGGAATTGGTGAGTTTGAACTTTTAATTGACTGTTTGTATTGCTACCAGCTGACGCTAATTGGCTGCTGTGGGTCCAAACAATTTGATTTTGATTTGACCGATATTTGTTGAATAAAAAAATGTTGTGAAGCTACATAGTATGTAGCAGTTGAAATGTTTCAGTTAAATCCTTATTGGTTAAATATATTATATTTAACCAATATATTGTTTGTTTATTTATAAATTGTGTACACAGGAACAAGAATAACTTAATGTATTTAGCTTAATTGGCTGACATTTTTGTATTATTCTTGTGATTTCTTATTGGCCTTGTTTATTTAATGCAGGCCAGGTGAACCTTTTTTGGGGTATGAAAAAGGACGGCGAGCAAATGAACGGCTAGGAGCAGGACTCATTCTGCAATTGAAGCTTCCACCGGTTGGGTAGGAAGCTATCAAAGATGACGCTCTGTCCCCATTTTCCAAATACACCGATTTCCGCAATCATACACACCATTCCCCTCATTTATGGACAATAGCGCTTGGACATCTCTCATGGACATTCAGATAAAACTCATGGACTTCAGTGTGGATCAGTGGATTTGATGTTAACATGTGTTACTTATGGGGAACTTTTTTTTTTTTTTTGAGAATCTGTATTGCTTGGTATAAGAATCTGTATTGCTTGGTATAAGCCAGAAGGATTTGCTTAGTTGTCTTTGTGCACCCCCACTGGGTTTGACAGCTATTTACCTTTTACCCCTTTTTTTTTTTTTTAAACCATTTCAAACTATTTACATAACAATCAGCTGTTCTGCATTCAATAAGATGCCACACAAATATTTTGTGCCACTCCATAAAGTTCTGTCCACTATAAAGGAGAACATCACAGCCTGATACCTGCAGGTCTGACAGCAGCAGGTGTATCACTCCTCCTGTTTCTACCTGGAGACAGCAGTCACCTCATTGTTCTGACACACAACACAAAACTATCCAACACTACACACTAACTACACAAGACAACACATTAACTACACACTCCAAACATGCTAAACGTCACAAATCTCTCACATCTCAAAACTCGCTCTCTCTCTCCTTCTGCTGTCTTTCTCTCTCTCTCTCTCACTCTTGCCGTCACTCCTAAAATTTCCCCCTCTTCCTAAACAAACTAATGTCATGTTGACATGGTACATTTTTCCACCAAAACGAACGGGCTGTTTTTGTTTAGTTTTTTTATTTTTTGGTTATACGCAGAGAGTGCTTGCTGGCGCTGTCCTTAGACAGTAAACATGGCGAAACTATTGAGGAAAAAACACGCATATATATTGTTTATCATGACTCTGGTTTTACGTGGCCTGTCAACACCATTTAAAAACTGGTATATATCACCTTGTTGCTTTGTCATCTTGAAGTGGTCGTGTGATTGGCTTACCACGACTACTTTATTCTTCCTCAGTCAAACAGCAGCACTCATGTGATTGTTTTGCCTCCTTAGCTCCAGGTGTTGTGCCAAAAAGTGATTGTCTACCAGAAAGTGATAGCCGCCTGTGGAAGCGCTCGCAGCTGCTTAAAGCTGTAGCGCCCAGATTACTTATGTAGTCAGCTACTTCCGTGCAACTGATATAAAGTGCAGTAAAGCTGAACACAGCTTCAACCGTCTGTTTGTTGAAAAATAGTAACGTGACCGCACCGCATCTTCTTGTTAGTAACGGTAACGGCGTTGTAACGATAGGAATAGTAACTAGTTAGATTACTTGTTACTGAAAAAAGTAACGCCGTTATTCACATCACTGGTAACTTTACACTTATCTATTAACAGCAGTGTAAAACATTGAGATAGTTTTCTTACCAGGAGACTAAAGCGAGTGTGGTCCTAAGTGTTTGGGAAAACAGACTCCTTTAGGACCCCTGTAAACCCCTGTTTTTGGTTTGCATTGAAAAAGGAAAATAAAATCTGTTTTGAATATCCTTCCTTCAAAAAGGAGGACTGGGTGTGGTATTTTGCATTGCTCATTGCTCACTGACTTGTCAGTCACAAGTAGTCAGCCAGTGATCAACCAATTTCACAGTCTGGCCCACTCTTCCTCGTCACATCTGGTTTCTTGCAACCAAGATGGTGATGCAGGAACACTGAACTCAAGGCTTCAAAATGGGACAAACCAACAGATGATGTCATTGTAGCTACAACCATCTTTTATACTGCCTATGTTCAACAGCACCTGGCAATTCATCTTTTAGCATTTTACTATAATTTTAATATAATAAACTCTATTTATATAATTTTACTTTTCTACCACTTAAAGAATACCCCAGCTTAAACTATTAGCACTAAAATAACATTGTAAATGTAGTAAACTGAAAACAAACGCATGGTGATATATTCAATTATTTTAGAGTGTATTTTTTTTAAAGGATCAGGATATAAAACATTTGCAGAGGTTTCTAATATATTGTCAACAGTGTAGCATGGGCTGACTAGCATCTATTTCACCTAAGTGCAAATAATATAAAGTGTGTGCTTTGGCTGTAAGGCTGACAATCTGCAAATCATATATAAATGCGTGGGAAGAATAATAATGGGAACAAGAAGATTTGCCATAGAGTTTATTAACTTTGGTGAAATTATAAACGGGTGTCATCTCAGTCATCTGCAGTGCATCTACAAAGTATTCAGCGCTTCACTCGTTCCACATTTTGTCATGTTATTCCAAAAGAGATTACATTCATTTTTCACCAAAAAACATTTGCTTGACATTCTTGAAAAACGAATAAAAAATATAAATATGACAAGTATTCACAGCCTTTGCCATGGCAATCAAAATTAAGCTCACGGGCATCCCGTTTCCACAGATCAACTGTCAAATGTTTCTACATCTGGACTGGAGTTCACCTCTAGTACATTGATATGATTGGACATGATTATATCAGGTTCATAAGTTAACTGTGCATTTTTGAGCATATACAAAGCCACGGACATGAGCCAGACACAGAATTGTCTGTAGACCTTTAAGGCAGAATTGTATCAAGGCTCAGATCTGGGGAAGGGTACAGAAAAAACTCAAGGTCCCAGTTAGCAGAGTGATATCATCCATAAATGGAAGAAGTTTGGAATCATGAGGACTTCCTGCAGCTTGCTGCCTGGCCAATCTAAGCAACTGGGGAAGAAGGGCCTTAGTCATGGAGGTGATCAAGAACCTGATTATCACTCTGACAGAGCTCCAGCATTGCTCTGTAATGAGAGGAGAACCTTGCAGAAGGACAACCCAGCAGGCATGAGTGGCAGAGTGGTTATATGGTAATCCATTTTGGAATAAGGCTGTAAAATGACAAAATGTGGAACAATTGAAGCACTGTGAATACTTTCTGGATTTTTTTTGTTTTTGATCAATGCAATAACAGTTTTGTCATGTTTTTAAAAAACAAACAAAAAACAACAACAAAAAACAAACAAACAAAGAAATGCATTTTAAAGATGAAACATTCACAATGTTGATTTCCCCATCTGTCAGTAGCAACTTCTGCAAAGCTACTCCTGCAACACATTGTTTTCACCATCACTAATCAAACACCAGTTAATGTGGAACACCGGCCATGCCTGCAGTGACTAAAGCATCATTTTTCAGTGTACAGGTTTAATTTGATCAACTATTAACGTGAACAGTGCTCCAAGCCACCAACAACCTATGTGCCTTTAATACGACATTATAATTTGAGGAACGAATATGCATGTTGCATAAAAAACAAAACAAAAATATATAAATAAGGGGAAAAAACCCAAACAGTCCACACAGAAATAATCTCACAGACAAACTCAGTGGGTTTGAACAATATTTAGTTTGTGTGGAGATTGAAGACAAATCTCTGAAGTGATGGAGGTGTGTGTGTTTGTCTGTGTGTGTTTGTGCGTATATCTGCACGCATGTTTTAGGGAGATTTAGGGTGTGTGTGTTGGTGCATGTATTAGTATGGATACAAAGCAAATTAAGAATTGATCTGTGTGCTGTTTAATGAACCAGCTGGACACTTTGACACGTATCTGCGTGATCCCACATGTGTGCACACATATACATATACATATACATATATATTCATCTGTCTGTGGAAGAGTGCTGTATGTACAGTTTTGCAAGGCCATTAAAAGATTTCTGACACACTTTTTCTGCATATAACATTTGAAACAAAAATAGTGGTCATTTCACATTTACATTCACTCTTAGATCGTAGATCACATCACATTGCAGTTAGTAGGTAGTTCTGAGGTTTCTGACACTTAATACCTCGATATAAAATTGTTGCCTAATGTAAGGGTTTATCTGCAACTTTGGTCTTCTTTGGCACTCTGGCTTATTGTTTATTTTATTACTTCACTATGGTGAGGTACAAATCAAATAACTGTATCATAGCCTTGCTCTAAGTTTAACTGTTTCATCATCATTCAAATGTTGGCAAGTCCTGTTTTTGTGACTATAGTATAAAAAGCAGAGATATAAACGTAGTATTTATGGCACTACTGTGAAGTGTTACTGTTTTTTATGTATAGTGGAACCTGTAGTTGAAGTCCTTCATTACAGCTTAGAGAAACCAGGCATCAATCAGATACTGTTTTCTGAAGGTCATAAAGCTATTCTTGTCAATGGATGTGCACATCAAATTTAAAATAGAGAGAGAAGGACAATTTTTAAGGAGGTGAGCTTAAATGCTATCACTGCACCTGAATATAAAACAAGGAGAACTATAGGAAGGATACAGGAAGGAAGTCTGATAGTTTTCTTCTGCTTCTGCCTCTCTACTTGTACTAAATGCCCAATTAGGATGTGTCTTGCTTTTATTTTATTACAGGCTACTTTATTCTAGTTTCTAAGACAAAACATGTAAGTGTAACAAATTCATTTTAAGTTAGTCTGTCACCATGATGTTATCTCTGGAAATAGTGTAAGCTTTAATCATATAAAGAACAGGTTTTAGAGCTTTTAGTTGGCTCGCATAACTGGCAGATCCTGATTTAGCAGTCAGTTGTTCTTATGGATATAAATGTTTCTGCATTTTTAAGTTTTAAATCAGTAAACCTCTTTCTTTTTCCACTCATTGCTATCATTTTCTTCTCTCCTTTCCTCTGCATTACTAACATCTTTCCTTCTTTGCAGTCTCTACATTCATGTTCTTTCTCTACTCTCCTTTCCTCTCCTCATTGATCCATTTGTCATCTTCTCACCACTCTTCATCCCATCTTTCCTCCTTTCCCCTCCTTGTTTTGCGTGAGGTCAGGATAATGGTACTAATTTGTGTGTATGCGTGCGCTTGTCCCCTATTTGTCCCCTACTAGCTTTGACACCACCGACCTACACATACTGCTGTATCAACAACAGCAACTCATACACGTACACACATCACAAGTGACGGCATCTGAAGATACCTTAACAAGATAGTTTACACTGAAAGAGAATGCAGGAAAGGAAAGCGAGGGTTGAAGAGGAGGGAAACTATCGAGGTAGTACATCACAGGTTTTTTTTTTTATTGTTATCAAAGATAAATGCATTAAATTCAAGGAAACAGCATTACACTGCAGCCAGGAATATGTTCACCAAGTAATTCCCATACATTCATTTCCATATATTCAGGTAATCAGTAAAGGGTGCTGTGCAATTCCCCCTGCAAACATTTATCTACAATAAGTAATTATACAAAAAGGTAAGTTAATAGAATCTGATGTAAAACCAAATGGAAATCTAATCTTTCTGAGCTTATTGCCTCCAACTAAGACAAAAAAACCCCCACAGAAACATTTTCTCCCTTAAGAATTTATACTTTATTATTCTTCTAAATCAAGAATAAAGTTAAAGTGGAGAAATTTGATGTAGTGCTACACTGACATTTATTACTGCAGAAGCTTCAAACCTATAAAAGAATTTTAAAAGCTTCACCAGAAGTGTGCATCATACAGTATGTGTGCGGCAACTCCCAGAGTGCTATGACGAGCATTGCTTCAATTGCTAATGCACTGTGCCCCATTTCAAAAGCTGCCATGGCCATCGGCTTTATTTCAAGATAAATCATAAATGATAGAGAAAACTATCTAATTTTGAAGGTTCCATTGAATGTGGGTGAGAAATGCCTTGATGATCAACATTTTCTGAAACATTCTTTATTTCTCTCTGATAGTGGGACAGATGAGCCTCTGCTTTGCTGTTTGTTTACAGGAAACACAAACAACTAACACAGCTCTGTTCAAAGGTAACAGTCCCTACCTGCCGTTAGGTAGATAGTGTTTTTCACACCAAAGTAGGAGTATAAAAACAAAATATTGTGTTTTCATGTGTGGTTAGATGCTGGTTTATGACTTAGCTGGTCCTAGTAAGCCCTGTAATAAGACCTTGTAAAATGGTTACTTACAGTATTATTAAACTCATTTTGACCTTGAAGTTTGACCTTCTGTGGTCAAGCTGTAGTGATAACCCTTTGACCCCAGCTGAAACTACACCAAGGTAGGACAGCAGTCTGTTTTTTTAAACACAGAGCTGTGTTTCTTTCTCAGTAATAGCTGTTTAAATATTTATTTGTGCTTGTACTATACGGTTGTCTGTAACATCTAGATGTGGTATACCTACCCACCACACACATATAGCAAAACACTAACATTACATCTATTTGAATGAGTACTTTCCATTTTCCCTGTGTTGTTATTGATTGTAGTTAAACAGCACCACTCCTGTCGGCTTGTACCAGGAAATTGGCTTCATATTGAAACTGTCACAGAGAGGATGTGTTTCATTTTAGGCCCCGAGGGCACGGGGAGTGTAGTGCCAGAGGAATCAATCCTTATTCCTTGGTACTGGCTTGTTTTTGTAAAGGAAATACTTGTTTATTAATTAGTGTGGTGGTTGTGTATCCAGCTTGTATGGGAAAGCCACTTAAGGCTTAAGCTGGCCCTTCCATCCCAGGTTCAGTTCCAAGTGTAACGGAACGGGATTCAGCTTAAGATTGCCATAGACAGACACCGGTCATAGTATCATTCTAACAGCTGCTCCAGATTACCTGTACCCTGTTGTGGAAGGCATTACTCAGAAAGTATTAAATTATTACAGAGTCAAGAAAAAGCATGATACATGTGACAGAAACTGTAGGGTCTTTACCTTACAATATAAAGCCACCCAAGGTCACTGTTGTTGTGACTTGGTGCTATATGAATAAAACTGAACTTAATTGAAATTGAATACAAAGTCTATATAATATAAAAATAGGTTTTTGTGCTTATAGAAACGCCTACATTTCTTTTAAAAAAAATTATAGTAATTTAATCAAAGTTTTAGTTGTCTCATGAATATTGAATGCAGTAAGTGAATTGGGTGTGAGTCATACTGTGCTACTTGTGGTCAAGATATCCTTATGCTATATCCTCAATGAGTCAGGGCATTTTTTTAATCCTTGCGCACATACAAAAGATAGACATGTAATTATACAAGATGCATCATAATTTCCTTAGGGATCAATAAAGTATTGTGATTCTAATGCATTATATTCAATGAGTGGTTTAAAAAAAAAATCTAATTATTCCATTGAAAGTAGGACAGTTCAGATCGAAGCAATGTAGAAACAGCAAAGAATTAATATTCCAACAAGTAACTATGGGTGTGTTTGTTTTTTCTTTCCTTTTTTTTTTACATTGTGCTTTGGTAAATAACACCAAATCTGAAGGGAAACCTTATTTATAAGAATGTTCCGCCTGGCAATTTTTAATCAACAGATGTGAAGGTCTGGAATACTTATATGTATGTGACCTGCAAGCAAACCATTTTTCCTGATGTCTGGAAGGTGAAAAAATGGAAACCCATACGAAACCATTTATCCCTGCGATACGGCTTACGTGTAACCATAGCTTAGTAATTGCAGCTTAACTAGGAAACTCATATCAGTTTAGCCGGCTCCCTTTTATGATTAAACTGTCCTTTAAACCAAAAAAAATTTTTTAGGCAGATAAGTGCAAGAATCCCATATCAGCATCTGATCACTGCCATTCAATCAAACAAGATTTAAGAAAGAAAAGCCTGAACACACTAGTGCTCTTTTATAAAAGAACAACGCGAGTCCTCAAAGACTTTGGATTACAGTCATAATTGAAGATAGATTGGAGATAATTTATGCAAAGAAATCTATCTCCTCACAGTTTGGTTTTTTCCTTGTGTATTATCTGTTTTATATGAGTATATTGGTATACTAGAGTTTAGGCAGCAAGATGTGTGTTTGTTCAATTCCATATCACACAAATACACAAATTCTTGGTTCCTTGTGTCTTAAAATGCATTGGTATTTTAGGTTCTCACCTTTTGTGAAGTTTATTACATAAAACTATTTCTATAATTTACACATGAGCATTTCACTGTGCTTATTATGGATGCTTACCTTAACCACATCCACATCTGTTGAGCTGCAGGTGATAGAGTCGTCCACCTCCCTCACCTGCCCATCGCTTTCCACAGTAACCACTTTGATTGGCACTGCAACATGTCGACCGGTTAGAATGGCTGTATTCACAATCTCTGTGTCCTGTAGAGGGAAGGAAAAAAATTTCATGAGCCCTGAAGTTCATGTCGCTCGATATAGTTGGCGGTTGGTACATGCAGGAATAAAACTCAAAACAGTATATTATTTAGATTAAATACTAATATATATATATATATATATATATATATATAAAATCATTCAACATTTTAAATTACGTCAAATGTCATTTTTCTCAAATAATTTTGTTGAAACTTGAGATGAAAGAGCTAGCACTGCCCTCAGCAAGAAGCTCCAAGGTTCGACTCTGGGGCTTTCTGTGTGGATTTAACATGTGTGCATGTGTTTCCACATTATTTTTATCTACTTTTAATATACAGGATAAGACCCAGCACAGCACTGTCTTTCAATTAGACAGCTGAGATGATATGCTGGGGAAACCTGAAATTTATGCCGGTGTTAATAATAAGCCACCAGGCATTATCAGAGCTTCAAACTAAACTCCCACCCAAACTTTGACATGCTATACTCAAAGTACATGAAAAGTAAGACTTTACTGATGATGGTGAAAGATGCAGGAGGAGAAAGAGGAAGAACCACTGTGTGGAGACGATGGAGAGTTTTTAAAAGGAAGAGAGAGAGAGGGGAAAAGGTGATTATAAACCTTGTGATTATTGTAATCAGCATGATTACATTTGATTAAATCCTTTGAATAAAAATAGTACAAACAAACCAGCATACATGCACACCTCAGAACACTGTGTGCCAGTGTCAATCTTGATTATTTGGCATTGAGTTTCCAAGGGGGCATTTATCACCACCAACACACACACACACACACACACATACGAGCCTGATTACAGAGTACTGTTCTGTGCCCCTGTGTCTGGATGGGAAGTATGTATATGTGTCTGTAATTTGACACCAGTGTAATTAAGCTCAATATACATGATGCCAGCAGAGAAGATGAAGAAGAAACAGAGAATAAATCTCTGATATTTAGTTTAGGCCATTTTATTCACTATAAAGGAACAACATTGCTCAGAAACAGTTTCAAGCTCAGAGGCAAATTCTGTGTACTGTATCGAAAATAAGTGCAACTAAATAAGTAGAATAAGATGTCACACACACACACACACACACACACACACACACACACACACACACACACACACACACACACACACACACACACGAATAGGACTTCTGATCCACACACAATCCCATTTAATAAAAACACTGTTTACGCACAGGTAACCAGCAATAATATTCTTTATCTGCCCTGAGGTGGAAGAAGCAGCAGATGGGCTTTATAAAATAACCAGAACAGTAGATAATGTGTCTGTTTTTCTGTATGTCTATATATATGTATGATAAAATGTGTGCAGTATCCTGAGGCACTCGCCACAGTAGTGCCATAAATACTACGTTTATATCTCTGCTTTTTATACTATAGGCACAAAAACGGGACTTGCCAACATTTGAATGATGATGAAACAGTTAAACTTAGAGCAAGGCTATGATACAGTTATTTGATTTGGCACAGTCACAATTATGTGTGCGTGCATCTTCTAGACGAATATCCAGCTATGGTATAGAAATAAAGCCAGTTATTCACATTATCCTGTAAAAATATTTGATGTTTTTAAAGTTTACCTTACTAGGATAGTTAAGAAGTGGACATCTTGAGAAATAAGAAGTCACGGAAAATCTGGCACAAGTTGACTCCCAGTCTTTCCAAACAGACATTTTAATGCGTATTTTAGGTAGTTGATACCTTATAAAGCATTATGTAATTTCAGAGAAAGAAAAGTGCTTTACTCTTTATTTAACTATATTTTACTAGTGACTTTCAAATTTCAAGATTTTTGAAATGATTTAATCCTTTGTTACATACAGTATCAAACTGACCTGAGTTTAATTTTCCCTGAGCATTAACATTTTGACAAACCTCTGTCCTGTATCTATACAATTAAATCTCATGCTAATTTTAGTCTCACTGGCTGTGCAATATGCTAAGGATTTTCCTATTGCCATCATAAATGAAACAAATCCACCGGGTCTTCAGTTCCACTGTCCGTGGAGGTGTTTGAATTTTCACCTGTATTTTTAGCTTAGCAGAAACAGAAATTACGAGTTAAGTGAGAATACTCATTCTTTGTTTGAGGGCGAGCTAAGCTAGCTCTGCATTATGCAAATATCTTATAGTGTTTGTTCTATTCATGAATATGTGTTTTGATGACATGGGAACTATTGCTGCATCTGCTGCATCTGCTATTAGTGTCTCAAACTGACTGGAGTGATAAGGGTTTGTAAAATTTCTCTTGGTCTGTGTGAAAGCTATTGAAAGAAATAGAATTGGCAGGATAAGGCTAAAGCTTTTCATTCTTTTTGAGAGTATAAGGACATGTCATAACATATATAGTCACCATTACATACCACCAAACTCAAACTAAACTTAACAATGTGTCAGCAAAAAAAGAGCCTTACTCATTGGATTTCCTCTCTCCAGAAACAGAAAGAGATTGAAGGTATCATTTCAGAGCGTGTATGGGGAAGAAAGACCTCAAACAGAAAAAAAACCCTTACCTGGTCATTATGCAATCTGCAATATGAAACAGCACTGTTGGACACTGTGTTTTTGACAAAAAATATAGTCCATATATTTTTCAAAAGAAATTTTGTCAGAACAAAAAGTAAAAAGATGCAAAAATAGAGAAAACAGAAAAATGAATGAATGAGAACAAATTTTCAGAAAATAGAGAATGTGAAAATTAGCAGATAAAACATAACACGAAGAGGGATATTAGAGCAACTGTAAAGGAGACAGAAAAAGAGCCAGAGAAAGAAAAGGAAAGAATTTCATGCCTGTCCATGGGAATTATTAAGTGGCTCGTCAACAACTGGCTCCCCTACTGCCTTCAAAAGCCGCTGCACACTGCACTGAGATAAGCTCAGAGCAAGTGTGTGAATGGGTGGTAAATGTGGCAAGTATTTGTATGTATGAATGAATGCGTTTTTGTGTGATTTCATGTAGGTTCCTGACAACACCTGTGCATGGGTATGTGTGTCTGTTTATGCATAAGAGTCTCACTCATGTACACATATATACACATATTTGGCAAGAGGGAGCAAGAGACTGTGTGTGTGTGTGTGTGCACTTAAACCTATGCACTGACAAATATGTTTGTATGTGCATGTTACAAAGAAAAAATAAAGTCTAGGGAACGGCCTCCCTCCTCAGCAAAGTTTAGCCATGCATGCATGCGTGTGAGAATGTGCAACTTCAAGTGAAGCAACTAGAGCGAGACCACCCATCAGTAACACACACACACAAAGAGCAAAATAGTTGACACAGTAAAAAATGTGAGCATTTTGCTCTTCTGTATAAATTCAATTCCAACTTACAATATGGGTTTGTAAGCATTTCTCTTTCTGACTCTCCTTACTTCTCCTCTGCTGATCTTCACCCACTCTCTTTCCGTCTCTCTCCTTTTTACACACACTCGCACATAAAATACCAGAATTTCTTTCCATCAAAATGAAAATACAGACAAACAATTAACACAAAGATATTAACACATGCTTAAAAACACACATATAAATGACAACATATCTACCCTATCTGCTATTCTCTTCATTTCTTAAATTGTCAAGTTTCTTATTTGGGGGACATTTTTGGAACATATACAACTCTTGTCATCCGTTTGCACTTTTTTTGACCTCTAACCACAGTCTTGCAAACCCTGTGGCATAAGTCCCATCCACCCCCATCCCCCACCCTCACCCACCCCGTTCCTTCTGCTACTGCCCTTAAAGAATTTAAATTTCTATTTTTGGGAAATAAATGCATCATACACTACAGTCTATTTTACTAGAAGAGTAAGAAAGGGTTCTGCAGCAAGTCTACTTGTTCTTTTATTTTGAAGGAACAATTTTATCAGTATAAAGAAAACAGACTGTGTTTGGTGCCTTTACTTGTAAAAATGAAAAAACAAAATCATGTCACATGATTGCAAATGAGGGCTAGCCATCCATGACTTTCTGAGTTTGAATACATTAAACTGAATGATGTTAACACACTAAGACATGATAGAATTTCTTCTATACCCAAAGCAACAGGACACTGTTTTAAATTCAAAGCAGTCATTTAATCAGCCTATAGCCCTTTGGCTATATTAAATACATGGCACACACTTACAAAGCTAGGCACATATTGACACATTTGGGCCAAACCAAGCATGTGCTTTACTAAAAGCAAACAACTGGCCCAAAAATGCATTAAAGGCATCCCATTTATTGACATGAGTCATTTAGTTAAAAGGATGAATAGTTAATGGAGTAATTGGCCTTTTAATCAGGAAGGTACCCAATATCCCCATTAACAAATGTTATTTGATCCAGACCCTATTCCCATGTCATTATACAATCATTGAATTTCATTCCTCCGTGTATGTATTTGCACAAATACAACAGAGAAACAATTGCGTTGGTTTAGTCAGAGCAATGAAGTTGCACTTAATCATCAAAGACCATCATGATCAATGTTCAGTTGTTATTTGTCACTGTAAAAGTCCCACGCTGTTCATCTTGATATTTGCTGTGATATAAAAAAGTGTGGTACAAAAGAAAACAGAGAAAGACTGAAAAGATTTTTTTTGCTATTGTACATATTTATGCATCCAGAGTTCAGAAGGCCGAAAAGCAGAAAGCCGATATTGCATGCATGTATGCGTCTACACCGAAATCCCACAGCAGAAGGCTAGTAAAACAAATTTTAGGTCATACAACCCTGTACACTGTTTAATACATATATACATATACAGCGTTAATTAAGCATTAAAGTCATTAAAGGCGTGCATGTGTGCAAATCTAGTGTTTAACATATTTCTGCTCCAATGCCATTGTCAAGACAGGGTTTGTACATTAATTGAGGTTCTTTGAAGTTGTTTTGCTGCACTGGAATTTGGTTTATATACTCTTTCTAGAAACATTTATAGTTTGTACATATCTATGGTGACACACACACACATATGTATATATACATATATATATATAAATGACAAGGTATTTGACATCTCTGCTCTGTGTTTGACAAGGTGTCTACAAATCTACCGATACTATATACGTACGTGTGTGTGTGTGTGTGTGTGTGTGTGTGTGTGTGTGTGTGTGTGTGTATATATATATATATATATTGTTCCAATTTATTACGTCATTCCTGCCACCAGCCAAGTATTTTCAGCATAACAATGTGAGCTTACACACATGCACTGTGTGTCAAGGCTCAGCTGCTGAAGGAAAATTTGTTGAAGGCACTTAGCTGCAATTTACTACAGACCCATTAAACACATCAACGGTATGACATTCTGTGTGTGTGTGTGTGTGTGTGTGTGCGTGCGTGCGTGCATGTCTTTTTGCTCATTTCTATTTGTTTTCATGTCTGTGTATGTATTGCTTTACGGGGTATTTTACATGTAACTACTTAAATTAATTTTCACACGTGGATAATATTAATATTCTTTACTCACATTTAATTATATACTAAGGATATTTCTACTTTTTTTATTTTCACACTAATTCTACTAATTCAAATCAGTTACAATATACATATATAGTTTAACACACGCACACACACGCACACACACACACACACACACACCTATCTATGTATCTATATCAGCTTAAGATAAGATAAGATAACCTTTATTAGTCCCACACGTGGGAAATTTGTTTTGTCACAGCAGGAAGTGGACAGTGCAAAAGTTATGACGCAAAAATTAGAATACAATAAGAATAAATACAGTACACAGCTGTACAGAATAGAATAAAATAATATACTATATACAGTAGAATAAAATAGAATAAAAATATACAATAAGATAAAAATAGAATACGAATGCTATATACAACTGAGTAAAAATACAACGATGCCAGAAAGGATTATTGCACTTAGTGTTATTGCACATGTGTGGATGTGTGTGTTTGTTCAGTTAAAGTCTTTGTTGTGGAGTCTGACAGCAGTGGGGAGGAAAGACCTGCGAAATCTCTCCGTCCCACACCGTGGGTGCCGCAGTCTCCCACTGAAGGAGCTGCTCAGTGCTGTCACAGTCTGCTGCATGGGGTGGGAGATGTTGTCCAACAGGGATGACAGCTTAGCCGCCGTTCTCCTGTCACTCACCACCTCCACTGGGTCCAGAGGGCATCCTAGAACAGAGCTGGCCCTTCGGATCACCCTGTTCAGTCTCTTCCTGTCCCCAGCAGAGATGCTGCCGCCCCAGCAGACCACACCATAAAAGATAGCAGAAGCCACCACAGAGTCATAGAAGGTCTTCAGGAGTGGGCCCTCCACCCCAAACGACCTGAGTCTCCGCAGCAGGTACAACCTGCTCTGCCCTTTCCTGTAGAGGGCGTCTGAGTTATGAGTCCAGTCCAGTCTGTTGTTCAGATGAACACCAAGGTACCTGTAGCTGTCCACAGCCTCAATGTCCATACCCTGGATGTTCAGTGGTTGCAGTGGAGAATGCTTGTGCCTGCGGAAGTCTACCACCAGCTCCTTGGTTTTACTGGCGTTGATCTGGAGGTAGTTCAGCTGGCACCAGTCCACAAAGTCTTGAGTCAGTCCTCTGTACTCCTTGTCGTCCCCATCAGTGATGAGGCCGACTATTGCAGAGTCATCAGAGAACTTCTGCAGGAAGCACTGGGTGGAATTGTGGGAGAAGTCTGCAGTGTAGATGGTGAAGAGGAACGGAGCCAGAACCGTTCCCTGTGGGGCCCCCGTACTGCAGACGACCCTGTCCGACACACAGCCCTGAGTCCTCACATACTGTGGTCGGTCGGTGAGGTAGTCCAAAATCCAGGTAGTGAGGTGATGGTCCACTCCAGAGTTCTCCAGTTTGTCCTTCAGAACCGAGGGAAGAATGGTGTTGAAGGCACTGGAGAAATCAAAGAACATGATTCTCACAGTGCTTCCAGCGGTCTCCAGGTGAGCGAGGGAACGATGTAGGAGGTGAATGACGGCATCATCTGCTCCAATGCCAGGCTGGTAGGCAAACTGAAGTGGGTCCAGTGATGAGCTTGTTAGGCGCCGAAGCTGAGCCAGGACCAACCGCTCCAGGGTCTTCATCAGGTGGGATGTCAGAGCCACCGGCCTGTAGCTGTTGAGGTCCTTGGGGCGTGAAGTCTTTGGCACTGGTACAACACAGGAGGTTTTCCAGAGCTGTGGGACTCTTCCCAACCTCAGGCTCAGGTTGAAGAGGTGCTCCATCACCCCACACAGTTGGTCCGCGCAGGACCTGACGACCCTCGAGCTGATGCCATCTGGACCCGCTGCCTTCTTGCCATTAATCCTCCTCAGTTCCCTCCTAACCTGGGTGGTTGAGAGAGACAGGCTGGAGCCTTGTGTTGAGTGTGTATTGGATGCTGTTGTTGGGGGTGGGGAGGAGTGAGCAGGGTGAATAGAGGAGGTGTGAAGTGTCTGAGGTGTCAGAGGTGGAACAGCAGCAGTGGGGGTGGGTGAGTCTGCAGCCGATGTTGTAGACTGTCTCATGGTTGAATCAAATCTGTTGAAGAAATGATTCAGTTCATTTGCCCACCTCACATCCCTCCCAGGCAGAGAGTTCTGCTGTTTGTGGCCTGAGATGGTTCTGAGGCCTCTCCAGACTTCACCAACGTTGTTTTGTTGAAGCTGGTTCTCCATCTTCTGCCTGTAGCTGTCCTTCCCATTCCTTATCAGTCCCCTCAACTCTCTCTGCACCCTTTTCAACTCCTCTTTGTCTTTGGATTTGAAGGCCCTCCTCTTCTGCTTGAGGACAGCTTTAATTTCTGGGGTAATCCAAGGTTTGTTGTTGGAGAAACACCGTACAGTCCTGGTAGGTACGGTGTTATCCACACAGAAATTAATATAGTCAGTAATGCATGTAGTAAGGCTGTCGATGTCCTCTCCATGGTCGTCACAGATCACCTCCCACACAGTCGACTCAAAACAGTCCTTAAGAGCCTCCTCGCTCTCTCTTGTTAATCCAAAGAGGCCAGTCCACTTTGCCAAAATGTCATTGCAGCAATTCAAAATGGTAGTGCAAATCATTAGTTTGTATGCCCCCCACCCCCCATCTGCTTTTATGCATGGCTGACAACGTGAAGGAAATGCCCTGACTAAGATGATGGATAGTGTCCTGGGAGTCTCCTCCCAGATCTTGACCAAGGCATCACTAATAGTGATGTGCGGATCGATCCTGAAATATCGATTCCTCCGATACCAATCATTTATGTTCTAGAATCGATTCTCACATTAAAATATCGATATTTTAGTAATTTAGGGTAAATTTATAGTTTATCATTAACAGGAACACAGTGGAAAGAAACTATAACTTTCTTATTGTCTACATTCAAAGGAACTACTTCCTCTTCCGGCTTTCATAGTCGTGTGCGAAATACGGCTGTATAAAAGTCTTGCAGCCCCTTGGCGTGCGCACTCACAACAATGGCTGAGCGTAATGGGAGTCATGTGCGGACTTATTTTACCTCCACAAACAGCTGAGACGTGGTTTGTGATACATGTGGCAAAAACGTGAGCTGTTGTGGACATACTTTCCAACCTTGAGACCTCTGCTCCTTGCTATCTCAGTTCAGTTCAGTTCATTTTTATTTCAAACATTTCAAACATGTACCTTCACAATCATTACAAAATATCATTCCATTATTTGTTTGAAAAGGAATAGGCTGAAGTATTTACTTATTTGTCCCTACCCCCTCAAGTTTTACCTCTCATTCATTTAATTCTTTTTTTTTTTGTCTTAAATTAAACAAACAACATATGAAACATATGAAGTAAAGCAAAACAAAGCAAAACATACATAAATCAAAAACAAGAAATTAGCAAGCCCCACCACAGTATAGTTTCTTTCATATGAAAAATACAGAATGTGTATATTTGCAGATACACAAGTTATGGAAAAACAAACAAACCAAAACAAAAAAAACGAAAAAGAACCGCAACACCATTACCAGCAACATTACCGTCCTGGGTTAACCTCGTTTTCTTCATTCTTATAATTATTTAAAATTAGGTTTTTATATTTTACTTTAAACTGTTTTATGTTTTTACTGTCTTTTATTTCTTCTGTTAGACTGTTCCATAATTTAACTCCTGCAATTGAGATAGACATACAGGGAGTGCAGAATTATTAGGCAAATGAGTATTTTGTCCACTGGACAAAATACTGCTTGAAGAAGGTGTCTTCCAGAAAGCCGCTGCATGAGTATTTTGTCCACTGGACAAAATACTCATGCAGCGGCTTTCTGGAAGACACCTTCAAGCAGTGGTACAGGAAGAAGTCTGCATCCTTCAAGAAAAACATGATTTTCATGCAGGACAATGCTCCATCACACGCGTCCAAGTACTCCACAGCGTGGCTGGCAAGAAAGGGTATAAAAGAAGAAAAACTAATGACATGGCCTCCTTGTTCACCTGATCTGAACCCCATTGAGAACCTGTGGTCCATCATCAAATGTGAGATTTACAAGGAGGGAAAACAGTACACCTCTCTGAACAGTGTCTGGGAGGCTGTGGTTGCTGCTGCACGCAATGTTGATGGTGAACAGATCAAAACACTGACAGAATCCATGGATGGCAGGCTTTTGAGTGTCCTTGCAAAGAAAGGTGGCTATATTGGTCGCTGATTTGTTTTTGTTTTGTTTTTGAATGTCAGAAATGTATATTTGTGAATGTGGAGATGTTATATTGGTTTCACTGGTAAAAATAAATAATTGAAATGGGTATATATTTATTTTTTGTTAAGTTGCCTAATAATTATGCACAGTAATAGTCACCTGCACACACAGATATCCCCCTAAAATAGCTAAAACTAAAAACAAACTAAAAACTACTTCCAAATCATTCAGCTTTGATATTAATGAGTTTTTTGGGTTCATTGAGAACATGGTTGTTGTTCAATAATAACATTATTCCTCAAAAATACAACTTGCCTAATAATTCTGCACTCCCTGTAGTTCTTAAAGTTGTTCTAGTACTTTGTATTTTTAAATTCCATTTCCCTCTTAAGTTATACCCACCTTCTTTTTCTATGAACAATTTACAGATTTCTTTTGGAATCAATTTATTTCTTACTTTATACATTATTTGCGCTGTTTTAAGCTTCACCGAGTCTTGGAATTTAATAGCTTGCATTTTGACAAAGAGTGCATTTGTATGGTCCCTGTACTCCACATTATTTATTAATCTAATGGCCCTTTTCTGTATTATAGTTATTGTTTGTGTGTTATTTTTGAATGTGTTTCCCCAGACCTCTACACAGTAGCTCATATATGGCAGTAGTAAAGCACAGTATAAAATGTGCAGTGCTTTCTGATCCAACATATGCTTTGCTTTCCCCAGGACGGCAATGCCCCGTGCCAATTTCCCCCGAACATAAGTAATGTGTGGCTTCCAACAGAGCTTGTGGTCAATGATCACCCCAAGAAATTTTATTTCATTTACTCTTTCTAAATATACATTGTCAACACATATTTCTACTTTGATGTTTTTCTTTTGGTTTCCAAATAACATGAATTTGGTTTTATCTAGATTCAATGATAATTTATTTATATCAAACCACTTCGTTAATATCATTAATTCCTGTGTGATCATCCCCAAAACCTGTGGCAATTCCACACCTGAACACAGTATATTTGTGTCATCTGCAAATATTACAAACTTTAAAATCTCCGATACTCTGCAGATATCATTTAAGTACATAATAAACATTTTTGGACCCAGTACTGAGCCTTGAGGTACTCCACAAGCTATATCCATCAAATTAGATTTATATTCATTTATTTGTACATATTGTTGCCTATTCCCTACATAGCTTTTTAACCATTCTAAAACCACTCCCCTAAACCCATACTTTTCCAGTTTTTTTTAATAGAATTTCATGATTAACAGTATCAAACGCCTTCTTTAGATCTAAGAAAACTCCGAGCGCATACCTCTTATTATCCATACATTCCGTTATCTTTTCCATTAAATCTATCAGTGCCAAAGCTGTTGATCTGTTGCTTCTGAACCCATACTGACTATCTGTCATTAATTCATATTTTTCCACAAAACTGTCAAATCTTTTTATGAAGAGTTTTTCCAGTATCTTAGAGAACTGGGAGAGTATTGACACTGGTCTATAGTTTGTAAAATGATGCCTTTCACCGGTTTTGTAAATGGGAATAACTTAAGCAACTTTCATTTTTTGTGGAAAAACTCCTGTTTGAAACGACAAGTTGAATATATATTTTAATGGTTTTACAATACCATCAATAACTGTCTTTACTGTTACCATATCAATATCATTCCAGTCTGTACTGGTTTTGCTCTTAAGTCCTCTAACTATGTCATAAATCTCTTTCTCTTCCACTGCTCTTAAAAACATTGAGCTACTATTCCTTTCAATATTTTCACCAGTGTCCCTTTCTATTCCATCAACCTTTATTTCTTCTGCCAGTTTTGGCCCTATGTTTACGAAGAATTCATTAAAGCCATTTACTATCTCTTCCATGTTATTAATACTTCTTGTCCCTTCTATAAAGTACCCAGGGTAATCATTATTCCTTGATTCATTTTTGATTATTCTGTTCAATACATTCCATATATCTCTTGTGTTATCTTTATTGTGTTGTAACCTTTTAATGTAATACTCTCTTTTACAGGATCTCATTATATTAGTTAATTTATTTTTGTAAGTTTTATACTTCATTTCAGTTTCTATTGTTCTCTTTTTTATGAATTCTCGATATAGGGTATTCTTTTTTTTGCTGGCATTTTGTAGTCCTTTTGTCATCCATGGTCTTCCTGCATAGTTGTGTTTCCTATTGATTTCAATTACTGTGCAGTTTTTATCAAGCAATGTGTTAAATGTTCTTAAAAATCCTTCGTAAGCTTTATTAACTTCTGTTTGTTCATATATAATATTCCAATCTTGCCTTAAAAGTTCATTTCTAAGACAATTTAATGTCTTCTCTGTTCTTATTCTTTTGTAAATAATCTTATGTCCATCGTTGTTCACTTTATAATGGCAATTATAAGATGCAAAGACTGGTAAATGGTCACTTATATCATTGATTAACAGCCCACTTTTTATCTTTCCTTCTATTATATTTGTAAATATATTATCTAATAGAGTTGCACAATGAGATGTTATTCTGGTCAGTCTTGTTATCAGTGGAAATAAACCGATGCTGTACATGCAATCAATAAATTGTTCTGTACTCTTATTATGATTTGGATTCAATAAGTCAATATTAAAGTCCCCACAAATAAACATTCTTTTCTGATTTATATTTGTAAATAAGTCCTCCATATTATCCTTAAATATCTCAATCTTAGATCCTGGTGTTCTATATATACAACTGACAATTAGGTTTTTCCTTTTTTCCATACTTATTTCCACTGATAAACATTCCATCACTCCATCAATAACAGTTGTCATTCTTCCCATTCTTTTGTACTTTAGGTTTTTATCAATGTAAAGTGCCACCCCACCTCCTTTCTTGTTGATCCTGTCTACATGAAGGAATTCATATCCATTTATTTTAAAGTCTTCTTTTCCAGGAGTTATCCAGGTCTCCGATATGGCTATCACATTGAATGGCTGTTCAAACTGTGTTATGTAGTCTTTGATGGATTGAAAGTTTACATATAAGCTTCGACTATTAAAGTGAACCATTGTTATACCCTGTTCTACCTTGAATTCCTTTTTAAGTTGCTCATTTGTATAATAATTGCATTCATTTGTCTTATTGTTGAAGAAATTACAATCAGGATCTATGTTGCTGTCATACATCAATGTCTTATTTTCAATATCTATATGAGTTGTTAGTTGAAAATTGACGGTCCCATCATATTTAGCACTGCTTTGCATTTATCAGTTATATTTTTCTACTTCTGTCATCTCTTTGATGAAATCTAAAATGTATCTAAAATAGACATTTATCTAAAATATAACCGGGCACTGACGTAAACTCTCGACCGTCTCACACTTCTGCTTAATCATTTTCTGTTTATTCAGCTGTGTGAAAACCCCGGAGGAACCCTCCCGAGGGATTAATAAAGTTTCATTTAATCTAATCTAATAACTTTAATCTCAGCCAAACTGATTTACTCACGAATAAATAAAACACTGAAAAAGCCAAACAATAAAATTTTTAAGTTATCAAAGTGACTTATATATCATGTTTAACCCGAGTAGTGAAAGACCGCGGGGGTTTGAAAACGATGTGTCAGTTGGCTCAGATGTTTGAAGTTTACACAGCTACATTCTCACCTGAAAAATATGTTAAAAGTCTTTTTGCAACCCAGAAAGAGAAATAAGAGTAATATTAAAACTAAGTAGCTGCCGCCATTGTTGGAAACTGGAATTGGGCCTATGAATTCTGTGATATGGTTTTTCAATTTGGTTGTCCGGTTGGAAAATCGGGAGAAATTCGGGAGAATGGTGGCTCCAGGAGATTTTCGGGAGGGGCACTGAAATTCGGGATTCTCCCGGAAAAATCAGCAGGGTTGGCATGTATGGTTGTGGCAACATCACTAACCTTGTCAAACGCAGAGTAAATCATATCACAGAATATGAGGAGCGTAACTTCAGATTTTTTTATTTCTATATGATGAACTCTGCATTATTAAGTGATAAGAACAAGTAATCTGATGTCCTGTAATCATTATGATGCTATAATTTGAGATACAATGAATAAAATTAATTTTTGTACAAGGTATCGGATCACTATCATCGATACCACCCTGAATATTACTTGGTATCGGATCGGAAAGTGTGAGTGGGAAAGTGTGTCTTCACTGACATCTTCAGTGTGTCTCTAAGCCAAGCTGTTGTCCCCATATGTCTCAACGCCACAACCATAATACCAGAACCAGAGAAGCCCTTCGCATCTAGTTAAAATGACTATTGGCCCGTAACACTTACTTCCTTCATCACAAAGTATTTCGAGTGGCTGGTCATGCAGTACATCAAGTCCAAGCTCCCTCCCAGGATCAGCTTCAGTTTGCCTATAGGTCAAAAGATGACACCATCTCCACTGCTTTCCATCCTGCCCTCAACCATCTGGAGAATTAATGTGTGTGGATGCTGTACTTAGATTTCAGTGCAACATTCAACACAATCATTCCCAAGCAGCTAATGCCTAGACACAGCCACTTGGGACTCAAGATCTCTCTCTGTAATTGGGTACAAGACTTTCTCATAGGGAGGCCACAAACTGTGCTGGTTGGCAGTAACACCTCCAAAACTATCAAACTCTGACAGTCACATCAATCACATATTAAAGTTTGTGGGAAACACAACTGTAGGGTGCCTCATCATGAAGCAAACTACAGCAAGCAAACTAATGTAAAAAGCAATCTCTTGCTGAAGGTAGAAAAGACCAAAGATATTGTGGTAAACATCATTCACAGCACCCCCACTGACCACAAACAATGCTGTTGTGGTGAGAGTGAGCAACCCCAAGTTCCAGGGGGTGCACATCTGTGTGGACCTCTCCTATTCCAAAAACACCTCATCACCAGCTAAAAAGGCTCAAACTCACCTCTACTTCCTCTGCAAATTGAGGAGAGTGCAAGTTCCACTTCCCATCATGAAGTTTTTTTTTTTAAACTATGATCAAACAATAACAGAAAGTGAGATGACTCTGATTTTAGAATTGTCAAATTTGTTATTTCAGAAATGGCCACCTTGACATTGGGTTCAAGGTCACTGAAATTCGAACTCATCCATGATTTTTAGTAGATGCACCTATGGCATAAATTGGAAAATCCCATGAGACTTCTTTCTTGAGTTATTGGATTAACAAGATTTTCAGTAAACCGTGACCTCTAGCCTAGACCTTATGGTTAATGAGATTCAAACACATCCAAGATTTTTAGTAGAAGTTCTGAATGTCTAGATCCTTGCATCACATTGTTCTACAGTTATCGCATTTACAAGATTTTCAGAAAACGTGACCACTGAAATTCAAACACATCCGGATTTTTAGTAGATGCATCTAACGTAAATCATACGTCACCTGGGTGTCCAAATCACCTCCCAGCTCACCCTTCCAACAGGGTGACAACAATATCCCATCACCCTTTTACAGCTGAAAGCTAAAGCATTTGAAAGGTAAAGAAACAGAATGTAATGCTATCATTTCTTTTCTTTAAAACTATGGCTTCCCCCAAGAGGTAATACAGTCTTCCTCATTTATCACATTGGTTTTTTTTTTATTTAAACTCAATTCCAGAAGTATAGAAGTATATACCGGGTGGGCCATTTATATGGATACACCGTAATAAAATGGGAATGGTTGGTGATATTAAAGTCCTGTTTGTGGCACATTAGTATATGTGAGGGGGCAAACTCCTCAAGATGGGTGGTGACCATGGTGGCCATTTAGAAGTCGTCCATCTTGGATACAACTTTTGTTTTTTCAATAGGAAGAGGGCCATGTGGCACATCAAACTTATTGGTAATGTCACAAGAAAAACAATGGTGTGCTTGGTTTCAACGTAACTTTATTCTTTCATGAGTTATTTACAAGTTTCTCTTTGTTCACAGCCATTGACATGTCGAAGAGGTTAACACGTGAGGAGAGGATTGAAATTGTGTTGATATCTGGTGAACGCAGTAACCGGGTCATTGCAGCAGATTTCAATGCAAGACACCCTACGAGACCACCCATCTCCCATGCTACAGTTAGCGAATTGCTTGCTAAATTTCGTGAAACTGGTTCAGTGTTGGACTTGTCAAAATGTGGACGCAAGAAAACTGTCACTAATGAAGAAACATCAGTGGCTGTCCTAGCTTCATTCAGCAAGAGCCCACAGCGTAGCACTCGCCGCATGTCACTGGAGAGTGGCATTAGTCGAACATCCCTTCGGCAGATATTAGCTACTCACAAATGGCACCCTTACAAACTCCAGCTACTGAAGCATCTCAACGAGGATGACCCAGATCGGCGCACAGAATTTGCAGAATGAGCAAAACAAAAATTGGAACAGGACCATCAGTTCACGCAGAAGATTTTGTTCAGTGATGAGGCAAACTTTTATGTGAATGGTGAAGTTAACAAACAAAACCCCTGCTATTGGTCTGACACTGACCCACATTGGATGGATCCCTCCAAGACTGTTGGAACAACAAAAGTGATGGTTTGGTGTGGTATATGGGGTACAATGATAGTGGCTCCATTCTTCATCAATGGAATCCTCAAGGCCACTGGATATTTGAAATTGCTACATGATGATGTGTTTCCCTCTTTAGAATCAGAATCAGAATCAGAATACTTTATTGATCCCTGGGGGAAATTATTTTTATGCACTGAAGCTGGCCCGTTCCCTGAGTTTTTCCAGCAAGATGGTGCACCACCACATTATCAAAGCCAGGCTTCTACCTTTCTACCTATAAAACCCGAGAGCAGCCAAATGGCTGGTAGGCTTTTAGCTAAGCTTTAGCTTCAGCCAAGTGGAAGCTAAATTGGCTAGTCATTCATATGTATATTAGGTTGTTACCTGGGAATTCTGGAGGGAGGGGAGTGGGGGTGTGTGATTGAGGGCGTGGGGGAGCTGCTAAAAGCTGTGCACTTCCTTTTGTGTTTCATCTTGATGCATTCTCAATCATCCAGGGAAATAAATCTCCAAAAGTCACCAACTTGGAGTGTTTCAGTTTGCCATCTTAGGGAGAAATCAACACACATGGGTGTATGTCCTTTGTTGCTGAGATTTATTGATAAAAACAGTACAAAAAAAACAACCATTTGTACACATATTTACAAATAATAATAAAAAGTGAGTGAGTACATTTCAACATTTTCAGCAATCACTCACAATCCTGGCACTGCCATGGTATCTGTAGTCTGCATTTACCACATGTGTATCTGTTGCAGTGAACACATCGCACAGTGGCATGATTGTTCTTGCATTTGTGTGTTTGTGTCCCAAACTTGTCAGGTTTACTTGCAATATACTGCAGGAAACAGCACCGAGTCTTTTATGGGAAAAGCTGTTCATCAACGGTGATATGTAGACCAGGGTTGTAGCACGTGATGCAGTTGGTGACAAATGATCCCCACACACTGGAAATTGCAGCGAACTTATCAGTCTTTGCTCGATCACTGCGGGTGGACTTGTCATCAAAGCGTAGGTGTTGCATGATGTCTTGGAAGCGGTTTCGTGCCATAGTTCCAATTATCTGTGGGTTTCCCAGGTTTGCTGACCAGCAGTCATTTAGAGATGGAACCCTGGTAACCCCCCGCAAGATGACAATTGCAATAAATGCCATTATAAATGCCGGGTTTTATAGGTAGAAAAGCCAAATGGCTGGTCTCTGGGAGTTTTATGGGTGCCAGGTCCGAGCATTCCTAGATGAAGTCAAAGGAGCTTGCAAAGAAAAGTGTCTGCACTTCTTTAAGTTGCTTGAAGACGTTTCACCTCTCATCCGAGAAGCTTCCTGGACTGCGCTGTGCACATTGAAGAGAATGGCAACCTCAACATCGAAGTTTATCGGAAGCCCACACACACGCACCAGTACCTCCCCTTTGACTCCCATCACCCTCTGGAACACAAACCTGGACTAATTAGGACCCTACACCACTGGGCAGAACATGTTCGCTCTAAGCCTGAAGGAAAAAAGAAGGAACACACACATGTAAAGGAAGCACTCAAAACATGTGGTTATCCTAATTGGGCATTCATAAAGTCAGCAAAGAGGCACAGAAAAGAAGATCAGACACCAGCGAGGGAGGACAAGCAAGACAGAAGCAACAACATTGTCATGCCCTATATAGCCGGTGTATCAGAAAAACTCAGGAGAGTTTTCTCCAAGCATGACATCCTGGTGCATTTCAGACCCAGCAACATGCTCAGACAAAAACTGGTTCACCCGAAAGACAAAACGCCAAAACACAAACTTAACAATGTGGTGTATGCTGTACAGTGTAGTGAGGAATGCCCAGACCTCTACATTGGAGAGACCAAACAGCCACTTCACAAGCGTATGGCACAACATAGAAGAGCCACCTCCACAGGACAAGACTCAGCAGTCCATCTGCATCTTAAGGATAAAGGACACTCTTTCGAGGATGCCAATGTTCACATTTTGGACAGAAAGGACAGATGGTTTGAAAGAGGAGTGAAAGAAGCCATCTATGTCCACTGTGAGCGACCGTCTTTGAACAGAGGCGGTGGTTTACGACACCAACTGTCTGCCATCTATAATCCATAATCCTTAACGCCCACTCACATCCTGGGCCATCTGACCTCAGGAATTCGCATGATAAGGTGGGGCCAGGTTTCACAATGAGCTCACCCGAAACCCTGGCTGATTGGGACCCACACCCATTTTCACACCTTGGCTCAGGCGATTAGAGGAGGGGGTCCTTTTGTCCCTCTTTGGGGGGGATACTCCCACTAGGTTTAAATCTGGGACTCCCCACCATTTGACCTTAGAACTGAAGAAGCTTCTTGGATGAGAGGTGAAACGTCTTCAAGCAACTTAAAGAAGTCCAGACGCTTTTCTTTGCAAGCTCCTTTGACTACGATGACCTGGATGACTGAGAACCTTCACAGACATTCCTAGATGAACAGTTTCTTAGAAAGTGGATTGGTGGTCGTGGGCCAGTTGAATGACCCCCAATGTCTCCTGATCTGACCCCCTTAGACTTTTATCTTTGGGATCATCTGAAGGCAATTGTCTATGGTGTGACGATAAGAGATGTGTAGCACCTGAAACTACAGATACTGGATGCCTGTGCTGGCATTTCTCCTGCGATGTTGCTATCAGTGTGTAAGGAGTGGGAGAAGAGGGTTGCATTGACCATCCAACACAATGGGCAGCACATTGAACACATTTTATAAGTGGTCAGAAACTTGTAAATAACTCATGAAAGAATAAAGTTACGTTGAAACCAAGCACAACATTGCTTTTCTTGTGACATTACCAATAAGTTTGATGTGTCACATGGCACAAGATGGCCAACTTCTAAATGGCCACCATGGTCACCACCCATCTTGAGGAGTTTGCCCCCTCACATATACTAATGTGCCACAAACAGGACTTTAATATCACCAACCATTCCCATTTTATCACGGTGTATCCATATAAATGGCCCACCCTGTATATAGCTTGCTTTATAGGTGTAAGAACCACACACATATATGGGGAAAAAAACAAAAAGACTTTAAACCAATGAAGAATGGTTGACTACAAAGTAGAGCATTAACAACCTGGCAACCGAAGTTGGAACAGCAGGAAGTATATATTGTATTTTGGGAAAACTGATCAGATAATAAGTAACAGGTGATGGGCAAACTGGCAGGAAAACCAATGAAATCAGGGAGCAAAACAAAATGGGAAGCATGAGTTTGAGTAACTTCCAAAATAAAATAGCATGCAAATAAACTGACTATATTATACTTCAGCATGAACATAAATCCATAAGTAATTTGGTTAGACTGTGTTAAGGTAATAAAAGACAATATAACATGTGAAATGAAGAATTGTGTGAAATAAGATAGTTGATGGGACGAGTGAAGAGAAAAAGCAAAAGCACAGTGCACATGTGTAAGAGGAAATTGGAAGAAGGGGAGAATGAAAGAGAATAGCTCAGAAAAAAGGAAATGTGAAAACAGGAAAAGAAAGAGCATGGGGTCTAAATACTGTTGGGAAGGGGGAGGAAAGGTGGGAGGGAGAAAAACAGATGAGGGAGATGACAGCTGGGCGAACTGCCTAGACAAGATAGAGGTTTGGACTGTGTGTGTCTGTGTGTGTGCGCATCAGGGATAAATGGCTATTATCACTATGACAATGTTAATTACAGCCAGACTATTAGGCCCGAGGAGTGCCGCCACATTTATTTGACGGCAACACAGTTGTGTGTGTGTGTGTGTATGTGTACATGTGCATGTTCAAGTGTGTGTCTGTGCCACTTTTCTGTACATGTGTATAAGTATGTGTGCGCAACTGTGTGTGCATATGGGTGCAATAGCAAATCAAATCTATTTGTTAGACAGAGTAATTACTTTAGGGCAAGCTCTGGCCAAATGCTGAAATGTTTCTTGTGATCTGTAAGACGTCAGGCTAATCATTAGTAACTGAGCATGAGCCAGATTTCTACTCTTTCATTGGGAGTTATTTTAGGATGCTTATAATAATACAGCAACAGCGAAACCCCCGATAAAACTGACAGCGCTTGTAGGCTTGAATTAGAGACATATGAAACACAAGATAATACAAAAGAATAACAAGAAGATTACTACTTTGTCTGAAAGATTTAGAAATTATAAAATTAGATTAAATTTAAATTAGATACATTTCACGAACATGAATTTTGATGCAATTACAACTACCTATGATAGGAAGTCATGACTGCTGGACAGGATGTTTAAATTGTTTGGGGATTTGATGAAAGACGCAGCTAACAGTCATTTTAAAATGAAATGTGTCCATGAAATAAATGTGTTTTTTGATGATTTGTTGACTGTGCTGTCACAAGAAGCAGGATTCTACAGCTTTTTTCCCTCATTTTCTTTTCTGAACACCTGTTGTTGTTTTTTTTTAATCCAATACAACAATTCATTAAGTTCCAAGCCCTTAAGCTAACTAGTTGGTACATCAGTTTTTGCTGAACGTAACCCTATTTACATTTTAATTTGTGTAGGAGAATAGGTGGATAAAGCATTCTTCAAGGTACTGCTGATCTTTGTGTGACCGATTCAACCACACACTGCATGATGAAACATGTCGAATTGATAACTTCAAGGTAATAAATGCCCAGCTGGTGGGTGGATAACAGCATGAGGCTGTGATTGTATCAAGTAGCTCCCAAGTGGGAATGTGTGTTGAAAGCTGCTGTATAAATGATTATTTAAAAAGTACACAGAAGTTCGTTCTCCCTAAAAGCGGCTGAAACATGAGAAAACGGGTATTGTGCACAACATGAATATAAGCTATTCATCTCTGTGCCTTAACGTCCCTATTTTATTATTTACAGGACAAATTTGGGTTTATCTAATGGGTCGGGCATTGCTAATCATCAAATCACATTCAGTTAGTGAAGTCACCTCAGATTTGAAAAGACAATATTTTGCAAAAAAAAAAGAAAAAGAAAATATAAGCATTTTAATATATAATTAAAACAATGCTAGACATTTCTAAATACACTATATAATAAACAGTAAAGTATTGACCTTAAACTGCTTGAAAACTAGATTTATAAGCAAATAAATAGTGTCAGGTTATAGATCACAGACCGTAACAACAGTCTGTTAAAAACTGATTGAACTGAAGGTTCATTGGTGATGATCTGTAATATTCTTTTCCTCCATTTAATAAACCAGCCTGTGGCACTTATTTGTTTTGCTCATATATAAAGACACAGAAACACATGCTAATCTTTCAGCTTGATGCTATCACTGTATATGGTGAGATGAATAAAAGCAGCTTTCTAAACAACAAATGTGCAAATTTGCGAGCTACATGTTCATTGTACAGTGTGATGACCCACTCCACTTTGCCTTCCTTTTGGACTGTTTGTGTGGCAGATCTCATCTGCAGACAGCAGATGCACCAAACAACAATGCTTACATCATTTCTTCACCCATTTACGCCACTGATTGTACTGACTGCACACACTATGATTAGTTCAAATTTTCTCTTTGCTTCTTTCATTTAAAATAAATAGTCCCTTTTAATTGATATTTGTGTGCATCTCCTCTTTTGTCATGACCCTGCAGCCTGATTTGTGACAATAGGACAAAAGTAATCAATTACAGGCACTATTAGCATCAGAGTGTGATGAACACTTATGCATAACAACATATTCCAGTGACCCCCAAAGTGCCGCTACAATATAATTAGTTTAGAGAAATGTATTTAGAAACAACGTAATGTCAACAACATGCATTAAGTAAGATATTTGTTGTTTGGTGCACAGATGTTTATTTCTTTTACTATTTAGACCAAGTTGTATAAAAGATTATCTTTGGTCCAGCCTAAACAAGAACATCAGGTGATAATCTGCTATGACAATTAGATTCAAGGTACTTGGTAACTCATTACTGCATGTTCTCTGTTTTATAATGCGTATCTCTGGTGAATCAAGCTGAATCTTAACCTATTCGCCTCTGTGGCCAGTGTCAGGCTGTCTCACAAACCTGACACTAATTGCAGCTACTAATTGGATACTAACAAGCCTATGAGACTATCTGAGAGTCAATCATTCTGTTTCTGGGGCAATTAGCACACACCTAAACTACTTTCTTCCTGTCACACTGCAAGCATGGTAAGCAAAGGTTGAATCTATGGGCAAACACTTACAAAAACGCTTACTCCAAAGTGAGTTCACCTATGCAGAGGACTCAAGTGGTAATGGGGCGAATAGTCTTCTTGGGGATAGTGTTTATATTTGCCAGTGGTAATTATGCACACAGGTAATTAGACCAGGTAATTAGATGGAGACACTGGTGTTTGTGTTTATGACTTTAACTGTGAAGAATAATATAATTAAATCAACCCAAAAGATTGCCAGTTTCTTCCTTTTCACAGTTGACTATCATTAAGACTTTTTAAAGCCCTATATAGGTGTCTATGTACTGTACAGTTTATTTATTTCAGAAAGGCCTAATCAATAAAAATAATAGTATTATATTATACAATTATTATATTTCGGTGTGTTTTAATAACATAAAACATAATACTCCTTAAATTTGAAGTTTAAGTTGTTGTGATCTTGAGATTTAAAGCTCTACAACTCTGGCTCTTAGGATAGGTTGTTATGGAGGAGCGCATCAGCTTAATGTCTGAGATACAAAATATAAATGTAAAAAGCAGCTGACATTTTCGTTTCCTCTTCACAAATTAATGAAATGAAAATGCAGAGAGAGAGATGAAGAGGAAAAGAGAGAGGTACAGAAATAGATGGTTGGAGCCAGGGATGGAGACAGAGAGAGTGGAAGCAGGAAAGAAGAGGGGGATAAGGAACGAAAAGAAATTAAATGGAGGGAGGGGACTGTAAAATAAAAGAGTGATTTTGAGGAGTCAGAGGGAGAGAGGGAGAGATGAAGAGATAGAGCAGGAGGGATGAAGACATTTGGTAGATATGAAAGCTAACAGCCCATTCAACCTCTCTCGCTCTCTCTCTCTCACTCACTTTCACACACACACACACACACACACACACACACACACACACACACACACACACACACACACACACACACACACACACACACACACACACACCACTCTTGCAAAGATCCCAGAGAGAATTGTACTTTCAATTTCCAGACCCCTAATTGCATTAGAACTGCCCTGCTCTCATCTCCTCTCTCTCTATCTTTCTTTCCCTGTGCCTCTCACTCATTCTTCTCTTCCTCTTGTACTACCCATAACTTCCAAGGGACTCTTACACGGTGCTCTGCACCTCCGCTGGGCCCTCTTCTTTTTCTCCATCTTTTCCCCGCCACAACACTCTCACTTTCACTCCTTCTGGTGCCCGCTTTTGCCATTAGTGTGTGTAATTTCCTCTCATGCTACATCCTTCTTTGCTCCTTTCCTTCTCTCTCTTTGTCTTCTTCTTTTTTGTTTCTTTCAATTACTTAAACCCTCAACCATTTTCCCATATTGGCTTTCATGTTTATGTCTGTCACTTTAACCCTCTACCCCACCACTCTCTCACCCTTTTTTCCCGCACCCATTTTACAGCTCTCCTCCTACTTTTTCTTCTTATGTTCCTCTGTCTCTGCAGTCCTATCAATGCATCCATCATTTCCATCAATTGTGCTTAAACCTAACTAGGCTAATTTTAGGTGAGGGAGATTTCCACATAACTACTCCATTGCAATGATATTTCTTATGTAGCTCATTTTTATTGTTTTCTCTCCTGCAAAGTTGTTTCATTCCCAATTTATTATAACTTTCATAATTGGCTAGGCATCAGATGTCCTCATGTATACTTGAGCACAGCGTCCCATCCCATATTGCTCTGGTATAGCTGGTTTAGTGGCCCATTAGGATAATGTGGTTGGGCTGAGCAACTCACGGGTGGTATTATACGTAACTGAGCATGAAGGAGGTTGTTCTTCAGCTTTTGATTCGGTTCATAAAAAACAGAAAGCAGAAGTCAAATCATCACATCTTGTTAGAAACTGAAAGCTTTTTATCTACTCCAATTTGTCTCCCTGCTCTAGCAGGAGTAGGCTCATTATTATATCACAACCCTTGTGCATTTCAGTGGATTTCATCCAGGTGTTCATTCCATCCCCAGATTACACTGGATGATGCTACGTTTTCCTCTCTCTTAAGATTATGTGTGACATACATCATAAGGAAGGAAAAATACAAAAGTGTTACGGGGATACTTGATGAAACTATAGTGAAATTATTCTTTTGCTTTCCTTGCTTCTTCTTTTGAACTTGAATTACTCCTGTTTGGCCCAGCAGCTTACTTTGAACTAGTGAGCCCTTTCATGTTCTTAACCAGAACAAAAAGGACACGACTGAGTATTCATGTGAAATGAAATGCTGCATGTACAAACAACGGCTTACATACGCATTAGGGTTGAAGATGTCGTAATTCATCAAAAGAATTAAAGTCTGTGTATGGGCACACAAGCCTCGTCCGTAAATGCCAGTATGACTATCACCAGTGACCTTTTTTGTAAGTCTGTGAAAAGATCATTCTTAGGATCATAAAGAATTTTCTGCAACATAACTGCAAAAACATTCAATGCGTGGAAAGGGTTTCTCTTGTAGCTGCATTGTATCAAGTGAATGTCTTGCGAACTAAAAAATTTAAAGAAGAGCAAATGCTTCTTCTTCTTAATACATACTGCCTGGAGCAAAAGTGTCTGCACGAAGCTTGTTTCATTGACATTGCATGCATCTACTTTCTTTTTCGTTTTACATTTTGTAAGAAAGTAATGGTGGGCCCTCCTCAAGCCTTATAGTTTTTGTCATTTCCTAACTTGCTTATTTTTCTCTCTTTAAACACACCAAAACCACCCACACACATATGTCCATACCGTCCCCCCAACCTCCCTCTTCCTGCTTTTCTTGTTGACTGATTGGACTGAACCACAGCCGCTCGGTATGGAAATGAACCTGCAGCCCAGGACACGCAAGTTCTCAGTGACCCAAATACATACACATTCACACACGCACATAAAATGTGTCATATGTGTTGATTAATTGGGAGTTTGAAGGCTGCTAACAAGCAAATACTGTGACTGAAGACAAGTTTGTGAGGGTGTGTTGGGGTTTGGCGATGAAGATTTGCTAGATTTTCTGCAACCTTGAGAGACAGCAGCACAAGAGATTAAGAACAAGAATATTTGGGTTAATTAGTTAAAATATCTATTTTCAAATCCTATTAAATTATTTTATGAAAATGAGGGAATCTATCTGTCCTTATCTCTTAAATTAGCTTTATTTTATTTAAATTATCCATTAGTAGAGTTTTCTTAAAAAAATGTATCTCAACTCCACGAACCAAAGAGATGTCAAAAGACTTTAGAGATTAGATTGTACACCTGTACAATGCTGGAATAGGTTACAACACTGTCAGCAAGAAGCTTGGTGAGAAGGTGACAACTGTTGATGTGGTTATTTGGAAATCGAAGAAATATAAAATGACCACCAGTTGCCTATGGCCAGGAGCTCCATGCATAATCTTGTCTCATGATGTGTGAAGATGAACATGACAAAGGTTGTGGGTCAACCTGAAACTACTAGAGGAGCTTGTAAATGATCTGAAGGCAGGTTAGACCACAGTCACCAAGCACACAATTGGTAACACACTCTGTCATAATGCAGCAATGACAAAAGTCCCCCTGTTCAAGAAAGCAGATGTACAGGCCTGTCTTATGTTTGCCAGTGAGGACCTAAATAATTCAGAGAAGGCTTGGGAGAAAGTGCTGTGGTAAGATGAAACCAAAATTGAGCTCTTTGGCAATAACTCAACCCATCGTGTTTAGAGGAAAAGAAATCCTAAGTATGTAAGTATGACCCAAAGAACACCATCCGCACAGTCAAGTGGAGCTGGATACATTATCCTTTTTTTTTTTTTTTTTTTTTTGCTAAGGGTACAGTACAACTTCACTATAAAATCTTGGATAAGAACCTCATTCCCTAAGCTAATACACTGAAGATGGGTCGTCCACCATGCAATGGTCCAAAACATACCGCCAAGACAACAAAGGAATGGCTAAAGAAGAAGCACATTAAGGTAATGGAATGGCCATGTCAATTTCCAGACCTCAATCCTATAGACAATCTGTAGAGGGAGCCGAAGCTTCGAGTTACTAAGTAGCAGCTGTGAAACCTGAATTTCAAGAGTTTCTGTAAAGAGAAATGGACCAAAATCCCTCCCGAGATGTGTGCAAAACTATGAGAAAATACCTCACTGCTGTGTTTATCAACAACGTTTTCTTCACCAAGTATTAAGTCATATTTTAGGGGATCAAATACTTGTTTCACACAGTGACATGCAAATCAACGTATACATTTTATGTACAGTGCATGTAATATGTTTCTCCTGGATTTTCGGTCGATTTTCTGTATCTCTCCATTAAAACAAAACTAATATAAAATCAGGGACTGTTCAGTAGAACTATAGAAGGGATCAAATCTTTATTTGTCTTACTCTATTCGACTGATTTTACTGTGTGTTGCTATTAGTATAAACAGACAAAAAGCTATATATAATGTATAGAGGACTGGAATTGGGAAATAGGCATGAAAATGCAGCTGTTAATAAACTTATACACCATGAAAATAGTAAAACTGAGTTTGAAAGCAATGTGGTGGTGGTGTGTGCGAGATTTCATCAAAAGATTATTGACTTTTCAGTGTCTTCTTCCCACTTACTAACTTCCTCTTACAGGGAACCAATAAGAGGAGGCAAATTAAGAAGCCACTTAGCATAACTGCTCTGCTAAGAGGTCTGCACATGCACACATACACACATGAGCGCATCTTTAAGCAACAAAGATAAACAAGTGTTCTAATTAAGAATTAATTACATAGCAAAGCCTCAGAGAGAGATGAAACTCAGTGGAGAAATAGACAGAGGATAGTAATGAAGACCGGATAGGGGGACACAGAAACAGAAGGAAGGGTGGGAATAATGAAAAATGAGGTGAGATGGAGGAGAAAAGAGGGGAAAAGAGGGGTGGATGAAATATAAACTACTTAATCCCAAAAGAAGACAATGGGAACAAAAAACATTTATTCACTACCCTTTTCTTCACATAATAAAGAAATAAATGTATGCACAAAGCATCAGATACAAAAGCATTATTGTGAATGCATGTGCAGATTTCTTTCCCTCTGAAACCACTCTGCTGAAGTGTGTAATGACACCTGCGGAGAGCATAAAACAACGTTATTATGGTTCAATTATTTTTAGCTTATAAAACAACTCTATAGGAAGGTATAGTAGGCCCACTCTGACATTCCTTTTCATTTTGTTTTCTCCTAAGTAACGAAATAGGGTTCTTTGTCCCTATTTTTCTCTTTACTTCTATATTTTTACAGTAGTTCATCCAAAAAACATACAATGCAATGCAGTCATTGCTAATGAAACTTGGCCATTTCAAACACTATGGCAAAGACGTTCATGTTATGAGACAGTTTATCCTGTTAATGACACTTTTGTATTAGTGACGTGGTTTTGAGAGAAATACTGAAAACTATTGGATATCATCATATTTGGTTTTGGTATTGGTGCACTTCTTAAAATGAATTAGAATCACTATGAGTATCCTCTAAGGTTTTTACTAGTGGCACCATCAGCTCAGCGGTTATATGCCTGTACTTTCTGACCAGTCACTTGCAAGATACATGGCATCCCATCATTCTCAGCTACACCCTGTTTTTAGTTTGCACTGTTTGTACACAATATGGGCAAAATGTTTTGCTCACACTTCTTAATCTAATTGAGGTGTCACCAGTTACAGATTGGAGTCGTTGAATGCTGTGAAGTCCATAATGCGTAAAAGTTCACAATGCTCTGGTAACTCGATAACTGCAGAGCCCCAAACCTCCTCTGGTATTAACATCAGCATAACAACTGTCCAGCGGGAGCATCATGGCGTGGGTTTCCATGCTATGGCACCTCATGCTATAATGTGTATATAGTTCAGTACTGTTTCCCATATGGTGTATGATCACAATGTTTTATCCGTATACACTATATGGACAAAAGTACTGAACGTCTGTATAACATATAGACATTATATGGACTATAATAAACATGCTACACCGTATACATTGTATGTTAGAATTTGAAAAATTCTTCTCTGTTTCAAATCTCTCCCGTGATTTGATATCCTTTCTTCACCTTCACCAGGACATTTTGGTTGGAATAATAACAATGTGCAGTCAAACTTTGCAGCTATTTCAGATATGTTTTCTCTGAGATCCTCAAGTAAACAAGTGCAGAAACTAAGACTTATGTTGACTTACACTTCAAAAAGCTTCAAAAAGGTATTTAAGGCTTATTTCATTTTGACATTTTATAACTGAAGTCTTCAGTGCCATCTTTTAATTCATAGCAATTAGGTTATGCATCCAATACACTTCAGATAAAACAGCAGATACAACTCCTTTCTTACAACCCATGTCATGACATACAGACATCGTGTATGGTTCTTATCACACTTTTTGATATTACCACCTAAAGTGAATATCATCTGAAATTCATATAGTGGGACAAAACATATGGATTTAATGCAAATAGGACAATTGCCAAAGTTACTTACATGAGGCAATAGGCGGTGAATTGACTGTCTTAAAATGTGAACGCAGTGTGTGTTACTACATCCTAATCTAAGCTTTAACGGGTTTATTGCCCATATTCTTCAGAAAAATTTTCACCGTCAGATTTGAGAGGACTGTCTGGGACAAATAAAAGCCACCATTGGCCGTCACTGTGGGTCCATTCAAGTATGACAACCCACTTTTCAAAATAGGAAATTCACATATTCACTATTCAGAGTTTTCAGGGTTCTTTGCAGTTCTTTTCCTCCACCCTGCTGTTCTCCTTAGGCAATAAATTCAAAGTCCTCTTTGCTCCTATTCAGCAAATGCTCTGCGAATTTTATGATGGACGGTTTGTTTGAGAAGTCAGTGACAGGAATTGGATTTGTTCCCGTTTTTTGGCATTGGATTACAAGGTATTGTAAATTGCTTAATTAATATTAATCTGTGTTTTGTTCTTGATCTAACCGTTGGCAGAAATCAATGCCAATCTTTTGCTAGACAAATGCTAACTGTCTTAAATTGAATCCCAATTTTTGTTGCTAATTTCTGCCATTCTGTCTCTATTTCTACATAGCTCTCTTTTGTCACTCTTCTTTCCCTAACAACTGTTTCTGCCCCAGTCACCTCTCCTCTGTAAAAGATGAAACCAATTTTTCCACCCCTACAGGAGATAAATTACTCCTAATAATCCATCGTTTCCTGAAGAGGACCTCTTTCTTTCCAGCTCAGGCAACAGACCAGAACCGTAATGGATATATGGAATTAGGAGGAAAATGTCGGAGAGGGCTTTGGTAATGACAGCCAGGGCTCTGTTTTTCATTGCTGCCTTGTAAAATAGAATACACTGCACTATCACATCAGACCTGTTGATAAGCTGACTTTTGATTTGGAGGCTGGTAGAAGATGGATAAAGTGGAGTTAAATCAACCAAACAAATGGCTAGGAAATTATGCTTTAAGGTCAGTCTAGAGTGCTTGTGATGAAAGGTTACATCATATTTAGCTTTTAGGCTGTTTAAACAGCTGTGAGAAGGATTTCATGTTTTCGAGATGTGGATAGAAAAAAAGGATAGATGATAGTGTGAAAGCATTTTCATCCAGCTCTTTTTGAAGATTCACTAGCAGCTCATAATTTTATTCTTTTATCATTCCTTCTCTCCAAGAAAACCCAGAAAAGTTGGAGCTTTCATCTTGGCTTTGGTAAGACCCCTCTCAGTGAAAGTCACCTTAAATAACCAACCAGCAATCAAGACCTGGTCAGGAGTTCTGGTAAACAAATTTGGAAGCCCAAATGGCTCGTAATAGCAGCCATTTTGATGCTTTTACCTAAGGAGAGGGGCGAAAGAGAGATAGAGGGAGGGAAAGAAAAAATGTCTGTGCCCATGTGTGGATACAAATACATTTCTTTGTGTGTGTAACTAGGAGTTAGGAGTGACAGAGACAACAGATGTATTTTTTTATCCATGTAATGCTGGAGGCAATTAGAAAACTGCTTCAGTTACATATAATCATTCTTAGTCATGTTGATAACTTCTAATCACAACAACAGGTTGTTGTGTCTGAAATCAAAACAGGCCGTATACTTGACCATCTCCAATTTGCATAACATTTTTATGTTTCAAAGTTATCAAATTTTAGTTTCATGTATCAAAACAAAGATATATATTTTTCAAAAATGGTCAGTCCACTTTTTTGCACATTGAAATCTGAGGCAGTTTTTGAACATGGATATCTCAAAGAGCTAAATGTATGATGCTGGAATTTAACAACCATTTTAATACACACCATCTTGCCAAAAGTACTCACTCACCCATCTAACTCATAGAAATTCAGACGTTCCAATCACGTCCACGACCACAAATGTATAAACGCACCAAAAACCTTGGGATGCAGACTGGTAGTACAAACATTTGTAAAAGAATGGGTTGTTTTCAGGTGCTCAATGTTCGGAGCTAATTTGGCTAATTTGAGATTAAATGACCCTAACTAAACACCAGACAATTGTGTGTTTCCGTTTTATAACCTTCCAAGGATTTTTTTTAATGTAGAATTCTCTAATAATTTAGTCATTTAAAGCATTTATTTATCAGATTTTTAAAAAAAGTTACATTTTTTGCTGCAGTATACAGTATAGTTTTTATATTCACAATAATAATAATGATAGGACCACCATAAAAAATATGGCTATAAATACAAATCATGTTTTTTAAAATGAACTGAACCAAACATTTGTACACCCATGTCAGTCATTATGCCATCATTATGTTGCGTATAGCAACAACCCAGCAATCAACTAAAATGACCAACTTTTGCAGTTTTGCACTTATAACACATTATAAAGGCATAAAATAATTTTGCTTTTCATTCCCACAACACCTAATTTATGTTCACAAAAGCTGAATTATATATGAATTATATACATGAATGAATTCTAAATTATATATATTTATTATGATACAATCGGGGGCAAAAAAAACCCAACCCAAAAAGGAAGCCTTGTATTATCCAATAGAAATATTGACTCTTTTTGTAATAAAACATGTAGTAATGTCATTTATGTTTAATGTAAATTTCATATAAGTAAATATCCATCACTCTAATAATAACAGTGATAAAAAATCTTCGGTTATGTTATAAAGTGTAGAGTGTCAGAAGCTGTAGCTCATCCTGACGTTCCATTCACACTGAGCAAAGCAAAATCCCAACAGCCCTGCTATTCGAAATGATGGTTTCAAGCTTGCTTTTTGCAGTGTGTGAAAAAGACAGGGGGTGCAGAGACCTGAACAAAATTGGGTTTTGTCACTAGGGCTTTGCTGTTTGAAGGAGGGCTATCAGGGCAGATTAGCTCTACCTCAGTGGTAATGGAACTAGGAGCATTTTGAAAAGCATTCCCCGCCTCGCTTTTTAGCCTAAGGGTTCTTGGTTGCTTTAGCCAGAGCTGTTTGGGCTTTCCAGTGTATGTTGTAATAGGGATATTTTGTCTTAATAGAAATGTTGCAGGCAGACAGTTTTAAATTTAACTTTATGAGTCTTTTTCTTTCTCTCTCTGTCTCTCTCTGTATGCACCAAATCTACAGTACTAAAGAGTAAAAGATCATTTTACTCATTTACGGTGAAATTTGTTTTACTTCTCCAAATAGATATGTTTTATACACTGTAACTATTTTTGTTCATTTCCTTGTACTTATAAATCTCAAAGAACTCAACGAAGACTCAAATAAATAATGCAAGCAACAAAAAAAACAACAACAAAAAAACAACAAAAGTTAAAAAATTATAATTAAATGTAAATTAAACATATCATATTATTTAACAGAATTTGAATTAGTGCTGGAACCACACTGGCTCTTGCATAGCAGCTGGGACAGGCTTCATGGCCCACGACCCTGATTTAGATAAGCAAAATAAAATGGATGGATGCATCAATTAGTGCTGGCCCTGAGATTAACTGGCGACCTCTCCAGGCTATACCCTGCATCGCACCCTATGCAAGCTGGGATAGGCTTGCATATCAAAAGATATGCAAATAAGCAAAAGAAGATGGATGGATGAATGGAATAGTGCTTGGCCGTTTTTGACTGGACCCCATAAAAGGTTTAATTAAGAGTTTAATTAAAGTATTTGTGTAACATTTGCTATGATCTTTCAAATTTGCTGCCTAGTATGGCCTGCTGCCCACTACAGCTAATTTACAGTGCCAATATGTTATTAGCATTAGATTATTTCCTCTCATTTTCCAAGTGTATAATAAATAAATAAATGCCTATTTTTAATCCTTTGGTTTTGTTCTGAAGACTTGTTGCTAATGTCAGTGCTTTTTAAAGTCTAAGAACATGGAAGGTTTTCCCCTCAACTCCAAATGGTCATGGCAGAGGACCACCAGTCCAATAAACACCAATAAAGGCATCAGGCAGATGCCAGATATTTTTTCCTGTTAAAGGGTTGTTTTTCCTTCCCACTGTCGCCATGTGCTTTAGATTTTTTAGAGTTTCCTCTGTATTATTGAAGGGTCTTCACCTTAGAATAGAAAGTGCCTTGAGGTGAATGTTGTTGTGATTTGGCATTATATAAACAAAACTGAACTGAACTCAATTTACATATGTATAAAGGGCAGCCTTTGTATTTAATTATTACAAGGAAGGACACCTACAGGATACAATAGGGAAGTGAAAGTAAGGGCATCTGTGAATTTTAGGCAATGATTGTTATTACAAGGTCTGTGTGAGTGACTCTATGTCAGTCTGTCAATCTGCATGACTGCTTGTGAGGCTGCTTATTATTTTGAAACCTGTGAGGAAAAAAAAACTGCTGTGTGTCTGTCTAAGAAGGTGGGAGAGAGAGAGAGTGAGAGAGAGAGACCGGGAGGCTTGTAGCAACAGGAGGGGGTAAACAAGTTGACCTTTCCAGCTTTGATCACCCTAGAGGAAGGAGGTGGCTGGGGGTGTCAGCAAGAAGGTTAGAAGGAGGAGGGAAATGGAGGGAAAAATTAAGTCTATTCCAGCAAATGTAACAAGTGTGTGCTGCTGGGAATGTCAATATGTATGCTCATAGATATCTATATCTGTACTCATCTATCAAATCATCCCTTACCTCAGCCAGTGGTACGATGCCCTGTATGTCGGCGCTGCTGATATAGAGGTGTGAAACTTTCTCTGTTTGCCTGGAAGTTGTCTGTGTGCCAGCTGGGTATTCAACGCTCCAGTGTAGAGTCTGGGTTGGCACCAGGTTAATCACGTTATCCACCTCAAAGTCGAGCTGCATCACCTCATAGGAAGGACTTTCTAAACTGCAAAGACAAACAGTGGTTAGAGATGTTAGAGATATTAGAAATATTTGCTGTCTTTATAGGATGCTCTATGGATTTAGACATCACTAACATACTAACACAAAGGCAGTGGAGACCAATATAATACGTAGATTACAGTTATTATTTTTATATGGTAGAATAATTTATTTGTTCTTTAAAATATTCAGAATGGGTACCCTTGAGCCAGTCACAATTCCTGACACTGAACAAACACTACTACCACTGTTTATGACAATGATAATGACCAAATGTTTTAAGGAACAAAGAAAAACAGTGTTTAATACAAAGCAATGTCATTATCAGAAACTCCATATCATATCATATCATATCAGAACAGAACCTCATTATGGGGTACACATCTTAGCTGAGCAGGTTTTAAGTCTTACAAACTTGCTCGAGATCCTACTGTTTAAAGTAAAACTGCATATTTAATGTACACCCTTTGGATAACTGCCTTGACGGACAAGCCTTTTCTAATACCCACATCATCGCTTAGCACTGTTTATCACAGCTGCTGGTGTGGCTCATTTATGCACAAGGTGTCCTTTGGTTTATGTGCCCCAGAGCTAAGGGAGGGGTCTGTAACCCCTAAATCATTATTTGTCAATCATCACAGTTATTGCTGTGGAGGCGTGTGTGTTTTAACCTAAAACATGTTGTTGTGCTAAACCTCAACAAGTAGTTTGCAGTGCTTAAACCTAAAAAGTAAGAAAAAAAAGAACAATTTCGGTTGAAAAAGGTGAAAAATTGAACAACTTTGCAAAAAAAAAGAAAGAAAGAAAATGAACTCCCAGTATATGTCACTAACACCTCTTCAACCTCCTAATACAGATTTGTGGCTCTCTAATATTGATACCGTGGCTCCTGGTGGCTGACATTGCCATAGATAGCATGTCAGTACCAATGCCACAGGGCCCCAACTGCATAATAGTGTGTAGCATTAGGTATCTGAAAATGTGGTATTAAATTGCTCTTTGAGATGAGAACAAACTGATGTAAAAAGTTTACCCGATTAACCTATTGGTATTGCGCGCATCAGTAACTGATTCACTTAAAACTTTCTACCTGGGAAACTACTGCAACTTAAGAAATCTTCTCTTCACATACATCCCGATTCATGTCCTCATTTGTATCCACAGAAATGTGTCTGTCATTTTGACAACTTGGATTCCTGCAGCACATCATGCCCTTATAACTTTTCAGACTGTCATTACCTGCTTTGCTTCCTTGCCTGTCAGACATCCTGATTCTACCTGCTGCTACTGTGAATTACAGACCATTCTATCATTTGTCACCACACAAATTCTTTGCATCTTCTTCTTCTTCTAGACTTCAGCCAGCTTTGAAATAGAGTGTGGTGTCTGAAAGTCAGTGTCAGTAGTGAACACTGTGGTCAGAGTTGGGATAAATGAACGACAAAAAAAATCTACAACAAAAGTGTCATAAAATGCTGTGTTTTTCCCACTTTAAGATGTCACACACAGAGCAAAAGAAACATATCCTGTATTAAATAGAAAAGCTACCTGTAATATGTGTGTAAATTTCTGCATCGAGATAGAAGTCACAGATACCCACTTTACGGTTCATAGCAAGTAGAACAGAAAAGGTTTCCTGGGTTGCATTTTGGAGATAACATTTGCAATACACCAGAGCCAATGATTTCACAGGATAATAACTGATATTTCATCTACATTTTAACAACTGAAAACTCTCTGTGTGGCTATATGTCTAATTCTATTTTTAAGGATTCTCTGTTTCTCGTCTTTATTAACACCCAACCTCAGCAAACACACAAACACAAGCACAGATTTACATGTGTTCAGTGGCTAGTGGAACATTACAAAGAAAGAGCAGCTGTAAATTAATTTTTGAGCTTGTGTTTTAAAGTACCATCTACTACACACACACACACACACACACACACACACACACACACACACACACACACACACACACACACACACACACACAGATCCGCATGGGTTAAAGGCCATGACAAAGCCAATTGCTGAGGGCCTGTGATATCTGGCATGTCATTGTGTCTAGGGAGATGGGGCAAGAGATGTGTTACACTGATAGATTAAGGAGAGAAAGCTGATGGGTGTCAGCTCCCCTTGACCTGCTTTTGTTTCATCTATCTCTGCAAATCTGTCCGCCTTACTTTGTCTCTTAACAAGCCTAACACAACATCATAGTACAGCTAAAATGGTTTCTTTCTTAGTACTAAGTCTGTACAGTAAAGTTGCTATATAGTGAACCATATAGTCTAGAAACAGGACAATTTTATTTATTACTCATCCTGCTTTTAACTTATCCTGCATGCAAACCATGTGTAAGCCATTACATGAAATCTGCTTCCAAGAAGCCTGACTTGATGGTGTTGAGCAGTAGTTTTTTAGGCATTCTGAAGGTCTTTCACAGATTTTTCACAGATTTTCAGTCCAATGCTATGCCTGACAAGGACTTGAGAGATGCATCTGTCCCTTCACTTAATCTGTCTACTGCTTGCTGAAGCCTCATCAGTAAAGTTCTCAATTAAACCATTAAGAGAAACATGGAGAAAAAGCTGAGGTATGCCCAGTTACAGAAGTGCTGAACAGAAAATCAGTGGCAACAGGCCTTATGGAATGTTGAATGAAAATTGGAATTTCTGATTTACTTTTACTCACCTTTTTTGTATATATTAGTATTTATGTAGGAGATCAGAAGAACTGCACAATGGTGAGTTTCTACAGATATCTGTAAAACACGCTCAAAGTTCTGTCATGGTTTGAGGTTGCATCTCAACCAGTGGCGTTGGGGATTTTGTAAAAACTGATGGAATTATGAAAACAGAAAAGTACTGTCAGATTTTAATCCACCATGGGATTTCATCTGGAAAACGTCTGATTGGTAATGGTTTCATTTTTCAGCATGATGATGATCCTAAATATATTACCAATGCATTGAAAGCATACCTGGATAGAAAAAAAAAAACGACAAAGTGGAACACTATCCATCATGGACTATAATTCTCAGAGCCTAGACCTCAACATTACTAAAGCGGTGTCAGATCATCTCGGCACAAAATGCAGTGACCATCCAAAGAAGAGCTCCAGATGTTCTTCAAGAAGCCTGGTTTTCATTTGAAATATTGACTTTCAAACTCTGTTTTAGCCTTAGATCCTGTACTACACTTCGGAGGTGGGGTGCCCCCGGCCTCTCGGCCTGGGGCTCGGTCACTCAGGCACGGCTGGCTGCCGGCGGAGCTCACGGGCGCGTCACTGCAACTCCCCCTGGCTTCTGCTCCGCGGCTGCTGAGTGAGCCCTCATCTGGGACTCTCCTCAGCTCTTTCCGGGACAGTGGCGCGGCTGCCCCTCTGTTGGTCTTCCTTGGTCTCTTGTGTTCTGGGGGCCTCTGGATGTCTGGAGTTTTGATCTCCTCCATACCTGCTTCATGCCCTGGAGGACGGGGCTGTGGCCCCCCCACACCCTCTAGCAGATCATTACATGAAGGAACCTTTAAAAAAAAAAAAAAACAAGCGCGTCCATGCTCACAGGTGTACACACGGGTGATCACACCCACAAACTACACCCTTTTTGGCTCCTACCTCAAAGCACACTGTGTTCTGTTGATCTTATGTGCTGCACAATAATGTTTAATATTTAGTATTTACTGTCATATTCCCATATATCATTGTGATGTTGTTTATTATATTACTCTTGTTCTCTTCTGCTTGTTTTCTTTTTTCTTTCTCAGCAGGTGATCCAGGTGATTGATATATGCATTTTTTTTTTTTTTCCTGCTCATTCTGTTGGTTTTTGTCTTTTGCCCTTCTCCCCCGTCCCTCTTCTCAGCTGTTTCTCTTTCCCTCTTTCTTTCTCCCCTTCTTTCCCCCAGTCAAGTCTGTCCCATATTCAGTAAGTGAAAATAAAATAAACAATAAAAGGTGAATCAAATGGACCATTACGGCAAGGCCGGGATGGTCAATTTGGTAAAGTAAATCCGTTGGGCATCTTTCTTTGCCTTTAGACAACAATTCTGATGGCAAAAGAGCCAAACGGGACGGGCGCAAAAAGAAAAAAAAAAAAAAAAGATCCTGTACTACTATAACCCATTACATGTATTTTCCTTCCAAGAAGCCTGACATTCTTGTAATTGTTTAAAATGGTCTTGAGTATTAATTCTTCAGGTGTTCTGAAGGTCTTTCAAAGGCTTTTTCTGGAAACTAGCTGTTTTTTCACTGATTTTCAGTCGAAGGCTATACCTGACACAGGATTTAAGAGATGCATCTGGCTCTTCAGTTGATCTGTCTACTGTTCACTGAAGCCTCATCAGAAGCCTATTTATTTTTGCAGAAGTTGTAATAGCTTGCTGCACCTATTTCTCATTTTCCTACCACATATAAAGAAGTGAGGAGTGGCTAAAGACTTTTGCACAGTGCTATATGCTTTTCCGCTAAATTGATGTTGGTGTTTTCCACAATCCTTCTATGCATCATCTTCCACTTATGCAACTCACTGTTGACGGAGCCTATCCAAGCTAACATAATGGGAGAGGTGGGGTATACACTAGACAGGTCACCAGTTTGTTGCATGGCTAACGCAGAAACAGACAACCAGTTACACCTACAGACACTTTACAATCACCAGTTAACTAATTCCACCAACTGCATGTCTTTGGACTATGGGAGGAAGCTGGAGTACTGGAGAAAATCCATGCAGACACAGCAAAAAACAGAAACCCCCCCAAAACCTTTCTGCTGTAAGATACCAGTGCTAACCACCATGCCACATACTGTCTAAAAATTAATACTAACTGACTAGATTTATGCAACAGACCTTTCTTGGTGTAGCTCACCTCTCACCTTATGAGAACTGATCCCTACAACCCTGGACAAGCACTGAGGAAGTGACTGATGGATGGGTAGATGTTGATGTGTAAATCTAATACTGTTCCTCCAATATGATATAAATGCAGCATGAGGTAATGATATCAATATCTTTGGACTTGAAACATCCTCTTAACTATCAAGTCCAATTCCATTAGTGTTTTCTGCATATGAAATATTCAGGAGCAATCCTCTGTTTTTCACTTGAATTAAGGTTTTGATGTCTTTGAATTTTTGAATACTGCCATTGTCTACCATCCCCTATGTATGCATGTTCATGTGTATATTCCTCAAAATGACTCATTATTAAACCCCGAAGGACACAGTAGTAGCCCTATTTCATATTTTCCTGGGTGAAACCCAACACACAGCAGTAGTTTAGACATGTACACTCTGAGACACAACGCTCTGTCACTCTTGCTATCTATTCCTGTCTCTCTCACACTCACAGACACTTGCACACAGCCAGTGCACAAGTAACACACTCCTCTCCCTGTTTCACACACACACTTACACATACACACATGTACAAAGCACCACCCAAAAATTGTTCAGTGTGTTTGGGTGCAGTGTAATCGCTGGAGCTGAAAAAGCAATGTGTCTGCAGTGACAGGTTCATTCAGGTGTTAGCTCTGTCCCAACCACAAGGCTCCAAAACAATATAACACTGTCCTCTAGTGCATACGCATACGCAGACACTTTCACACATACACACACCAGTACATTGTTCTCCAACACTCAAAACTGAGCAAACAAAAACCACTGCAGGAGTTCACACTTTCCTGCAGGCAGTAGTGACCTTCAGGTGTTATTCCTGTTACTGATACAATGGGTCAAGGTTGTTCGAATGGGTCAAAATATGTCATCTGACCTTCATTTGCAAACTGCCTTACAACCATGGTCACGCGCAGGTTACAAACTGCTTGACTTTGGTGAACCTGTACTTCTGTGCAAAATAGAAATGAAAAGACATATAATTAAGTGTGGCATTTACACAAGATGAAAGCCCCACAAATGGGCTCTTGCTCATTTTGCCAGCTTTATCTCCCATCCTACAGATAGCTTCAGTAGCTGGTTTATAGAGGTACACTGTGTTGCCTGACGTATTTGCTCATCTGATTTCACACATATGTGAACTTAAATGATATCCCATTCCTAATCCATAAGGTTTAATAAGATGTCACCCTACCCTAGTGGGGTGGGGTGGTAGTTTCAGTTCTTTTGGTAAGGCCTTCCACAAGGTTTAGGAGTGTGTTTATGGGAATCTTTGACCTTTCTTCCAGAAGTCCATTTGAGAGTTTTGTGGACTGATGCACACTTAAATTAGAACAGGAAGGGGGCATCCCAAACTGTTGCCATAAAGTTTGAAAATATCCAAAATGTCTTGGTATGCTTACTTTCACTGGAACTAAAGGGCTGAGCTGAACTCTTTAAAAACAACCCCACGCCTTTATTCCCCCTCCACTAAACTTTACACTTGGCAAAATGCAGTTGCATAGTGCCATTCTCCTGGCAACTGCCAAACCGAGACTTTTCCATTGGATTGCTAGAGAAGCATGATTTTTCATTTCAGAGAATGTCATCTGACACTTTGTGTTGCGCTTGGTAATATAGGCTTGGATTCAGCTACTCGGCCAAGGAAACCCATTCGATGAAGCTGTCTATGCACTGTTCTTGAGCTAATCAGTCAGGTTTCAGAGCCCATCACAGTACAGAAACAGCTTTAGTGAAGGTTATAAATGATCTTCTTATGACCTCTGACAGTGGACTTCTCCTGCTTGACGTTAGTGCAGCGTTCCATACTGTGGACGATATTTTATTTCAGCGATTAGAGAGTCCTCTTCACACAATAAGGCTAGTTATGGTGTTCCACAGGGTTCTGTGCTAGGACCAATTCTGTTTACATTATACATGTTTTACCAATATACTATACTTTACATAGTATCATTAGAAGGCATAGCATAAATTTTCACTGCTCTGCAGATGAAACCCAACTTTATCTATCCATGAAGCCAGATAACACACACAAATTAGTTAAACTACAGGAATGTGTTAAAGACATAAGGATGTGGTTGACCTTGTTACGTGCCAAGGGGTGTGGCTTTGCTTTTGTACTCTGTGTTGTGTTCTATTCATCTTTCAGGCGTCAGGCCTCCTCTGATTGGCCAGTTCGAAGTTGATTGGCAGGTGTCTATTGGCTGGATTGGGCTCAGTTGGCCAATCACACTCCAAGGAACACTACAAATGAGCCGCTCCCTGGCCAGCTGGTGGCTGCTGGCTTCTGCTTTGACAAACATTTGCGAACAGGCATCTTTATGTTGTGTGTGGTGGGAGGCTGGACAGGTAAGCCGGGGTACCCTATACACTGGTTGTAGATTTTACTCTGTTAGTCACACTAGGTTATGCGGTTGATGCCACCCTTGTATGTTTTCACTGACTTTTATCGAGTAGCTAGGTAGGCCTTTTGTTTTGCATTTTTCTTTCAGTTAGGCTAGGCCCTGGAAGCTACTGACCTCTTTTTGTTTTATTACTTTCTTTGATTTGGATCAACCGCCAGTCCTCCTCCCCCACCTCTTTACTGTTGTTAAATTTGACTATCCAGGCAAGCACCCAATAAATCCTGCCTGATACTTAACTGTTCTGTGGTCTTCCTCCTTCATTGATTGTGGTTGTCCAGTGTTGCTGTCTCCTTCCTACCTTTGCCTCCGCCATGGTGGGGGGGACGTAACAACCTCTAATTTCCTGCTTCTAAATTCAGATAAAACTGAGGTTTTTGATGCTCGGTCTAAAAATCGTAGTTACATGGTATCTAACTAGATGCTTATTCTAGATGGGACTACTCTGGCCTCCAGTAACACTGTGAGGATAATCTTGGAGTCATTTTTGACCAGGATATGTCCTTCAATGAGCATATTAAACAAATATGCAGGTTCAAGATTCCCATGATGCACTTAGTGTATCTTCTTCAATCACCTTTTTCAATAACTCTGTGTTTATACACCTCTTTATATTATTAGTTATTTTTAATCTCTGGTTCTGGTTCTTGTCTTTGTGCTGTCTTCCTTCCCTCACTCCAACCGTTCACGACAGATGGCTGTCACTCCCTGCGCCTGGTTCTACTGGAGGTTTTTGTCAAAAGGGAGTTCTTCCTTCTCAAGTGCTTGCTTATAGGTGGTCATATAATTTTTGGGGTTTTCTCTGTTTTCACTGTATTATGTAGGATCTTTACCTTGCAATATAGTACCTTGAGGCAACTGTTCTTGTGATTTGGCGCTGTATAAATAAAACTGAATTTAATTTAATTGATTTTTTGTCATATCTCACATTTTTTTAATCATTACAGTTTTATGACATTTTCAATAAGTTTGTTCCTAATGATGCCACATCATCGCTTTTATTATTATTGCTTTTCAAACATACAAACTTGCCCTAAGGGAAAATTAAAAAATACTCAATTTTGCCTATACACTTTTCATAAAGTGAACTATTTATACATTTACTGTTTGCCATGGGCCCTAAATTAAAGTATCATATTGTATTGAGGGGCTCACTGGTATACCATCCACAGTACCAACCTGTTATGGCAAAAAGAGCCACGTAAAAAGCCAAGTATTAAAGCTGAGCTGTTAATTTACCCATCAGGTTCCTACCCTCACCTGTGGTCACAAGCTCTGGTTTAGTGACCAGAAGAATGATTCATTTATTCCAGCGCTGGAAATTCGTTTCTTCAATGGATGCATGCATAGATGGAGCTGTAGGTTGTATGAAAAAAAAAAAACCAAAAAAAAAACCCTTTTGTTCAAAAAAATGCAATTGAACTTTAATTACAATAATACTAGTAATAATCTTTAGTCATTCGACTGTTTTCCTACCCTCCATACTCAAGTACATATCTCTGGCCACTGTAGGACAAACAACTCTGACTGCGATTGCAGGCTGTCAGTTCGCTGTTTACATCAGCTGTCAATATGTGTCTGCGTCTTTTTACTCTGGAGGAGGCTGTAAAACATTGTCAAATGAGTCAGATACGAGTAGATGAGTCAGTGAAACTCAGTTCTGTCAAAGGACAATGATACTCAGGTGAGTTGTTGAACTGAACTTTTCTGTCAGCAGGTGCTGCTGTTAGCCTCTGTTAGCTGTTGGGTAGTAAAACTTTCTTTGAAGTTAATCTAATATTGTTGGACTCAGACCCTTAGCAAATAAACTCTCACCTGATGTGAGAATGTAAACTGTTTCTCAGAGGGTATCTGAGCTGTTCTTGTTTAGCTGCCTCCTTGTCAGCTGTCCAGAGATGGAAGAGATGCATATCTCATCTGATGACAATAAATATTTGCAGTAATATTTGGAATAAATAAGTTGTTTTTTGCACATTTTCTTGTTTTTACTGCCCTGACCTGTGATGAGGCTTGATATAAGGAGTAAGAGGATGATATTTTATTCCAACACTATTCTCTTTTCACCTTTTCAGTTCAGGGGACCCCTTCTCCGATGATAAAACATAGGGCTGATCCTTCATATCTTAAGTCTGAAGGTGCAGATGTGAATTAAAATTCACCTCCACAGCAGACAAACATTATATATAAGTTGTCTTCTCCTCTGCCTATGAGATACTACATATGTTGCCAGTCTCTAGCCATACATAAAACATGATTAGGCAAAATGGCCATCTTGGCCACTGTATTCAAGATGTTGGGGTAACATGGTGTTTTCCACAAAGTTCATGACAATGCATCAGTTTAAAAAGGATATACTGTGGTCATAAAGGGAAGGACATGGTCAACAGAAATTCACAGGTAGTCTGTTGCATTTAAATCAGCGGTCCCTAACCAATGGGCTGGTCCGTGAGTTGTGTGGTACTGGGGCACGAGAGTTGAGGCTCGGGTGTGAGATGTATAGTTTTCAGGGGTTTTATTGTTAGTATTTTAAAATTGTTTTTATCGTTAACTCAGTTTCCATGGGTCTTTTCCCATGTGTTATGAATAAATCTTCTTTTTTTGGTACCGGTACTGGTTTTATTTTGCTATATTAATCTGTGACACCTTTTCCATTTTCCAAATCTTTTAATGTCCAATTTTGATAAGGCTTTGGAAACTAAAGCCTCAGTTTCCTGTTTTTATCTTACAGAAATGGCAACTGGTCTGGTCTTCTCCAAGGATGAACAAGTTCAGAGAAGCCCTTCTGCTTATCCAGGATAGAAAAATGGCCATCTGAGTTATTGCTACCAACTTAGCTTGAAGCTTTCTCACCATTCTCTTCTGACCTCTGAAAACAATCCTAGAGATGGTTGTGCCACAAAATCGGCTGGTTTTCATCTTCGTTTTGTGTTGTTGGCTTTTTGTTCACATGTAAACACTAAAATAGAGATCGTATGCGTGTAGTCATTGTGATAGAAATATGTTTTGGTGTATTGAACTGTAGCTTCAGATTTATGTAGTTAACTGGTAATTATGTGACAATGTGTTTCAGGTCATTTTATGGAGTAACATGAAAGTAAGGTAACATGTAGAATGATGGATTACTTTCTTCAGCGGGTAATTAATCATCAAACCATCAAACCATCACTTACTGTTATTCCTTTGATGTAATACCCTTGAAAAGCTAGCCATTGCATAATTTCACTACTTTCATTGTGGTTTAATAAGGTTATTGGTTATTTTGTATGAGAAATACATAATTTGACAATTTCATTGACAGTGCTCATTAAAATCCATCGTAATATTTATCTAATTAGATGACTGAGTAGCAAACTGCTGTGGTGTCGTGTATTCTCGAAAAAGAAAAAAGTAATAATACAACTTAATTAATTCATTTATTTATTCAACTAACTGTTATTTTCTTGCACTTAGCAAGACACAGTTCTTATAGTGGTGGTTGGTTAATGTGCTGGCACCCCATTCCTTTCAGTTATCCAGCCACAGCATTCTTATACTGTATACAGAGTTTATAGGTAATAGTACTTCGTATTGTTTTTTATGTAACCAATGAATTATATTTTAAGTGTACTATAGAAAAGTAAATTTGATAAGCAGAGGAAAGATGTTAGACAAAAAACACAGAAACAATCACAATCTCTTATAAAACAGCCCTTTAAATACTTCATAGAGCCGAACATCTATCTGCGTGTAGCCAGTTACATAGACTGGACTAGCCTATAAACCCAGATATAAAGATACTCTTTTGGCAGCAGTCAGTGTCTTGTGAGACGCACTTGCTGGACTCACACTAGTGTGTAACTTGTTTGGCACATCTGGAGTCTCAGAGCTGATTAGGGGAGATGATTGACATTTCCCCCCCTGTTTATCTATTTAGCTATCAATTAAGCAATTTAGCTTCTAGAATGGTCAGTTGAGATAAAAATCTTGTTTGCAGTCTCATTGATTCTCTTAATCCCTCATTCTTTAGCACCTGGAGAACCTGTTTGTGTTATATATGCATTCATATTATATTATTTATTTTGCCCAGTAGCATGAGTGTGTGTCTGTGTGTGGCAATGGGTTGTTGAAAGTGAAAAGAGGATATCTGGCACACTGACCCAAGAGGGAAAGCAAATACAAATACACCAATTTTGGGGAACCTCCAGTAGCCTTACAATAGAAGTAGAAACACTGTCAAGGGTGTAACACACATCGCTTAGTCCCAGCTTTAAAAAATAAAACATAAAAACATAGAGACAGCAACTGTGATTGAGTTAGGAAGTTAGATTTGAAAGTTAAGTTTGCCATTGCATCCAATATATGCCACTGTAGAACCACAGCAGCTGATTTGAAACTGATGCATTTTATTCCTCAATCGAGGTATGTGACTCATGTATTAAATGTTTAAATATTCATCAGTGAATATAAATCACAACTAAACTAAATGTTAGTGTGGTGTTTGATCATGATGATTACTGAGAACTGTATTTTTCCCCTCGAAAACTTGCATTGTTTTTGTTAGAGGAGTTCAGTACCTTGTGGCTCTGCTGTAATTCAACCCTGTTGCTGACCCCTTGCTAGCCTGTCCTCCTTAAGAGAAGCAGAAGGTAGCTGTAGAAAAAATCTTTCCCTTTAAGTCACCCTCAAAGCTGCAAAAAAAAAAAAAAATCACATATACAATCCGCATAAGCACACACACACACACACACACACACACACACACACTGATGCACACCATGTAGTAAGTGCAGGGAGGACAGGTTGTCTTATCAAAGTGTGCTACAGGAAAGTGGTGGTATCAGGGGAAATTCAAAGGACAATAGAGAACAAACACACACACACACACACACCAATAGGCATGCACCGCTGGCAAGAAGAGAGGCAACATCCCCTGGAAGAATACAAGGTGGGATGGAAAGGATGGAAACCGGAGGAGAACAAGAAAAAAAAAAGGTGAAGGAACAATTTTTCTCTTTTTGCTCAGAGGAAGTTGTCACTTACAGCATTTCCCCTCAGCACCTGCACAGCCAGTGGCTGACAGCAGGTGTGTGTATTTCTTACACAGAGAGAAACATAGGGAGATATGAGACTAATGCAAAAAGAAAGAGATACTGTAGGTAGGTATAGACAGACAGACAGACAGACAGATAGACAGACAGATAGAACCACACACAGACACAGAGAGCTGTCAGAGATATGTTTTTTGCTAAAGGAAGACAGACAAAGACTCAAACATAGGGGAGGCGATGCCAGGCAGAACCACAGGACGATATCACGCTGTCATAACCATCAACCACCTTCACCTTCATTGTTTGTGTGTGAGTGTTTGGACACATAGATGCAACGCACTGTTGCAGACAACCCCCTGTCAGTTTGGTTTAAAGCCCACCAAAACCATGTGTGTGAGTGTGTTTGTGGGTAAAGGTGCATATAATTTTGTGCATTTTAGTGAGTTTATTTCATTCCAGCCAGGCAGTCCATCATCCATTCAGTCTTAATTTCAACACCTCACTGTGCACTTGGATGCACACATGCAACCATGCATCCACACGCACAGACACACGCTGGGTCTTTTTAAAATGTTTTAGCCTCCACTGACCAGCTGTCGGATCTGGGTTGCCATCAGATATCAAACCCTATAATGTCAAGGGAAATGTTAGAAAGAGAGAAAGCAGGATAGGGTGCTATTTTAAAATCTACAGCAGGACAACCCCTTGGAGTTGCCCACAGAAAAAGAGAGGACTGTTTGGTTGCACTGGTAGAGGGTAGTTAAGAGTAATTAAGAGACAAAGATACTAAATAAAGAGAGAGAATGTTGTATGCAATTGCAGATTATGAAACAACATTACAATTTTGTGACTTGAATGTTACCTCATTTGGTTTAGTGCAGATTAGTGAGCTATGGTGTAATTTCACTTTTCCCCCAATTTTGAATATTATATTTGTTATGTTCTATATGACATCTGCCGCCATTACTTCTGATTAAAGATTGCACAGAGCAGAAACCTATTTACTTAATTTCTCAATAGATAAAACAAAGTTTTACAAAGAAATGATGTTGGTTGCCAAAAATCAACTGTAAAATGTAAATAATTTCTTAAAAAAAAATAAAGAGGCCAATTATATTGCATGTAAGACATTGCAAAAAACCCCAAAAACGTCTGCCTACTATGGTTTCCTATGGTTGTCTGTCTCTCTTTGTTAGACCTGGGATAGACTCTGACCTGTCTAGGGTGTACTCCACCTCTAGAAAGGGGTAGGAAAGCCACCAGCTCCTTTCGTGACCCCGAGTTAAGTATTTAAGAAAATGCATGAATGGAGCCAAAAAGCAGAAATATCAGTGACAAACAGACCTCTTTTAACCTCTCTCCCTTCACACTGACTAATTTATTCTTACACATAGAAGTATGCTCAAACAAAAATTTTAAATATTGACAAAAGGTTATTCTATTTACTGATAATTTCAAACCTCAGAGAAGATGCCTAATTTTCCTTTTCGTGCTTTTTTGTCAACACTGACTATAAAACACTGGGAAGATAAGCAGATCTATAGTGCTTGTGTCTGTGTGGAAGACAAAGAGAGTGAGTGTCCAAGCTGGTGAGGTTGTCAATGAGAGGACAGAGGGGACTCTGGGGGAATGAGCTTGCAGAAACAAAGGACATGCACAGACTCAAAAACACATCACAAACTACTGTACACATACAAGTAAATACACACAGTCTGCTAGATCATGCTGAAGTGAAAACTGTATTTTGATAAAAATGCCATGTTTCTATGCTCCTTATTGAAATTTGTACATGTGCTACTAACAGATGTTCACAAGTAAAAGTTAAGACGATAAGAGTTCTGAAAAATACGATCATACACACTTGTATTTTATAGAAAGGTAATTTTTCATAAAAAATCATACAATTAAAAATAATAATGTACAATAATCTACATTGTCTTTCAAATAAGATACAATTATGCAAACCTTGTCTCTGGTGTCTGATGGTTGCAACAGCTGTTAAGGCATTATTGTTGTATACTAACCATAAAATACAAACATTCACACATAATAGGTATTTTTTGGATGATTTCTGCCGGGTAGTCGTGATCCACATAAATCTGACGTCCATCTATGCGTATATCCTTCTTCATCCATGCTTTTTTCAACAATAATAATAGGTATTTTTTAAAGGATGTTTTGTACTTACACTCATCCCACTCGCTCTTTTTAAACACTAGATAGAGAAAGCAAAATGAAGAGAGTTTGACTGACTATTCCAGTTTTTTGTCTTACAGTGTTCGTTGTATACATTTCTATATATTTCTATATATTTCCATCCTTGCCAATTTGTGGTACTGCAGATACCTCCATGATTTTATCCCTGGTGAAGTTATGTTTCTCAGTATTATTTCTATCTTGTACAATTTTCCTCTCGCTCTGTCTTCCTCTCACAGCCGCTATGCCAGCTATATCCTTTTCTGATTGCACATAGGCCCTTTTTCTGACATATACAGGCCCCCTGTCAAGCACTTGGACCCATACATACAGACCTATGCTACGTCTTATTCTTGTTTGCCCTTTCTTACTCACAGCTACCCCCTATCAGGACAACCAAATAGTGCCCTGTTTTTCTAACATACACAGATGAACACGCTTGCTTGAATATTGTCTGTTTTTATCATTTACCCATTTTTTAAGCTATTCATACTACCTCCCTCTTTCCTTATTTTAACCACAGTGACACACTCTCTCTTTCCATCACATACGGGACAAACACAGACCCCCAACCCAGATCTTCACCAATGTGCAACATGCAAATGCTTTTAAGAGAAGCCCAGCAAAGGGACAACAGTGTGTGTCTACACCTGTGTATGAATGTGTTTGCATACTTAAATCGCCTCTGAGGCATAATGTTTTGTCTTTTTTACTTTTTCTGGTTTTTTTAAATGAATTTAATGCTTTTCTTTCGGGCACATAACAGAGAGAGCTTTCTAAATCATGTTAGATTCTACTTATAATTACTCACATTTTCAATGTTTCTTTTGCCATATTAGTCAGCTCAGTCTTGGTATTTGGTTTACTCGCCTGTGTAATTAATTATATGCAATAAACTACATCATTGTGCATTGAATAAAAGAACAAGAATCACAAAACAACTCTCTAAATACGCAGTCTTTTTAATCATTCTAATGGTTTACAAATTTTTATTTGGTAAATAAACAGTGTATTTTATCTACCTTTGCTACTACAAGATGGCAATGAGTGATTGCAGGCCCATCACAATATAAGAAGTACCGTGGCTGTTTCTGCGATTGTGCGATGGCAATACTGAATAATTTACAGTGTCTACCACTACTTTGCACTTTGTTGCATTTTAAAGTTTCAAATACATGAAAGCCTCTGAGAGAAAGAGGAAAAATAGAAGAGAATTGGTGAGTCAGAGAAGACAAGAGGAAAATGAGAGAAACATAAAGAGATGAAAAACAGCAAGAGATACAACGGCATGGGGAAGACAGAGAGATGCAAGGCAGACTTAGAAACATACACAGACAAAGTAAACATGATCCAGATCCAAAAGTAGTGAAGGAAACATAAGCAGATTGAGATGCTGAATTTCTGTGACTGTTCTGGTTGTCTAATTGCTGCAAAATAGCAATATATTTATTATTATCTGGATGAAAGGGCTTCTCTGCCCAGTTTTCAGAGTTTTCAGTGAGGCTACTTAGTATTATGGTTTATGTTTCGCCTCTGTCAGTGCGCCCCAGGGTGGCTGTGGCTACAATGTAGCTTGCCATCACCAGTGTGTGAATGTGTGTGTCGATGGGTGGATGACTGGATGTGTAAAGCGCTTTGGGGTCCTTAGGGAGTAGCAAGGCGCTATACAAATACAGGCCATTTACCATTTACCATGTTTCGTTTTCTTTACTTATGCAAATGTAAAGACTGAAAATATTGGACAAAGTCATCTACATGTATGGCAATGAGAGGTTTGCTAAGGCAGGGAGACAGCAAAAAAACATAATGCATTTTCATGAATGCACCATGCAACAGAATAAAACCTATTCCCTAACCTACCCTACTCTAATAGCTTTTTAATTTTAAGTTGATAATTACAGTGTTCTTCCAGCATGTAATCATCGGCTAGTGAGAGTGACCACTAATATTCTGTAAGTTCTTAAGAAAGAACAAATGCAGAGGAGTCTTTGTTTGTGTAATTAAACATTGACAACTCAAGATAAATAACCAAAGTAAAGTAGACAAAAAACACAACCAGAATCATCTAAAACAGCTAAACAATAAAGTCTTTTAAAACAAAATGTGTAGCAAACTTTTTAAGTGCATACATTAACTTTTTATTATTATTACAAATATTTTATTTTTTTCCAACAAGCTCGATTATAAAAAGGCAGACAGAAATCAGCTCACTGTACACTGTGTCGGCTCTGATTTACACTTTATTGGTTCCCATTGCACCTAAATCCCCTTTCCCCAATCTCACACTTACACAGACATAGACAATCACAAACTATCGATCTGTGGGCTATGTGAGTGAAAAATCCGGTGCAAAAGAAGACTGACAGCTGGCAACAAACAAAAGCACACATTTTAAAATCAAAAAGCACAGTCACAGATGTAGTATTAAATGCTGTCGACCTATCCTCCATCCCAACCCGATAACCTCTCTCTTTCTTGCCATTACACACATAGATACACGCTCTAACTTTTCCTCTGTGTCCGTAATCAGATATTGATTTAATGCAGCACCAGATATCACATCCATCTCTGCCTTTCTCTATTTTCTCTGATATTTTTGTGCTTTCGTGATATCTGTCCAGTGTCATGGAGACACGCCTTTTGAGATAAGACCTTGTTGACCCAACCAAGAAACAGATAAAAATGTCTTTGTTTAATTTATTTGTTTCGGAGAAAAAAGTTAATGCAGGTCAGGATGAGAGAGGATCCAGACTGCTGCACCTGCAGACTTTTAACCTGATATTACTGATTCAGTGTATTGTGTTTTGATATGACACCTCTTTCTTTTCATTTAACCCACATTAAGAGGACATGGGTTGTGTGCACTTTGTGGCAGTTTAGCATTTTTGTTTGACTCCTCGGTGATCAACAAAAAATATTAAATGTTAATAAGATAGCATGTACTTTATTTAAAACTCTTTAGGGATTCCATCTTGCTCACTCGACAGAAAAGCACACCTGCTATTTATTTTAGAAACAAACAAGAAAATAGATTTTGTTTTTAGCACAGTGGCGGGTGTTATAAAAAAAACTAACCATAAGGAAAGCCAGGAGGGTTTTAAGTAATCGCTTGCTTGTGGCTTGAATAGCACTCTGCTCCCACTGTGAATTTTAACCGTGGCATATGCAAAATAGCCTTGCAAAAAGTCTTGAAATTATTTTGTCTGCAATAGCACTAAACGCCTACAGAATTTTAGTGGATTTCCCACAGTTTAATTTCCTGTTGTGTCTATCTATAAGCCTTCGTGAACTCTGGAAAACAAATATATGCCAATCCCTCTGTGGAGGAATCTAATTTATTTTAGATGTGGGGAGTGTTGTAAAGATTAGTCTAGCTGATATTTGTGCTATAAAAAAAAATAAACTAAACAGAAAGAAAATAGGGGTGGTGAGAATAAAGGAGAGAGAATGAACTAAGACATGTCAACCTAACAAGCAGTACAAGGGAGAAAAACAGGAAAGAAAATCTATGTGCATGGAAAATAGTTATGAAAACATTTGACAACAATAGTACAAGAAAGTACCTGATATATTTTGCTTGGTTTAGTGTCCTGAATGCTCTGCAGCTTTCAGCTGTGCTATGCTTCAACTGTGACAAGAAAAATTCACTGCACACCTGAATATTCTTATTAGCGTGGAAATGTAGAGCAGACAACAGAAAGAAAAAGGTTCAGAGAATTAAGACACTTACGACCTGGGAATGAATGACAATAAGCAAGAATCAGTGACAAAGTTACATTGGGATCCATTAGTGGTTAATGATCAATATTATTTAAATGTATATTATGCATATGATGTATCTAAGTGATTTATTTTATTACTATCGTGTTTATTTAGTGTATGTCTTGTTTGCTGTTGTATAACAACACCAGTTCCTTGAAACTGCCTGAAAACAGCATAAAGGCTTATCTTAAAGCCACTTTGTGAAAGCTTGATGGTGCATATAAAAGATAAGACACTGATATTTATCAACAGTCCACAATCTTAAAAGCAAGAAAAAATGGACAAAGGTGAAGAGGATAAAATATTCTCTCACATTCTGAACACACACACAGAGTGTATTTTATACATTTGTGCAAAATGAAATGAAGCGATAGCACGGATTTCTGCATGTGTACAGGCATTCACGTTTGAGGGAACGCCTCTGTTTTTATTGCACTAAATGTGTCTTCTTTGTGTTACACAGTGATGCGTAAAATCTATGAAGTCTCTACAGTGAACTAATTGTCATTGTTTTTTTATTGTACCGTTTTCATTGTTTTGGTCTCAGAAAGGAAAATGACTCAATCGCTGGCTTTTTACAGTATGATGGATTTCTGCACGCCCACACACACACACACACACACACACACACACACACACACACACACACACACACACACTTGCCGTGCTCAAATGTACGCATACACACTCTGACAGAGACTCCAAAAGAGAAAAAGAGAAAGAATGAATTATTAATCACGCCGCCTAATTATGGTGTGTGGCCCTGAGAGAGATATGATCCTGGGGAAATCACATCTAACAGTCATTTATCACAACAAATAGAGTGAAAAACACTGGTTAGAGGAGAAGAGAGAGCAGACGAAACTAGAGAGAAGAAGAGAGAGCAAGAGCAGAGCAAAGAAGGCCAACTGTGCTATCAGATTCTACTATTAAAATATGCTAAGGAGATGCAAGGATAGGGAGGCAAGAGGAAGGGTAAAAGGAGAGTCTAAAATACTAAATTAGGAGATGCTCAAGGGAAACTAAAGCCCATAACAGCGTCAAAACGGGGTTTACATCACAACAAATTTCATTTTCCAAAACAAGGATTAAATATATAAATGGAATGAAAAAGAAAAGAGTACAGGTTCATATTGAGTAACCTGCGCAACAACTTAGTCAAGCAGTTCTTCTTTTTACTCATTGGATTTCCTGCTTTTATTGTAAGTAGAAGAGTGAGAGATTTTTTTCCTCCCAGACTGTATGACTTGACATTTAGCCTTGCGTATATTTGGCCACTAATAATATACACAGGGGCATCTGAGCTGTGCCATGGCATGGCATGGTGGACTAGGCTGATCTGAAAGAGTGACTGAATCAGGCCAGGTATCAAATCCAGACTGTCAGCCATGCAGACCACGAGCCCACTCAGGCTTTTAAAAAAATAAAACACCAACTCCCAGAAGGCTCAGCTCTTTGCCTCTCCACCTCCTCTCCCGACAGCTCAGAAGGAGGTGGGGTGATGGTGTGTGCAAATGCATGCATGTGTACGAAAGCAGAATTCTTGGAAGAAGCAGGGAAGAGGGAGTGATGGAGTGAGAAAAATGCTGAATAGGAGTTGGGAAAGCAGCAGGAACTTGGAAAATAGGCAGAGAGAGAAATGCAGTAGTGTACCACTGTTCCCCCAACAAGGCCACCGAGGAAAAACTGAGAGAATTTCTGGAGTCACTTATAGGGAGCATCTATTTGTAGGTTTGCACTGCACACGAATGTGTATGTGTTCATGCATATCTTTGAGACCATTTTGGAGGCCAAATGTCAGGTTCCCTCCATGCCTGAAGCCACTTACATCAGATGGTAAATGGTCTAGATGCAAAGTGAAACAAGCCTCTGGGTTCAATTCCTCTGCTCATTCCAGTGGCCCTGCCAATCAAACAGGGTCAGACTAAGACAGAATGGGATGGAGTGGGTGAAGAGATCATGGAACAGAAAAGAATAAAAAAAATGGGGTGAAAAAAGCCCAAATAAAATATAATTTAAGAGAAAAGGGCAATAAAGAAAATCTTTGAATGGACCATTACTTGTACACGTTTGTGTGTTTGCATTAAAGAATCTTAAATGACATCGACTTTCAGAAAGGTCACTTTACACACACACACATACACCTTTCTCTACAGTGTTCTTGGAATCAATTGGCAAGTAAATGCTAGGACATTTTGTGTGTGTTGACACTTCTGGCATTATAACACTTAATGTCAATTAGAGTGACAGGTAGACAGGTCATTCTGAGGAGGAGACAGTGACAAAGAGTGAAGACAGAGTGTCAAAAGAGGTTTAGACTTTTGATTTCCTATGATGAAAAGTGTTGCAGAAAAAGCACAAGTCACAAATACAATCTTAGCTGCCCTCACAAGTGCGCGTGCAAACACACACGCATACTAACAGACAGCAAAAACAGAAGCTGTGAATAGCATGTGAATGCTTTGAGACTGCCATGAATAGCATTTAAATACAAATAGCCAGAACATCCTTTCCCACTGTATATTTTTATTAGCGCGCAAATATTCGTGAGACTGACATAATGTATTTATCATCCAGCCCATACCTAAATTTAAGTATTGCCATTAAGTCTGCCACAAAGGAGACAGATCTCACCATTTTCCTGCAAGGACTCAGCTCTTATACAAGCTATTCATGTAGACTGAAAGCATCAAAAAATACTTTCAGAATGTCGGATTCACATAGTCAGAAGAGCTATGTTTAACTTTGCCTTTATTATTACCCCTCAGAACATTTGGTTTGCAGTCAGATATTGGATACATACAGATGTTCAGTTTTTTAGTTGGTTTTTTTGTTGTGGTTGTTGTTGCTGTTTAAATACAGATGTGCAAAATCCCAGCCAGGCACAGTACAAAAAAAGGAGTCAGTATCTGTACTTAGGAAACAAACCCACAGGTTGTCCAACTTGTGCAACTGTGATATTTCTGTTATGGCCCTTTAGTTTAATTTCAAGCTGAGCTTATAGCAGCAGAGGGGCACCGTTTGAGATAACACACTTAAGAACAACAGGTGTCCTGATATCCTCTCATTTTACACAGATAGATTAACAACATGAATTGAACATGCAAAAATGTAGAAATATGCAGTGCTGCAAGCCACATCTCAAACGTTCCTGATCATTCTGAAAATGCTACTAATGGTAAATGGCCCGCATTTATATAGCGCTTTACTAGTCCCTAAGGACCCCAAAGCGCTTTACACATCCAGTCATCCACCCATTCACACACTGGTGATGGCAAGCTACATTGTAGTCACAGCCACCCTGGGGCGCACTGACAGAGGCGGTACTACCAAAGGGGCAAAACTCTAGCAGAGTTTAAAAGTTAATCCATTGACTAATCTGTACCTAAAAGCAAAGCAACTCTTAAGTCACCCTTGATTTCTTTATATTTTGCTAGGAAATAAGTAAGGCAATTTGTTGAAACATCAGTAAAGATACATGGAAATACAGTTTGTAAGGCAAAAACAGAGTTTGCTCATTTCTAACGGGCGTCAAAGTCAATATTTGATATGACCACTTTATTTTTGAACACAGCCTGAAATCTCTTAGGAAAGCTTTCCTGTAATTTCCTGTAGTCTTCAGATATAGTTATCCAGGCTTCTTGCAGGACATGCAAAACTCTTCTTCAGATGCTGAAAACCTTTTGTCTTGTTCTGTGTAAAGATGATCCCAAACTGCTTTAATAAAGTTGAGGTTTTCATGCTGAGGAGGCCAATCCCAGACTTAGTGTTTCATTGTTTGTTTTGTTTGTGTTTGGAATCTTTGCCAAGCTCAAAGAAGCCATTTCCTATCTGACACTTTTCAGTTGGTATAACATGATGGACCAAAATCTGATATTTCTTTTCTGCACCCAAAATTTCTGCATCCATAATTCCATCAATTGACAAATGTTTTCTCATATGGGGGTCATGTGATTATTGGGGTTTTCTGTTTTCTCTTTATGATTGTAGGGTCTTTACCTTTCTAAATAAAGACTCATGAGGCAACTGTTTGCAATGATTTGGCGCTATATAAATAAAATTAAATTGAAAAGAAAAAAGCCCTGTGACAGACTGGCGACCTGTCCAGGGTGTACCCTGCCTCTCACCCTAAGACAGTTGGGATAGGCTCCAGTGCCCCCCGTGACCCCAAAAAGGAGAAGCTGAAGCCAATGGATGGATGGACAAAAAAATTAAATGAATTGAAAAAGACCTGTTGCCACTGATTTTCAGTTCTTGTGCAGTTTGGCGTACATCAAGCTTTTTCTCCCCCTTTTTTCCTTCCATAAAAATAGCTTCACAACAATCAACATTTACCTGAGTACACTGAGGTTTTAACAAACAGCAGATAGCTAACTGAATGATCAGATGCATCTCTTAACTCATGTGTTTGCTGAGTTTATTAAGGAAGTGACTTTTAGGTACTGTTAGGTACAGTACATCTGCTGTAGATAGTGTTTTAGGTCTGCCACGTCTACTTTTCTCCTGCACTTGTCTAGTTTCTTCAGATTTTTTTAAGGACAAACTGTACAGTATGACAAGATGTTCCACGTTTTCAGCTTTGGGAACTTTGGTGGTAAAAAAAAATACTATTTTATGCCAGTCACACTGTTACTTTTTGCCATTTTTAACTAAAGTTAACTAATGAAAACCAGACTGAAATTATGTGAAAAAACAGCCAATGTCCAAAGAAAAAAACTTTAAAAGACCTTTAGAAAGAAGACCACTTTAAAAATTACAAGAAAGTCTGACTATTTGGAAGTGAACTTTAAATCAAGGCGGAAATCAAGATTGTTACACAGTCTTTATAGACACGACTGCTTTAACAGAAGACAGCTGTTTCTAATTACTGTGAAAAAAAGTGAAGTCAGTTACAGGATTCTATTGAGATCATGTAGGATGGTTCAGGTACCAGAATAGCTGAACAGAAACCTAAATGGAGCAGATAAGATCAGCATAAGATAAGTCGTGAGCACAAAGGTTTATTGAGGCTAGAAAGCTGAAGTTGGAAGAGGTATTGGGTAATGAAAGGAATAAATGAAGATGTAAGAAAAGATGGAAGAAGGAGGAGGAAAGAGAGAAAACGGTAGAGACAGAGACAGTGATTGAATGCTGTTATTGTGGTTGCAGAGGAAGAGAGCAAAAGCAGCGAGGCGTTTCCTTATCACATTGCGGATGATGTGTTTGTGTGTGTGTTTCTGTCTGAGTATGTGAAAAAGAAAGAAAATGGTAGAGAGAGGACAAACAGACCTTTCTGCCCCCAAGTGTAGAGAATTTTAAAATAGAGCTTTAATTGTTTCTACATGTCTGAGTCACGAGTGTCTGCTGTACTGTGCAGCATGCGGCCAGACGCTCAGACATATACACTTGGTCCATATACCAATGCAAAACACTGATGATTTATTTTTAATGTGATGAGTTTATGGTGCAGTAAATGACTGAACTGCATGCATTTGAATTAATTTGCAGATACATACAAATTTGAAATTAAATTTGTTATGTTTTATTTATTTTTTAAATTCCTCCCTGATTATTTACACAGGTGAATGTGTTTTTTCAATATTTACTTTATAATATGATAACTTCTGTTGGTGTTTCAAGATACCAAGAAGAACTGTGTTCCAATAACCGTGCATTCAGACAGAGAAAAATAGAAAGAGAAAATAACAAATCATTGACATACAGAGGGAGGCAGAAAATGAAAAGTCAGTGTGCAGTAGGAAAAAAAGAAGGAAGGGGATGAATACAGAGAGAAGGGAAAGAAAGATGAAAATGAATGGCCTATCTCCATAAAAGTAGCCATGCTTCTCAAGGTGGGAGCTGAGCAGCTAAAAGTCAACAGCCGAAGAATGGATAGGACTGATTGAATTTATAGGAGCTGCTTCCCTAGATCAATGCCACACACACACACACACACACACACACACACACACACACACACACACACACACACACACACACACACACACACACACACACACACACACACACACACACTGAGGGGGAAAATGCATGCTGGAAGCAGATTTGTTGTCCATCAATACCTCACTTCCTCCTGACTTCTGAAGAATTAGTAGGAGTGAAAAGGAGCAGCACAGCCTATCCTTTTTAGACCTAATTTATCCATTGTTGACTAAGCAGCAACTTTTTCACCAACTTCGTATGCACATTTTTCAGTCTGGGAAACAAAATGAATTAAAAAACACATTTTTGATTTTTGGAAGTATTTAAAAAAAGGATAATTTAATTTCACCTGTATGAATAGCTTAGACCAGGGTCGTCCAACTTCAGGCCTCAAGGGCCGGTGTCCTGCAGGTTTTAAATGTGTCCTTGATCCAACACAGCTGATTTAAATGGCTAAATTACCTCCTCATCATGTCTCCAGAGGCCTGTTAATGAATTAATTATTTGACTCAGGTGTGTTGAACCAGGCTGATATCTAAAACCTGTAGGACACCGGCTCCTGAGGCCTGGAGTTGGACACCCCTGGCTTAGACTAACCAGTAAGGATTTGAACCTGCAACTTTGAGAACTGGAACAGGTACACCTGTATTCACTGCCTTTTGAACATTATTAAATGTCCCTTCTTTAGTTGGAATTTTTCTCACTCAAAGTTCTAAAATTTAGAAAAATAGTGGAAGACAGATTTAAGGTAAGTTGAGAGGATATCATATAAAAGTATCATGATGAACTGAATGGGTCGAGTGCTCAACATGAATTCTTAAGAGATTATATATGTCTCTTTCTTGGGTTTTCCCATTTTTATAAAATCCTCCTCCTCAAGCTCTTTTATGTAGAGAGAGAGTGTAGCACTTAACGGTGGCATTTTAACTGATTCACTGGCATAAGGCTTAGTGTCGAGAACAGCATTATTCATTTTTTTTTAAAAAAAGTCAAGAAACAAATGTGACAAACGCATACACACCAACATTCACACAGTTCTGCTGAGCCTAAGTGGCAAGTCCAGCACTATTAGTTACTGATGAAAAATGAGGGCAGGCAGGATAACTGTTAGAGAAGAGAGAGTGAGGAGAGCAGAGTGCAGGGGCAGTCAGAGTGAGAGGGGAGAAAAGAGAGAAAATTAGGAGATGCAACAGAGAGCTCTTTGCAAATCTGGATGTGAGTCGGAAGAGACGGGAAAGAAAAGGAAGACAAGAGACAACAAAAAATTGGATGAGTCAGGTACTTGGTTTCAGTGAGAAACTAAATAGGAGAAAAAGTATAAGAGAAGTCTTAAAAAAGAGAGCAAGGGTGAGAGAGAGAGAGAAGTCAATTAACAGAATGTTAACATGAGAGTAAGAGTCAGAAAGACAAGAGTAGGTAGATATCAACACAGTCCTGCCATATTTTATATCTACAGTTAAGTCTGCATGTATATATGTTTGTGTGTGTGTTGTCCTGTATTTCTGTGGTCTACGCTGCCTAAACTATGTTAACTATCTAAAAGGACCATTTCACTCTCCAATTAGCATATCTTTGAATACACTGCTCTGTATTATTGTACAGTTGTGTCAGAATGTATTCAGAGTTTTTCCACATTTTGCAAAATAAACTGTTTTATTTATTCTATTGTAACTAAAAAGTGTTGCACAGGCTCAGTGTTTCATTCCACCTTAATATTACAAGTCTTTTGCACAGTTGATAAAACCTGATGAAAAGATAACCAGTGGCATCACTCCCCGGTATCAGGCCTTTATGACAGATGCAATGTAAAAGCCAGATAGCAGGTTGCTTGTAGTTTGCCAAGTGAAAAGAATTCTAGGAGAATGAGGAAAAAGTTTTGCTGTTCTGAAGATACACCACAGGATTTTGATCACAAGTGATGGGAAGGGGACGTGCATGGGTAGGATATCACATGGGTACCTCCCTTTGGACATTTTAAAGGCACACAAATGCAAGGAGACCCCAGGGTATATCCAGAATCCATTGGCGAGATTATATATCAAGTGGCTTGGGAAGACCCCAGGATCCCCCAGGAGTTATTGAAAAGAGTAGCAGGGAGAAGGATACCTGGAATATCCTAGTTGACCTATTGCCACTGTGACCTGACTTCATAAATGTGAAAGATAATGAATGAAGGAATGAATGTTCTGACATGTCAAAACGAAATTCTTTTCATAGAATGTCAGGCAAGCTCATCATTTGACTAAGGCTAACCTTACATACAATGATGATACTGTATTTTTATATTTTCCTGTATTTTATATTTTTGCTGATGAGCAGTGACAGAGAAAATGGTCACGATCAAACAGAGAATGACCAGTTGAATACTAAAAGATTCATGAAAAGTGACACAGAGATCCAAGGTATAAAAACAAAACAATTCTGGCAGGACTTCATGACATGTTTCTGACTGTTGAAGTTGAAGACCAGTACTAAATGTACAACATCTGTGTTTTCTTATTAATGGGTTATTAAATGCAGTTTGATGAGGGGGAAAAAAGTTTTATTTGTTCACAATCTGGATATCTACATTATAATGTACTGTGACAGTATAACCACACCTACTATCAAGGTCATTTTATAATAGCAATGTATGTTTGTGTATCTATATCTCTAATATAGCTCCTGATTTTTCGAGAAATCCAGGAATTTCACCTACATTCAAAAATGGGGAATAAGAACTTTGAATTTCTATACATGATGTTTCCAAAGAATTATCAAGGTACGTTTTTAAAAAACTAACAACACCAAAGAAAGTGATTGCTTCAAGCATTTTGTATCCCTTGAGGCAACTTTTAAATTGATTTGTTCCTAAGAAAATCCAGAGACATTGAAGAGGTGTTGTAATGGAAGAAAGAGAATATAGTACGTAGAGTGAAAATAAATTACATCATTTGATACATACTTGAAATTTAACCACCAAAACCAATATAACCACCAATCACTATGAGGTTTACAAACTATATTAGGCTGCAGAAAAATCAAAGGGTACTTGACAAGCATGTTTCTGAAAATGGTTTAACCGGAAACTCTAGGAGGATAAATCTTCTATGAACCTTTAAATCAAAGTGTAACGGTGGAACAATTGAATGCTTGTGCATGGGCCTGGCAGTGTCTCCGCGTGTGTGTGTGTGTGTGTGTGTGTGTGTGACATCCACTCACTCTGTGCACAAGAGGAAAGCTGAAGAGACGGTCTGTCTGGATCACATGTAATTAATCTGGGCCGTATGCCTTGCTCGAGGGCATACTAACCCAACACATCGGCATGAAGGATTAAAAGTATCAACATAAATCCACTTTCATCACCATGAACCCTGTCAGCATTAAAAAAGAAGCAGCACCATTGTTTCTTTCTCTTCTTGCGCTCTTACCTTTTACAAGGATTTAATATTAGTGTATTACTGAAAGATACATGAATAGTTTCCCCCCCAAAATTTGGAGATTGGAATCAAAGAACAATGACTATGTTGTAGATAGAGATATACTAGCTGTTGTCTTTAGTGGAGACAATTATTTTGTAATAAATGTTATGTAGCCAACAGCCAACAGCCACCAGATGGTGCATTGTTGTAAAGAAACGGCATAAATTTCTTAAGCTAGGCCTCAGTTTTTGTTAACACTACTGGAACGAGGTTGAAAATAGAAGCGACGGAAATGAGCTTTCTCCGAAAGGTGGATGACCTGCCTTAGCTATAGGGTGACAAATTCAGTCATTCAGAAGGGGCTCCAAGTAGAGCCCCTTCTGAATGTTCCAGTTAAGCATGTTCTACTGGGAGGAGGCCCCAGCTTAGACCCAGGCCCAGCTGGAGAGCAGTATGATTCATAATTAAAGAATGTGAATAATGGTTTAAAATACGTTTGTTGTTAGTTATTGAAATTTTCCATTAAATGGTTCTCAAATTTAACTTAATAGCTGTGTGTCTTAATTTTAGACTAGTTGGTTAGTTCTTTTCCTTGTTTAGTTGACCAAGAAATTAGTAGCCAGGAACATCCCTAATGGCAGAATTGAAAACATTCAAAATACCTTCAAATGATTTATAAGGAATGGATGCAAACGCGTGAACATGCATTACAGCTGCTTTGGATTTAACAACTTTCAAAAGAAGGAAGTCTTTTTTTCCCCTGTCTATAACCAACACACTTTTAGCAAACTGTAACCTGAAACTTTATATGTGTCAGCAAACAGTGAAGTGGTAGACAGATCTTACAGGGTGAGAGATGAAAGTATAACATGCTAAGGTAATTATGACAACACGGGTTGCCAGCTACAATCAAACTGGGAACACTGCAATTATGTGGCTTGCACTGTAAGCACTCAGCTAACAAAACACTGTTGAAACCTCTTATTTTAGCTAATTTCTTATGTGACATGCCATCACCCACCTCCCTCAAACCCCACTCTCTCTAAAAGCACATTGACCACTGACCTCCATTTAGCACAGCACTGATTGACAATGAACTAGCATGAAATGTCATCAAATGCCCTGGTTGATGCCCTTTTTGTTAGCTGTCCTGCTAATGTCCATGGCCATTTGTTGGTACTTGCTAATGTGCTAATCAGAGCAGAAGAAATGTTTAGCTTTAGGGCGTTGAAGTTTTGTCTACACTGTGGCTCTCTGCCATCTAGCTCAACTAACACACACACAGATGGACATGCTCTTTAATTACATTATTTGATTCCACAAATTGTATTAACATCTGACATTAACTCAACTTACAACTCCCTCGGGGGTTGCCTTGATCCTCCTAAGCATCACTGACAGAATTAACTCTTTCTCACCAATTTCCCTTAGCAACAATACATCACTGTAGTTGTCCACAGCTGGAAGGTCTCAAGAGTGCAAAAGAGTGTAGCTTGGTAACTAGATAGAAGTGCTGGAAATTCTCATTGGATCATGTGTAGCAGCTAATAGCTAGTCATGGTCTTTCTGCTAGTAGGAAGCTGGGATTTAGTTTCTTGTTAAAAACTCTTTGAGCAGCTAGTGATTGAAGGCTGTATCTCCTCCACTGCAGTTGTGCCACTTAGAACTCAATTTGATTGAACCACTAGGATACTTTATAAGTGGTTTTCTTTTGAATCCACAAATTTCAGCTGTTTGTATTGTAACTTAAAAATTTTCAAAACCCAAATGTGTTTTTATGGGTTGAGATATTATTGTTGTTACTCTTGTGTATTTATTTATTTATTTATTTATTTTTTATCTTAAACTACCTAATTACACCATTCATGAGTAATGGAAGCATTTGCATTGATTCACGATTTCAAATGAAAGCAGCATAAGATGCTGATGGTGTACCAAACTAAATTTACTGCTACATCATGTAAAGGTATTGTTAGCGTTATTGTTTTTTTTCCCCAGTAGTTTAATAAAAAAAAAAAAGCAAACCTACAAAGTAGTGCAATGAAACAGAGAGGTGATGCTACATATAAAAATCTGTGTGGGGTGGTGGTGGTAGTTCTGCACATCTCTTTGCTCAGCAAGCACACTTACCCATCATGATTATGAAGAAGATTATGTAGAAATACACACAGCAGTTTATAGTCCATAAATAAAGTTCCAACACTTCTTACCAGATGGGCAACAGATATTTTAGTATGTTTTGGTGCTAATTCTGCATTTGCAAGGGGTTCCTGGGGGGTTTCCTTTTGTTTCTAGTATAGCACATGCACTTTGCTTTGAATGACTTTTAAGTGTGCCAAAAAACAAAATGTCAGACTGAACTATTGATATCTGAGACAGCTATCACTAATGGCAGCAGACATTATCCGGTTGTCTAGCAACAGCAATACCCACCTCAAAATCTGTGTGATCAGGATCACACCTTCATATTGGAAAGAGGGACTCACTTTTCCAAGAATTTGCTGAGTCTTGTTTATGTGGTTATTTGTCTTGTGAAAGCCACCAACTGGAGAGCATAGTTCACACACCTTTTTGTTTGCCACTACATCACCTAGACTATGGCAAGACTGCAGAGACCATGGTCTGCGAACAGAAATTGCAGTAATGTCCTGCCACAAAACCACACCTTTGTTTCTGTCTAATTTTAATGCAGGGTGCTTCTTTTCCACCCTTCTTTTCTTCGACAGTTTTTCACTGGATCTGACACTGAACATAACCTGTAAAACCCTTGCCTCAGCGATGTCGGGTAGATAGGGAGAAAGGAGGCGAGAGAAGGAAGAAAATGGTGAGACAGGGGGAAAATTGTAGAGCATGAAACACCAGGCTGCATAGAAAAAGCAAAAGAAAGGGAAAAAGAAGTGCTTGTTAGCACCTTACTGGCCCAAGTAACTATACAATGACACACCTGACTGATAATTAGTCTCAAGAGCATTAGTGCCTCCGCGTGTAAGAGACAATATGTGTGGAAGCATCTGTAAATGCAGGTCTGTGATTATTTGTGTGAGTGTTAGAGAGAAAACCTAACTCTCCCTCTCTCTCTCCGTCTGTCTGTGTGTGTGTGCGTGCACATTTCACTGCAAGTGTGTTTGTGTGTAATGGAAAAGAGGGCAGAGGCCTTTGCATGTGTCCAAGCTAATGGGTATCCTGGCACACATAATCAGAACCGTTAATCACAGAGAGAGGAGAGAGAGAGAGAGACAGATTAAGAAAAAGAAAAAGAGGATTCCACCTATGATAAAATGAGCTGGCAAGGAGTGAAAGAAAGAGGTTCAGAAGTCAATAGTGGTAGAAAGGGAGGGAGTGGAAGGATAAAATGGGACTGGGTTGTCATTTCATTTGTTATGTTATTTTCCTTTGGCAGTAACCACATCTACACTTCTTCTGTTGCCCTCCCCTCCAAAATATTGCTGAATTTGATTTAATAGGGAAAGGTGAAAGGAGATTGGAAAGGACACAAGAAAATGAGAGGGGAAGATGTGAGTGCGTGCGCGTATGTGTGCATTTTTGTGTGTATGCTGTTGCAAAGGACCCATTTCATTATTGCTGGCTCATGTTCGTTTAACTGTGGGAAGCCAAAACTGCGATCAGGATTAAAATAAAGTAACTGTGTAGTTGTAAAACCAACATTTGTTAACTTGAAAATATACCTGTCAGATGATAAGCGCTTTTTGAATACGCCCTAACCCTAACACCAGGGGTGTAATGGAACATGCAGTTTTTAAAAATGTTTAGTATACATTGTATATTAGAAGTAAAAAGCTCAGGTTCTCAACAGCTTCAGTGCTAATTTATTTCTTTATTCCTACATGGTAGAATATTTGTATATTTTCATGTTATAAGTTTTAGTTATAAGTATTTGATTTTATCTCAGGTGTTCAGCTTTTTTGCAATAGCATTTAGAGCTTTAATGTCTCACCTGCACACATTTAAGGTTTTAAGTGTTCTTTTTTTTTCTAAAAAGTGTTTAAGATTTTAGCGGTTGTTCGAGTAAATTAAATAGTTTTTAACCTACATTATTCATAAATGTACTGGAATTGTCGCTGTGAGCATTTGCACAAAAAAAGCAATTATTAAAGTAATTAATAATCAGGAAATATAACATTATTCTGCATGAAATAATATTTCCACATTATTATTTGGTTATATAAAAAAGGTGAATTTTAATATACCCCAATTATTATTTAATAATAATGGATTGCATTTATATAGCGCTTTTCGAGAACCCCAAAGCGCTGTACATTTCCACTATTCATTCACTCTCACATTCACACACTGGTGGAGGCAAGCTACAGTTGTAGCCACAGCTGCCCTGGGGCAGACTGACAGAAGCGAGGCTGCCATATCGCGCCTTCGGCCATATCGTGCCATCGGCCCCTTTGGCCATCGCCAGTAGGCGGTCCTTGGGAAGTGTCTTGCCCAAGGACACAATGACCGAGACTGTCCAAGCTGGGGCTCGAACCGGCAACCTTCCGATTACAAGACAAACTGCCAACTCTTGAGCCACGATCGCCAATATGTTTAAGCCAATATGTATTTGAATATGTTAATGGTCTCTTAAAGTACAGATCTGTTGTTGTAAACTTGATAATATGTGGCGTTAAATGGTTGAAATGAGCTAAAAGAACATATACAATTTTTGCAATAGCTTTAGGCCTAGCAGTATTTCTCTTTGTGTGTTTGTGAAAAGGAGATTGTGTGTGTATGTGTTTGTGTGGGTGTGTGAAAGTTAAGGTAATTAGGTAATCAACAGCTGTGCCAGACAGGCAGGAAGCAGCTTGTTAAGAAAGTGAAATGGAGATGGAAATAGATAATGAGAGAAAAGACAGGTAGAATGGGCAACATATAAACAGAAAGAGAGAAACAGCTGATGGAAAGGATCACAGCAGGAGGAAGGAGAAAGGGTGCAGAAGCTGAGGGAGACAGAGACAGAGAGAATGATGGGAAAATACAAGACACTAAGAGAGAACAGGGATATGCAGTAGATGCATCAGATGTGAGGACAGGTGCTGTTGTCAGCTCTAAAACACATGTAAACATTTTATTGACAGGAGGAACCAATTACTGACAGCTTGAAGAGAAGGAAGTTTTTCACTATCACACCAGGAAACACAAACAAACTTACATGGAGAAGCTTTCTTTTTCTTTGCCTTTTTGCTTTTTTTTCTTTGTTAGACCCCTGATGTTTCCCACTGTGGGCAGAATGATGAACCACGTTTGTAGATAAGAACACTCAAGAGAGTGAAAGGTATAGCTGTAGGCAGAAAGGTCACTGGTTTGATTCCAAAGTTAGGGAATTGTCAATAAGAAATATGCTATATCTAAAAAAAAATAGATAAACATAAATATGTTATAACTAATTATGTTTGTATTGACTTCGTTAAAGCGGATGTTGGTGAAACATTATTACACGTTAAAAGGTAATTACACAAAGGTAATTTTTACATGTTTTCTGAAGAAAACCGTTGTTGTTGTTGTTGTTATGGAAAGCCATTTAGGACATTATCATAACAAACATAACATAACTCACACAAAAAAAATCTAATCTCGTCCCTGCAGGTGGTCTGTCCTTCAAACTTGGGTCTTCTACCAGAGGCCTGGGAGCTTGAGAGTCCTGCGCAGTATCTTAGCTGCTCCTAGGACTGCGCTCTTCTGGACAGAGATCTCAGATGTTGTTCCTGGGATCTGCTGGAGCCACTCGCCTAGCTTGGGAGTCACCTTCCTTAGTGCTCCAATTACTACTGGGACCAACGTTACCTTCACCCTCCACATCTTCTTGCGTTGGTTAGCCACCACCAGTTTGTCCGTCTGTATCTGAAAGTCCCACAGGATCTTAGCTCGGTCATTCTCGACCACCCTAGGGGGCGTCTCCCATGTTGACCTTGGGACTTCCAGGTCATACTCGACACTGATGTTCTTGTATACTATGGCGACCACTAGGTTATGGCGTTCCATGTATGCCCTGCCTGCTAGCATCTTGCACCCTACTGTTATGTGCTGGATATTCTCAGAGACATCTTGACACTGGGGACGATCTGGCTTTAAATAGTTTCTAACCCATCTAGCCCTTCTTTTCATATAATTTATTAAAAGCAATTTTAATAAATTATAATTGTTTCAGCATCCTCTTTCGACCTTTATATTTTGTATTTTATTTGACTTAGTGATTCAGCTCATTCTAATTCACTTTTTACATTCATGTTCACTTTACACGTTCACAAAAAACTACTTTGTTAGGTTTATAAAAAGGAAAGGAAATCAAATAATTCCACATAAATTCCACATATAATGCGATATTTATTCAAACTTTCATTCCATACATTTGAGTTTTAATCTATATATTTAGACTTAGAATTCCATATGAAAGTCCAAATCCCATGCTCTCAATATGTACTTAATATATAGTGGTTGGGTCAGGGTTAGGGGTGGAGAAACAGACTGCACATAAGCTGTGAACTGCACAACAGCACTTCACAGCAGGAAGAAACGTTAAAGAGGGCTAAGGTAAAATCTTCCTTTTCTACTGTGTGTGAATACACTGACAAGGATTTGCTTCACTTAAAGCACACCACTGCTCTGTGCTCACTACATCCACTCAAAAGCACTTAGATTATATCAAAACAGTACAAAACAGTTCAAAAGTTCCTGTCTCCCCCCCCACCCTGGACCCCCACCAATTCGCATACCGCCAGACCAGTAGCACAGAGGATGCAGTCTCCATCGCACTGCACTCTATCCTCTGACACCTGGACAACAACAACACATACGCCAGAATGCTGTTTATAGACTTCAGTTCAGCATTCAATACAATCCACCCCTCACAACTCATCAGGAAACTGACAGACCTGGGAATCAGTTCCCTCACCTGCAAATGGTTACTGGACTTCCTGACCAACCGCCCCCAACATGTCCGGCTGGATAACCACTGCTCATCTACCATTCATTCATTTCATTTCATTTCATTTATTTATTCATTTTCAGGCACAACAAATACCTATATTGAACATAAAATACACAAAACCATCACAATGAACACCGGTGTACCACAAGGCTGTGTGATGAGCCCTTTCCTCTACTCCCTCTTCACCCACGACTGCAGACCTGCTGATGGTTCCAACACCATCATTAAGTTTGCAGATGACACCACGGTGATTGGCCTCATCAGTGACAACGATGAGGCCGCCTACAGGGAGGAGGTGGATCGTCTGGCTGAGTGGTGTGACAGAAACAACCTGCTGCTTAACACCGAGAAGACCAAGGAGCTCATCGTGGACTACAGGAGGAATGCTGACCCACATCCACCCATCCACATTAAGGGGACGGCTGTGGAGCGTGTGAGCAGCTTCAAGTTCCTGGGAGTCCACATCTCCGAGGATCTCATCTGGACAACCAACTGCTCCAAGCTGGTCAAGAAGGCTCACCAGTGCCTCTTCTTCTTGAGGACTCTGAGGAAGAACCACCTGTCCTCAAACATCCTGGTGAACTTCTATCGTTGCACCATCGAGAGCATCCTGACCAACTGTATAACAGTCTGGTACGGGAACTGCTCTACCTCGGACCGGAAGGGATGATCCACCATCATCCCTGTGCCCAAGAACAGAAAACCCTCATCCCTGAACGATTACCGGCCAGTTGCACTGACCTCGGTAGTAATGAAGGTGTTTGAGAGGCTGCTGAAGAACATCATCTCCTCCTCCATCCCAGACACCACAGATCCGCTGCAGTTCGCCTACAGATCCAACAGATCCACAGAGGATGCCATCGCCCACGTCCTACACACCACTCTCAGCCACGTGGACAAGAAACAGGGTAACTATGTGCGAATGCTGTTTGTTGATTACAGTTCAGCGTTTAACACAATAGTGCCCTGCAGACTGTTCACAAAGCTGAGGGATCTGGGACTTAACAGCCGTCTGTGTGCATGGGTGTTGGACTTCCTCACTGGCAGAACTCAGGTGGTGAGGGTGGGCAGGTGCTTCTCCAACAGCATCACCATCAACACAGGAGCACCTCAGGGATGTGTCCTCTCGCCACTGCTCTACTCCCTCTACACTTCAGACTGTGTGGCCACCCATGGCTCCAACACCATTGTGAAGTTTGCTGACGACACAGTGGTGTTGGGTGCCATCTCCAACAACGATGAGGCGGCCTACATGGATGAAGTGAAGAATCTGGCATCGTGGTGCCAGGACAACCACCTCCAGCTGAACGTCAGCAAGACCAAGGAGCTGGTGGTGGACTTCAGAAGGGGTCAGCAGAGAGACTACAAGCCCATTATCATCAATGGAGCTCCAGTGGAGAGGGTGCAGTCCTTCAAGTATCTTGGTGTCCACATCTCCTCAGACCTGACATGGGCTGCCCATATTCAGGTCCAGACCAAAAAGGCTAGGCAGCGCCTGTATCACCTACGACAACTGAGGAAGTTCAGGGTCTCTCCAAAGATCCTCAGGATTTTCTATACAGGCGCTGTGGAGAGCATCCTCACACAGAACATGACATCGTGGTTCGGGAACAGCTGTGTGAAGGACCAAAAAGCTCTCCAGAGAGTGATCCGTACAGCAGAACGCTGCTGCAGGATTGCTCTCCCCCCGCTTCAGGACACCTACACCAGGAGATGCCGGACTAGAGCAGCGCAGATACTGAAGGACCCGTCCCATCCTGGCAACAAACTGTTCCAACTTCTGCAATCTGGTAGAAGGTTCCGCATCTTCCGGGCAAGGACAGAGAGACTCAAGAGGAGCTTCTATCCCCAAGCCATCCGTGCCCTAAACACACACCTAAACACACACACCCGCCCTCTCACATCATCTATAATTGACTGAGACAGGACTCTTCCAGACACTCTAAACCAAGGCACAATGTACATTTCAAATTCCTTTAATTTTAAATATGTCTATATTGTCTATCCTGTAAAATAGTCAGATGTCTATTCATATTAATGTACAGAATTCACCTGCTTGCTGCTACTACTGCACATTCACCCAGTGTATGTATATATATATATAATGTTCTTCCTCTACACCCCCCCCCCCCCCCCCCCCCCCCCCCCAAAAAAAAATTTTTGCACATGTCGAGGAGCGTGTCAGGCTACATTTCACTGTGTGTTATACTTGTATAACTATGCATGTGACAAATAAAGAACCTTGAACCTTGAACCTTGAAGGCGTTGCAGAGGGTCGTGAAAACTGCGCAGCGCATCGCCGGAGCACCACTTCCTGCCATAAAAGACATCTACAGGAAGCGGTGTCTGAAAAGGGCTGGGAAAATCATCAAAGACCCCAGTCACCCATCACATGGACTCTTCACCCTCCTGCCCTCTGGGAGGCGCTACAGGAGCCTCTGGACTAAGACCACCAGGTACCGGAACAGCTTCTTCCCCACAGCTGTCAGACTCCTGAACTCTGCCTCCTGACATCTGACCCACGTTAACACATGGACTGAACATACACACACCTACAATGGACAACTGTACCCTCAAACACACAATAATAACATGGACTGAACCACCACTCACAACCACCAGCACTTTATATAGCCTCTGTAGAATTATCCACATATCTCACTTATCTTAACTGCACTACTGTATAGCTCTGTAATAATCATTCTGTACATACGATAATTTTTAACCCTACAACTGTTTACAACTTGCACAGTTCCCATTTCTGTATAGCTGAATATCTCAGATTCTGTAAAGTTATTTATTTCATATTCTGTATAGTTTTTCATATTTATATCCTGTTCATAGCCTGTACATAGCTTGTACTCACTACAGCCTGTACATACTTACAGTTATAGAATATTCACAACATACTTCATACCGTGTACATTATAACATTCCATAATAGACCTATTTCTGTAATATATTTACATATCTATATTATTGCTAATATTTATTGTAATATATCTATATCACTAAAGCACTTCTGGGTGGATGCAAACTGCATTTCGTTGCCCTGTACCTGTGCATATGCAATGACAATAAAGTTGAATTCTATTCTATTCTATTCTATTCTATTCTATTCTAAAAGAGCTGGTGAGGCTATGATGGTTGTCAAAAGATCAAGACAAGTGACTAGAGCACTGAATGAATAAATGGTTGATTGAACGAGTTCTTAACATTATTTCTTTTTTCAGACTAATATCATTTATCCAACTTTTAAAACCTGCACTCAGGGAAATCAAAACTTTGAATAAATTTACTGTGGCTGTTTAGCAATGCACACTTCCCAGTAACCATGATTGCAGCACAACACTGTATTGCCAAATGCCACTTGTATTTTCCGCAGTGGTGATATGGACAATCGCTATTACATAAACAACTGTTTAGGCATATACATATATATGTAGTGCTGGCTATATTCACATTTTGTGTAACTTCACCATTACAGTGGATTTTACTGTAAATCAACCAAACATGATGTGACTGAAATGTAGATGCTCAGCATACATGGGCTTAAAAATTATATTTTGTAGCAATGTTGAAGAAGTATAGTACTTTTTAAACATAGCCTCGAGTAACAGAAGTTTGTCTGGAATAAAAGAAACTGCCAAATCTGCACAAGCGGCAAAAACTGTTCGTCTAGGTACTACTTAAGGCTGGCCTTCAGATATCAGGGGATTGGAATCCTACAGTTTATGAATGCAGCTTGCATTAGCATTAGCTGATAAATTAGCACCTGACTCTTTCATCCATTTAAGGTAAATTCTGGTTCCACCAAAACAGCAAAACGGCTAATATTAAAGGTTCAGAATGCGGGATCCAAAACTGATGCATGACATCACGCTGGCTACAACCATCTTTTCTAATGTCTGTTATATTATATATCTTTTATAATGTAAGCGTGCTACCAGAAACATGTGATTTTATCAACAGAAATGCCAGGGATTAGATGCCACAATGCTGTGACATTTGATCAACATGCCTTCTCCTGTAAGCAGCAATTTCCTAATGTTGTAAACCTCAACATCTGGCAATAAACCCATTCTGATTCTGATTCTGATAAACAGATTTTAAGATGCAACCTTGACTCTGATCCTATCTTATTTCAACTCCCTGCAGCTCTCAAAGAAAACCATAATACATCGACTCTTAACCTTTGTCATTCCCTCTCTGTGTCTCATTTTCTTTCTCTATCATTTCCCTGCTGGTGGCTAAATGTTAAGAAGAAAAGTATTCACTGAAGCCTCAAAGCAAAGAATGTTGTCTCACTGACTCCCTTCTTTTCTTCAATCTCCATCTTACCCTCACCCCTGTCTTTCTTGCCCATTTCTTCCCTCTGTGTTTAAGCATGAAAAGACAACCAGGCAAAACATGCAGCCACTCATCTCCTTTTTCTCTACCCTTTATTCCCTCTGTAACAATCCTCTCCTCTTTATGTTAACTGCTAAAAATATAGGCATTCTCCAGAGCAATGAAAGAAAAGGGCGTAAAATCTTTCTCACATTTGGGTTCACCATCCATGTCCTTCCCATTGCCCTCTTCATCTTTCCTTTTCTGTAAGCTGGCTAGTAAAGTGAAAAACATTCAATCAAAGCAACGATGATGATCCTTTCCTCCTTGTAGTGTATCCTCTACTGTCTCAGCGGGGTTTTTCTTTAAGAAATGTTGTGGTTTGAACAGTAGATCTCAAGCATCCTCTTTCTTTTTGTAACACTTAGAATAGCTAACTAGAGAGCCCAACGGATCATTTGGAATGATAATGATGATAATGCTGTGTTTTTCTATTAGTAATATATTATGATAAATAAATATGTACGGTCTAAGTTAAAATTGTGAAAAATAAGCCCACAAGTCAGTTTCTCTAGACGTCTGCCTTTGGGTATATTGAACATGTGGGAAAGGTGATGTTGTTATTGTTGTTATTCATTTTCATAATGTCATAGCTTGATGCTGACATGGTGGTGTGGGAGAAGCAGGAGCGTAGGAAGACCGTTTCCCTCTGACCAACCTAAATATCTGCTGCTGCACAGACACCCCCCACCATGACATACACCAGTCTGAAGAAATAACATGCTTGGTGCTCCTGTATATGAGGATAGGAAAAAGGATGCTGCAAAAAGAATGGGCATAACTTATAAATTAAAGAAGCCTGAGGGTTACGATACTTTCTAAGTGGATCCACAGAAACATGTGTAATTTCTCTGTTAACTTTGTGTTTCAGTAATACAGGTCGAACTAGTTTGTGCTGAATTTATTTTTGCTGTACTTTATGTAGTGAAAAGGAGTGTTTATTCATTAATGTACAGGGTGGGCCATTTATATGGATACACCGTAATAAAATGGGAATGGTTGGTGATATTAAAGTCCCGTTTGTGGCACATGAAAGAATAAAGTTACGTTGAAACCAAGCACACCATTGTTTTTCTTGTGACATTACCAATAAGTTTGATGTGTTAAAACAAACCCTTAATAAAAACGATGGTAGAGGATAACATGTTGCCTTTAACTCTACTTCCCTAAGCTTGTCATCTAAACAATAATCACCAATCAGCTAAAACCAAGGCTACACTAGTTTATCCAAAGCTTTTTTCCATCTTTTCCTTTTCTATCCACTCCTTGCTCACTGAAAGACAATCTTCTGTCCCACATTCAAAAAAAGTAAAGCGACTTTTAATCTTCTTCCTTTCCTCTTCTTCTTTCAGCAGATCCTTTTAGACTCCTCCTGGGAGATGGAGGCTTTCGGTCCCCTCAGTTTGTTTGTGTCATTCTTTCTCTTGTGCATGCTCAAGAGCTCTCAAGTCAAGGACACAAGCCTGGTTTTTGATTTACATGATAAAAAGAATTAATTAAACAGCAGCAATGGAGCCCTAGGGTTTCTATCACCTATGGAGGGGAGAAAGGCAAAAGTAGGAGGGCAGAATGAAAAAGTGAAATTGACTGGAAAAAGGAGGAAAAGGAAGGACAAAAGGGGAAAGAAATGAGAGGTGGGTGAGACTGGAAAGGAAAGCGAACAAGTTATACAGTGCAAAAGAGCGGGAGGGCATGAGGGACACAATGAAAGAAGGAATGTGAATAATAGAACAAACTGAGGAAAAAGGGAGAAAAAGACGAACGAAAAAGGGACTGGGATATCTCCAACATTTGACACCCCTTCCCTCAATACACATAAACACATACACACAAGAGACAAGGAGCTAGTGTAAGCATCGGCACAGCCGCTCGCTCTATGACACTGTACATCTCTAAGGAGAGCGACTCAAACACACAAGGGTCCGCGTAGGTCGCCTTAATTAGCCACACATCCGGCTACGCAGGCTCCCACGGGGTTTAACAGGGGCATAGAGGGTGAGAAGACGAAGAATGGGGGAGAGAGAAGGGAGGGAGAGAAGAGGGAGTATGAGCAAGGGGAATAAGCCAATGGGATTGGAAGGTTATTTAAAGCATGGCCTACAAAAACGTTCAAAAAAGTCCAGCGTGTGTGTGTGTTTGCATGGAAGTTGGTGTGTTTAGATTTGAGTGCATCCATGAAATGTGAGCTATGATCAGGATGAGTCGTATAATCGAATGAACAAGAATATCTACATACATTTTCAATTGCATATGTGCATTCCTATGAATCTTGCTCAGTGACTGAGTGTGCCCAGGTGGCCAGGGTCATTTTAGTGAGTGACAGAATGATGCTAGGCAAAGCTGTACAAATAAACCCCATCCATATCTAGGAGTCCTAATTAGCCAGCCTAGGTCATTGTTCAGGGCTATGACAGAGTGGCAAAGCATTGCAGAACTCATCATACCATATGCAATGAACATATCCTTCTATATCCTACTATATCCCAACTATCTTTAAACAAAAAGATCCTTGTAACTTTTGTCTTTATATGTGTTTTTAAATAATTTGGAAAAATTGCCTATTGTACTGGTTAACTTTCTCCGTTGGATAACTGTGAGGCCTCAAGTCAGAGACAAGCCGATGGAGCCCATTACAAGGACTTAAATACATTCTGATCACCTCTGTTCCCAAATGGTCCAACCTTGAAGGAGGACAGGTTTATTTATAAAAATTGTTTATTCACTTACAGGTTTACCCGGGGACTCATTGGGAACAAAGCTTTTAAAACTGGAGCAAAGGAAACTCTGTAGTGCAGGTGTTAAATGGTTTAAGCCAGATGCTGAAGATCTTTAGATGTGAACTTTCTCTTTTCTCTTTACCTGAGCATGCATCAAGAGACTTTCTCTTTGACTGGTTAAAAACGGTCCTTCTGCCTTTTTAAACCTTGTCTCGTTTCTTGTTTTCCATGACTACTTTCCCCCCTTCATTATTTCCTTTGAGGGCAATTAGTGTTATTGTTGTGTAGTGTCAGTAACTCTATACTACTTTTACCAGGTGTGGAGGGCACATGAACATTCAAATCAGCATTATTAATATTATGTCAATCGGATCTAAGCAGGATGCAAAAGGTTTAACTAGCATTAGTAGTCTTTCTTTGTATTATTTATGAACTCCCTGGCCTTTCACTTCATGACATATTTTCTGCTGCCTCCTCCCTTATCCTCGTCTTTCCCTTTCTCTGTCATTTTGTCTGTCCATGCATACACATAATCTCCGTCTCAGGTTTTCCTTCCGTTGCCTCTCTTGTCAAAGTCCTCTGAATGTTTATCAGCTTTAAAAGTCAGACATCTTTAAATCTCTTAACCACATTTTAAAAAGGCTTAAAGGAAGCATTGAGTGTTTGCTTGCAACCGAACAACATGCAACAAAAGTGCAAAGATAATATAGCACTGTCAAACTTTTATAAGCGAAACGGGCATGAGCAGAATTTAAATAGAAAAACAGAATAGTATGTGGCTGTGAGGTGTTGGCAGACAACTTAAAAACAGCAAAGTAAACACGAAAGTGGAATATGGGTCGGTGATGCTTCAGTACAAGTTAAAGCATATGTTTTTTGTGTGCATGGAAAACTTTTGGTTGATGAAAATAAAAAAGAGTGCAAGGAGCTACTTTTCTCACCGTGGTGGTTATTTCCTGTGTTTTTCGATTATTTTTAGGGAAAAACTCCCAAAAGTCACCATTAATACACTAGAAGCTAAATGTTTGACATTTTAACTGAGCGCTAATGACAACCTGAACAGTCCTTCTCCTTTTTATTTAGAGTGTAAAATGTTGATTTGTGTGACAAAAGAACAGTTTGCCACTTTGCCTCACTGTATTGTAAATGATTTTTGGCCAAGAGATCATGGCAGAATCTTTGGATCATGTTTACATATGACTTTTTTCCTTGCATAGAGCTTTAACCTGCATTTGTGGATGGTAAGGTGAACTGTGTTCACAGACAGTGATTTCTGTGTTCCTATTTTTAATGCAAATCATGAGCATCCAGTTTTGAGTTTCAACTTTGTCTCTTGTACAGATTTCTTCAGATTCTTACAATCTTTATTATGTACTGTAGTTGATGAGATATTGAACATCACACAGTTGCACATCGAGGAACATTATTCTCACATTGTTCCACAATTTAAGGACGCATTTTGTTTAGCTATTTGCAGTCTGCTCCACGGCTGCTGAGTGAGCCCTCATCTGGGACTCTCCTCAGCTCTTTCTGGGATAGTGGCGCGGCTGCCCCTCTGTTAGTCTTCCTTGGTCTCTTGTGTTCTGAGGGCTTCTGGATGTCTGGAGTTTTGATCTCCTCCATACCTGCTTCATGCCCTGGAGGACGGGGCTGTGGCCCCCCCACACCCTCTAGCAGATCATTACATGAAGGAACCTTTTAAATACAAGCGCGTTCATGCTCACAGGTGTACACACGGGTGATCACACACACAAACGACACCCTTTTTGGCTCCTACCTCAAAGCACACTGTGCGCTGTCAATCTTACAATAATATTTAATATTTAGTATTTACTGTTATATTCACATAGATCATTGTGATGTTGTTCATTATATTACTCTCTTTTTCTTCTGCTCATTTTCTCTTTTTTCTTTCTCAACAGGTGATCCAGGTGATTGATATATGTATTTTTTGTCTGCTACTTTTGTTGGTTTTTGCCCTTAATAAAAGATGAATCAAATAGATCATCACAGCAAGGCTGGGATGGTCCATTTGGTAAAGTAAATCCGTTGGGCATCTTTCTTCGCCTTTAGACAATAATTCTGATGGCAAAAGAGCCAAACGGGACAGGCAAAAAAAAAAAAAAAGCTATTTGCAGACTGGTGAGCCTTTGCCCATTTTTCCTTCTAAGAACTCTGCCATATCCTAACTTTTTTGAGAAGTTTTTCTGACGTTGAATTCAATGACAGAAAAAATAAACAAAACTAAACAGGGAGACCAGTCAAATACAGGGACACTACTAGAAAAAAGACAGGGAACACAAAAGGTATTTAACAAACTAATAAACAAAAGCAAGGCAAAGGCCAAAATAATAAAGCTCAAAATACAAAGGGACAGGTGATCACTATCAGAAGACTAAAGAGCTAAATAGAAAACCTTTCTGAAAAACCTTTACAAAAAATCCCCAAACCATGGGTCCAAAACCCAGGGAACCTGACAAAAGCAGTGTGGGACACAAAAGTGCCACACTATTAGGACTTCTTTTTCCAGTTCATTTCTGTGAACTCTCTCTCCCTTCAACTCACTTACTCTCTTCATTCACTTGTTGGCAGGCATCCCTCTCTCTTTTTATCCTTTCTTCTTCTTGCTGTGTATTCAGTCCCCGAGGGTGCCAACTAAGACAGCCAACATCTTGGCCCCATATTATGTGTTTGTGTGTTTGTATGGGTATCCCAGGCAGACTGTCAGCACTCCAACAAAGGCTCTCTGTTAAGTTAGTATGTCTAAAACTGTACATTACTTAACCTTATGCCCTACATATTTCCTTCTTCTTGCTTGGATTTAAACCAGTACAAAGAAATGATCAGCTGTGTTTTTCCAGTTAGCTAAACTACAACTCCAAATACGTTTGGTCTGATTTGACTGCCGATTAAATGTAAATAAACAAACAAACAAAAAACCCCACAAATCACATCAAATACATTAAATCTGATATGAGAGGCTATTGTATGAAGCACAGCGCATAAGTACCACACACCCTACCAACATATATCAACTATGTCAGGCTCGATAATACCTGTTTTTTGTTTTTTTTGTGGGCTAACATTACTTTAAAAATGCCTGAAATTGTTATGTATGGGTGGATTATAAGCACACTAATGAATAAAAGAGACACTGGCAAAACATTTTTTTCTGGAACCATATTAAATAAAGAACAAATGAGATGAGGGATTTTATTTAGTGAAGGCAATTGCAATTGAGTTACCTCATCAACATTTGCTAACAGGAACACTGAGTTAGGAACACCAGTGAATAAACAGAAATAAATCCCTAAATAATAAACAAACTGAGAACCACACCGATGAACAAGAGCCTAAAATTCCAAAAGTCAAACCCCCTGGTCCAAGATCCAAGACCACCACAGGGTGTGACGAATCCATATGTCTTAACTCTTGAGAAGGCTGAAAAACTCTCAAAAACTGAAATGTTCACTTGTGACTGTGAGTGATACCGAGGTGAGGAGTTCATGATATCCTGCTACTGTTAGATTGCGTTTCTCAACGTTTCTTTGAAGTGCATCTAATGTTGTCAGACTCAGGCAATTAGCAAATAAACTCTCTCTATGATGTGAGAGTGTAATCAAAGTATTTCAAGATTCAAGAGGGAAAGTGTGATTTTTTTAAATTTTATTTTATTTATTCTTTTTTTGGACACTAGCACCCAATGTTTTCTGGCATAATGTTAGATTATAACCAGCTGCTGTTGTTATGACTTCCTCGTTGTCAGCTCTCCAGAGACGGTGAAGTTGTATGTCTAATCTACTGACATAAGATGAGGGAGGACAGAGAAGCGATGGAGGAGGTAGAATGTACCAGTAAGATTTGTAAATGTACAAATCTTAAACGGTCATGGTTTGAAATTTTGTGATCTTTAAATTAAAGATGAAAATATAGACTTTTCCAATTGTTTTAGTTATATTTAGGCATTTAGAGTGACTATCAGATCAGCGACCCACTCTTTCAGAATTTTCAGGAATTTGGAAAATTCAGCTAGAGTTCTGTTGGGGTATAGAGTTATGTATGAAATAAGATCTGGATTGACACATGGATACTGGTGTTTTTGGCACTGTACACGGATAATAGTGCATTAATCACACAAGAACTCAATGGATGCGGACGAGAGCACTGGAGGCCTACTCAGAGGCAATCACACATGTAGCTAAGTGCAGAATGTACCAAGCTGATGCGCTGTCCCCACTGCTATTCTGCAAGCTCATCAGCCACCTCCTGTACATGCATACAGCTGTATGCCGGGGGTGAGTGAGACATCTATTCAGTGATCCACTTATCAGGATGTCATTTGAACTGGACAAGTGTGGTCAGATGTTCAGAAAGACAGTGAAGGTGATCTGGGCTGATGGGGTGGAGTTACCAGAAAGCAGAAAAACCGATATACACAATGCCAAATGGAGCTCTGATAAAGATGTGCAAAGGTCAGCCACAACCAAATACCTCCAGAGTATAAGACAGGTGGTAAGAAGACAGCTGAATGCAAGGAATAAGCTCCACATACCCCCTGCCGGTCGTCAGATACCCAGCTAGAATAATAAGCTGGCCACAGGTAGAAATATATGCCACTGATGGTGATGCACAAAAACTTCTCACGGTGAGGAGGTCTCCAACTGAGATCTAACACCCTGAGGTTTTCCAAGCAGCAGAAAGAGGGCAGGTGATTAGTGAGTGTCAGAGCCACAGTTCAGGAAAAGCATGGAGCATCCAAAAAATACATCAGGAAGATGGCATCCCAAGATTAGCAGCTCCAAGATTGTCTGAAGACAGATGATAAATAGGAACAGGAGGAGAAACTAATGGACGACCAAGCTCCTGTGTGGTAAGTACCATCGGTGCTGAGAGGCACAACCAAGTGACTGGGATAGTGTACAGAAACATCTGTGCCACATATGGACTAGGAGTCCCCAATTCCCAATGGGAGACACCACCAAAGTTGGTTGAGAACAACATGGCTAAGGGCCTGTGGGACTTCCATTTGCACACATACAAGGAAATGCTGGTAATCCAACCAGATATAGTGGTACATGCATGCAGAAGTTGCAGTACCCCATGCAGATATTCTAGTACCAGCAGGGGAAGATAATTAAACATGTAAAGCCAGAATGTCACTAGTGGCCAAGGAAGGTATGAAGTACATCCCAGGGCCCTTCTTTGCACATGTATGTACATGTAAATGTGTTAGTAATGCCTGTTTAAATGTTTTCCCATAATTATTTTCATACTGGGTCGAAATAAAACATCTCCCTCTGGTGGTACTGCAGCTTACTCCAATTTCCTGCAACTTTTTCACAGTCGACCAGCTTGTCTATTACATGGTTTGCTGGGTTGATCAGCAGAAAGAAAAAGAACAAGACAATTGAGAATTACCAGGGCCTGAAGGAATAACTGGACAGATGTGGAAAATAAACGCCAAAGCGATCCCAGTGGTAATAGGAGCATTAGGAGCTGTAACCTTGACTGTAACCGTGGCTCTGGCATATAGACAGGGTGATAATAATTCAGTTATGCAGAGCTTAATGAATTTATCTGTATGCATAATTATAGAAACTGAAAAAAGTATTGCTTTTCTATTTAACAAGAGATAAAAGTCATAATAGCTTAACGCTAATTGAAGCAGTGCCCACTGTTAAATGCTGATGCTTAAGACGAATATATTAATTAAGTTAAATGTTCATATCTGAATTAGACTGGTTGAATTTTTAGCTGTGGTAATGCCCAACAAAGATGGATGCTTTCAGTGCAAAGTATTCATTTAGTTACTGAAAGACAATGAGTGTCTACTTTTAAATTATATAATTTCACATATTTCCTACGAAAATTGCTTCTTTGTTCCATTCCAAAATAAATGAAAAAAGAACGAGAAAAAACAGTTTCACCATCTTTCAATGTCACAAGTTGCAACGAACAGCCCGGTGGTCACTCGTTAAAGTAACTTGCTAATGCTGTAATATATATAACAACTGCAAGAAATACTTCAAAATCATAGAGTGGAATGTTTTTCCCTATGACTGCCTCAGCAAACAACTAGCACAGAATAAAAAAAGCAAAAAGCAAAAAAAACCAACATAAATAGCATGTCCCTGTATGGTGTGTTGAAAGCACATTACCCCAGTTTGGGTATTGAATGAAGCCCATTAGCAGTGTTAATCTATACACATAACCACGATCACAAGATACAGCACTGTTCCCATTCTGGCAGAATCATCATAAACTATGGAACATTTTCCTCATATAACCTCCAACACAAAGCTAAGGTCATCCTGAGGCTGGTCCACTTCTACGAAGTTCAAATGAGATCATATAAATGAGACAGAAAAGAAAAAAATAGCTACAGCAACACCATATATAAACAGAAAATGACACAAACAAAACATTTACTAGAAATATTACACACAGCAGAAAAATATATTGTAATAAAATTATATTACATAGCATGAATAAATGAAATATAACTTGAAATGATAATCAAAATGAATTTCCAACAAGAAACAAATCTTGCTTGAGGCGCTTCAATGGCAACAGCCTCCAAGAATCTCATTATGTTTCATTCGGAGCACTGGTATGAGGAGGCACATGGGCAGGGAGGCAGAACTAAACAGACTGTCAATAACACAGTATGGCAGTGGTGTATAATTAAAAGTAAATGATAACAGAATTGTCAAATAGTGAGAAATGCACAAATAATGAATAATTACTTTATAATAAAAATCAATAAAGAAAATAATGAGAACTTTGATCCAAACCTCCAAGTTCCAAAAGAATGTATGAAAAAAATTGGGAGTTGTGATGATGGAACAGGATCACATCCTCAACAACTGGTTTCTTTTTTTATAACCTACAAACATGTGGGCTATATTTTAAAAAGCATAAATACTCCTACCTCAAAGATACACACAAGCATAAACACATGCAGTCGCACACAAAAATACACCTACACACACAGCATAGCCTACTCCATGGTTCTAATTACTGCATCCACTCACCAAGCATTTCCTATTATACAATGAATACCGTATCATGTCAGATCATATTATATAATTAGGATAACAATGGCATAACACGAATCACTTCACAAGATTAATTGTCAGAGGTAGTAATCACTCCCACCGTCTCATTCATAAAAAGCATACTCAAAAATTCCATGTCCCAACCAGTAATATCTCATTAGAGCTTTATAGAGATCAGCTCCTTTAATTAGCCATCCCGCCTACACCGTCACTGATAAAAGTATGTGATCTGCCTGTTGTATGCTGGCAACGCTTGGCATGCTGGTATGGGATATGTGTATGTCTTTTCTGTAGTTAAAAAAACAAACAAAAAATCCCATTGCTGTTGCAGTTAGGGGGTAGCTGCTTATACATTTATCTGTGTTCATCAAAACACTTGTATATGTTTGTCTTTGAGTCATAATCTGTGCTTTGAGGCACAAATTTGATTACAGGATCACTTTGAAAATGGTAGAAATGTGTGTGTGCAAGAATATGAATGAGCTTGTGCGTGCATCTCTGATTTATTTTTTATTTTTTTGTATGTGTCTCTGAAAGTCATATTATAATTTAGATTCTAAAGCACCACTTTTTCACATTAATTTAATGAGTTTTTTCCTTCAGGGCAAAATAAAATAAAATAATTATTTTAAAAAACTGCCTCTACCAGACATGGATGTGTCCCAAAGCTCGAGGAAATTAGTAGTCATTTGAAATCAACCCCATCTAAACACCTCAAACAACATTTTCCTGATGGATGACAATGGGCCTGGAAAATGATTTCTCTGCCTTGAGGCTACAATAGCTGACATATCCCAAAAAAGCACCTTTAGTATTATACCAGCCATTTTGCCAAGTGAACCACAGGAATATGAATCTGTGTCCAGTTCAAGTTTAAGTTGAATTTCACCACAGGATCAAAATATTAGTCGAAAAACATTATATATTTCTATTTAATTCCCCTAAACCCAACTACAAACTGTTAGTTATTATGCTTACACAAACACTGGCTCTCCAATCACAGTCGCAACTGTGAAGTTTCAGCTTTTCCCAAAGCAAAAATCAATCATTGCATTCTCCTCTATCTAGGGCACAATTATTTGTTGATCACCAAACTCTGTAATTCCAGATCCAAGGACCATTAACGTGAACCCAAATAGAAAGTGAGTTTGCCTGAAACATCAGCATCTGTTCTCTGGAAGGGAGGGAAAGCTGTGCTGAGAGGTAAAATCATTTTATTCTCATCACATAAGGAGAAAAGAGAAAACAAATATATTGAGGAATTAGAAGAAACCATTAAATCCTTAGAAGAAGCCTACATGTCTTCCCAGGAACAGGAAGTGATGAACAAAATATGCAAAGCAAAACTAGAATCAAATGAAATAATTGATTAAAGGAACCCTCAATTCTTAGTAAAAAGACCTTGCTTGAAACACAGTAACAAATCAGGTACGTTATTACAACTGTATATGCTGTTAACAGCTTCATTGGGAACACAGTATATGGAAGCGAGGAAGCCGACTTTCATAAAGTGGTTAAAAATATTGTGCAGTTCCCCAACAGGATGTGTCAGAACAAATGACCAAACATCTTCTCCAGAGGGGCACTAGGAAAGGATGCCTACTCTCCCCCTCCCCCTCAATCTTTATTGCACTATTAGCAGCAGCAATTAGACAGGCTATAGTGATTAAGGTCCTACAGTGGGGCAAAAACATATTTAGTCAGCCACCGATTGTGCAAGTTCCCGCACTTAAAATGATGACAGAGGTCAGTAATTTGCACCAGAGGTACACTTCAACTGTGAGAGACAGGATGTGAAAAAAAAAATCCATGAATTCACATGGTAGGATTTGTAAAGAATTTATTCGTAAATTAGGGTGGAAAATAAGTATTTGGTCACCTCAAACAAGGAAAATCTCTGGCTCTCACAGACCTGTAACGTCTTCTGTAAGAAGCTTTTCTGTCCCCCACTCGTTACCTGTATGAATGGCACCTGTTTGAACTCATCATCTGTATAAAAGACACCTGTCCACAGCCTCAAACAGTCAGACTCCAAACTCCGCCATGGCCAAGACCAAAGAGCTTTCGAAGGACACCAGGAAAAGTATTGTAGACCTGCACCAGACTGGGAAGAGTGAATCTACAATAGGCAAGCAGCTTGGTGTGAAAAAATCAACTGTGGGAGCAATCATCAGAAAATGGAAGACATACAAGACCACTGATAATCTCCCTCGATCTGGGGCTCCACGCAAGATCTCATCCCGTGGGGTCAAAATGATCATGAGAACGGTGAGCAAAGATCCCAGAACCACACGGGGGGACCTGGTGAATGACCTGCAGAGAGCTGGGACCAAAGTAACAAAGGTCACCATCAGTAACACACTACAACGGCAGGGAATCAAATCCCGCAGTGCCAGACGTGTTCCGCTGCTGAAGCCAGTGCATGTCCAGGCCCGTCTGAAGTTTGCCAGAGAGCACATGGATGATACAGCAGAGGATTGGGAGAATGTCATGTGGTCAGATGAAACCAAAGTAGAACTTTTTGGTATAAACTCAACTCGTCGTGTTTGGAGGAAGAAGAATACTGAGTTGCATCCCAAGAACACCATACCTACTGTGAAGCATGGGGGTGGAAACATCATGCTATGGGGCTGTTTTTCTGCCAAGGGGACAGGACGACTGATCCGTGTTAAGGACAGAATGAATGGGGCCATGTATCGTGAGATTTTGAGCCAAAACCTCCTTCCATCAGTGAGAACTTTGAAGATGAAACGAGGCTGGGTCTTCCAACATGACAATGATCCAAAACACACCGCCCGGGCAACAAAGGAGTGGCTCCGTAAGAAGCATTTGAAAGTCCTGGAGTGGCCTAGCCAGTCTCCAGACCTCAACCCCATAGAAAATCTGTGGTGGGAGTTGAAAGTCCGTGTTGCTCAGCGACAGCCCCAAAACATCACTGCTCTCGAGAAGATCTGCATGGAGGAATGGGCCAAAATACCAGCTACTGTGTGTGCAAACCTGGTAAAGACCTATAGTAAACGTTTGACCTCTGTGTACCTCTGGTGCAAATTACAGACCTCTGTCATCATTTTAAGTGGGGGAACTTGCACAATCAGTGGCTGACTAAATACTTTTTTGCCCCACTGTATAATGCAAGAACGTAGAACATAAAATCAGCCTTTATGCAGATGATGTATTGCTTTTTTTCCAACATTCACAAACCACTCTTTCAATTACATTGAATTTGTCTTCCTTGAGTTTCAAATTATTGGATAAACTGATTAAAATCATCAATTCCTCTGATTAATTGTTTCTTCCATAATTCTTCGTTGACATCATTGCAGTCTCGATATATTAAATTTTTAGGCATTAATGTTTCTCCTAGGCTTGCAGATTTAACTAACCTGAACCACATCCCAGTTTTAAAGAAAGTGGAAGATCTGGCTAGATGGAAGTCTGTACACATATATCTCACGGAAAGGGTCACTTCAATAAAATTGATGGTTTTCCCAAGAATCAGTTATTTGTTCTCAGTGATCCAGAGTAAACCATTACCTGACTGGTTTAGATCTCTGGATTCTTCAATCTCTGAATTCCCTTGGAAAGAAAACCCTGTATATAAGCTTAGAAATGCTACAGAGCACCGAGGATAGAGGAGGACTAGATGTGCTTAACTCTCACCACTACTTCTTAGCCAACAGGCTACAATACATTTCAGGATGGTTAAAACTCAGTTGAGCCCTGGCTACACATAGAACAGGCACTATGCAATAACAGAGATTTCAGATCTCATAAGCTAAAAAATATCAAATGACACGTGTGCTTTAATATCAGCTCCGCTCTGTCAGAGAGTCTCTATAACATATAACATTACAATAAAAGAACAGCTAACAACTAGCTTAACCACTGTGTGAAAACCAGTCAGTGATGATTTTATTATTCACAGTAAGCAGCTTCATCTGGCTTTTTATTAGATTTCTGGAATACACACCAGAACTCCATCCAACTTTACTCGACATGATATAAATACAAATGAGTTTAAGCCCATTATGAAACACAGTATTCTCATCCCAGATTGCCAGGAGGTTTTTTCAGAAGATGCTAGTGATAATAGCATAGCTAGCTGCCAGCCAGTGGTAACAATCCATGCTGGGCTCAAACAAAAAATAAATAAATAAAAGCTGCTTAGATTAAGCAAAAAACTTCACAACATGATGCATTAGAGCTCTCGTTTGTTTTATGTGTAAATCCTAGGGGTCCTCTACCCCTCAGTTTTGATATGATACCATGCAACAACTCCAAAGAATACTTTCCATATTTAAAATTCTAACACTGGGATTGAAGACACGAGGGATGTTAGTCAGGTGCAACATCTCAGCAGCAACCACTGAGAAATCATAGACCCATTATTTGAGGAAATGGTATTGGTAAATGTAAACCCCTGGTAAATAACTTCACAGCAGTGAAGTGTGTTTCCTAGTAAATGTCTTAAAGTGCCTGTCAGTTGGAAGTATGATTGCCCATGGTAGATACTTTCTGTACTATACACTTCAAAGGCAAATATCTGATTTTAAAAAAACAAAACACACACTTTTAACTCTGACACTCTTAATTTGAAAGCTCAAAGCTGATGCGTCATCACTTATACATCTTTTAATGCTCACTTTGGCTCATTCCTCGGTGCTGAAGCTGTCTGTCAGTTGAGTTAAGGTGTGGCTAACAGCTAGCTAAGTGGTGCAAATTGAGCTGGGGCCATGTAATAATGATTTGAAGATGGAAAGTCATTCATCAGCACTGCTTTAAAGCAACAAGAGAATAAGAGGAAAGAAGTATTTAAAGTTGATTAATCAAACTAGTATATGGTTGCATCAGTATAGATTATAACTATAAAAGGCTCTTTCGTGCAGTGTATTTTATATTTGACACTCATATAACTATAGTGTTTCCAAAATGCGATCAATCCCTTTGAAAATATGTACAAGAATACATTACTCAACAATTCAACAGCACACTGAATGACTTGCTTCGCTGTTGATAGTGTGAAAGTGACTGAGTATGAACTGTAATGAGCCAGCTACTCTTCTTTGTAAAACGACCACTCTTATAATATCCATTTAGTTTAAACTGGGGATTTGTTGATTTGGAATAAAATTGTATTACTGATTCCTGGAGCTTGCTTTGAGCTGTAACAATATGCGAATTAAACACAAATACATTTTCTGTTCCATCCAATTAACTTCTGCTGTCTTTTTAAGTGAGACGTTTTTTGGGATATTGGGGTTTTAGATCTCACCCACAGTGATTATATTTGCTTTCTCCATCAACGCCATACAACAACAAAGTCAGTGTAAGCATGCACTGAGGTTAAGTATTAATTGACTGCTACATTAGTGACAAAAAACAAACAAAAAAAGAGACTGTACTTACTATGTCGTTGCTGGTTTTACCCTGATGACACCAACTAAACACTCACACATGCATGGCAAATTTAGCATGAGTTGTGAGTCACTGATGTCGACACTTGCCAGCCTTTGTGTACTACATGCATGTATGTATTTATTCTGTGATACACACATATCACCAATAAGTCCATAGGCAATAAGACAAAACTTCTTTACTGGCAACACAATTACACTATGTTTAATTTCTGATTTCTTAAATTTCTGATTCAAAGATGGCTTACAGATTGTTGTGTTCAATAAAAAAAACAGTAAGAATCTAAAAGAGCCACCTATACCTTTTAAACTCAAAGCTAATGTATGAGTACACAATTTATGGTTATTGTTATTGTCAAAAAAATGATCTTGTAATAATTTCTTTTCTTAAATTAACTGACACTTTTACTGTCACTGTAAAGACAACTAAGACTGCTTTAAGAAATGTGTGGCACTATCATTCTTATGGCCCTGAAGCACAAAGATCAAAGACCATTTCCAACAGCTACTCACCCACAACTACTCATTATAAAAGGGATACGTTAAATAGCTGCTGCATGGCAGAGGTAGCAGTTAAAAAAGAATAGATATGAGAGTTTGACTCCTACCTCTCTGCTGTGGAGGAGGCCTTTCTCTGGCACATAACTGCCAACGAACTGCTTCCCGGTGCCATTTCCTGTTTGATCTCCCATGCGACAAGGTTGCTGGGTTTCACAGCCAGGAAGTTGATACCTGACTGGAACCACACCCTGCAGAGAAGAATGTAGAACGAGACAAAGTAAGAAAAAAAGAGAAAGCAAGGTTAATCTAAAGTTCACACAAGCACATCATAAACCGAAGAGAAAAGAAAGCTGAGTTGTTACAGTGACAGTTAAGGTACAATTTGCTTAAAAATTCAATTTGCATCGCTTGGAATTTCCCTGCCCCGATTTTCTCACTGATTTTCTTTAATCTCTGATGCGTGCCATACTCTCTTTGTATAGAACGCCTTTTAAAATTGATTCACGCAGCATGGTGCCGACTCCCACGGTATGTTTTGGTGGGAGAAGACAAAGGAGTGACAGAAAAGGCTCTTAAGAAAGTTAAGAGTTTTACTGAATAATTGCTGCAAGCAGGCTGAATCAGATGTGTTTTGCGGTGGAGATTATGGCTAATTCAGAGAATGCAGTTCTGCTTATGAGAAAGGCTACAATGAATTAGTAATTATTCAGGGACATGATTAGGAATTTTGTTTCCATTTTCCTTCTTCACTCCCGTTTCCTCTCATCAGTATGCTTCACCACTTTTCTTTCTCTTTCTGACACTTTTTTTGTCACCTTTCTCCACTCATCCGAACGCTTTTCTTTTCTTCCAGTCTTGTTTTCCTTATGTTAACCTTCTTTCAGTATAGCACTGGCATATTTTTTTAAATCCAGGTTTCTCTTTAATCTAGATCAGCGGTTCCCAACCGCCGGGCCTCGGACCGGTACCGGTCCGTGAGTCGTTTGGTACCGGGCCGCGAGAGTTGAGGCTAAGGTGTGAAATGTATAGTTTTCAGGGTTTTTATCGGTTTTCAGCGTTATTTTGTTATCGTTTTTATCGTTTACTCGGTTTTCCTTGGTCTTTTCAGGTGTGTTATGAATAAATCTTCTTTTTTCCGGTACCGGTATTAGTTTTATTTTGTTGTATTTATCCGCGACACCTTAAAGGCCGGTCCGTGAAAATATTGTCGGGCATAAACCAGTCCGTGGCGCAAAAAGGTTGGAAACCGCTGATCTAGATAATGTCCTCATCACCTGCCATCCCCATCCTCGTCCTGTTACTCCATTGTTCCCTTGTAGATGTTCTAATCTCTATTCCTTCATCACCATCATTCCCCAGTTCCTTTATTTTTTTCCAGCCAGGTCCACTCTTTCATCTCTCAGTCTCATTTCTTTTTCTTCACCTCCTCCTATAAAGCTTCTGTTCACCCTTTCATCCATTCCTCAGTGATTTCTTTCCCTTCCTTCCCAGTATACATTGCTTCATCCCTCCCTCTGCCCCTCCTCAATCCTTCATTCTCAAGGCATCCTATAGTTAATCTCTTTATTTTCTTTTTTTGTTCACACTCTCTCTCTAATCTGTCCCGGTGTGCTCTGTTCTATTTATCACCTTGACGAGACCCTCCCTCAGTTTATTAATACACTTTATAAGCATGCATACACATGCACACTATCGTGTTTACACCTCTTCTTATTAACACACATACACAAACAACACTGACAAAGACACACTCTGAAGTAAAAAAAAGTTTTCCTCAACACAGAAGTAGGAGGCAAAAAAATTCCACTTTTTATTTCTTTCTCATTATTACTTTCTTGTGTTTCTCTTGCTTTATGTCTTGCCAAAACTGTCTGCAAACATGCCATACCCTTCCCTTGATAATTCCCTTGATAAGCTCTCTGTACATGATATTCTTGTGAGTGTGTATGTATAAAAACACCTGCGTATGTCAGTAATAATCTAATCAAGCTGTTTTTTTTGTGTTTGGTTGTGTTTGGCACAAAATTGTGAACCTCTTGTAACAACCTGAAAACCTACTTTTTCTTTTTCACTCTAAAGTATTTTTTTTCTTGGTGTATTTTGAAAAGTGAAAACATTCCCCGCTCATCATTTTATATTTTGCTGCAATCAGGAAACATGAAGGAGAAAGGAAGAGCAAAAGTTGCATTTTGCAATAAAGGAAGTGTACTTTGTTCATTGTCTATGCAAATAAAATACAGTGAATATTTATTTATGAGTTTTCTGTAGTGCAGTATAAAATGAAAACTTCTATTTTATAATTCAGCAGCTGAATGTGGGAGGAAAAACTGTGCCATCATTCTGCATTTTCTGGTTCTGTCTCCACTCCTTTCCTTTCTTCAATCTCTTCTATCTCCCTTTCTCACTCACTTCTTTCTCTCGCCATCTCCCATCTTCAACAACCACACAGTTCAAGCCACTTCAAAGTAAAGTTACTACACATACAGTGGCAGCAAACGCATGTAAAGCAAAGCAAGTTTGGCGAAAGAGTTAGGATATTCTGTGAATGACAGAATGACAGGAATGGAATATGAGGGAGTAGAAATGTACATTTGAACATTCACTGAGAAAAACAAAAATCATTGGAGCGATTTTTAAAGGACAAGGTTTTGCAAAGACAAATTAGCACACTCCCTAGCAGATCATTACATGGAGAAACCTTTGGAATGCAAGCATGCTGATCCACACAGGTATGAACACATGGGTATTCACAGACGCGGACTAAAGCTTTCTTGGCTGCTGCCTCAAAGCACACTGTGCGCTGTCTATCTTGCGTGCTGCACAATATCGTTTATTATTTAGTAAATATTGATATCTATGACTAGCTAGTTTATTGTGATGGTGCTTTGTTTTCTCTATTATTATGTTGCTCTTTGTTGTTTGCTGTCTCCTCTGTTTGTTTTTTTTGTTTGTTTTTTTTTTTTTCTCCATACAGGTGACCCAGGAGTTCTTTTTTTTTCTCTCTCTCTTCCCCCCCCTTCTCACCGTCTCTTCTCCCCTTTGGTTTTCTTTCTTTCTCTCCCCCTCTTTCTCTCATTCATTCCCCCTGTCCTATTTATTAAAAAAAAAAAAAAAATGACAAAGGATGAACTGAAGCTCTGCCATCACGTAATGTCGCATACTGCTGTTTCTGATGTCATTTAAAAAAAAAAAAAAAAGACAAATTATAAATAAAACATTTAGGTGAAAAAATGAATTTAAGAACAAAATTTCCCCACCACTCCACAGGCAATAAAATAAAACAAAATGCTAAAATAGTGAAGCGAATGCAATGCAATAAAATAAAATAACAGTCTCATGTGAGAGCACAAACCTCAGTCGTCTTGTAATTCAACATATTGTAATGTAACAGATCTCATGATATAATATCAAATAAAGCACCTTCTTAAACGCTCTACAGAAACATAATTTGCATATTCATAGTATAAAACCATGCAAAATCTTGCAGTACCTACAATTCATACACATAAACAACCAAACAGTGTAACAGTTATGTCAAAAGGGAGAAAAAAAGCCTTTTGCTCGAGTGTTTAAATTACTTTGGTTTCAAGTACAGATCAGAGTGAGAACCATGTCACCATTGTGGTGTTTCCTTTTTTTATGACTCTCATGTCTCTGTGCCATTTTCTTGATATGAGAGGTCATGGATTAGCTATGCTAGAGGGCTTCAATGTACTGCTCAATCTGCATTCCAACTCTCACCAATGGTCCTCAGCCCTGGGTACCAGATAAAATAGGGTCACTGATAAAGGCGGACATCCTGATGTCTGCTCCTCTGCGAGGAGCCAGTTGAGGTGGTTTAGGCATTTGACATGGATGTCTCCTAGGTGAGGAGTTTTGAGCATGTCCTACCGAGAGGACATCCCAGGGCAGATTACATCTCTCGGCTGGCTTAGCAGTGCATCAGTGATCCCCTGGAGGAGCTGAAGGAGTTGGCTGGAGATAGGGAAGTCCCTTCCAATCTGGACCCAGACAAAGGGCAGAACATGGGTGGATGGATATTAAAGTGGTTGAAAGAGAGCGATTATTTAATTTGTATTTATCACAAGGCACCTAGTTGCAGTAATAGTGTTACTCTGCGTATGCTCTGTGTAACTGTCTATTATCATATTTCTATATTTTCCAGTATTACAAATGGATCTTATGTCAGAAATCTATATTTCTGACACAAACAATAATACTTTAACAACTGCTGCAATTTTTTAATCCTATAGTTTCTCAATAAATTTTAGTTATCTACTTTAATAACACACCTACTGATGACTGATGCAGTTGGTTATGCGCTACTCTGTTGTTTGTATTATCATTTTAAAATGCAGAAATATGTATTGAATTCTCCTGCGTGACAGCTACCAAGAACATCTTTGTCATACAAAATATACTTTGAAGCTTAATGAAATGACCTTTGGCATGAAACAGTGTGTTTACATGTGCAACAGGGTCATTCAAATTATTGGAGAGGGGAGAGAGGCAAAAATCACCACTCAGAAGTAGGTTTTATGTGGAAATATTAGTCCAGTGGATTGTTTTTCACATACCTTTTTCATAACTTGTTCATTAACTGAACCACACACTATTACACACACCATACAGTCTGCGATCTCTGTATAGTCATCAAAATGCTAATCGTCAAGTTTCTAAAGTCCCCATGCCAAAAATCAGCATTGATTCAATAAAAAGTGAAAATGGTGAATTTAAAGCAGCATGTGGTTTCAATCAAGAAACTAGAGTACTGTGCATTGACGGTTTACCCTTGAAATTAAATGCATGAAAAAATATAAGATTTTGCTCACCTGATTGAAAATTCTGAACATGCATAAAAAACATAGACTGTCATATATGTAAGGAGATAGAAAGACACTATGTTCTGCATCTGTCAGGTCTTTGGTCGTATGTGCCTTTGTCCATGTCTGTCAGCAAGAAGGATGATGGACAAGGCTGCGTCCCTAAGCTGCTTCAGCCAAGACTGACAAGTCTCTATGTGATGCTCTTCCTCTGTAGGTCTACTTTTCAGTGTAATGCAGGAAGACAAGCAAAACTTCAATGCGCTGTCTCTTTCGATTTGTTTCCCTTTGTCTAATTCGCCTACTTCTTTATTAATCAGGATTATTTATATTTTTTGTGTACCTCATGCAGCTCTGTCGTGAAACAAGATTATTATTCAGTATCACATTTTGCATTAGAAATGAACAAAGCCCACCAACCCATAATTACACACATAACTTGACCTTACCTTTAACTGTATTAAAAAAAGGTTTTACTCATTAAGAATTAGAGTGTGCTCCCCTTGGTCACAGGTAGCTCACAGAGCATTACAATAGATTTTTTTCTCCTTTTTATCTGGAGCAGTGCTTTGTTTATTGGCATCTCAACATTAGTTTTCTAAGTTAAGAAATAAAGAGTAAGTAAAGAGAAAAGGCAATGCCAAGAATGCCAAGAACCTACACTATAAATAAATTTCCCCTCTGCTTTTTTAACATCACAAATGCAATTTTTCTTTCTGTCAATGTGATTATGTCTCCTTTTCCTTTTTTGGTGTATGTTTACTTTACTTATGCAGACTGCCTTCCCTGTAATATATTAAGCAAACTCAGGTTTTATTACATATTTGCTACTTGACTTAAAAAAAAAAAAATCCGGATTGAATATGAAAGAGAATATAGCTGGCCGAAGCATCAAATCGAGTCAAAATAATTACACTTGATTGACTTTGTTGAGTACAACCTTTTTTTAAACCACCTTATATTTTAATCATAACCTTATGCATATTTCACCCACACTTACTGTTTAGTTTACCAAAGAAACTGTAGGCTTCACCTATGGAAATGCAGAAATGCACTAACGCTAACAAAGACTACGTTGTCTAAAGAGAAAGTGTAGATGCCTTCCTCAAAGGAATGCTGACCCAGGAAAACAAACAATAGGTGCAGGAACAAGATAACAATTTGCTCTGTTAAACAAGAGACTCACTTAAATCCAATTATTTCCCTTTACACCTAATTTAATCCTGTAACATCAGTTCCATTTTCAGACTGACGAAGAAAAAAAAAGTCGTCTATTTAATTGTTAAATGTTAAAGCCTTCGCCAGGAAATAGGGATGCAAAGTTGTCTCTGAAACCACCATACCTTCTTAGTAGTGCCATCAGCGCAGATATAAAGCCAGATTTACCAGGGTTAAGTGGTTTTTGCCATAAAAAATGTACTGTTATTATTTACAAAGAGACCACAGCGACACGACTGTGATTAAGAGGAGAGAATTCATTTGTCAATTTTTGTGACCAACCGTCTTCCATATGCGTTTTTGGGAGTTCCTTTCTCAAGTACAAAATACAGGGGGAAGAATAGTTAAATGTTGTACACAAACACACTGACTAACAACTGGAACATGCAATTTATTGGACTGATATGTCTAATGCTGAAAAAAGCATGTATTATTTTAAGTACTTCATATAGTGGAATTATGGTTGCATTGCAGAGATTTAAGAGCACATCCTAAAAGAATGAAACATTGTTCAACTTGTGTTGAAAAATGTGTTTGAAAAGCCAGATGAAGATCTGATGAAAACATACAAATTTCTAAGCCACCTAAATGTAAATTTGCTCCATAAATGACCTGGAACCACCAGTCAAAAGGAGCAACACAACATACTGACACTTCTGTGGCAGGAATTTCACAATGGGGTTCAAAGTGAAATAGCTGAAGAACAGAGAGAATAGATGGATAATGATGTTGAACCAATTCTAAAAATAATCAGGCCTTGGACCTCAAGCACAGTAAGTCTGTGCTTGAGAGAAAAAGTCGCTTTTTCTGTTTGATTTGGTTTGAAAGTCTGAAGGTAATATTTGTTTTTCTTCTGATCAATGCATTTATGTTAATAAACTTTAAACCTACATTTTTCATAAAAAAAAAAAAAGATTTCAGAACCATGGACAGCGCACACACTGCGATCTCGTGAGCTGTGTCTCATGACTGTTTTTAGTAGTGGAGCTACACAAATTCAGCTGTATGCACTTTGACAATAGCTGAGATATCGATCACAGATGCACAGAAGACTCTCACATCAAATCTCCAGATCCATTTTTTAAAACTAAACAAATCTAGCATAGAAAAATTGTGGTCACACCACCAGTCGCAGAGTATAGAAATAAACTTTTATCAGTCGGGTATTTCCGGTTCTGGTTTATCTCTTAAAGAGATGTTGTCTTAATACATGAACACAATGTAAAAATATTTTTGTACAGCTTACAGTCCTACATTGGCGTCTGGTAATTACTGAAGCCTGTTTGATCATAACAACTCTCTCTGCCAGACCGCCACTGTAGGCGTACATTTAATGTACACATGGACATGAACATGGACCTATAATTATATGCTTTTCTCAAAGCAAGTAATGAGCTGTGCCTGTAGTGTTAGTAAGTTACTCTTAGCTGAATATCAACTTGCATGGTTCTTGGCAGATTGGGCATGTCATATTGAAATGAAATGACTGCACCTATTTATAAAAAAGCACAATTTTTGTAAATCAACCCCCAAATATCAGCGCTATTTGGGGGTTGCACTCACACGCTGTTTTGCCCTGTTTAGGACATCTGCCCCACAGTGTCATGAAGGCATAAGTCCGGTGTTTGATCTGATTATAGGAGAGCATATTTACAGTTACCAAAGAGATAAAAAGATTCGGAGAGAAAGAAAGAGACAGAAGAAAGGAACTAGAGACAGAAGTGTGACACAGAGGCAACAACAAGGCTGGGCGAATGGGGGGTAGAAGACGGAAAGGGAGAGAAACACCAGCCAAGTATGATAGCTGCTACAAATTCACACCACACTCGAGATCTCAGATGCAGGTATACACTTTTCAGGAGTCTGACTCTTCGATCCACACCTTTTTTTGTAAACATTTCGGTGTTCACATGAGATTTCAGAATTACGGGTGCTGAGGTTCTGAAAGGTCACCATGATGTTTTCAGAAGAATAACACTGTGTACAACTGTTCACAATCCATCCAGTTCAATCAACTGATTCATCCAAACCTTTCCAGCTTTCTCTTAATATCTGTTTTATTGGTAATACTTTAGCTCATAACCTGGGCCTTGCTTTTAGCATGACCACTTTCTTACATCTTCGTGCCAGGAAGATACCAGTAACCTACGCATTTCTTTTGTCTTGCTTTTGGGTTTTAGGCTTTTCTCAATCAGAAGTTACAAGCAATGCCTTAATATTAGTCAGTTAGCCAGGTTCATTAAATGAACTATATATAAACAGCTTGTCCTTGGAACAATGTAAGCAGTGTAAATTCCTCTGTGTATTGACTCTAGGTATCTTCCTTTGATAAAATTAGACTATATTACTTGGAAATTCCATGTGTTTAAAGCTCAGAGGCTTTAAAAGGCTATAAAATGACAGCTCTCCTCAGGATGAAAGTTACTCAAAGGGCTTAGTAAGTCTACCCAGGATTAAAAGTGATTTGGACATGTTAGTAAATGTTTTAGGAAAGAAAAGAAGATTTTAAGACCTCAAGGTTTATGTGTTCCGCTGATGTTATTTAAATTTACATTTCTGTTCAGTTTTTTACTTTACTTTTACTTTTTACCAGTTGTTAATCATTGATTTTTCAACAGATTAGAAGTAATATTTTTAAGTTCATTAAACTGACACTTAACCCTCTCAAGGCAGACGTTGCCGATTTGCAACAGTTAAAAACTAACAACCTGATTACCCCACATACATATTTTACGAGGTTTTTTTACTCAGAAGTACCACTGCAGGACTTGGTTGTGCATTAGCAACAAAAAACTTAATTTGAGCCTGAGAGGGTTAATCTGGCAAAAAGATGAACTTTTAGACGATGTTAGTCACTGTGGTTATCACTATGGTGCATAACTGCTCAGAAACTGCACTGAAAAGTAGCTACTATCTAAATCTGGTTAAAGGCATAATTTATTCCTGCTGTCATGACGCAAGTAACAATTTCTTAGCTGAAAAAATAGATTCCTTTAAAAGGCTGTGTATATATATACATATACAAAGACAAAGAACAAAAAGGCCAAGTTGTTTTTTCTCTAGTGTCTCAAAGTGTGCTGAACATACAAGGAACATCCATTGTTCACCAGAAAATTTCAATTTTACCAAGGTCTAAAGCATTAGGAGAAAGTGAAAGCCTGCGAGGCATTGATCGTTGTTGCTACACACCCTCCTGTTAACTAAATTTATCTTATAGATGATCTTCAGGATGATTTAGCCCGAGCTGTTTAAGATGCCAACAGAGTGAAATGTACAGGAAACTGTACAGGAGTGAGTCACTGTATGAGTGGTATTTGCTGTATATGTGAGCCTGGACTCTACACCAAGTGACCTATAATGCCTTCGTGCAGGCTAGCTTGAGAGCCAGAACCACAGTCAGCTCATGTTACTGTCACGTTCTTGTTTGAAGTTCCTTCTTTATTACAGACATAGTGGAATAACAAGAGACGTATGGCTCAAAAGAAGATTTTCTGAGCTTTTATCTCCTTTCACACCATGCTTTCACATTCCCACTGCTCTTAGATGCAGAGAGCTACTCTTTAAATTCTTTAAGTTGCCCAAAAGACTGTTCAGTTCCTAGAAAGTCTGCTGATGGCTGAAATGCGTTCTTGGTTGTGTCTTTCTTATGTCAGGGTATCATGATCTTGTTTATATTTGTCAATTAATGTGACTAAATGCAGTTTTCACATGTTGCATTATCATGGAGATCTAACCGTTGTAATATTGTTATTCTAACCTTTGAAAGATTTGACCAGAGTGAAGTGAAGACACATTCAAATGCTGTGGAAAGTTAAGAGCACATGAAAGGGGCTTCATACTACCATTTACAGTGATCTATATCAATGTGCTTAGCACGCAATAATTATTGTAAGCAAATGATGCTTATTCAATAGTTGCCAGATGAAAGTGTCAGTTAAGTGCTACAAATGTAAATGTGAACCCAAAAGGAATTCTTCTCAAAACAAAAGCCATATGCTATGTGTCAAAACAAACTTGCTGCATGTTTAGCAGATGTGTCCAAGAGACACGAGTAAAAGCAAATGGTGTTTGTTGGGTCTGAACTTGTTAGAACAGCAAAAAGACATTAGAAAGAAGCACTGTAAAAGTGCATTTTAATGCCCTCATCTTATATATAAACTGAAGCTTTTGAGTAAGTAAACCAGTACAGCACATTTTATTTCAAGTCTGAAATTACATCATTGCTCTGTAAACCTGGTGAATGAATACATAGCAAAACTTTCTTAAGAATTTTATGTTTGGGTGGAAGGCTAGTAGTAAATTTATATTATTCAAATGTGCTCAAACAACTGCTCAAACCTAAAACCTGTGCTTTTCAAGACGTGGGAATGGAAAATATTATTCATTGCACAAAGGTTTGCCAAGATTGCCTAAAGTGTGAAATGGTACATTCAGTGAAAAATTAAAGAAATATCGCTGCCAATGGTAACTAAAATGGCAGAAAAACAAGAGAAGACAGATGTTAAACAAAATTCAACCCACCAACTGCATATTCTTCAACACATTCTGTAAAAGATGCCTTCAATGGACATGAGTGGCATTTAAATGAGTCAACTGTCAAATCATTAAAATCTTGTTTGCTGCTTTTCCTGCTTTTTGAGAGGCAGAAGGAAAACAATCTGTTGTTGTGATCCCAACACTAAAATGAAGCGGTTACTTTTTTTTTTTAAGTGTGACAAGCTGTCAAGGAATTGGAATCCTGAGAGAATTGTTTATTAATTTATTTATTTTTGAGCACAAGTTACGAGCTTATACATAATTCTTAGGTCATGAGATTATTGTAAAATTGACAATTATGTACACATTTTTCAATTATTTTTTAAAAATCTTTTTAAATATTAAATTCATAGTTCAGTTTTGAACATTTTAGGTGTTTAAGACCTTGAATGTAGTTTTTTTATTGTTTAAGTTAGATGGACAGATTGGTATTCAAGTGTTTTATACTTTAGAATAAACAGATGGGGGTAATTTTTTAAGACATGGTGAGACAGATGGAGAGACTGCAAGTCGTTTATACTAAACATGTGTTAAGAAATTCAAAGCTTGATGTAAAAGAGCCTTGTTATGTTGGTCACAGGTCCAATGTGTCATTTGGTGGAACATCTGTTTTATCATGCTATTGAGAATCTTTCACTTTGTCTTGCCTTTTACTTACTTATTCTTTCATGTGCTGTTGCTGCCGTTGTTGTCTTTTTATTCTTTGATTTTTCATCCCTGGTGTTGCTACTGAATGATATTTTTTTATGATTATTTTTAATATTTGCTTTATCTAAAGAAGCCACTATCATTCTTTTCTACAGGAACCCAATATGGCCCTATGTTTCAGGACTGTTGAACAATGTGGCCGTTGCTGCTGATGCCTGATTTAGGCTTCTGCAGCTGCATCATAACTTACGACATAACTGGAAACCCCTTTTAACCCACAACTTTCCATGTATTTCGGTCATGTAGTTACATTTTTCAGGAGGTGCATGTCAGGTTATGTGGAAGCGTACGACATAGGGTTAAGAGGGTCTTCCAGTTACATTGTAAGTTATGATGTAAATTTTCCACTCAAGTCTAATTCAGGCATAAATCATGACAAACCATAACTTCAGAAGTCGCAAATTCATAATATTCACGTTTCATAGTTTATAGGCACTGAATAATGCCAATCAAGGCATCTATCAGCTTTAATGTTTTTTTTTTTTTTATTTGTAAAATTTGCAAAAATATCATGCTTTTAAAATTACAGTTCAATTCCATATTGACTGCTTGATTTAAAATACACTGTTGTGGCATAAAGAAGCAGAAGTCCAAAAATAGGTTCTTTGTCTAATAAATTTTTAGAATTCACTGCTGTATAGTAAAATAGTGGCACCTAATTTAAATAACACGTATGCAGCACCACTCCATCTATATAAATAAAAAAATAAAAATAAAAAACAGACACAAGGAAAACACTAAAAAATTCTGTGCAGAACTGGCAAAGTATCTCAAAGGATCTGACACTGAGTAAGTTAAACAGAGCATGAAAAAGGGGAGATGTTATGTACCTAGGTAATTCGGCAAAGGTGCAAATGTCTGCAAGCTTAATCAGCTTAAACAGCACATCATGAATGTTTGGATTTTTAGAACAAAATGGGGGATGTCACTGAGATCAGCTGATTTGCCAGAATTGCAGATAAGGAAGTCACACATTACAACTTTCTGCAGTTCCCTTCCCTTTATTCTCCTTCTCAATTGAGGGTAATGCTTGCTGAACAGCCACAACCAGCCCCACCAGGTGGTGTGATGAAGAAAGGGATAAGAAATACAACCAGCTGCTGTATCCGAGACCTTAGCCAATGCTGTGAATCTTTCCTTGTCAGTTTCTGACTGCTTGAAGAGCTATACCAGACAGACAGAAGCCAGCAGAATCACCCAGATGTTCTCCACTGAACCATCCAAGATGCATTCTCGGTGGCAGGGAAACCATAAGAGAACAGTCCCACCTAGTGTGGAGATGAAGCAATACTGGAAGAGTATCTGGCAGAAGGTAGTATACTGGAATGCCAAATGTGGCCTGGAAGTCCCAAGGTCAAAATGAAATACACCCCCTAGGGTGGTTGACAATGACCAAGCTAAGACCCTGTAGGACTTACAGATCCAGAAAGACCAAGTGGTGAGGGCTAACCAACAGGATAGTAGTGGTGGACAAGCAGAGGAAAAAGGATGTAGTAATGGATGTAGCTAGTTATAGCAACATGAATAAGAAGGAACACATAAAAGGTTGATAAGTACCAAGGGCTGAGAAAAAAGGTAGAGAAGGGTGGAGGCAAGAGTGGTTGTCACGGTAATGGGAGCACTAGCACTTAGACCCCAAACTACGCAATTGGCTCCAGCAGATCCCAGGCATGACTTCTAAAATCTTTTTCCAGAAGAGCACAGTCCTAGGATGAGCAAAGATACTGTGCAAGACCCTCAGGCTCCCAGGCTTCTGGTGGAGGACTCACTCCATCCATCCATCCATCCATCCAAACAAGGTTTCAACTGAGAAATTGTAATTTAATCATTTTCTGTTTGCTTTGTGGGGGGGGGGGGGGGGGGGGGGGGGGGGGGCTTCATTGGATTCACTAAATTAAAAAAAAAAAGTATCAAATCTAAGCTCAGTGCAAAGGACCACTGCAGAGATAAAAAATAAATAAACAAATGCTCGTCTATGCACAGCTGCAGCAAAAAATTATGAAGCCTAATAAAGATTTGGTACCCACTAAATTATTCACAAAGATGTTCATGAATGATAAACTGTAAATAGTGTATGTATTGCAAAGGGCCTGGTGATTTTTTTTACACCTCTGTTTAGTATAAGACTCAACTCCCGTATCCATGCATACATTACCATTATTGGAATCACAGCTGCACCGTACAACTATCCTGCAATGTATCAGCAAGTTTAAGCAATGATCGATAAACAGGAAAATGTCAAGTATATTGATTGCTATAAAACAACCATTTTGGAGTTTTATTGTAAAGCTCTAACTGATTAACAGAGCATTGATTGTAACACTAAACAAACACCAATTTCTTAGTGACCATTTCTTCATTGTTACAGTCTTTTCTTGGTGGATGAAGCCAAGTGCAGCAGCAGTCCAGTATATATGCAGCAATGCGTGGGACTTTAACAACTGCTTCTTTCGTACACATTTTTGTAGAGGACATCGGTAATGTAATCTGCAGAGCTTGATGTTTGGATACTGGATTTCTTTCAAATAAAAACCCTCACACATGGAATCAAACCGCCCACTCCACTTCCCACCACACATGGGATTAGAACGACATATTTTTCTGTAAACAAAGGCACAGACAATAGTGGTGGGTAGCTGGCTTCTGTAGTAGGTTCAAGATAGTCCTCTGGGCTGCCATCCCAGATTAGCAATGTAGCTACCAGCTACTCAACCACAGATCACTAGCAGGCACAGACTGAAAGGCTGAGGAAGGACTTTCAGCAATATATTAAATCTGATCAGCAGGAAGGGTTTTTGTTCCATAATTAATATGATTTGCTGTTTTTACTTTCTTGTTTATTTTCCAGTACTTGGGGACAGTTTAGATTTATATTTTGTAAAAGGAAAAGCAGACAGGCAGCTGCTGAGGTATAAAAACAAAACAAACAAAAACAAAAAACACCCTACCCATGTGTAGTTGGTTCTTTCTTACATGGCTGGGGAAGTTTTGAAGACATCATAGAGAAAAGCACTAGTTTGCAGCTGGCTGGACATAACCAGTAAATTGGATGGTCACCCACTACTCCAGAACAAGATATAATGACCTCCAAGTAAAGGTTCTTACAAGGTCACACATGGCAGGTCATTCACCAAGGTATGAAGGCAAGGGGTCATTCAATGGGAGAGCAAAGCAAATATAAGGAACACAAGTAACGGCTGAAAACCTTGACAAGAAGGATTGCAGAGATCTCCAGCTCTAGACGCCACCTGCTGTTTCAACCTCTCCGAGCATTCCAGCATCCATCTGTAGGCTATAGAGAGATATTTACTCATCAGTCTTCAACTTTTGTATGAAGCAGTATTTGCAGGGAGCAATGAGCTGGATGCCTACATGCTTTTCTTCTACTGCTGATGAATTTAAATTGAAATGTAAAACATTTCAAACAAAGGAAATATTATACAATAATAAGCACAGACACATTTGAACATCCGCAAACACAGGCATTTTCTCAGCCAAAAAAGAAAATCCCATGTGTCAATAGGCTATACCAGTGGTAGCAAAGGTATAATTTGGCAGGGGGAAAAACAAACAAACAAACATGCCAACAAAATCAGCAAACAACAGGTTAGCTCAACAAACAAAGCTGGAAGGAGAGACTCAATGATACAAGGGCAACTGGAGTCTGAAGTGTGTTTCTGGGAGTGAATGAAACAATGCTACATGTCATAACAGTTTGTTGTCCGAGGAGGAGAATGCTGTCAGGCAGATTGCTCACACACCCACTCATTCACACACAGCTCGACATAAACAGGTGAAGTGGATATTGGTCTCACTTGATCTGTGCGCTGTCAGGACACTTTTACACACACTTCTCCGCACACACACATAGTCATCCCAACCACACCAACACGTCTACAGTATAGCAGACTGGCTTTTAGTTAAGCCCCGGTAAGGACTAGAGATGGCACGATACCACTTTTTTTATGTTCGAAATATGAATCTGATTATAGTGTATTTTATAATCAATAAAACTGTTGTTGTTTTTTTAAATTGCTGCATTTTGTATAAGTTAATACTCACGTCTTAAAAAACAAAACACTTAAGCTATTCTGTTATACCTTTATGCAAAAAATACACTGCATCCAAAATATTTCATAGTTCAGCAAAACTGATCAATCTAATAAACATAAACCTACAGCATCCTCCCTATTCTGGTATTTTGAAGAGTACTTAGCGGAAATATTAAGCAACCTAACTAATGGGGCTGCCAGCTCCCAGCAGAAAAAAAAAATGGAACCACCCCCCCCACCCCTCGCCTCATGATGCTTAAGCGACATAATCAACTTTAATTTAATGCATGTGTAAAACAAATGGACAGAAATCAATTATTTTTCTACAATAATTAAAAAGATTCAACATTTTTCTTCAACAGAATTTTCCCTGTTAATGCCCTAACCTGGCCCCCTGGCAAAACGTTGCTAGATCCACCCCTGCACAGTTACCAGCTGTCAGCTACGTAGAAAAGGATCCTGGTGTACAAAGTAATATTAATTAAATAAATTCTAACAACAGCTTATCAAGCTTAAACATGTTGCTGTTCTTTAGCCGCTGGTTTCTTCTTTCTGGTGCAAAGTGCATTTAAACGCCACAGCCGCTCTATCATGTGACACATACTGCTCTGGCTACGGTCATGAGCTGGGTTGCGCCATGTCGCAAATTTTGTGAGGTGCTTTTGTGATAGTTAGTGCATCAGATTACATTTTTTATTTCTCTCCGATATCTGATCCAGTAATTTAGGTCAGTATCGGACAGATACCGATAAGTAATATCGGATCGGTCCATCTCTAGTAAAGACTATATCATTTTTTTTATGTCCTGATATGTCAAACCTTAAAACTGACAGAAAATAATCCAGATTAATAACAATCAAAATTTAAAGATTTTTGCTTTAGACAATCAACTTGAAACTTTCTTCATCCAATAATAATTACAAACAAAGTACTCTGGAAATGAGATCTTTGCCTTCTCCACAACCAGCACAGCAAATAATAAGGTATCTGAATGCTTGGAAAAGGAGAATGTGTTTGAATTCTTTTTACTTTTTAAAATAATCAGTAGAATATTCTTCCCCAAGGAGGAAATGTGTCACTTTTAGTTCCGTTCAATCAATATGATGGAAAATAAACATAAACATAAATCTCTTTGATGTAGCTAAACTGCTGCAATTGCTTGGCAAGTATGCAGTAAAACTATAGGCTGAAATTTTGCCCTTTACTGCTGCTACACTATGATTTTCCTAATTAAGGTGGAAGAACAGTTGAAAGGACAGTTTCTGCACTGAATAATGTTAAAGTGACTGATCAAAACTCTATGTGCCTCTCAGCAGACTATAGAATAAGTAAAACTATTTTAATAGTGCCTACAATCAATCATCATGTAATACTTTGGGAATTTCTATTTTCACAAAAACACAAGACACAAGAGAAAGTGAAAAATGAGCCCTGTTATGCAAATTTCAATGTGCTTAATGTTGTTCCAATGCTAAACAAAGCCAAAAGGTTAAAAGAGTCACCTGCTGTGATAGAGAAGCAACACCTAAGGGTTCCAATTGCCATCAGCGAAATTAAAAAAAACTCAGCACAGGGGTGCACTTTAAATCCTTCAAATCCTTTATTTTCTTACATGCTCCACTAATTCTGCTATGTGGAGTCACATGCCCATTTATACACAATACTGCTTGGTATGCAGCAGCAAACATGCTAATTATAAGGCCTTTTTAAAAATTTATTTTATTTATTTACTACAAATACAACAGGTGTGTGCGTGTCTGTGTAAAATCTAAGTGTGTGGAAGGAAGAGAGAAGAATGAACTTCTAGAAAAGGGAGACTGAAAGAGAAATTCCATGAAACTATATATACACATATATATACACACATATATATATATACATATACATATATATATATATATATATATACATATACATATATATATATACATATACATATATATACATATACATATACATATATACATATACATATATATACATACATACATATACATATACATATATATACATATACATATACATACATACATATACATATACATACATACATATACATATATATATATATATATATACACATATATATATATATATACATATAAAAAAAAACACCCAGCACGCCCCTGCGGGCGGTTTATCCTTCAAGCTCGGGTCCTCTACCAGAGGCCTGGGAGCTTGAGGGTCCTGCGCAGTATCTTAGCTGTTCCCAGGACTGCGCTCTTCTGGACAGAGATCTCCGATGTTTTTCCCGGGATCTGCTGGAGCCACTCGCCTAGCTTGGGAGTCACCGCACCTAGTGCTCCGATTACCACGGGGACCACTGTTACCTTCACCCTCCACATCCTCTCGAGCTCTTCTCTGAGCCCTTGGTATTTCTCCAGCTTCTCATGTTCCTTCTTCCTGATATTGCTGTCATTCGGAACCGCTACATCGATCACTACGGCCGTCTTCTTCTGTTTGTCTACTAACATATACATATATATATACATATATATATACATATATACATATATGTATACATATATATATATGTACATATATATATACGTATATACGTATATACATATATATATATATATATATATATATATATATATATATATATATATATATATACACACACACATATACCAACTACCGACCAATAACCTGCCTCAGTACTACATGGAAGCTCCTGTCAGGCATCATATCGGCTAAGATGAACAGGCACATGGGTCAATACATGAGCGGGACACAGAAAGGGATTGGCAAGAATACCAGAGGCGCAAAACACCAGCTACTGGTAGACAGAACAGTCAGCCGAGACTGCAAGACCAGACTGACCAACCTGTGCACTGCCTGGATTGATTACAAGAAGGCCTATGACTCAATGCCCCACAGCTGGATACTGGAATGCCTAGAATTGTACAAGATCAATGGGACCCTAAGAGCCTTCATCAGGAATTTAATGGGGATGTGGCGTACAACACTAGAGGCCAACTCCAAGCCCATAGCACAAGTCACCATCAAGTGCGGGATCTACCAAGGAGATGCTCTGTCCCCACTGCTGTTCTGCATAGGCCTGAACCCCCTCAGTGAGATCATTAACAAGACTGGCTACGGATACCGACTACGGAACGAAGCAGTTGTCAGCCACCTCCTGTACATGGATGACATCAAGCTGTATGCCAAGAGTGAACGAGACATCGATTCACTGATCCACACTACCAGGCTATACAGCAATGACATTGGAATGTCATTCGGACTGGAGAAGTGTAGTCGGATGGTAACAAAGAGAGGGAAGGTAGTCAGAACTGAGGGGATTGAACTACCAGAAGGCAACATTGCAGACATAGAGGACAGTTACAAGTACCTGGGGATCCCGCAGGCGAATGGGAACCATGAAGAGGCCGCTAGAAAAGCTGCAACCACCAAGTACCTGCAGAGGGTCAGGCAAGTCCTGAGGAGTCAGCTGAATGGTAAGAACAAGATCCGGGCCATCAACACGTACGCCCTGCCCGTGATCAGGTACCCTGCTGGGATAATAGGCTGGCCAAAGGAGGAGATAGAAGCCACTGACATCAAGACAAGAAAGCTCCTTACCATGCATGGAGGGTTTCACCCCAAGTCCAGCACCCTGAGGCTGTACGCTAAGCGGAAGGAAGGGGGCCGGGGACTGGTGAGTGTCAGCACCACAGTCCAGGATGAGACAACGAACATCCAAGAATACATTGGGAAGATGGCCCCAACTGACCGAGTGCTCAGTGAATACCTCAGGCAGCAGAAACCCAAGAAAGAGGAGGGAGACGAGGAACCATCATGGAAGGACAGGCCCCTGCACGGTATGTACCACCGGCAGATAGAGGAGGTGGCTGATATCCAGAAATCCTACCAGTGGCTGGACAAAGCTGGACTGAAAGACAGCACAGAGGCACTAATCATGGCAGCACAAGAACAAGCTCTGAGTACAAGATCCATAGAGGCTGGGGTCTATCACACCAGGCAAGACCCCAGGTGCAGGCTGTGTAAAGATGCCCCAGAGACAATCCAGCACATAACAGCAGGGTGCAAGATGCTAGCAGGCAAGGCATACATGGAACGCCATAACCAAGTGGCCGGTGTACAGGAACATCTGTGCCGAGTATAACCTGGAAGTCCCGAGGTCAAAATGGGAGATGCCCCCAAGGGTGGTGGAGAATGACCGAGCTAAGATCCTGTGGGACTTCCAGATACAGACGGACAAAATGATGGTGGCTAACCAACCGGACATAGTGGTGGTAGACAAACAGAAGAAGACGGCCGTAGTGATCGATGTAGCGGTTCCGAATGACAGCAATATCAGGAAGAAGGAACATGAGAAGCTGGAGAAATACCAAGGGCTCAGAGAAGAGCTCGAGAGGATGTGGAGGGTGAAGGTAACGGTGGTCCCCGTGGTAATCGGAGCACTAGGTGCGGTGACTCCCAAGCTAGGCGAGTGGCTCCAGCAGATCCCGGGAATAACATCGGAGATCTCTGTCCAGAAGAGCGCAGTCCTGGGAACAGCTAAGATACTGCGCAGGACCCTCAAGCTCCCAGGCCTCTGGTAGAGGACCCGAGCTTGAAGGATAAACCGCCCGCAGGGGCGTGCTGGGTGTTCATATATATATACATACATATACACATATACACATATATATATATGTGTATATATATATATATCGATAAATATTTATATATAGATATCGATCGATGGATGATATCTATATATATATGAAACAAAAAATATTTTAAAAAATATCTTGTTTAGGATAATGCTATCTGCTAAATAATGCTAAAAAGTAAGATCAAATCTCAAGCCAGTTAATCCACAAGGAAAGTGAAAGTGAAACAAAAACTGCAGTAATTTTTCCCACACGGTGTTAGCATCTCATCAGCTTTTTTAATTATGAAAAGTAGCGTGTTGTATGATTAAAAAGTCAGAAATTGCAGGGACGATGACAGAGAGATGAAAAAACAGACAGCCACAATGACCTTTAAGGACTACAGAAAAAGTGGATAAACAAATACACTGACATGTATATTATATGGGCTGAGTGTGGCTTCATGCATGCGTATGTCTCTGCTTCACTGTGTGTATTTGACAGACGTCTCTGTCCCATCCTGTCTGTCTTTGGGCCAGGTGCTGCCTTGTGATAACAGCTCTACCCCCCACCTCTCCTTGCTTCCTTCACCTCTGCTCTCCTCTATCCTGGCCTGACTAAGTCTACTAATTCAACATGCCACCAATGAAAAGCTTGTTTCTGCTTCATCAGTCAGGTCTTTGGAGCTCATTCAACAAAAACATCCAGGGTAGAGTTTTAGGAGCTCATTCAGTGTGGCTATCTGAATTTATTTGCCACAGCTGACTCATCTACACTGCAGTACGGAGTTACAATCAGAATGAAAAATAGAGATGGCGAAAGCCTAATGGGGAGAGAACGGAGCTGCTGGTTGGAAGGAGGGTCACATAGACTTAATGAGAAGGAAAAGTATGTCAGAGGTGCTGAGGCACCAAGTCTGACATCTGCACAGGACTAATGTTGTACTGAGCAGATCCCAGGTGTGAATGCTTGGATACTGGATTTAAAAAAATGTTTTGCAATTGCTATTATTACTTTCATTTAGGCACCTGGTTGATTCTTGCAAAGGATTTCTTTTTGGAGTTTATTAGTTCCAGACTGAATCCCAAAAATTGCATTAAAAAGAGTTTAGATACTCTGCTTTTGTGTGTTCACGAGTGCTTGTCACTAATTACTTTACTCAATAATAAAGCCAAAGCTAGAATGCCCTAATCAGCCAAAAGAAATTGAAAATAACATTTGATATTTTCTTGAACCCCAAGTTATACTATGGAGAAAATTACTGGTTCATGACTAAAAAAAAAAGATATTGTGAGCTGACCTTATTTATTCTGATTCATGCAATGCAGTTGGACTGCTTTAAGCTTTACTTTAGATCCATTTTGTCTGCCTTGAAAAAAAGATTTTAATATTAAGGGACTTTCTGTTTAAATAAAGGTTAAATAAAGGTTATTCTGCCATTTCACCACACCAATGGTGTGCAGAACTGCCATGTAATTTTGCTGGACCAATGATTACAACCACTAATTTAAATTAGAGGTTGTGATACTTTTGGCGATGAACATTAAAATATGTAGTATGTGTAGCTTATATGAATACAAACACATTGTTATTATTTGCATTCTTTAAAGCCAGTCCTATACATTTTAATTTCACAAGAGACCCTAAACTGATTGTTCACAAACTGGATACTTAAATGTTATATCCTGTCACATTTTTGCTTATGTGAGCAGTCAGCACAAGCTCAGTGCATCTCCTTCTCCACCCCTTGGTTTTGCCATGATGGATAGAGCCTGCTGTTATCCTCCTTTTCTCCTCCTCTTCTCCTCCCTTTCCCCTCCCCTGCCCCTGTCAATAGCAAAGATTTCTGGTGAAGAGAAGAGGATTGAAAAGTGAGAAAAGCAAAGAGTGCAGCGGATACAGAGCCAATCCAAAGGAAAGGGAAAAGAAAATGGTAATAAGAGCATGGTAATGGGATGACAATGGTTGAAGACACAAAATAAGAACAAAACAAAAACCAAACAAAAAGTAAACGCATAACTCATCTTTTCTCTTTGCCGCTCAGAGAAACACCTTTAGTCTATGTGCCTGAGTGGTTTCTGACTAAGACTGGATATGACTGCCCATATGTGAAAGAGGCTGCACACAGCGCTGAACAGGACAAATAACGCCACAGTTCCTTGCAGTGTTTAAACAGACATTTATTTGTTAGGAAGACTGCAAAATTGTCTATATGTATGTATTTTTTTCTAAAGAACAAAACAAAACAAAAATCCCCTACTATAAATAAATCTATAACTTATAGGTCATTCATATCACATTATTCCAGTGAGAATATACACACATCATAGCATTTCCCACTGCATTTTCAATCCCCTATCTACTCCCATACTTCCCTCCGTCATCCAGATTCTTGGTTCCCTTCTTGCTGCCTTAACTTTTTACATTTAATTCCTATCAGTGCCTACTCTTTCCTCTCATCCTCTTCACTTTTTCTTCCCCCACATTTCTAACAAACTCCCTCTGCTGGCTTTGTTGCATCTACCTCCACCTTTTCCTCTCTCCCATTAGACTATCTGACTGAAGCTCTTATGTAACTCCACATTGAACTCTATAGGTATCTTCCATTTTCATCTCCTCCATGTCTCCATCGCAGAATACTTGTGATTATGGGTATACTAATATCTACTAAAACTGAGTCTCTATCTATATCTCTAAGTGATCAAATGTGTTAGACAACTGTCTTGTGGATAGCAGACACGACTGGGTAATATGTATACTTTTATTTTTTTGATGGATGACTGGATAGCTGAAAAATTGATTGGCAGGTTCACCGGCAAACTCTTGACTGGCTAGCTATCAGTCTTTCTGGCTCAGTGCATGTATACATTCTCAGATTGCTTATACAAAGATGTGTATCCATGCATATGTGTGTGTATATGAGGTTATTTGTGCATATCTAGTGCAACTGCTGCTTGTCTGTCTGTCTGCATGCTGGTTGCTTGATCTGTTTAATTTTCATATAAATTATTTCCTAAACTTCCTAAACACTGCTTCGCTCTGAGTGGAGGAGAGAAGAGGAGGTTGAGTAATTTCCATGTCTATAGACTCAAAATGTGTGTATGTATGTATATAGTACATTATTCCAATTTTTTTTTCTATTTTCCTATGCTGCTCATTATAACCCATCAGTAACTGTAGATATTTTGGTGACAGGTCTCCTGTGATGCCACCCACTACTTTTCATATTATGACAGCTTCTGGGAACAAATACACAAAAACAGCACATGGCATCATATCCTGTAGCTTAATTCTTAAAGCACCACTGGGGTCCTGGCAGCTTAGCCTCATCTATCTGTTAAAACTAACATTGCATTTGAAAGAGAGACTGTGGGAAAGTGAGTTAGCGGATTTTTATGTTTTCTGCACACATCAGTGACACATACGGCACGCTCACAGGAGTCATGAAAGTCACTTCTGTTTACACGCAGAAATCAGAATGCTTAAAATGTTTTAGCTGCAATACAAGTACAAAGTACTAAAGAAATCACAAAATTCTAGCACTACATTAGGCCATTTAAACAAATACATACAATAATAATCAGAATTATAAAATAATTACACTTTTGATATTGTTTCTCTGATGAATACAATAATCAGCATGTCATCTGATACTTGATACTTTCTACCAATGGGTCTTTATGGACTGGTAAATGGACTGTTTCTTATATAGTGCTTTTCTAGTCTGAGCACTGAAACCACATGAAGCAAACACTAAACTGAAGCACTCCATACTGAATAGTCTGTTTTGATGTAAAAAGAAGAAGGGCTGGGTAGCAATTTCCATCAGTGACACTCAGCATAATTACCAATAATATCTCCACAAAAGAAGCTCAAAATACAGCAACACACAAAAAAATATTACAATATTGGACTATGTCATTGCAAATGTTGTTTCTGGCTACAATAAGATTATGAATGGGATTTAAAATGAGCTTCCATACAGTGACTTTAAAACATGCTGTATGGACCATTAACTAGAAGGACATTGTTCTTTTTTTATCTCTGGATTTTAAATCCAGTTTTCAACTCTCTGTTCAGTTTGTATTGTGTTATACCCCATCCATGCCTTCTACTTTTCTAGCGGTCCCCTGAAATACTCATTATACAGACAGTTCTCTGTGATCTAATACGCCTCTGTTGCTTTCTCTATTCTCCATTGGAATATTTCAGTCTATCCCTCCCTCTCTCTTTCTCTCCATCCCTCCCACATGCCACCTCCATGCTGGAGGACTCATTATGCAGACCAACTCTCTCTCTATCTCTCTTATCACTCTCTACTGGAGTACTCATTACTGTTCCTATGTCCCTCACTTCTCTGTGTCTCCTTCTATCTCTTCCATTATATCTTAATGTCTGTATAACATACTCACACAGAGGCACACTGTAATGAGCACCGTAACTTCTGTTCTTTGCAAAACCAAGGACAAAAACGTACCTTGCCTGTCTTGAGTTAAAGTTATTATTTACAGACTTTTAAAAATGGCAAAATTACATGTTGTATTAGGAACTTTTTTTGAGAATTTGAGTTTACTAAGATCTACAGACACATCTCATCTTCTCAAAACAACGCACAGATACTCCACTCAGCAAGTCTAAAACATCTTGGCAAGTGATTCTGCAGAAATATATAATAATAGAGGAGGCTTCAGAGAAGACGTAGAGCCAAGAACACAAGCCTGGTAGGCAATAGCAAAGGATGATGAGTGCATTCTGTACCTATAAAACTTGGTCTTTGCCTGCCAGTTTGCAGGGCTTTCAGTTTCTCGGTGGCACAAGACTGCACACGAAGAAAGCCATCAGGGAGCTGTGATCAAGAGGTGTGACCCACAAGCCAGACATACAGCTTGGACTCAAGAATACCCCCTGCTGGGTTGTCAAAAATGGATGGGTGATGTTAAAATACCCCAAACATTCACTAACCTTCTGTCATATCCCCAGAGATGAGTTAACTATGAGAAATACAATAAATAAAACTCTAACAAACAAAAATTGTGTAAAATTTATCTTTAACATTGCATGTTGATTTGTATAAATTGTTGTATAAATGTTTGATATCACACAATAGATATGGCTAGTAGATCATAGATCACATATATGAGAGTGTTTGTTTAACCCAGAAGATTGGGGTTCTTATCTCATATGCGTCGTTTATGATTATTATTTTCTTGTTTGTTTGTTTTTTCATTATTTTCCAATTGTGTTATTAATCAGTGCTGATTAAAGGCTTAAACACCAAAATGACTTCTCCAGTGTGAAGAAAACATCATGAGTTGGATAAAATTGATTAAGAAACCCTCTTTTTGAACAGATTAGACACAATGTGACAATATTATTGTGTCCTGCGGTGGCCTGACAGCTCTGCTTCATGCTTTTGTTGGATACTAGGTTTGAAGACACCAGAAGAGATTTAACAGGCACGCCATTACATTTCCCTCCTTCAGGAATTCAACAAAAGTTAGCCTCTTCCCGCCTTCTGTTATTTCTGCAAAGTGATTTTGCTCACACTCCTTAGCACCCAGTTTAGAGAGTTCCCTCTGACCTGAAGCAATTAACTTGCATTATTTCAGGCATTTACTTCATGCTGGCAGAGATCTAGCATAGTGTTTTTGTATCAAGTACAAATTAAATTCATCAGATTGCCTCAGATTGTTTTATTACCTATTGCATTGTTCTACATTTGGACATTTTGTGGCCCTCGGTGACATCTGGGAATGTTATACAACTGAGAAATACAGAGGGTGTTTTTTAAGACTTAAAATCCATTGAAAGCCACAAGTCTAAATTAAGGAACTGATATTGAGATCAAATCATGGTGAAAAATCTTTAACACTTTATAGGCCACTCATCGAAATACTTGTAAATCTGTGTGTGTACATATGTGCATGTATGTGTGAGTGCAAGAGCATCTGTGCCTAACTGTGTGTGTAAGGTGTTTTTGCATATTGTGCTTTATGGGCAGATAAAGAGGAGGCAACTAATTACAATATGGCTGCTTATATTAATTATCTGACTCTATAACACAAATGATAAACTCATATTATTAAGTGAAACAGAGTAGGCAGGAGCATGGTTGAAACAGTCAATAACATGAGAAAGACAAAAAGTGAGCTACAGATTAAGTATAGACAACAAAATAAACAGGATAGATGGCAAACTAGTTATCATTTCCTATTCTTTAATTTTTGTCTTTTCTCACTCATTCCTTCTTGTCCCCATATTTCCATTTCCCCTCTTAATTTTCTCTTTCATTCTCTTCTTCCCTGAGAGATACAAGCAAACAAAGCTTTGCAAGCCCTGGAGCTCTGTGGTTTTCCTCTATAGGGGTTGGAATACAACACAGAATTGAGGCTACATTCAGAGCCAAAGATCATAAAGGAGATCAAACCATGTAACACACGCTACTTTAAAAAAATTCACTGTGTTTTTGTGTGTATGTGTTTGGAAGAATGTGTATTTGTTTGAATGTGTGTAAGCTGGAACATTTTTCGTTAAGTACTCCTAAGATTAGAACTGAGGGGGGTTTTACAGGGGAGAAGAAAAGACAGCAGAAAATGGAGTAAAGACTGGAGGCATCTCTGATGCCTTTGTTTTTCCAACAAGCTGCTCCAACAAATGTGTTTAACATCCATTTACAGTGTTATATCCCTTTCATACACATGGCCTAAAATGAAATTGTAGAACATCCTATTTATTCATTCTGCGTCTTTGCCAGTTTTGGAACTCTTTTTTAAAAATCTATACAGTATACTGAGTTGTAAAGCAAAGCAAAGCCTGAAAAAACTTAAGGGAAACGATGAACCATAAAAAATAAAATAAAAAATTACAGGAAAGAGAGAGGGATTGAAGAGGAAGAAATAAAAATAAAAAAAAATGAGACAAGTGGGTAGAAGTGGGGATTTTGCTTTGAATAATAGCCTATTCATCAGTGCTAATTTGCTAGGCTAATGTTCTCACTGAGCTTAATGGGGAGATTAGCCTGGCAAATTAGCACTGATGAACGAGCAAACATGAATCATGGTGGTCAATCATAGAGCCAGCCATGTATTCATACCATACTACAGCAAGGAGAAGCATCTGTTTAAAATGTGTTTTTAGTTCGAGTTCAGCAATTAACTGCCCTTAACGATCACACTGCCTTGCAATAAACGTGCAGTATAATAGCAATGGATAGAGACGCAGAAAGGGACCAAAATAACCAGCTGTACAACAATAACATGAACTGACATCTTTGCTTTCCCTACTTTGAACTTTAAATGAAATGGATTGGAAATGCATTAAAAAAATGCATAGAGAAAATAATGACATAAATGAAGCAGTTCTAATGGTTCTTTGAAATGCTAAATCTGCTACATATTAACTAAATGAGCATTTGCAAATTCTAAAATTAGTTTCATGTTGCATTTAGGTATGACATGCTGTACTACCAGGTTTGACAGAAGAATCTAAAGTGTGCGAAGAGTTAAGACAGCCTGCTGTTCCCTGAGGAACCGGCTCATTCTGAAATCTAAAGGGACTTCAGAGGCTCTTCAATTCCTTCATTAATAAGTAACATGATCATTAAAGTTTTACACATTTACAGTGTGTGAAGCTCTTATCCAGAGTGATTTGACAATGAATGGAATAGTAGAGCAAGCTTGAATTTCCCCGATCACAATATTACAAGCCATCCCTGGATTATAAGGGTCACAGCAACAGTAACCTGTGGCAGATTATTCTTGAGCACTTACAAAGATAGCATACAGAAGTTTAAAGTCAAGAAAGAATAGAAAAACAGTAAAAAGTGCTTTTTACTGTGTGATCAAGGATCAAGGAATTGTTTATTGTGAAGGTCCATCAAACTGTATCTAATCTATAGGGGTGGAACATGCCTGGAATAAAGAGTAACAGCCTTATTTTCCGGGCGGGCATCTTCGGTGATTGCACAGCTCAGAATCAAACTCATACACATCACTGGAGAAGTTTGATGGGAAATTTTGAGTCCAGATTAGCTGAACTTTAAGCACTCAACCATCACTTTATTTATTGAATTTTTTGCCTGAAATAATAGCTTCTTCTTTGGAGAGACATCTAAAAAAAACGTGTCACTACAACCAAGACGGAAAACATTTCGGCAGGTTTATTTTTGTCTACTGTGTTGGAAATATATTTTCTGCAACAACACATAGCCTATTACTGCCATGGTAGGTAAGCAATCATATGTGTGAAAAAAAAATGCTGTAGTTTTGATGGTGTTCACTGGCTCAGTGGGTAAGTACGACAGCCATTCAATAGCTGAATTGCTACTGAAAAGGAAAGAGGGGCACAGTCACACTTGATCAAGCACAAATAGGGTTCTTCTGTGAGGGAAAAAAGGGGTCAAAACTTGTCTTTTTATTTCCCAAGTACATGTTTTTAAATTCTGAAATACAAGATTTTAAGAATAAAAGTAAAGAAATAAAAAGAAGGAGTGAGTGTGTTCACAATTGTAGCATTTTGTAGGACAAGTTCTTGGCCTGAAAGCTGAAGCTGAAAGCCTAAGTGCTCTATTGGAGTGAAATGTTACTTTAAAGTCTTTAAGATAAGTTGGGACTTCATTATTCAAGATTTTGCATGAGAGTAGAAGGATTTTAAATTTGATTAACAGGAAGCCAATGAGGAAAAGCCAGCATGGGAGAAATATCCTCAGTCTACCTGAGCAATGGATCAGCCTCATGACCCACACTCGTTCTACCTTAGACTGTCGGTTTAAAGCGTCGTGTGGATACTGATGCACAGAAATAAACGGACTGGTTCTTATATAGCATTTTTCTACCTTAGCACTCAAAGTGATTTATACAATATGTCTTATTCACCTATCCATACAAGTACTGTTTTATGCTTAAGTGTGTTCTATCTAACATTCACAAAAGCTTTGGTTTATTATCTTGCCCGGGGATATTTCCGATTAGTAGATGACCTGCTGTACGTCCTGAGCTACAGCCACACCAAACATGAATAAGATAACAATAGAAAACGCAACAAAGACGGTCACTGATTGATGGTTCTTCCAGTTTCTTTGTTCTCTGGTGGTGCAGCAGCCCCGCTGAACTACACATGTGAGTCTGTGCACTACTTACATCAGACTAATCAATAAACAATGCAAGCTTTTATGGTGATCTTTCCCTAATCATCATGAAAATTTCCAGTATAATTTTTGCATGAAAGTTGTCACTGATTTTATTTCAAGTCTGCAATTCACATAGTCCTGTGGCAGTCACCATGGTGTCTGGAAGCTCATATGCATGACAGCAGTCATGTTCACAGCATAGATTTTACTCAATAAATTAACTAAGAACTAAAATGAAACAAAAAAATATATATATATATGAAAACTATTGTGCTTGGTTTTATGGATAAATAGAAGAAAAGGGTTAGAATACGAACGGGGTATGTTGGACAAAGGATGTTGAAGATGGAGCTACCAACGAGAAGCAAAAGAGGACAAACTAAAGGAGGTTCATGGATGAAGTAAAGGAACACATGGTATGACAGAAGAGGATGCTAGAGATGGTGTCAGATGGTGTCATATGATCCACTGTGATGAGCCCTAACAGGCACAGCTGAAAAAAGTAGAATATATGATGTTGAAAACAATTACAACATGCTCTGCTCTGCAGCTCTTGGTTGGTTTTTCACTTCGGATTTCAACTGATATTTATGCTGTCCAAGGATCATTCAACATCGGAAAATGCCAAGCCAGATTTCCTGAATACTGCCACATCCTGCATTTCAGCTGCAGGGAGATACGGACCAAGAGTGTCGGCAGCATACAGTCCAGATTTCTCCTCTGCCCTCCAGGACTGGGAATGTGATAAGGAGAGAGCGAAATGGTGCACAGAATTTAATAGGTCTGTGCTGCTGATTTGAATGTTTATGATAACATGGATCTGCAAGTAAAAGCGTGACATGTGTGTTAGTTAAGGCATTATGTAAAACAATTCCTCAAAATTAATTTTACAGTTTGACTTCAATTCACCACGTCAGCATCCACATTGCCAGTTTTTACATCTCCAAATAGGGTTATGCTTATGGGTAAGACTGTCTGTGCAATTGCGCACATTTTTCCATCTTTTGTTTTTAGAAATGCCAAGGTGGTTTGCAGAGATGTGCACATCTTTCTAACCTTGTTTTGTGCATACACTATATTTATAAATGATACCCCTGAGGTATATGTTTAAGAGTTGCTCATTTCACCAAAATCTGGTCTGGAGAACAGTGTTTCCACATATGGAATATACAGTATGTTTCCACGTGTTGTTTTAGAAGATGCAGTGAAAAAGAGAAAATAACAAGTAAAATATCAGCAAATGAAGAACCATGAAACACAACACTGAGTCCAGGATTACAGACTCTATGTAACACAGGTTCATTTATGAGAGAGGGGTAACACACAGAGACAGATAACCATTCATACTGAGATTCACACATATGGGCAATTTAGAATCACCAGTTAGCCTAACCTTGCTAATTGCATGTCTTTGGGCTGCGTGGCAAAGTCTGAGTACAGGGAATTATTTTTTGCTACTGAAAAGGAGGTGTGTGTCCTTACCATTGGCCGTGTAAACATGTTTATATATTTTACACACACACACACACACACACACACACACACACACACACACACACACACACACACACACACACAAAGAGTGCAGAAAGAAAAGGAAGGTATACTAAAAGGGAAATAAGTACTGTGAGGAGCAAGTTTGTATAAATTAAAAATGAACAGAATGAAAATACATATGAAATGTTGACCATATGAGCACACTATTTCCACCAGAAAGTCTCTGAAGCATGGAATGATTCCACAACAATGGAGGACCTTGTAGATAACAGTGCACAGAAAGAAGTACACTTTTCTGATAAAAATGCATTCACAGATCCAGTTTAAAGCTTTCTTCATTGCATGAGTAAAGTGAGTAATGAAAACAGCAAAATGATTTATAACAATAGGCCTTCTGGCAGAAGTCCTTAAAGGATTACTGGAAATGTAGTGACTTTTGGCTTTTGCATTGTATCTCTGTGGCAGAGTACCAGGGTGGGTCGTATTATTTGAAGAAGTTTTGCAAATGTCTTAGACAGGTGAGAGGATGAGAGACAAATTATTGAAGCTCAGTCCCAATTAAAGCTTGCAAAAACTAGTGATGCAAAAGCTGTACCAATATCAAATGAGTGTGGATATCAAGAGTGCCTTTGGCCCACCAAATTAGTATCCACTGGCTTTCATATTTTTCCTCCCGTTGTTTTTCCCGTTTACTAAAACGCAATGACGACCTGCTTTTTTTGGTTTTTGGTTTTTGAAAAGGGGCTTTGACACTGTGCTGTTTTTAATCAACGCCAAATCAAATTTTTAACGCAATTAACGCATCTGGAGTGCAGAATGACTCAAAATCCCTGAAATGTTTCTGTCAACGCATTTCAGGCAGTTTGTCCGAGTTACCTTCGCACATGCGCAAATGGGCAGTTGATCTGGTAGTGACGGGCAGCTGAACCAATCAACACATTATGGACGATGATAAACATTCCTTGTTTCAAGGACTTGAAGTGCCTCCCGAAGAGTGACAGAGAGAGTGTACTAATATATATACATATATATACATTTATACATATACATACATCACACTTATCCTGCTACACAACACATAATGTGTTCCACAATAATTCCCTTTTGGAGTAGAAGCCAAAGTGCAGCCGCAGTTCAGCCAGCATGCAGTAAAACCTGCGACTTCTACAATGGGAACATCTGTAGCTTATTTCAAGTGGGTCCCAGAATAATAAAACAGACAATATGTTTTCATGAGCCTGGGTCCCAGGCCAAGATACTAAAAAAAGTGGAAGGAAAAAAATAGCTTCAGATTTTTCATGAATAAAAATATCAACTTCTTCTCCCCCATCTTGTTAAAATAAAAACAAACTTATCCCAATATCCTTTTTATCTCCTGGGGTAACTTAGAGGTAAATGCTCAAGCACACTGAAAAACACACACGGCCACACACACACAGCACTTGGTTTAAAAGGAGCTACTCATGCAACTGGTACATCCTCAGCACAGAGGAATACAAGAGCAGCATAGAGGAGCTCTATTTCTAAATGGGGCTCTTCTATCCTGCAACAAGGAGTAGCATGAACAATAAACACAACACAATAACCGGCCACGCATTTCCATTATAAGCATCCCTAAGTCGGCACTGGCAGAACCAAACTCAAAGAGTGGTAGAGCCACGGAAACAACACGAAGAAAAGAGACAGGAGGGATATTTTGTTTGAAGAGAGAGCTAAACTAAGACATGGCCACATGTACGTGTGCAGAAAGGATCATCATCATATCAGTAACTGAGCTTAAAGGTCAACAATGTTTAAGTTTCAGTTCAAACACACACTGGTACACAAACACGTTAATTACAATATCAGTGACAGTGTCAATCACTTTGGAAGTGAGACTGCCAAAATAGGGTGCTATCTCCTTCTCCCTGAGTCTATTCCTTGCTTCTCTCCCTCTGAATTTTTTCTTACCTCTGTCTGTTTTCCCTGCCCTGACACACATGCACAGTCCCATAATGCACAAACACTGGCGCTATCTCGAGGCTGATGGCTGTCACCTTTGTGTATTCAGCCTCTTTCAGGAGCCAGCAATGCAAATAACAGCCTCATGAATATTCAGGACAGAAAAAGATAGAAGGACGTAGAGAGAGGGGGAGAGAAAGAGAGAGAGCGAGAGAGAGAGAGAGTAAGGAGAAGCAGGAAAGCTAAGTGATGACAGGTAAACTATGGAGAGAAAGTAAGGACGAATGCTGTAGACAGAATGATAGCAGGGGCTGGATTAGGGGAATAAACACATAGTGATTGACAGTGTGGGTTAAATAGAACCGAGTAGGTGTTTGATGTGTGTATGTGTTGGTCATGGACTGTTAACCAGTTTACCATCTTTCCTACGTCTCAGGGGGATTTGAGAAAGTGAAAAGGTGGCAATGGCTGTTGCAATGAAGGAAAACATATTTAACAGGTACAACTGTTTAACAGTTAAAGTGGCTCCATAGCAAAAGATGTCTGTTTCAATTCTGGAAGGAAACACAAGTCCCTTTGGGGTTGTGTCAGAAATTGCATCTGGTGTTTATGACTACATAAACTTCACTTAATTCCCTGTACTTTCCTGGCAACGTTTTATAAATCACCACTGTGTACTGACAATCACAGTCTTTCACATATGCATCTCTATTGAATGCACCTTGTCACCTTGGTACTGTAGCACAACTCCTGAGGTCGCTCAGGCAAGTCATTGTGGTGACCTCTCGTAACACACACCCACTGATGTGCCACTGAAACAACACCGAAAGATCTCTTTCTGCGTCTGCACCCTAACAAATCTATTGCCACTCCTGGTTATGAAGATGAAAATGACATGTTGCTTTACAGAGAATAAAAAAAAGTGGGATTTATTTTTCATCTGAGGAGCATTGTGTTCCTTATTCTTTCAACTCGCAGCAGATCAAAGCTGCAATGTGTTTTTCTGACTACTAGTCAAAGCAGTCAACCTTGACTTTATGTTGTTAAGATTAAAGACTTAGCAAAGAATAGCTTCCTTACACATCCATCAGTGTGGGAAAATTTTGATCCTTTGGATAAACATGATGAAAGCTGTCTTCAGCACTCACTTGTAGGTTTTGGACAGGAATTTTTTTTTAACTGTGTTTATTTTTTGACATTGCTAGCCTGGCAAATTGTTAATATGCATGTGTGTAAATTTGTAAGAATGATTGATTGACTGACACAGACTAACACATATACACATATTAGGACCATAGTCCATGCAATAAGTACCAGTATTAGGAGCACTAAAACATAATCAAAGTATATCCATAATGAGTATATTGTAGGGTTGAGACTAAATATAGAATCGATCTTGTTAAAAGGCATTTAGCGCAATGAAGTTCATATTTTATCCAACCATAACCTTGATCTAAGCCTAGCAAAGTAGTGTTGTTACCTAAAAGAAAAAATTAAAGCTAAGTAATGACTGAAACTTCATGTAAGATTAAAATATGATCAAAAATAATTCAAAGTCTAAAAATAACCCAAAAACTTGGCACAGAGGATCAGGAAGTCAGATCTCTTGAAAGGAAGCTGTTTTCGTCCTAACTCACAGACCTTTTAACACTTGTTCATGTCTAATTATCCAGTCAGTAATGCAACAAGACAGTTAATGATTATATATGAAAAAGATGTATATAGGGACAAGAAATATATCCAAGTGACTATGGAGAATTAGACTTGTGACCTCTAATGTGATACATTTTCCTTCAGGCAGTTTGAATACATGAAGGATTTTTTTCTTCTCACAGTATGCATGAGCGCATGGCAATTCAAGCAGAGAATAGGCTAAAGAGAGATATACAGTATCCAAGTGGAGGTACATGCTGTCTGGAGCTCAATTTAATGGCTAAGGTGATTATTTAGAGTGCTGTGCTGCCTCTGCAGAAGCACAGACTGAAATAGAGAATGGACAACAAAAGTGATCTCTGATCTAAGGGATGTAAAAGATTTCCTTTAGCGGATATGATAAATAGACTAAAAAAAAGATCTAAGCACAAAGGAAGACAGCAATACAGAGAGATGGCTGGAAAAAACGGGAGATACTCGGGTGTAGTAAAATGTTTAACATATTAAAGTTAGAGGTGCAGATGTCTTATTGAGTATATGATTTTCATTTTACTTCACTCTCACTAAATAAAAAAAGTGATTTTTTGTAATAAAATTTAACGTAGTTGGAGAACTAAAGTGACTTTTTTAACTAATTAAGTATGTATCTATTTGTTAACTGTTTATCCTGGCTGGAACTTATTTTACTTATTTTATAGTGGAAGACGGGGTACACCCTGGACAGGTTGCTATTCTATCACAGGACCAACACAAACAGAGGTGAAAAAGCTACCCACTGTAAGCAAGCAACCTTAAATCTTAAACTATTTATATCATATTCAGATTTTTATATTTCATTCTTTTTGTCCCCAGAAGAGAGGTGGGTCTTCATAATGTGACTGAGTAATTTTATTAGTATTTGCCACACTAATCATATGCTTTATATTTACTCAAAAGCATCCACACACTCGCACAGATATACACAGTTCAGAAAATACAACTGATTCTGCCTTCATCCTGGTGAGAGAGCCTTTGAGGTGAAATCGATGGTGGAGCTTTGTGGAATAAAGGCATGCTCGGCATTCTGTGTGTGTCTGTGTGTGAGAGAGAGAGATACAGAGGGTATGGTGTGTATGTGCAGTGTAACCACCAGAGAGGACAAGCTGGTCCTTAGAACTACATCTCCCCTCTGATCCTAGGAAAAATCCACTAATCCCTACACATACACAAGCAAACACACACAGAAACAACAAATGGGAAAATAATTAAACCAGCAAGTAAACTAGGAAACAGGAAAAAATATAAAAACATACACAGTAAAAATAGATAAGATTTATGCAAAGATGAAATATAGTGCATGTTGGTTTTCTCAAGCCACTAAAGTGACAGCTTTATGTCCGTCAGACATAACAGATTTCCTTATTATGTCCAAACCTTATTCAATGTCAGTATAGCAGGGCTGAAAGAAAAGTGATGACAGTGAAGAAGCAATGCTTGTTTTCTTTGGCACTAGATATTACATATAATATATGACCCTTAAGGTCCAGTTAAGCTGCATACTTGTCTCAAACTTAGCACAAAGGAAGAGAACATTTATCTTCTTAAAATCAGATTTGCAGCCATTATAAGATATTTTGAGTCATTGAAAAAAGGATTTTGTTTTTCTTGAAAGCTGCTTAAACCTGACATTTGTTTAGGATGTGTGGGTTGATGTTGCAGCTTTAAGTGTCAGTTTCAGCACTGCTGTAATTGGTGAGCATACTACAGGTTTAAAAAATGTGTACATTTTACACATTGTATTCTGGATTATAATTACGACTTGAAAAAACCCCATCGTCCATACTGAGTTCCAGATCGCTTACTTGAACATTTCTTCACCTGAACAATTAAACCAAGTGAATGCTTGCTTGATTCGCAGCTGTTGCACAAGACAGTGGAGCTGGAGTACGTCCAACCACAGGACTAGGATTGTTTTGTGAGAAGCAACTAAATTAATTTCAAGCTGGTTGAACTTTCAAAATAAGACCAAAGTGTGGCTAACAGTGTGAAAAAAACTGAAATGTTTCTAGATCAGACTTTCATTGTTACCTTTTTCACTTTTAAGTAAAAGTAGTCAGGATACTTCCTTTCCAATTTCCAGAAAAGCACACCTTTGAATTGGTCTATGGATTAAGATAAAATAAACAATATACAGACAACAGAAGCAGAAAGAAAACTTCTTTCCCTTTCAGTAATCTATCGCTGTCTATCTACATTTCACACACGCGCGCGCACACAAGGCATTTATCCCCTCATCAGTAATCATCTCACTAATTAGCTAACCAAACAACGATAGCACAGTTCAAGATGACAGCTTTTTAATGAGGGAGATACTAATCACTTTGACCCTCAGCCTGTCAACATTCCCACTGATGAAAAATGCTGAAATGCTCAACTAATCATTGATTCAAAGCATCAAAATGCTATGACAAGGGTTTCTACAGATTTAGACGATATTAAATACTTTTCGTTGAATGCTGACTGAATTGGAGCTGCGCCGAACATGAATTCATCATCAAGTTTTGCCCTGATTTTCCGCCTTTTGAAGTTACAGGCAATGCTGTCACTGATTAGTGAGCTAAGAGATTCTAACTAATTTGCCTGGTTTGATTTTATTTTTTATTTGAGCAATTTTCTGTTCTGCTGATCTCAGATTTAATCAATTAAAAAGTAAGTTCTTGATTTGTATCATTTGTTACTTAAGGGTGCAAACCATATCGTAGAGACTGCAACAATAGCTTAGATTAACAAAATATACTCTGGGTTGGTTCAAGAGTTTGTCCAATAACTCTAATTGCCTTTATGCACAAGGCAAAAGAAACAGCAGAAACAAGGCTGTGAAAGAGCATCCATCCCGAGGAAATGGCCAGATAGAATGTGCAAGCTTTTATCACAACCTATAATTATATTTTAAAGTTGAGCAACCTCTAACAAAGAACATAGAACAATGTGTTCTGGTGCTGGCACAGAGGAGGATGGAACTTGGCGTCACAGAAACTGGGGAAAATAGGTTTGTAACATGGGACTACCCTTGAAAAAACATAGCATACAAGGCCAACCATTATCCAAACTTTTTACAGTGCTGTTTACAGAAATAATTTTTTACAGACATTTGGATAAGTCCTTCTCACTCATGGGAAGAAAATAGACTGGAAGTCTAAGTAAGTAACAGCCACTTTAACTGAAGACACTGATGTAGTAAAGGAAATGAAAACAAAAGACCAACTTGAAACACACTTGAAGACCAGTAGACACTGGAAAAACACCTAGAAACACCATAGCACAGATTGCGTGATCAAAAACAGACAATGTTCACCTCTGCTGTCTACATAACACTCTCTTTTTTCTGATCTGATACATATGACCTTAGTCTCCTCATTGTGTCATTTTAAGGATGTGCCATTTAACAAAAAGCATGCTGGAAGAAAGAGGTAAAAAGCCCAGAGTAAAGAAATGAAACCCGTCAGCGAGCACAGCATTGAAGATGAGTTACCTAAATGAATGTGCAGCTAATAAGATGGAAGTGAAAAATAGTGACATAACAAGATAGAGAAAAAAAACTTATGACAAACAACCCATCTCAAATTTGTAAAAAGAATAACACAATGAGCACAAAAAAAGACTGGCTTCTTTTTTCAGGTGTTTTCTCCTCCCCATGTTCTCCTCTTTGCCTTTCAGAAATACAGGCTAAGGCACAAAGAGTCCAAGAGTCAATTTATGCTTGACCCATTATCACAGAGTTCTTTGATTGTTTATAAAAGCCCAAGCTTGCGCGTGTCAAAAACTAATTAGAAATTCATCTAGCATGTCTGTTCTGTTAATTGATGATGTTTCGTTTCACTCAGTCACATGGTTAATGAGCAGACAGTTGCTCTGTGAAGGGGAGTTTGAGAAAAACATTTGTCAAATGTCTGTTTCTACACAACAGTATTTTTTATATTTTGAAAAAAAAACTAATATTAAAAAAAACTGACTACTTGAAAATTGAATGATGAGAAAGTGGCTGCTAGTTATGTTTAAAATATGAGCAAGAGCCAACTGGGTTCCAGCCCCCTGGTGAACCTGAATTGGATAAGTGGAAGAAAATGGATGGATGGATAGATTTTTACTTCTAATTTTCTTCTTAGTCCATAAAAGGATATTAACGAACTCAAAGCAGCATGGTAGTAACAACATTACACACCGAGAGCTATCTATTTTAAAACCACATTGGATGTTCAAAGAGAAGTTGAGTGATAACAGAGATGTATCTGGTGAAACCTTTAACTTTGTTTAAATGTAGTCAAAGTAGTAGAAAAATGAAACATTTAAAATGACCAGAGTAAAAGCTATGACTGGAAAAAAGAACTGGAGGAGGAAAACTTGGCAGTGTAACTTAATCAGTACCACACTTTTAGACAGTTTGAGCTCATTGTCTGTAGACATGTAGTTTCTTCCCAAACTGACAGAATCATGTATGGTTATGTGAGACTACAAGCTCAAGGCCAGTTGATACAGGAAGGATGCCCAGTCCAATTTAGTTAACACATGCTGCCTCTTGTCACTGGGCCTTCCATCGTATTCTTAGTTAATTTTTCAGAAGTACGAAGAAGAAAGGCAAGTGAAATGCTTTACCTTCTTACCCATTTCTCTTAAGACTTTTCTAATAATTTTCTTTTTCATTTCTTCCATTTTCTAATATTTCTCACTCTTGTATGTCTCTCTCACTCCTTTTCTCTCCGTGTCCCTCCATCTCTTCAGCAGTTTATCATAATCACATCACCTCAGCGTAATGCAGCACACTTAAGGCTTATTATGTGTCGTACACATACATACTCACACACCCGCTAACGCTCACGCACAGGAATGAAATCCACTTAAGCCTTATTACATGTCTGACTCTGCGTCTAACATGGGAGATTATCCATTGAACTGTTTGCTTGGGCAAAGGGCAAGACTTGCAAGTAGGACACACACACACACATATAAACAGGCACATTTCTCAACTGAGACATAAAGATAGGAGATAAGTGCAATATGTAAAATAGAAGTTGGACGTTTTTCAAACGTGGAAAAATGAGTGGACAAACCTAGGAGAGAAAAAACACTGAACGGAAGCAGAAACAAAGCATAATTCGAGATAGCCACAATAAATAACAGGAAAGGAAAAAAGGAAAGGATGATTTTTATTCCATACACTTTCTTTCCATAGCAGTACCAGGCACAACTGCATACCCACAAGACAATGCATAAACATACACACAACAATGGTGTTCCACGATGAAGGCAGAGATAAAGTGTCTGTAGGGGGAACCAAAACATCACATCTCATCACTTCAACAGGTAAGTTTGTGTTTTTTGTGTTTGGGTGTGTGCTTCAATACACACTTAATGCACACATAAAACAAACATCATCAGTATGCATGAATGTTCATATGATGTATGCGTGTATTCATGGCAGAGAGAAATAACACTGGATGTTGGTGGAATATTTATTTCCCTCTGTGTCTGTGTGTGTTTGTCAGCAGGTAGCAAGACAAGTGGCATTGCACTCTGGCCGCCTCTTGTTTCCTTCTGTGTCCTAAGATCAACTTCACATTTGCTGTGCAAAGAAATGCACAACTTTAGATATAGTTGTATCTGTAAGGAACATGTGTCAAACTGACTTAGATTATAGTGTTAAAGGTAGAGTGTGTAAAATCTCACCACTAGATTGCAGACTGTAGTCAACTGAATTCTGTTTTCTCACATCAAATTCAAGTGCATAATCTAAATGTAAGTGAAACAACTCTGACTGCTGTTCATCTGTGGTGAGTGTAGGCTGTCACTTCTCTGTTTACCTGTCAATGTAAATCGAGCAAGTAAACCTACGAGTTCTTGTCTACTTTGCATTTGATGCACTACGTAAGTGGCCAGTCTTTAGTCACATACATAAAACACAATTGGGCAGAAAGCTTTATTCAAAAAGCAACAGGATAGCTTCCACAAACTGGTGCAGGTGGTTATGTATTTTTAATCTATTAATTCTAAATGTATTGATTTGTTTGAAGATATAAGAACACTGATCTATAACATCTTTTCATCATAAAATAACCTCAGAAACTGTATTTTTGTATTTTTAAAATGCTTAGTTAAACTAACAATGCATATGATTAGCATGCGACTATATTTCACTTGTCATCTTAATGTGGGGATAGGTTAATTGGATAATCCAATCCGAATGTGCGAGTGAATGTGAGTGTGAATGGTTGTCTGTCCCTGTGTGTTGGCCCTGCGACAGACTGGCGACCTGTCCAGGGTGTACCCCACCTCTCGCCCTATGACAGCTGGGATAGGCTCCAGCGCCCCCCACAACCCTGAAAAGGATAAGCGGAAGCGAATGGATGGATGGATGGATCTTAATGCATTTTTCACTGATTTTCTATCTCTCTCTTCAACTATCGGTCCTAACCCTGGTCTTTACCTTAGCCATAACCTTTATCTGGTGTCATTTGATGCTGTCAAATGACATGTGAAAAGGTTAGGGTTAGCATGCATCTCAGGGTTAGGATATTGATGGCATGGATAATGCATAACAATAAGGTGCACAATGATTTGGGATGCCATTTCATGACACCAAACTGCCAATACCAACTGCCAGTTAATTTAGTTAAAATAAATAATATTTGGGGGCTGACCATTCATTTTGACTAGAATCAGACGGTAACAGTAAAGTGTTTCATAAACAGTTCTGTCATTACCAGCTTTGCAAGCTGTTATTGTTGAGCCAACTAGGCAGGGCTTTTATGTCCCTTAGTTAATGCATAAAACCCCAGTAACACAACTCTGTGTCCTGCCTCCTTATGGTGACTCTGAATGTGTATAACCAGTGTTTTACCGACTCCCCTGCTAGCCTTGTTGCAACTGTTCATGTGGTGCAAATTACTCAATTGTGTATGCCAACCATTCCAAAATATCTCTTAATAGCGTAAGTAAACAACAATAAACTTTGGTGGCGGTTAAAGAGGAACTATCACATTAAGTGTAAATTGATGGTAAAAGGATTTTGACTTGCTTAATATCAATCTCAATTTTGAATGTCTGTGGTAGTAAATATGTCCCTTGATTACATAAATCAGTTTACTTAACATAAATGGTCCAAATGTGCAGTACAAAAAAAAAAGGAATTAGGCATCAAGTTAGATCACCTGCTGGAAGTATATATATATATAATCAGTTAGTCTGGCTGTCTTAAACATGGCAGTTCCCAAGCCCGAGTTATGTCCAACTGCACACATGTAAGAATAAAGGTTCTTCTGGCTGTTCACTCGTCTCCCAAGACTCTCCACTGCAGCTGGAACCACATTTTTGATTTAACACAGATTCTTTTTTGGAAGCTTGGGACTAACACTAAGAGTACGATACCTTATGACCCACTGAGGGCACGTTTATGTCTTGTTCTGATTTTGAACTGAGGATTTTTGCATACAAATGCAAATGTGCAAACCACGCCGTGCAGACATTATTGCACCATGTGAAAGTACAGCAGATAATTGTCCAGTGAATTTGCAACGAGTAAATGGATGTCACACATGTTGCCTCCTGAAAGCTCTACTCAGGCAGCAGCCCTGTCTAAAGCAAACCGATTGTTTCCAGTTGTTGGATTCTGAGGCTGACTATCTCTTGCTATGTGTTACATGTGAGAAAACACAACTACAAATGTTTGACTATCCTGATATTCTCCTGATACATGAGTGGAAACAGCTCAAGACACCTTACTTACCAGAAAATATCTTGAGGCAACACATCGTTTGGAAATGTGCATCAGCTAAAGCTGTTCCAAGTACTTTTTGCTGTCCAGCCTTCACTAGCTAAATCAAATGAAATCCTTTGAAAATGTTAAAACACAGTAAGCCAGGCCTAATGTGACAAAGGGAGTCATAACATGGTTCACAAAGCTCCCCAAAATATCCTGAATTGTTTTAACCCTCGTAGGAGTACAATTTTATGGTAATACTACAGCAAGCCACATCAATGTGTGTTGGGATGTACATTAAATAGAATGATAAATTTGCACATCTATCATTTGTCAGCCTGAAATCCCTAAAGACAGTGAAATGATGAGGCAGAGACTGAATGCAGATCTCCATAATAGCTCAAGATCAGGGGTTATAAACGTTATGTCAGCAGAAAAGATTTTATTCCCCCTACAAACAGCCACCTGAAAACATCCTGCTGCTTATGTCAGAACAAACGTAATGTAGCTGACCTTGCATGACTTTTTTTTTACCTTTTATTATACTTGTCTCTCTTCCCAACCTTAAGTCCCTCAGTGTTACCCTTTCCCTTTCCTGCTTTTCATTTTCAGTGTTTTCTTTCCTCCTTGGCTCACACATGAATATTCATGAAGTTGTTATTTGCATTGCTGGCTCCTGAAAGAGGCTGAGTACACAAAGGTGACAGCCATCAACCTCGGGAGGCGGCGGTGTTGAAAGAAGAGAGAGAGCGGATGGGAAGGAAAGAAATAAGTGAAGATGACAGAAAAAGAACCAGAGTGAAACTGAAATGCATATCAGAATGACAAATAAAAACGAAGCCAGACGATAAAGTGAAAGTGTATGCATTCCCACCTCAATGTAAACTGTTCCGTATTTGAAGTTGTCTTCATGTAGATGGCAAAAGCCACTGTTCTGCCAAGCCGAACAGGACTGGGAGGCTCCAAAACTTCCACATTGTCATCTAATTGTAGTCTTTCTCCTTTGGCAGAAACAGGGCCCATGCTCATTGCAACAGAACCAACTTTCAGCATGTCTTGAAGACCTTCATCCACTAGGGTGCTCCACTGCCCCCCAAGGCCCATAGCCAGACCACCATGTGGCCCAGGGTTTGCACTTGGAGCTTTCCATGGCTCATTAACAGTGGAGGGACACTCTTCACCAGCACCTTCCACTGGTATAATTGAGTAATACACATCCACTGATGGTAGCGCCACTTCAGGAGGTCTCTTTCTCACTTGTGGTGGTGTAAACCAAGCTGGGGGAATCTCCAGACGGACAACACAGATACCAGATGGTCCCATGAGTCGGCAGCCTGCCGAGGGTGCTGCTTCACTAGTGTCACGGATGGCCAAGGCCCTGATGCATGGGAGGAGGGATGATGGAGGTGGTTCAGGCTCATCCCAACGCCGCCCTACCAGGTAAAATAATACCTGAAGAAGAAACAAAAGCCTATAATGTCATAATGGAAAAATCTGGACAGCTAGTAAGACGCAATCAAAGACTATAAGTTATCTGTCTCTCTGTTTTATAAAACCATTTTCTTCCCTGTCATTCACAGATCTCAGATATTCGTCTATTCATTAAAGCTGGGCAACTTAATGTTTTTATGTTGTATAAGCACTGGACCAAATTACTGTGTGTAAAGGGTATTTCTCCTGGTGATAAAGTGATAAAGAATTATCACCTGACTCTGCAGCCTCTTAGCTCATTGGTTTAATTTTCTGAACCACAGCTTTATTGTTTTGGCTTACTCTCACTGCTCTTACATTTCCCTGCTGTATGGCACAAAAAATGGGCAACTAGCCTATGAACATAATGGAGTATTTAGCTGCTACAGAACTGTACTGTTTCCTTTCAGAATTTGAGGAAACCATAACAGAGAGGACAGAAATTGAATATGGGAGCTTCTCCAATCAGATGGATATAAATATGATAAATACTAATATCCTTCCTTTCTCCCAAATATGCAAACATGTGTTTGCTGAGATGCTTTCTAGTTCAACTTTACTCCCTACCACCCCTAGTGGCCAAAAAATTTGAAGCAAGTTTAACAGGATAAAAAAAAAACATGTCTCTAAGAGCAGGTGCATTTACATTGTTTTCATTGAATAATAAATTGAATCAATTTTTAAGTATTAAATAAAGCTGAATGCAAGCACATACAGGTAAATAAATTACCAAATGATGTAACTAGTGCTTCTTGATTCTTGAATGGGTAAGTGTATTGTATGTGAAGCCTCAAAGTTAAGTCAGTATATGTTTGAAAAAACATATAAACAATATAAAACAATACAATACCTGTATCCAGGGCCTTGTTGATCCCACTTTAGGCACAACTACCTGACCTTTGACCTTCCAGTTCAACGTCACACGGTTTGTTGAAAGGAGCAGGTGTGGTGGTGGACCTTGAAGCAATTCCACAGGGATTGGCTGCTCAGTGCTCAGATTTCCATAACTGCAGTTTACACTTGGCAGAGAGTGTGGGGCAGAAATGCCTGGTTCTAGCTGGTGGAGAAAGAATGGCTCAGTCCGTGATGATAGGCTGCCATTTCGCATAACCTCCTGATTGGCTTCTCGCAGGAAGAAGGCGGAATCAGCACCACTTAGTTGGCATTGGACAGGGAGGTAGGTGGGAAGAGAGGAGGAGAAGTGGGACTGGGAGATGTCCGGCCCTCCGCCTGGTCCACCGCCTGCTGCTACTGAGGGGCTGTCAGACACTGATGAGAGATGGGTGATAAATGAGGAAAATGAGAAATAAGGAGAAAAAAGCATAAGAGAAAAAGGATGGAGACAAGAAAAATGAAAAGAAAATAATTAACAACATTAGAATTATAAAAACACTCCTTTCATTAAACAAATATCTAATGTTTACTGTTTACAGCCTCAGTTTTTACAGAAATCCAAAGCAGCTAATCATCTGCCAACATAAATTCAAGTATTTAAATGCAAGGCTGACTGGGCTGTGTTATCTATTCATTTTTACATTTACTGATATAAACATATGCACACATCAATTAGCTTTTCTAAATAAATCATACGTGTTAAAAACCACCAACACAGATCAAAATACACTGTATTTCTCTATAGTTTCTTTACAAGGCAAAATATGTGCGAACACATTAGCTCACAGTTTTATATATTAGTGTTAGACTGAGCATCACAGGTTACATTAATGCATCGCTGTTTTTCATCCCTATTCTAAAGGCCTTACACAGGCATATATCAAAAATGACATATTGCTCCTTTGCAGTTTATTTCCATATATTTACATTCAATTTTTATCCATCTTCCAGCATATTTGCCAGACATTTCATAAACATTGGGAGTTTGTAGCCTCAGATTACTGTGGTTTTGATGCAGTATCTCAGTTCCAAAGAGGGCAAGGAATTCTGATGAAAGCACTGTTGGGAATGCACTGAAGCACAGAATTGATCACTTACTGTAACCTGTTTAATTGTGAAGCTAAATGCCCCCACCATAAATATTTCATTATGTTACAGCTTAGTAAAGTCAAGGAAGAGAATGGTTCTTTTTTTAAGCTAGCTTTGGTCTTCGGTTACAGTACCATAAATGTTGCCAGAGATTCAGATGTATGCACGTAATGCCCTGGAAACTTATTTTGGTAAACACCTGCTTACCAGCTGCTTACTACAAAAGAACTTTTTCACCAAATGTTAAAATAGTTTTGCTTATACTGTACAGGGTATTTCAAAATATTTTAATTTCACTATATTCTGTGATTCTTATTATTTATTTCTGGTGTAAAGTGGATATTGCACACTTTAAGAAAGGTGCCTCCTTCTTTCCATCAATTCGGATTTAGCAGGATTGAGTAGGGTGACAGCAGTGTGTTTTATTGTCTGTTTAAGCTAAGCTTTGGCAGGTTAGCAATATATGTAAAATAAAAGTTACGTTTGATTTGCTATCAATATATACTAATGTTTATCCATTTTTAAAAGATAATTAAAAAAAAAAATTTGAACCTACTTACGAAAGTTTTATGCCTATAGTGCAGTGTTTTTGTAGTGATGGCAGGTCCTGATGATAACAATAAGCATACTGTGGAAACTATCATGAATGAATAACCTACAAGGCAACCTACTATGGTAAAAACACCAAAAAAAAGAATAAATTATTACATTTCCCTATACACACGTACAAAAAAACAAAAAAACCCCACACACAGATGGATTTCCATTGAACCCAAGCTGGCATAAACAAAAGACACACATAATGCATTTGGTGTGTGTGGAAATGTGTGTGCATTTTGTGTCCTAGGGAAGCGAAGTGTGAAAATATAATGAGGGTGGGACAGCGTAGCGCTGTCTGGGGCAAGTCATACCGAGGCGACTACACAGAAAAAATAATAGCACAGAAATAAAGTGATACCTCAGTGAAACATGAATAAGCAGGCTGGTTTGGTTATGGTGCGTGGGCACATAGGGAACAATTTAAAGGGAGAGAGACAAGCAGAGGGAAAAGAGAACAGTAAGAGAGCAATAGAATAAAGGGAAGAAGACTGAAGTAGAGGAAGATGACTAAACACAAGAAAAGAGAAAAATAAAAAAATGATAAAGACAAAAACTGAAACATTTCTGGAAAAATGAGCAGACAAAGCATTTGACTGATTGAAGATGCTAATATGCTTTACATTACACTTCACCACAAAATCTTGTATCAGGTCAGTTTAGAACAGATGGATACTTTTCTGTATCACTAAAGCTTTGGAGTGAAGCTTAATATGGCTGCTACCAAATTAAAATCTGTAGAGAAAAATAATTCTAAAACTATAACTTTTTCTCAAATTCATAATGGTTATGACTTTGTATTACTGTACAATCTCAAACTGAAGTTCTGTCCCTAAAAATCTACCCTCTATTGGTTACTCTCTTTATTCTTCATCTGATGATGGTGCCATGTTTTCTCACTGTGCCTCCAGCGTTTCCTCCCTTCAGGCATGTGGAATTAATTGTGGATTGAATAGTGGGTAAGACTGGAAATTGTTATTAATATGCAAGTCAGGTAGATGACTGGATAAAATTAAAAACAAATAGATATAATTATATATAAAATTAACTTAGCAAAGTAACATAAGGAATGTAAAGCAACAAAGCAGTAAAATCTGCAAACTGATTATTTTGTTGATGTAACAGTGCTTCTTGGCAATGAATATTATACTACTGAAAAGTCTGTTTACAGTGGGGCAAAAAAGTATTTAGTCAGCCACCGATTGTGCAAGTTCCCCCACTTAAAATGATGACAGAGGTCAGTAATTTGCACCAGAGGTACACTTCAACTGTGAGAGACAGAATGTGAAAAAAAAATCCATGAATTCACATGGTAGGATTTGTAAAGAATTTATTCGTAAATTAGGGTGGAAAATAAGTATTTGGTCACCTCAAACAAGGAAAATCTCTGGCTCTCACAGACCTGTAACGTCTTTTGTAAGAAGCTTTTCTGTCCCCCACTCGTTACCTGTATGAATGGCACCTGTTTGAACTCATCATCTGTATAAAAGACACCTGTCCACAGCCTCAAACAGTCAGACTCCAAACTCCGCCATGGCCAAGACCAAAGAGCTTTCGAAGGACACCAGGAAAAGTATTGTAGACCTGCACCAGACTGGGAAGAGTGAATCTACAATAGGCAAGCAGCTTGGTGTGAAAAAATCAACTGTGGGAGCAATCATCAGAAAATGGAAGACATACAAGACCACTGATAATCTCCCTCGATCTGGGGCTCCACGCAAGATCTCATCCCGTGGGGTCAAAATGATCATGAGAACGGTGAGCAAAGATCCCAGAACCACACGGGGGGACCTGGTGAATGACCTGCAGAGAGCTGGGACCAAAGTAACAAAGGTCACCATCAGTAACACACTACAACACCAGGGAATCAAATCCCGCAGTGCCAGACGTGTTCCGCTGCTGAAGCCAGTGCATGTCCAAGCCCGTCTGAAGTTTGCCAGAGAGCACATGGATGATACAGCAGAGGATTGGGAGAATGTCATGTGGTCAGATGAAACCAAAGTAAAACTTTTTGGTATAAACTCAACTCGTCGTGTTTGGAGGAAGAAGAATACTGAGTTGCATCCCAAGAACACCATACCTACTGTGAAGCATGGGGGTGGAAACATCATGCTATGGGTCTGTTTTTCTGCCAAGGGGACAGGACGACTGATCCGTGTTAAGGACAGAATGAATGGGGCCATGTATCGTGAGATTTTGAGCCAAAACCTCCTTCCATCAGTGAGAACTTTGAAGATGAAACGAGGCTGGGTCTTCCAACATGACAATGATCCAAAACACACCGCCCGGGCAACAAAGGAGTGGCTCCGTAAGAAGCATTTGAAAGTCCTGGAGTGGCCTAGCCAGTCTCCAGACCTCAACCCCATAGAAAATCTGTGGCGGGAGTTGGAAGTCCGTGTTGCTCGGCGACAGCCCCAAAACATCACTGCTCTCAAGAAGATCTGCATGGAGGAATGGGCCAAAATACCAGCTACTGTGTGTGCAAACCTGGTAAAGACCTATAGTAAACGTTTGAGCTCTGTTATTGCCAACAAAGGTTATGTTACAAAGTATTGAGTTGTATTTTTGTTATTGACCAAATACTTATTTTCCACCCTGATTTACGAATAAATTCTTTACAAATCCTACCATCTGAATTCATGGATTTTTTTTTCACATTCTGTCTCTCACAGTTGAAGTGTACCTCTGGTGCAAATTACTGACCTCTGTCATCATTTTAAGTGGGGGAACTTGCACAATCGGTGGCTGACTAAATACTTTTTTGCCCCACTGTATATCCCCTTAAATTTGGAGATGATTCTAAGGCTCACTCCAAATAATGCTGCAACTTCATTTTGCACAATACCAAGTCAGGCAAATGTGGCGTGCTTGTCACCAAGCACCTAATGTCTGATGGTATACTGCCAAGAGGTACTGTTACAACATAAAAATAATCAGCCAAACACAAATTTCTCCACTTTCCTTTGCTTATTTTACAAAATAAAACATAAAATTAAAATATCTATCTATTTTATTCTGCTTATCTGCTGCCGGGTCTTGGGGGCAGCAACATGAGCAGAGAAGCCCAGACTTCCCTTTCCCCGGCCACCTACTCCAGCTTGTCTGGGGGATGCCAATGCATTCACAGGCCAACTGAGAGATATAATCTCTTCAGTATGCCCTGTGTCTGCCCCAGGGCCTCCTCCCACTGGGACATCTATCCCAGTTGGCCTTTCTCTAAAGGAAAGACCAACCACCCTTCCAAAAAAACTCATTTTTTAGGGAAAATGAGTTTATAACCTCTTTCTTTCGGTCACTAACCATAGGTGAGAAGATTGACATCTATGATGGACTGGTACAGTGTCTGCGTCACCACAGCCACAGCACCAATCCATCTGTTGATGTCCCACTCCCATGATCCCCTCACTCATGAATAAGGCCCCAAGATACTTAATCTCTTCTACTTGAGGCAATAACTCATCCCTGACCCTGAAGTTTTAGGCTGAGGACCATGGCCACAGACTTGGAGGTGCTGATTCTCCTTCCTGCTGCTTCACACTCAGCTGTAAAACACTCTAGTGCAAGGTGGAGGCCACCACCTGATGAAGCCAACAGAACCACATCATCTGTGAAAAGCAGATTCCCAAGTGGAAGCCTTCTGCCACTTGACTTCACCTAGAAATTCTGTCCTTAAATATACAAAAATATAAAAATTAAATATATCATACAAATTAGTGGGTACCCAGTTTCTTTTTTTACCTTTTAAAAAACAAAAACAAAAAAAAAAAGTCAGATCTTGCACCAATACATTAGGTATCACCAGAGGTTAAAGGTGGGTCTCTTTAGGCTTAAGACTCTTGTTGAGAGTACATTTGCAGTACCATAGATGGTACGTACCTACAGATACGCCTTAGTACCACTAAAGGTACAGTAAAATGCTTTATTTCTTGAGAGTACAGAAGAGTAGCAGAGGTTTCTGGCAGAACTGTTTCAAACGTACATGGAAAGGAGAAAGTCAGAAAACTGCCCTAACCCTGCAAACTTTGTCGAATATAGAACTTTATTGCTTACCCAACACCTTTTTCTTCAATATATTACAAACAATGCAGGAGATTTGACCTATTCAGTCTTGAGTCGTTGGCTGTGTAATGTAAGAGGCTTTTAGAATATGTAAAAATACTTATTTCATTGATCTTCAGTGCTTTGGTTTATTCCATAAAAAATAACCTATGAAGGTGATGTCATATTTATTACTTGATATGAAACTTCATGTAGTATTAGAGATCAACATTATGCCACATTATGCAGATTTATGGCTGCAGCATGGAGATAAGCACTTCATATTTTGATACCTATTATTCTTGGAGGTTGAGAGTCATTGGCGGAAAGAAGCTCCTTTGAAATGTACCTGCAGTTGGTTTTCTGATATAGCTCGAAATAATCATGTCTGGCAGATAGGTCATGTGGTCATATAATCAGTACATTTTCTTAGTAAGCTCCAGGTTTCCTTTTTCTTTATTCTTATTCTATCATTATGAGTACCTTTGAGGTGCATATTGCTGCATGTATGTCGTGTGTGTGTGTGTGTGTGTGTGTGTGTGTGTGTGTGTGTGTGTGTGTGTGTGTCCACAGGACTCTATGAAGCATATGTCCCAATCTAGGAAAGGGACCTTGGACAGCTGATAAACATACGTGCATGCAGAGCGTTTTCATGCAGACAAAAGTTGACCCTTGGATGGAGTCATTAACATCATCAAAATATGAGAAACAAATTGGGGGAAAAAAAGTTCCTTTGCATATTAATGTAATATTGTCCTATTTGCACTGTTGCACTGATCAATGTTTGATTGCAATGTGATTGGTAGCAGCCTTGCACCCCAAAAAACACAGCTTTGGGGGCAATTTAATAAACCCGAGTTACAAATTAAATAAATGCCAAAATACAGGAAATCTATATATTTTTTAAAGATGCATTGCTATAAAAAGGGCTTTCAGTGGAAAGAGACACACCATCAATTGGTGGCGCTATACAACAAGTCAGAGTTGGCCCTCTGTCATCCTTATACTGACATGCTATTGGCTACCTTTAAACCTGGCATGATCCTGATTCCCTGCCATCATTATTTGGCAACCATAAACCACAACAGGAGTCCATACCCACTGTGTCCTGCTGCACAGTTTGTCTTTGTGTGTGTGTGTATTTATGAGCACTCGAGTGTGCGTGTTTCATTCATGGGCATGCATGGTTAACTATGCGTATGTGTTTATATGACATTCAGAACTATCCCTGTCCCTTATTCATCTTTGTACATGCATGATCATGATTAACAAAATGGTCATGAAATATTAGTATAGATCATTCTGTGTCTCTCTGTGTAGAAAACTGGCCAGGGAGAAGGCCAGATGTACAGAGATTTGACAAGGCCCATCTGTGATCCTTCTTCCCCCTCTCAAAATGCCCATCCTGCTCTATTTCCAAGTACAAAGACACAAATTCAGCCAGTAATCAAAACAAAGTGAAGCGTGTAGGGCAGGAAAAGCGAGAAAGAAAGAAAGAAAGAAAGAAAGAAAGAGAGCAAGAGAAAAGCCAGATGGGTATGAGTGAAAAGGACAGATACCAAGATTTGACAATGTTATCAGCAGTGCCCGATATTGTGTTGGTTAAATATTGAGTCTGATTCTTAAATTTAATTAGAGAGAGGTGCACACATAAACACACACAGGCATACATGCACACAAAGACTATCTTTCATTGTCAGCCTTGTTTAAAAAAGTGCCGGTTACTGTGTGGATGAATGATGAATGTTTAGACAGCTTAGTAAAAGGCTAGAGTGTATATTAAAGTAAATTGTTATACATAAAAATGGAGGGAGAACTTTAATATGAAAACATTTTGAGATGCATAATCCATCTTTATGTATCTGATGTGATTCAGGGTTGCCATTCACTGCCAAAGCAGAATGTGTCAAATTGTTTTAAAATGTTGTTCCTGATTTACTATGGAATGGACTGGACTGGCTTCTACTTACTGACCACTCAAAACACACATTTACAAATTCATTGACTTATTCTACAAGAATGATTCTAAATAACGCTATGTACCCCATAACTGACTGGTAGAAAATTGCCAACATTGCTGTACACATTGAAGGATGTCCGCTTCAGTACCTCTTACATCTCAGTCTGAGGTGTAAAAAGGTGAACACAAATAGACAGCACATCTTCCTGTGGAGCACATCACCAAGTCAGAAAGAGGACTGCCTCGCATACTATGGCCTGTCTGTCAGGTACTCTGTAATCCACGAGATGGCGGATGTGTTTACTGCCATTTCCTGTAGGTTCTCGCTCAGTAGCTGGCTGAATGGTGTTAAATGCACCTGATCTTCACAAAGCAGCTGGTACTACCAAAATAGGAGCATGCTCTCTGCAGCATGTAGATTAATGTGTCATCCATTTACAGATTTGGTCTATTTGTTAACTGGAGATGTTTTCACCTGCAATTTCAAAATAACTCAAACTAGTCTCTCCAGCACCTTAATCAGATGTCATGTGATGGCACCTGGTCAATAGTTGTTAATGGTTCAGTAACACTACAGCAAAACTAGGATGGCAACCTCTTTGTGACTAAGAAAGATCGGTGTTTACCTGGTGATTACACTGATTTTTTTGCCTGCCAATTTGACCCAATTTGACTGCAAGCTGATAGCATTCTGAGTCTATTGCTGTTTTATTGCCATCTTGAACTATCAGAGTCACTTTGGTGGTTGGTTGGTCGCCCCTTTACATGTTCTCCAATCACAGTTTTTCCTGCTTGTGAGCTTATGACTCTCATGAGTGTGACTGTACCGCTGAGGTCTCAGTTTCTAACATGACGTTTTCCAAAACACTGGTATCTTCTCCTGCTTCAGGTTGCAGACAGGATGCAAATGTGAATCACAGACAGACAGCTAGCACAGGCCCTTAGAGCCCCTTGTCCTGATGTAGTTTCTCCAGATGTCTTGCAACCTCACTAGAAGTCAAAGTCAAGTAGGAGGTGGTTTATCACACGTGGGTAAGATCTCTTGGGGGTAAGCAAAAGAGAAAGGTAAATAATGGAAGGTATTGGGGGGTTGTGTGGAACTTAGTGTGTGTGTGATGGAGGAGGCAGCACAGGCCTTTGAACTAAACTTGCTGAAGATATTGTTTAGCTCATTTGCTCTCTCCAGGCTGCCCGTGCTCGTCTCTCTGTCCACTTGAACCCAATGATTTTATTAATTCCACTCCACATACCCTTCATGTTGTTCTGCTAAAGTTTGCCCTCCAGCCTCCACCTGTAGGAGTTTTTGCATTTCCTCCGTTTCACCCTTAGGTCATTCTACACCCTTTTCAGTTCTTTTCTGTCCCCAGACCTTGAGGCTTTTTCCTCCCTTTTTCTTTCTTTTTTATATTAAGTAGTTCTTTCAGGTCACTAGCAATCTGCGGTTTGTTGTTCACAAAACAGCATACAGTGTTAGCTGGTAAGATGGTATTTTCACAGAATGTGATATACACTCTGTGATGCAGCCAGCATCACTTGTGAAATCCGTCAATGCTGCAATTCCCTGATTTAATTGCTTCAATTTTCTATCCTGTAACAACTCTTAGGGTTACAATGTATGATGTAGTAGTAGATGTAGTACTTTGTATTCTCTGGTGGCAAAATTAAAATACTATTGAAAAGCTGATAGGATTCTTGTCTTGTGACCACAGGAGAAAACCATGCTACCCAATTACCATTACTTGCAATTTCCATTCATGTGTGACAGTCATCAGCCAACTAATTCTGTCAAGTTCCCTCTATGGTCTCAATCTTCTGTTCCTCTTTGCCAGTCTTACCATTGTTGTTATCGTGTGTGTGCTTTTGTCTCTTTTTGTTCTAGACTTAAACAAAAAAGTATACGTTATAAATTTTTAGGCATGGCTAGCAAAGTAGTTGTGATTTTATTAAAACGTTAATATTTCTAATAAAGCAGTTACATATTTTGGAATTGTTAAAATCCACCAAATGTCCAAATTTAAGTGTTTGATAAAAGCATCAAAACATCAGGTTGCTTTTGCTTCATTCAGTGCAGACACAACACGGGAAAGAAAATCTATCATGGTAGAATTTTTTGAAAAGAATGAACTCCATTGATCACACAGATGGCACACTATCTGAGAGAGTGAGACGGAAAGAAATACGGAGACTGAAAGAGCTGCAGACACATACAGCGAGATAAATAGAGATGGTGTGAGTTATGGAAGAAAGGAAGGAAAGAGTGGTTAAGGAGAAGAGATAACAGGGAGAACGAGGATGGAGGGGATGAGAGAGGGATGAGTTTTCTATTTCTGAGCAGCCCATTCATCATGAGCATAGAGTTTATTTTGGTGGTCTCTCTATCTCTTTTTCTCTTGCTGTCTGTCCCTCCTTATACTGTCCTGCGTGATCTCTTATCGCTAGTATTAATGATACTTTTAATCTTCTAGGGGAACTCCATTGGTTGTAATGGTTAATGTAGCTGTAATTGTCATAGGCACAACTGATCGACATGTGAAAAGTTGTAAAAGGTCTTCTGTGGCTGTGGAGAAACAATGGCCAAGAAATAATCTCTGATGATGTCATCAGAATCAGAATACTTTAATAATCCCTAAGGAAATTCTGACTATCTGAACTGGATCTGGAAGACAAACCATATATTATAAAACAGGGCTGTAGTATTAGTTGTAAAAAGCTGTAGAAAGACCCCTCCAAAGCCAAAGGATCTAATAAAACTTTTACTAGTTGGGAATTTGGATCGTCAGTTAACTTCAATAAATTGCCCTTGGGTTTTTGCATCTCTGATGTGCTTTACTAGCATGCACTTTAATTTACTTTTCTTTAAGTATAGAACTAGATTTAAAGGGCTTTTGTTTTTAGTTACTGTTTTGTTTAGGCATCGAAACTCTTGTCGCTTGTCCTGCAGAAAAACAAGATATTATTTCAGGTCAGTTGCCTCACACTTATACAACAGATGATTTTTCTGTTTTTGAAGTTCTCATTTTGAGTGGTTTAAACTATGTCTAAATGTGCTCAATGCCAGACCCAAGTAATGTTAAAAGCTGGAATTTATCCTAATGTGACAAGTTTAGTTATTGGAGTGGACTTCCTTTTCTTATGGCCTGAGAGTCTTTTTGACCTGCAAAGTGTTTAGTGATAATATGTCAAACAGGATTAAGTCTATAGAACTTATGCATTAGGTGTGACTTTCACTTTCTGGCAACTATTGGAGTATCTTAGCAATGCATTTCTGCATTTCTACGGATAAGATTTGTGCAGAGCAAAAGAAACAGTCAGAAGACAGGGATTGGTGAGAGGGATAGATGATGAGGTGTAGATGCAATTTATCCTGTCAGGTACCAGATTTGAATCAGCACCTCCAAGTTTGTGGCGATGGTCCTCAGCTGGTAAAGGGTGGAGTGCCCACTCTGGGTCAGGGATGAGTTACTGCCCCAAGAGGAGGAGATTTAGTATCTCGGAGTCTTGTTCACAAGTGAGGGGAGAATGGAGCAGGAGATCAACAGACGGATTGGTGCTGCGGCTGCAGTGATGTGGGTGCTGTACAGGTCTGTTGTGGTGAAGCGAGAGCTGAGGGTTAAAGCGAAGCTCACAGTTTACCGGTTGATCTACACCCCTTTGGGTAGCTTTAGGTAGTGACCAAAAGATTGAGATCACAGATACAAGAAGCAAAAGCGAGTTTTTTTTCCAAAGAGTGGCTGGCTTCTCCCTTAGAGATAGGGAAAGGAGTTCAGCCGTCCAGGAGGGGCTCAGAGTAGAGCCCCCTAACCCTGCTCCTCTACATCGAAAGGAGCCAGTTGAGGTGGTTCGGACATCTGACAAGGATGCCTCTTGGGTGAGGTGTTCCAGGTATGTCCCACCGGTAGGAGGCCCATCCAGGACATGCTGGAGAGATTCTATCTCTTGGCTGGCCTGGGAACGCCTTGGTGTTCCCCCAGACAAGCTGGAGGAGATGCCCAGGGAGAGCAAGGTCTGGACTTCTCAGCTTAGACTACTGCCACCACAACCCAGCCCCAGAAAAGTGGAAAAGGAAGGAAGGAAAGATGGATGGATGTCCCAGATCACTCAAAAAGACTAGCCAGCATACACAATATTATTTTTAAAAAATAATATTGCTATATGCAAATGTTTAAATGGAAAGATAATCAATTAAACTATTGTGATAACTTTGAAAGTCATTCATTTTTTTTTAAAAGTGCAGGCTGCTGTCCTAACTTGTCCATTTGTAGTTGTACTGATTGTTTTTGCAGGTGTACCCATAGAAACAAACACCTTTAAAACACAATATTGTGGGGTTGTTGGTCAATCAAATGTTTTTGTATTTTGCAGTTTGGATATCTTTCCTTCAAGATGGTCATAGGTGCCCACACCCTCAACATCTGCACATAGTATTAGCCTACCACAGGTAGCAGGCTACCCCAAACACTGTTTTTTACATGAACAAGGTGGTCGTGGATAGAGTCATATTCCTGCCTTGAATTATTGCTTCAGTCCACCCTCTTTTTTATTGTGATTAAGTTACCTTTCAGTTTGTCCTTGCCCGTTGGTGTGTTTGCTGAATTTGTCTACCCCACAATTTTCAAACACACCCATGCACACCACCTGTTGATTGATGTCCCTGTCATAGGATCAGTGGAGTCGCATTTCCCCAGGTATGGTCTGACTACTATCTCTTTCCACCACCACTAATCCCTTTCCCTACCCTTCCATCCAACTTGCTTGGATCCAGTAACCCCCTTTCACTTTCTGCCTGCTTCTTTTTTATTTGCTTACTTTTTTTAAATCCTGTATACCTCCCAGCATCACTTTTCTCCTCTCCTCAGTTTGTTTTCATGTTCCTCTGTCTTTGTCATTAGCCCTTTTTATAGACATTCTCACAAGATCCATAGTATAAGATTATAATAGAATTCATCTTGCCAGGCTTTAAGATATGCAGCCAATTCACAGTAACAAAAAAAGTTAGTTTACATAAATAAACAGAAGGTTCAACCAATCGCCTTTACTTTTTTGAAGGGATCTGTCCTTTTCCAAGCTTTTTCCAGGGACTACTTCTCAGATACTTCTGTAAACAATCCAGTATCATGACAAAACGTCGGTCCAACTTGTCCATTTCACACTTTGCCTCTCTGGAGCGCGAAATGGACACGCATGCAGACATTGTAGTAAACTGCAGGACCAACAGACGGAGATATTTTATATCAAGCCAACATTTAAAAAAAAATCACGGGTAAGCATTTAAACAGACATTGCTAACACATTTACATATAAATATATATACTGTATTTATTAGTTTCTAGCGATTAAGAATCCTGGAATGTACTTCATACGTTCCTTGGTCCCTAACGACTTCTTGGATTTAAATATATTATCTCCCCCTGCTGGTACTGAAACTTCAGCATGCGTGTCCATTTTAAGCTTTGGCGTGATATCAGATGGCTGTGAAATAGCCAATACAATGTTTTATGGCCTACTTATGGTCACTGCATTGGTCAAGTCTTATGCACTGATGTCATCATAGCATTTATGTCAGTGGTGAGAACTTGCCAAACAATATTCTGCAATATTTCCATGAAGTATGTGTCACCACTCAGACAAAACCTCCACATCAGCTCTGGTGTAGGAGGAGAAGTAGCCGAAATCAGAAGCAAAGAAATTGTGGAGATTTTTTTCCAGGTTTTCTACAAACAAAATTGCATCTTTTCAAGCTGTCATAACATCTCCCTTTGTACAATCTGAAATTCTCTGAGCCTTTGTTTAGTTACATTGAAATAGCAGCAAAAACGGACAACAGTGCTTTCAATGAGACTGCATCACCTTAGCCAGAAATTGAGAGGTGCATAACAAGCTGAAATAACACCAAAACAGGTCCAGCAGTTGTATTGTCACCTTTAGTTTGCACTACCAGGGAGGAAGACAACAGCGGCTATAAAATGGCCTTCAGGTTAGAAAAGAGATAGATAGCAGGAGAAAGACTGATTCTGTCATATGTGGGTTAATCATCATAACATAACCAAGCCTTATTACATTTTTTCTGTTAGTTTTACAACAGGGAATATTATTTTCCAAATACTAATAAGGTACTACTATACATACTACTGTGTGAAGTCTACATGGTGTATTTGGGTGTATTTGACTGTTGTGAAAGCTGTGGTTATCATGGTATCTGCAGTTCTCAGTAGATGACTGGTCAAAGTTGAACTGAAATACAACTTAGCCACCATTCTCTTCCATGTTCATAAAGCATGTTCCACTCTCACTATACTTACACAGTCACCCTTCTCCAATTTCCTTATCAATTTCCTTCACTCTGTACAGCCAGCCTCTCCTTGAGGAGTAAGAGAAACAGGGCGAGATTGAGTGAATGAAAGATTCAGTGAAGGATGGATAAGATGATGGGAAGAGGACTTTGGGAATTGTGAATGTAAATTTTGTGACAGTCATGCCAGAGAATTTATTTTTCTGTGCATGTTTGTGGGTTTTTGCCTGCTTGTGTGAAAGGTGTGGGGGCTGCTGGTTGCAGGTGGGCAGTGGATTGATTTGGGGGTGGTCTATGGGTGGTGTGTGTGTGTGGCGTGGGGGGGGGGGGGGGGGGATATTCTGTCTTTCACACTGTAAATGTGAGTGTGTGGAATAAGAAGCGGGAAGGTGTGACGAGCAATTTCAAATGGTCACCCTACAACTGAAAAAGAGAAATTGAGGAAAATAAAGAAAGGACCTCTTAGAAAGGAAGTCAGCAGCACCAACGGCAATTGAGGAAAGGCATGTAGGAAATCCAAGACTCATTCTGACTTACATTCCCACACACAAGGTATCGAAACTACCAGATGCTATGTCTGTTAATAAATTATAAATATTATCTAGGAAATACACTGTACATTGGGTCGATGTTTATTGGGCCTATGGACTCCTTATGTGAACAGTATTTTTTTCTAATAAAGTTAATGTGTGCATGTTCTCCAAGTGGGAAGATGGACTGCCATCTTTCCTTCAGGAAAAACTGAAAAACACTTATCAATAACAGGCAGTAAAACAGTAATTCCCAAATACACAGTGGATCAGTGTGCTTTGAACAACCAATTTCATTTCAGATGGGCATTTCTTATTGAACAGTGGCAAGTATTTGTCTGTAGTAGCAGATATAAAAAATTAAAGCAAATGGTTTATTCAACCACAGTGGGAAACCCAGGCTTATTCAAGGATATGGTGTGGTTTAAAGTTGTCTGAGCTACTGTAATGAGCTTCTAAGACAGGTGGCAGAGATAGCATACGAGCAGATAAATGAACTGTTCATTTTGGTGGTTCTTTTGTTTAGAGATGGCACGATACCACTTTTTTATGTCCGATACCGATACCGATATCATGAATTTGGATATCTGCCGATACCGATATGAATCCGATATAGTGTGTTTTTTAATCAATAAAACTGTTTTTTAATATCTTGCTGCATTTTGTATAAGTTCATAGTCAAGTTTAAATAAACAACAGCACTAAAGCTATTCTGTTATACCTGTGTGTAAAAAGTACACTGCGCCCAAAATATTTCATAGTTCAGCAACACTGATCAATCTAATAAACTTAAACCTGCTCCATCCTTCCTATTCTGGTATTTTAAAGAGTACTTAGCAGAAATATTAAGCAGCCTAACTAATAGGGTTGCAAACTACCAGCAAAAAAAAATAAAAAATAGGGAACCACCCTCCACCCTCCACTTTGTGATGCTTAATCGATGTAATCAACTTTAATTTGATGCAGTGTGAAAAAAAAATGCACAGAAATAAATTATTTTTTCAAGAATAATTAAATAGATTCAACATCTTTCTTCAACAGAATTGCAGACTGCACAGATGGTACTTTCCCAAAGGAAAAAGTACTATAGCTTACTAGGGTATATTAGACTTAACAGTTACTATATACAGTAATGGACTTCTATACATTTTACATCAGATTAAAACTTTGGGTGTAAGATTCAGATAATTATTTATTAAAAGCTAGACATTTTAAATGAGAATAAGAAAGAAAAGTATGTCTTTGTGCCCCCTTTTCCCTGTTAATGCCCTATCGGCCCCCTTGGCTAAACTTTGCTAGATCCGCCCCTGCACAGTTACCAGCCGTCAGCTGCGTAGAAAAAGATCCTGGTGTAGAAAGTAATATTAAATGAATTCTAACAACAGCTTATCAAGCTTAAACGTGCTGCTGTTGTTCAGCCGCTGGTTTCCTCTTTCTGGTGCAAAGTGGGCCAAAAACAAACAAGAGAGACGGAGTCGCGACAGAAAAGCCGATCAGCTGATCATTAAGCAGTTTCATGAAGTAGTGGCAGGAGAGAGAGAGAGAGAGAGAGGCACTTGCTCCATATATCAGTTGTTAAGCTTAACGTGGGAATGCTTTACAAACATTCAGAGAGGAACTTACACACTTGCTTTACTTCTCTCTGGGATAACTTCCTCGGAGATGAAATGCTGGTTTGGTAGCGAGACTACAAATACACACAGCCGCTGTATCACGTGACCACACTGCTCTGACGTGCTACGGTTATGAGACGAGTTACGCCATGTCGCAAGTTTTGTGAGGTGCTTTTTTGATATTTAATGGATCGGATTACATTTTTTATTTCTCGCCGATATCCGATCCAGTAATTTAGGTCAGTATCGGACCGATACCGATACGTAATATCGGATCGGTCCATCTCTACTTTAGTTTACTTGAAACAAGCTGTACAATAATACAAAACGGATTTGGTTTTTTCACCTGTAGAGTTTCCAAATTACGGAAGCCAGTTAGCGTGATAAACAAATAAAGTAAAAGTTGTTTCAAGCAAAACAGAGCTATGAAGAAAAGCGTCTGTGTGTGTCAGGCCAGGATCTTCTGGCTGTGAATATAAGAAAGGGATAAATCCATTGGGCCTTGGTGCCATTCAATTCTATCCTTCAGTGGTCCACAGTCAGTGAGCCAACTTGTAAAAGCTGCTTATAAAAGAGCTAAAGGACTTGCAGCATCAACTGACTTAATGGACCAATAGGAACAAAGTAGCAAGGGAGAGTAGAGGATAAGAGTGGATTGGAGAAGAAAAGAGAGGAAAGGAGAGCAGAGCAGACCTTTGACAAACCCATCATTGGTTACATTTTTCAATTTACAAACATAACTAAGAGGAAAGTTTAACTTAATTACAATCTACTACCAAACCCAACGACTATCTGACATGCACACAAGAAAAAATATGCACAAAACAAATTATGTCTATCTCCAATTACATTGCACACAACATAACAGAAACAAATTCATAAACAAATTCTTCAATGTCAAGGTTTGCACCCATCAGTCTCTTGAATCTAAGTTCAGCTTTTATAGCTATCCCCATCATTTCATTTCTCCTAGTGACCCAGATGCTCCTGTGAGCCCAGCCTATTAGAAAGTTAATCAGACAAACCATCCTATGTTCTGTTGCAGAGTACTTTGGACCAAAAGTACAAATACTGTCTTCTGATATAGCTGCTAAACCAGTAAGCACTGCTGTAGCAAAGAAAAAATGGTTAGCTAGTTAGGGACAGCCAATCCACAGTTGCTGCAATGTTTTCTTAGCCTGACTAGGCAAAAAAAGGACTGTTATTTTAAATCTATATGTGTCACACGTTTGCTTGTAGCTTCAACAGACATGAATCACTACTCTCCCATGGAGATGTGCATTGCCTTTTTCTGTGGGAGGTTTGTACAGAGACCTCCAGCTGCCCCTAGGAGACAAACACAGCGCCAACACACCTAACCACCTTGACTCCTGGACACCAGCCAATGATGCTTTTGTTGAAGACTTGCACAGCCACAGTGTACAGAGCCTTCTTCATCACCTCTGACAATGCACACAATTCAGGTGTTTGAAAAGATAAAAAAAATTTTCTTCCTCATCCTGCTCCTACATGTGGCACAAATGGACAATGATAATAAAACAGATTGGTCCCCTTCAGAATGAGTCCCCAAGGCTTCATTAAGGAGATCAGGAAGACCTTCTTCCAGCAGCTTCTCCAGACATCGCAGAAAGTAGAGGTTCATCACCAATATTATCACTGAACTGAGAACAGTCTCTTAAAAATAGTTCTCAAAGTAGGTGAAATGTCTATGACAGTAAGGTCTAGAATAAAAAGGAGCCTGTGATTTGCTTGGCCTTTTACTCCATGAAGTAGCATGGATGCCATTTTAAACCAAGACAGTTGCTGCTTATGACAGAGATTGTACTGTGTGGTTGGGAGGCAAAATAATGTTATGTGCCTATGAATCTTGATCAGGTCCTAGATCCCCTCTATTATAAGTAGAAAGAGCACAGTAGACATAGTCCAGGGGCATCCTCAGAAGAAGAATATTTTTGTTTTAGACAGACACATTTTTTTCTGCTTAAGAAAGAACTGCCCTGTCCAGCTTATTCCCGATTTGGCTTCATTGTCTATTGAGCTGTGTGTTTCCTGCGAAAGGAACACATCAGTACGTTTATTATCTATTAGCCCTGCTTGCCTTTCTCCATCTCTTTCTGTTCTGATATTTACATTTTCTACTCTCAAAATTTTCATACTGACCAGAGAAAGAAGAAAAAGAGGGCAGTGAAAACCTTCCAAGAGAATATTACCTTTGTGCTTCACCCTTGTGACTGTATGTGTGCTTTTAGAGGAGCTTTCAGTGATTTTTCTTTTCTGAATTTAGTCAATATCTTCTTTACACTTAAACCTTTTTGTTTACTTACTTTATTTACTCTCCTTCATATTTAAAATAGAGTTCAAAATTGAAAAAGTCTTGACTTCCAAAAGGACCCATTTAAAATGTAATGGTTTTCCTATAGGGAACATGACTCCTGATGCTCATACTGTGATATGATATCTGAGAACTGTGACAAAGAGTCATCTTTGAGCATTTATCCCATTTGATCTAAATAAATGTTCATTTTCAACATTTATGGAGCTCAAACAGCCAACATTTATTTGAGGTGCCAGGTGCTGGTTGTGTCCTCCACTGTTTGTTGCCATGCTATTTGGTGGTTGCTGTTTCCAGAACTACTCATGCCCTACTGTTCGCCTGCATCACTGACGGTGAGCTGGTGGTCAACAGCACCACTGTGAGCAGCCTGCTGCTGCTCATCTGCATCACTCGCTTGAGCCTGCTGCTCACCTGCATCGTTGTCCACACCTTGGATTTTAATGGAGATAAAAGTCTCTGGCTGACTTCAAAACTGTCCAAACATTTCATGTTGCCCAAGCTTGTATAAATAGTGTATAAACCATGGTTGTACTTAACTTTAAAACACACTTTCAGTGTCTCATTCAAGTTCAAATTCAAATTCAAATTTTATTTGTCACGTACACTGTCATACACAGTACGATATGTAGTGAAATGCTTGGACAACTGCTCGTGACCTAAAGAAAACAAAAAAGGAAAAGGCTATGAATAAGATAGGAAATAAATATGAAAAATTAAAAAGGGTAAATCTAACTAGGAAGGAATAAAATATAAATTAAGGTTAAAAATGAAATAACTGTACAACACAAATTAGAATGAAGGGTAAATTTAACTGGGAAAGAATAAGATAAAATATATAAATTAAAGTTGAGAATAAAATAACTGTACAACAAAATACACAATATAGAACTATATAAGAATGTATGAAGAAATATAAATAAATATATACACAATAACAGCAGCTGTACAAGTATTAACCGGAAATGAAGAATATAGTGACCAGTGTTGTGCAATCCACAAGTTCATAACTTCCATAAGTTTCTGAAAACATGCTATATCTGGTGTCTTTCAGAACTTTCCAAACTAGGTCAATAGTTTTTCCAACAGTTATTTTGGGTGGGGGTGTGTGAATGGGAGACACTAGACATTGTATTCTGCAACGAAGGCACAACAAAGCATCCAAGAGGTTTACCAACAAGCGAACTACATGTTCCTCTCAAAAAAATACAACAATAGGCTTATTCATTTGAAAGCCATATATGACCTTTTCATGGGAAGCACCCAACAGAACCACTTTGACAGATAACTTTAGGGGAGCCACCAGTTTAGCCTCATGTCTAACTGGCAGCTTAGGCAAACCCTAACTCGGGAGAGACAACATAATTTGAAGAAAACAAACAGCAAGCACAGGTTTGTTTGTTAAACTTGCAAATCAATGAAATATAAATCTCTTGAACTTGTCTTAACTTTCTGTATAGAAAAAAAAAACATCTTAATGTCCCAAATTTGCTTAGCAGTCCCACACACACTCATTCTCTGTGTAAGTGTGTGTGTGTGTGCAGTGAGGTAAGGTGAGTCGAGGTCTTTGGAAAAGAGAACACCAACAATGAGGGTAAGCTGAATGTCAGTTAATGAGGGGAAGAAAAGAAAAGGAAGGACAAGCATGATGGCAAGACAACGATATGACCTGACGAACTGAAGAAAAGTGAAGGTGGGAAAGGGGAAAAATGATTTAAAAAAAACATGTCTTAGCATCATAAAAAAACAATAACACAAATATGGACTGCTTTTCATGATAGAAAAAAAAAACCCAAAATAAAAATTCAACATTGGTATAACAAAATATTTTACATTCTTATCAAAAAAACACAAAGAAAGGGTCAAAGACAGATGAATGAGGAAGTAAACTAATCACTGCAGTCTTGTGCAGACCAAGACTGCAGAGTCTGATTTCTATGAAAAGAAATCAGACTCTGCAGCTTCTAATCAGGAGAAGTATCCTCAGCTATCCAAAGCCTCCTTTGTTCATTTATCTGAGCTTTTGTGCTGCCATTGATAAGAAACTTTGTTCTTTCACAAACCTTATGTGTCTACCAGCAATATTATCTGACATTACAGGTTTTTCGAAAAAGCTAAAACTGGTTTATGAACAAAATTCTGCAAACATACAAATGAAAACGAGTAATGTTGCTACGACAAATGAGGAACAATAAACAGCAATGAACATGTTTAAAATATAACTTAACTTTACCACCTGTGAATTTAATGTGGATAACATCACCCATAATCAGTCAGAAATATGCGTTGTTGTTTTCAACGGGAATGATACAGTTCCAGGATTAATGACGGTTCTTCATCTAAATTGTTCTCTGGATGTTCAGTAAATATCGTTCCAGACTGTCTGATCTATACTGGTTTCTAAACATTAACTTCCTCATCTAAAAATAAAACCAGACAGTAACAGGATTTCCAAACTGGCAGAGTTTGAAAATAACACAGATAATTTGATTTAGTCACAGGAGTCTCGTATCATTTCCAAGCTAGCGCAGAATTACAGCAGTTTGAGAATTAGTGCCAACATTTCATTTATTTATTTGTGTTTAAATAAACACAATAATCCTTGTGTTTTTTCATGTCTGGAGACAGAAAACTGTTGCAATATGATCTGAGGCATGATCACAAAATTCTGTTTTGTAAATGCATAAAGGCATCCCTGAAGTAATGATGGCTGTGGCATAAATTTAAGCTTTTCATCTAAGAGCATTTACTTCCACACACAACCTATTTTACATAAAAAATATTTTATATTTTTTTTTAGACAAAAACTGAAGACTACACAGTTAGGTTTAGGAAACAGTTATGTTTTGTATGAAGTATGTTTTCAACTAAATTATTAAAAAAAAAAAAAAGAATAGTTTATATTGTATTTGACCAAAAAGTGACTGAGTTTCCATTTGATTATCTGACATTTTTTTTCCTTGGTACAAAACAGTTTACAACCGTTTCTTCACAAACCTCGGTGTGACAAGGTTTGTAAAGATGGGGTGGAAGGGCAAAAAATCATGAACTACATAACAATACTGAAGATGAGTTAAGCAACACCACCATGCAACTTCATTTGCAATAAAAAAAAAAATCACATGTACCTTTGAAGTAAATCAATACATAGTGTTATATCCTGTTGCAGTGCAGGGCATTCAGTGGCCATGTAATTGAAGCCCATTGATTTCTGCTTTCCGCAAAGTGCCACTACTCCTTACACCCGTTATAATAAAGCTTTATTTAAAAGGTTGAGGATTAATTGCTGTGTTACAGCTACAGTAGGCAGAAATCTAGGAGAAAAAAACATTAGAACTGGAAAACAGATAGCTACTCCTCTGTCCTAACCCACCAGATGGACAAGGACATATATGACACAGAACACTTTTCTTAAAAGTGATGCACTTAATTACTCCCAGGAGAACATCACACTACTCTTTACATTAGTATCATAATGTGGTTGTTTATGTCCTAGATGCAGTTTCCACTTTACCAGTGCAGTCTTTTCTTTTTTGTAGTAAAATATGAATAAAATTTCCATATCCACGCTGTAGACTCTTCACTGCGCTGCTTATTTCCCCCTATGACAGACAAAATGAAATCAGCTGATTGTTAATACACTGAGAACCAATAAGCGGGATCGATAGGCAAGCAGACTATCAATTCCAAGGAATTGAACTAAGGGGAACTGGTTCTCTATCAGAACAGACAAAAAGCGGGAAAAAAGGGTCCCTGAGTCACTGCATGAGTTTATTTTCCTCTCAGATCCCTTGACAAACAAAGTAACTGACACATCCAATTTTTAGACAATGGCTTTAGTAGTAGTAGATATTTTTTTGTTGAACTCTTTTTTCTTAAAATTACATTTCTATACAAATGAATGTCAACAGCATTTTTTTTGCTGGAAATGTGTCTGTAACTGGATTACATTTTCTATAGACACAGAAAAATGCATATAGTTAATGTAGCCTATTCAAAAAGTCATATCAATATTTAACAAATTAGTATCATGTTCACATACAATACATTTTTTAGCCAAACTATATATACATATACAATTTGGCAGTGTAATATTAACATCGGGTGACTTTTTCATCTTTGTTTGGTTGTGTTTGGGCAGTGGCAGCATTTGAACAAACATGTTCTGGTTTAATACAGGAAAAAAGTGGACTCATGTAACCATAACTGCAAACTGACATCCAGATGCAAACCTCTGTCTCTGGCGCAAGAATATCTCATGTTTAAGTATGTATTTTTATATCTTTATCCATTTTTCCATTTGAAGTAATGAAATGTAAACTGACATACCATTACAGTCCTTTAGTTTCATATAGAGTACTGTAGTTTTCATGTAGAAAAGTACAATGCAACTGTATGCACATTTATTATTCATGAACTCTAACTTTATAGATCAAGCAGCTCATGTATTTTGATTAACACCTTTCTAGAACCATAGATTAGAATCGTCTAATGACAAAACTGGCTGTGACTCAAAAAAATAAAATGTGAAAAATGTCCTGTCTTCCAACTATTGTGCAGCATGCTCTTGTAATCCCCCACTAATCTGTTTACAACTCTAATCTGGTTTTGCCAATCTGATTAATGTTCAACAGTTAATTACTGGAATGGAGTGTGAGTAATCTGACTGATGTACTAATCAGAGGATTATTACACAGTTGACAGTTACCTCCTTCTCCGTCTCTCCCTGAGATTCCACTCTGTGTATGCACACAGTTTTTACCTCATTTATTCTCAATTTTGCTGCCGTGTTTTCACTGTTGTTTCACGGTGACTCTTTATCTGCCTTCCTCTCTCTATCTGCACTCGTCTCTCTCTGTCCCACATCACTCCGCTGTCATCAGTCTCACATTCCTGTTTATCAGTCATTCTCTGTCTTATAGCATCGATCGCTACAGAAGCCACACGAGGACAAACTTAATTAACTCTGACAACGGCAGTTATTTTTATCGCTGTATCCAAACACATCTACTCATGCACACTTGCATCAAAATCACCCACACCTATCCACACACCTACTTAAAAGTATTTCAAAACCCCACTATTTCTTTTTTGTTTTGTTCTCTTGGTGGGGAGGATTTAAAAAAGTCTTTAGTGGGCATTTCAAGATTGTTCATCACCTAAATTTTGGAAGTAAAATTGGACAAGTCAGATCGACTCTACATGGAGCGCACACACACAGCACTCAGCAATCAACTTTTAAGAGATATTAACTTCCACTCAAAATACACATTAACAAAGTGGCTGACTAACAAATGCATTTTTTTTTCATCTTTCCATCCCTGTGAAATTATGGATGCACACTCACTTGTCGACACTTGCAAACTTGCATGTTGACACTTCAGTCTTCATCATCATCTCACCTAAGGTCATCTATCAAGCACACAGCTGTGTCAAAGTGCGAGCTGTTTATGCAGAGGTGTGAACTAACAGCTCACATTAGCCTGTCACATGTTGAGATTCTGTCTTGCTGACCCTTTTGTCTTTTTTTGTATGGCTAACATGTTCACGTTAACATTAATCTTTTAAAATCTACCATTTAATGTCCCCAATTTACTCATTTTTTATTCTTCTGTTCATTTTAGAAGAATAAAAATGGCAAAAATTAGCTGAGCCATAGGCGGATGTGTCCGTATACATGCACAGCAAGCAAGTGTGAAAGTAGGAGAAAGGGCTTGTACATTATTAAAATCTAATAGAGATTAGCCAGGCTATCTTTGAAATTATTGATATATCAATAGAGCACAGTTAGTTGGGCTTCTAAGCTCCTTGTATCCCTGTATGGATTACATACAAATTATCTTCATGACTATTATCATATTTGAGCATCCTATGTACTCGATAGTACCATTCAACTTTTAAACCAATCTTTGAATCTTCTCTCTCATCAACCATCCATTGTCTTTGGATGTATCTATTCAGTTTTTCCTCCTTTTTCACACATTTCTTTTCTCTATCTCCATTGTTTTAATTTGAGTATTTTTCATAACAATACCATTAAGGAGAAATATAATGGCATGACAATCTTAATTGGCATATTTACCATAAAACATGATGTTTGCTCCATTTGCGTAATGTTGAATATATCAGTGGTAATATGGTATTTAAGTATCTAATAGAAGGGATAATGCATATTTATTTATATAACAAGTAATTGTTTATAATAATTCTAATTTGAACAAAACCATGAAAATAAACACTGTCTACAGTAAAGGAAGGTTGACATAAACGAGCCCCATATTTAAACAAGGTTCTTTAAACAGAAGTCAAGAAAACAGTCTTAAAGAACTGCTGTTGAAGTTCTATGATACTGATGCCACGTTCATCTTAATGTACAATATTATTGTGATCTATGGGAGACAGAACAGACAGACTTGCCGATTCTTCAACCTTTCCCCAGCACATAATAGTAAGTCTGCTGCTTACTATTATCCCATACATAATTTGTTTTCATTCTTGGTCTCTCGCCGTTACCCTTTTGTTATTGTTGCAGTAGGTGAGGCTGTTAGCTTATACATGTCACCCTGATTATGTGGCCTGATTGTAATTTTTGTAATGTTTGTTGTCACATGTTGTTGTGATTGTCTTTATGTAGCAGGTATGTTGGATTAGGTGCGTTAAAAAGATTTTCATATGTGTGCTTCTATACTGTACTTTAAAGTTTTTATGATTGTTAGAAAAAGAGAAAGCAAGTGCAATGTATGTGCTTTAATACAGGCTTGAATGATATACTAATAAATAGTGCTACAATATAAATATTCCAGCAACCAACCTGCATGACTCTCACCTGGATAACTTACACAGTCCTGGCTTACTGTGAAGACCAGAGGAAAACAGCCCTCACCCTTGAGTGAAGAATAAGGAGAGAATGCTAAGACTCAAAACAAACACCCATTGGCAAGTTGTCTCCTTTTAATCCTGATTTTCAATGGCTGCACAGCGTTTGAGCTATTCTTACATTACGGCTTCATTTATTGACAAGGCATGTGAATTAACATGATGGACATGACAGACTGTATAAAAGAAAAGCAAATATCTACGAAGTTCTACTTCTTCTTATGTTGACTGAATGCTGAATGCTTTTTTTCATTACGCATAGCTCCATGGTCAGGTCCCCCGGCATCCTACTGAGATAGGGAAGGCATGACCAAGTGATGAAGAACAGCAGTGTGGGTCAGCCTACACACACACAAACACACGCACACACACACACACACACACACACACACACACACACACACACACACACACACACACACACAAACATATATATATATATATATACACATTTGATATATAGTCATCTTAGCTGTTACTTATCCACATTCTTTCTATCTCTTGATTTACTGATTTATTTAAGGATTCCTTTATCCATATAACATCTATGCTCATATAATGTAGCATCTCTTCACTCTACCTATAAATACTGAAACATTGGTGACTGCTTTAAATTAAAAACTCCTGATTCTGTACTTTATCTTACTGAACTGAAGCATGTTGGCACTGTGCTCTGTTCAGTGATTATAGTGGGGTTTTGTGTTTCATTAATTCTTTTTTTATGGTGTGTTCTTAATAAAAACTGAATTAAAAATAATTTATTTCTCAGCATGATAGGTTTTGATTTAATAAAACCAAAACCACAAAATCTCGTGAGCATGTAATTGGATGACACATTAGATGTGATCCTTAACAAATGACACGCTTTTACTTATTATACAATTTTTAGATTGTGTTTTTGTTTGTGATTTTAATTAACCATTGAAATTAGAAGTGAACACCCACCAGATGGTGATATGTGGGTGTAAAAAAAGAAAAAACCTTGTCTACTCAAGTAGTGACTTTGGCAGGCAGCCAAGCTCTATTTTAAAGGCGGTACATGTTGAGATGAAATAATATAACTGATTAAAGAGTGAGTTTGGGCTACCACTTTAGCCCATGAGCAAACTAAAAGTGTAAAATAGAGACTGATAGTGAGAAGGTTATAATAGAAGAATGGAATAAAATGGCAAGTATATACTATGTTGATTCTCAAGTTTTTTAAGGTTTTTTTTCTTGTTGTTTAAATTGGTTTCCTGCCAAATCTTTACAAAACAGGACCAATTCCTGCAGACAAAGAAAAGAATAGCACAGAAAACAAAAGGTCTCCCTAAACTCATGAAAGAAGTGGACTGCATGTGGAATAAACTGCTTTTAGTGGTGCACACCCACACTGCTTCCTGTGGGACTCACTTTTAACTGGCTTCTTTCTAAAGGTTAAACACAAGCAGCCTCCAACCAGGACATGAGAAAGGAGGGGCAGAAGGGCACACAATGCAGACTCCCTTTATTTTCCCTCTTTTAAACCATTTTTTTCCCCTTTTGCTTATGAACATTTAGCTTTATTTGTTTGCACACTCTCCCATCTCTAAATATAATGACACATAGAAAAAGATATTAATGTAATTACCCCTCGAGATTCTATAAATAAAGCTGATAAGAGAGTACACTATGACACAGATCATAACAAAACCACATAAATGATCAATTGTCGCAAAAAAAAAATACTGTTTAAAAAATTATCATAATCAGTAATGATTTAGGCAAGAGTGTTTGATAGCAATGCGGGACATTCTGTCATTGTCACTGTCCCTCGGGCTATAGCACACTGGCACATACTGATCAAAGTGGAAACCTCTGAAAGCATGATTTTTTTTTCTTCAGCCTCAACAAGGAGAACTTATTTTACCTTTTCCCAAACTATATTTTACATATATCACTGAACTTTTTAAAGTCTACCTAAAAGAGATATTATTTTTTATTTTTTGAGGTCATCCAGTTTGAGAACAATTTGTAAACAGTCTCAGCGGACTAATGCATCCATCAAAATCATTGCTACCTGTTGTCGCACCTCAATCATTTTGAGGGATTCACTTATTCATACATACAGATTCATAAAGAGGTCATACCTATGAATAAAGTCAAGACATCATGGTTTGGCATACTAATAATGACCTCGGTTGCCTGTCACCAGGTGATACACGTCAAATAGTTGCAGTGTTTGCCGTCTATCCCTAAAGCACTTTCCCTACTTTCATGCATTTTTTGCTTCTCCACTCACAATATTTTGGTCAGTAGCACTTACTGTATCATTTGAAGTAGTGTATTAGTATAGGCAGTACATCTAAAGCATGCTAGAATCAATTTACTTGATTAAAGGCTTTATTTAGCTGAAAAAAGTGATAATAAAAAAAATGACTCTCTCTCCCACAAGTTACACTGAGATGTTTTCAATTATAACCCACATAATTACCCTTCAAACTGACGTTCATTTAATTAGCATCACTGTTAGTTGTGGCTCTTTGCTACTGCAAGGGAGTTTTTAACCTACTTCTTGTTCTCTCCTGTGTCCACTGTGCAGATACACATTAACATCAGACTCCCCGCTGTGTAGCTCACCTTTGGGTAATTTAGCTTGATAAAATATTGTTGTTGTTGCTCTTTGGACTTGCTGACTGTGCAGCGTTAAGCCAGGAAGGATTCTTTGGCTCATTTAAGAAATTGATAGTACAGTTACATATTATCAGACTCAATAAAACAACTGAATATGTAAAATCACAAGAAAATGAATTGCTAAGTTCTCTTAAGTGCCAAGGAATGGTGCTTCACAATGCTTCCACAATGATATATCAAATCAATTAAAACTATTTGAAAAATGCTGTAAGTTTTTGTTTTTTTTTAGTAGCTGTTCCCTTAGATGGTCTTTTTTTCAGCAATTTGTGGCTGCTGTATGCTGAAATAGTTGCATCAGCTGCTGTAGTTTGCAAACTGTATTATTTCCTGAATGCACAACCATTCCAGACGTTCAGACAGGTGATGTTGTTGTACCTTTTCCCACCCCTTCCCCTTCTTTTTTGGCCCAGCATTACAGTCATTAAACTTCATTACAGGGACACTCGGTGCTTACACAGAAGTGTATTCATGTGTGTGTACTTGGGGGGTGGATGGGGGGGTCAGAGTGAAGGATGGGGTGCCACTTGCACTTTACTGTAGTCAGCACACGCACACACATTCATATTAATGCATTTGCAGGAAAAACAAACAAACAAAACGAGCACACTAACGCTTGCCGCATTGTTTGCAAGTGTGTGTTTACTGTGCTACGTGTATTTGAGTAAGGTGCAGGTCAACTTCACAGGCATCTAACTGGTAATCTTTGGGTCGCTGATCTTTGGACTTTGCATGTGTATTGAAATGGCTAGAAATGTCCTTGTCAGTGAGAGAGTAGCTGTTATGACACAACACATCTTCTAGAAGTTAAAAAACCCAAATGGTTCAAATTAGACAGAAGCTCATGACCATGTGCCACACCCCAAGTAAATAAAGTCTATATATGTGTATACATACACTTTAAATATGCACTTGCACCTTACCAATCCAGGTAGTCTCTAGGAATAAACTATGGCCAGACACTACCTGGACCTTCATAGAATTTCCATCACGAGACATAACAAAGAAAAACTAATGCAGGAGCTTTTTGGCTTCATAAATGAGCCTTATGTTTACTACTCTTTGTAAACACATTTTTTTGTTTTGTTTTATTGATATGTTCCCCTACTCATTGTAGCCATTGCTAGTGTTTATTGCCCTCATCTTTAATTTAGGTTTGATAAGTACTGTGGACCAAAAGTATATAATTATCTGACATCTTTATCTTTGGAGCGTATTTTTTTAGATCCTTAGATTTAGATTACGGTTTTGTTCTTTTAAAGACAGACACATAGTCACAGATAAATGTGTAAATATGGCAACAACAAAAAAAGCTCACAGGCACATATGCACACCTAAAGCACTCTTTTCAATCACACGTTGCTCTTTCTAACGTCTCACCTTTTCCTGTATGTGACGAAGGCAGTGATCGGTCTCACTTGTCACTACAGTGTCTCACCTGCAGGTGTGATGATGTCACTTACAAGTAACAGCTGTTTGATTATTAAGTGAAGCTCAGTGCATGTTAGTGTGTCAGGCTAGTTGTTAACGCTTCTCTCGCGTTGATCGTTTCAGTCCAGTTATTGTAGACGTGGAAACTAACTTGAAACCTCACAGCATTTCTCCCATTTGTACGAACAAATATCACTATGTTAAGATGTATTTATTTATATAATTTTTTTGTGTATATATTATTATTTTTAATGTACTAACATAAAAAAATAAACTGAATAAAGAACAAACAACTGAAACAAAGTGAGAGGCTGATGAAGGTAGTCCACGTGTTTATGTGCATTTATGTCTGATTGTGTGTGAGTTGGGATGTGACACTGAGCAGACAGTGGCAGTGGAATGAATGTATAAGTGACTGATTAGCATAAAGGCTCAGGAAACCAGCCGTCTCTACCTTTATTGCTTCACTCTGCATTCATTTCACTCCAACAGAAACCCGTGTGCACCCAAATATAAACAAACATTAATAACCCAAAGGCTTTTTCACCCTTATTTTAATAATGCCATACTCTGTAATTCTTCACAACAATATTTATTCTTGAACAGAGAGCGTGAGTAAAAAGTTTGTATTTCGAGATGCCAAATTTTATGTGTGGGGGATGGGCAACGTATGAAGCTGAAGTTCTTCAGTGTGGAAAGGAAAGGAAAGGAAAGGAAAGGAAAGGAAAGGAAAGGAAAGGAAAGGAAAGGAAATATTGCATACAGCCAAGAAATGTTCTGGCATTACAAAGAAAAGATCCAAGCAATGATCGATATGTCGACATTAATTTTGTTATCCATGTTTCTCTTTGGAAGCAAGCCTAATTTAATAGACCTATACAACAAGATCAACCTTTGAGGCAGCCAGACAGACAACTGTCAACACACAATAACTGCTCTTTTACTTAGAGGTTGCACAACCTAGGCAATATGATATTAATAGTTGGATGGCTTCAATTTGTCCAATATTTTGAATATAAGTCAGTGTATTACTAGCTTTTTGTTTGACTCATATTATTATTTGGTTAAACATCTCATAGGCAACAGTGTATAAGTAAAGTATGTTGTTTAAAATTTGGCAAAAAGCTTAGGTTTTGAACTATGACATCGTAAAACTATGATTTCATTTAGGTTTTCTAAATGGGCATCTACTTTTTACCAATATGCTCTTAATCCTTAAATACTGTTGAGGTCAAATATGACCTTTTTTAAACATTTGACAGCAGTACAATATCCTAAATGTCATTCTTTTTGTCTTAAAATTGGTTACTTTTCCAAAAGTGACCCAAAAAACAGAAAAATCTAGATATTTTAAAATTGGTGAATTAATTAAGGATTAATTAATGTTTCCTTAATAATGTCTAAATAGACATTTAGTTCTAAATTCAACACAAACACTTATTATGAGGGAAATCTGGGCCTGGGGTAACAACACTGTGAAGGAATAAAATATGAAAAGTATGTAAGAGTTAAAAGAAACAAGTAACAATGCAGCTGACTTTGGAAAACACTGAATGATTTAAGCAAATCATGATTCAGTTATTTAATGTGTGCACACTGTTTTGCGGAAGTTTGGGTTTGTGTGAAACCGTTTCCTTTACTATTGCTGTTTTATTTCATGATGGACTAGAAGGAAGTAATATTATACCCACTATTTGGTTGTCATTCTAATTAAAGTGAGTCTCAGCATGCCTTGTAAAGTAAAGCCTATACCTTCTGTATTCACTGATAATCCAAAGTAGGGCTGAACGATATATCGCATTTGCGATAATATCGCGACATGATCAAGTGCAATTTTCTAACCGCAAAGGCTGCGATTATACTCTGGACATGTCCAAATTCATGGGCTGCATCCTCCTGAGGCCGCATTTGTAGACCGATTACGTCACAGCGACGTGCCGAAGGCTGTCCAAATTACTACCATATCCCAGAATTCATAGCGCGGCCCAGCCAAACTCCAGTTTCCAGCAATGGCGGCCGCTACTAAGTTTTAAAATTACTCATACTAATCTTTCTGGGTCACAAAATAAACTTTTAACATATTTTCAGGCGAGAAAGTAGTTGTGTAAACATCAAATATCTGCTCGGTTTATCAAGATATCCCATATTTGCAAAAGTGCTTCGACGTTTTCAGAGGCGTCTGCTACCCACCAGCTCGACAGCTAGCCGGGAGCTCGAGGGTTACTGATGCGGCCGAGAACGGCACAACTCCCGGCACATCATTTTCAGATCACCGCGGAGTTTCGCTGCTCGGGTTAAACGTAATATATAAGTCACTTAGACAACCTAAAAATGTTATTGTTGGGCTTTTTTCAGTGTTTTGTTTGTTCGTGAGTAAATCGGTTTGGCTGAGATTAAAGTTATTAGATTAGATAAAATAAAACTTTATTAATCCCCCGGGTGGGTTCCTCCTTGGTTTTCACACAGCTGACTAAATGTCAAACAGAAAACTTATTAAACAGAAGTATGAGACAGTCGAGAATTTACACCAGTGTCTGGTTATATTTTAGATAGCAAGAAGCAGACGGCCGAGTTTATTAAACTCCACCGAGACAGCGGTGACGCTAATCAGAAGGCTAGACCGTCCAATTTCACGCCTTTAAATTTTAAAGGCGTGTTTGTGTGTGTGTTTATACAATTGCTATTATGTTTGCACTTTATGTGTAATGTTACTGACTGCAGAGATCAGTAAGATGTGTGTATTTTTTATTTATTAGTTTTATTTATTTAATATAATTTTTTAATTGAATGACTGTCTAGTAGTTCACAGATGTCGAAAAACTGAGTGTGGTAAAGCCACTGATTTTTTTTTATGTATATTTCTGCAATCTGCACATTGTACTGACTTTCATTTTAATGTTTACACCAGGGTTCCTTGTCAGCACTTTATGCTCAGATGTTTGTAAGCTAAAAATAAACTATTGTGTATGTTCAAATATACTGTTGTGATTGAAGAAGTTAAATAAAAATGTCAGTCATCAATTCATGCATCACCTCATGTCATCATAACAGAGGTCTGTCTTCCAGGAAAGAACAGTTTAAAATTAATGTAATATAGTATTGGCCATACTATATGATGTATTGCTTGTCTTTGTTTAATAATACAGAAGACAAAGACCTTAAAAAATAATCGCATATCGCATCGCAATCGCAATATTGGGGCAAAAAAAATCGCAATTAGATTATTTTCCATAATCGTTCAGCCCTAATCCAAAGCCAATATTCAGTGTTTGTTACTTGGAGTTCATTAAACTGGAGCTAAGAAAAAGCTACGCACTCAGATCATATCAACCCGAAAAACAAGATAATCACTTCCCCAGCCTTTATAGCCTTTATCTACAGAAGCTCCTTTTGTCTTTTATTGCTTGCGTCTGTATTAGCAGAGCTAAACCACATCCTCAAAACTTGGCCACATGCTGTATATACATTTATTCCCTTGCTCAAGTCACATTCCCTTCGATTCACTGTTTTCTTTTTTCTTATTTTAAAGTGCCTCCCAACCTCTTTTTAAACTCAACTTCATCCCACTAACTATCACACCAGCTATCTCATTCTTTCTCTATCTCAGCTCCTGTCACACCTCCTGCATTCACTCTCCTCCTTCCCCTGTTTCTTTCTCATGTAATCCTATCCTATCTTGCAACAACAAGCTGGTAATCCTACCCTTCGTTTTATGTATGCTCACGCACATACAAAAGGAAGGAGACACACAAACACATGCACATGACACATCCTTGCGTGCTGGCACAAAGGACAAATACTCAGTTAGATACTGTCACAACAACACAAAAACGCTCCCACCTACGCGCAAAATCACACATAGTATGCACGCGCTAACAGAAAAATGCACACACAGCACAAATGCAGCGTTATTGTGTTGTCAAGTCATCAGATATACTTGGAAGAAACATGATTTCTGATTGGCTCTGAGCCCGGTGGAGTGAGAAACAGGAAACTAGCTAACATTAATTAAGGTAATCGGAGATCGGTCAAGCCGCATAAAAGGCTGTGCTTGTTTAAGAGTGTGTGTATGAAGTGGTAAACCTTTAGCTCAAATATCATTCCTCTTGTTTAAAAACAATTAGGGCATTGACCTATTCGGGTTTCTTCTTGTTTATTCAAAACTTCACAGGCCTCTCGAGAGTGTCAGTAAATTGTTTTTCTGGATGATCAAAAGTATTATGAATACAGATCTATATTGTACAATTTGGTAAATATTTAAAGGTAATAAAATTGTATGGATTACTGCATCTTACAAAGCCATTTTCTTACTAAGTGTTAGATGGGGCGATCAATACTTCTCTCATATGTGTGTGATCATCATCGGGCTGGAGCAAGAAATGATGAGGCAGGTTTAGCTGCATCTAAAATGTTTAATCTGTCGTCAGGCAGAAATGCCTTTAAATCCTTTTAATGATGTGAACTGCGAAAACAGACACGACATGAAACAAGTTTGTCTTTTGGCTCATAGAGAAACGTTTGCTCAGGAAGGGTTTTATTAGTAATCTATGAATATCTGCAAATATTAATAGAATTTATTGGAAAGCATGTGAGTATTTGTCGACTTAAAAATCAACTTTATGACTTGTTACTGTAGATATGAGAGATGAAACGAGACAGAGAGACAAAGATATACTAGGCTATATCCTCCCAACCCACACACACAGACTTAAATTATTAACACTAAGGATCTGAGAGAGAAAATTAAGGTTAGCCATTGGTTCTGTTAAATGATTCAAAAGCAATTTATTTCTCTTTTGTAGTGAGACTAAGAGAGAGGCAGGGATAGCTGTCTTGTCCTCCATTTGAACTGAAAACTAACTGACTTAAGAGATAAAAGTTAAGTGTTAAAACTCTTCCACCAGAATGTACTGGGTGTAGAACTGATTCTATCCTTTATTTCTGTTTTCCTGCTATAGAAGTATAAAAATTGCATACGTAAAATCACTTGTATGTCATATATGTGTATTTTGGAGTCATGTTGTTTGGATATGAAGACTTTTATGTTTCAAAGAAATTTAAATGTAGAAAGCTTTTCATTAGTGTTTTAGTGTCATTTTGGAAAGCTGCAAAACTGGCTGTACAACAAAGGTCTGAAAAATCTCTCCAACTACTTTCTTTCCATATCTGGATCAGCGTTATTCTGGATTCTGAAAGTCTTAAATTCGCTGTCCTCTAACTTCTAATTTCAACACACCACACCTCACACGCATCACATATCTATCAACCTCAATAATACAGGGCATGCAGGCATGTAACTTGAACATTTATGAGTATAGGACCATGCATTCTTAATACACAGATATATCTATTTTGAATGTGGGATTTCCTGCATTTATTAAATACTCTGCTGTCTCTCTCAGAACATATGGTGAGGAAGGCAGTTGGAGCTGGAAGGTCACTGACAATCACAAAAAAGGTTTTACTTCACAGCTTAGAAGAAAAGGTCAGTGGAAGGGATGCGATTTCAGCTCCAAAACTTGACCAAAGGAAACAATTTTTCAAGCTTTTGGGCTTATACAGGTTTGAGTTACACATACTAGATATTATTTCATGTTAGCATTTGCAGTTTTAACTCTACTAAAGAGTTTATTTAATCAGATATTATTTAAATTACTGTACTGTAAGACTACTTATTAACTTACAATGACACATTAATGGGCAGGGTTAATGTAAATAGCTGATGTAGCTTTAGGCTTAGCATACTTTAAGCAGCTTTCAGTCAGTCATTACACAGCAAACATGAAGCTTAGTTCCAGGGCTTAAAAGTAGACAGAAGTCACATTATCATTTATCTATCCATTTTCATCTCCCTCTCTCTTTCATTGCTATAGTTTTGAGGGGGAAAAGCCATTATCATCTATCCATGTCTGCTTCTATTTCCATGTCTGTCTCATTTCATCATTTTTCCCTCTTCCCCGATATTCCCATGGCTTGGACTGAAATCCCATTTATTCATACATCTATCTTTTTTCCCCTACACTATTTCACTCTTGTTCTCCGACAAACCATTTGGGTCTTTTTCGTCCTATGGCTGAAAAGGATGTTATCTATTTCTCTATGTGCGCCTCCACCTTTCTATCCATCTTTAACTCTTTTTACACAGTGGAAGTGAAAACGGTTTTATGATGGCAGCTTTGTCACTTGTGATGTCCTTGTTTTTGAAAGAAAAGCACATTGGTTTATATATTTAGCATAACATTTAACTATTCAGAAATGCTATAAACACAGATAAAGATAAAGAAGATTAATACAATTACCGATGCCTTTTTAAATTTTAGTGCAATACGTACAATAGGCACACAAATTCCCATTTTCAGCCACCATCACTTTTGTGCTCTACTCACACATTAGTGTTAAGTAATGCAAGTTTATTGTGTTAAAATTCAAATGGATAATTAAAAAAAAGAAAAACCTGCTGCAGCTCTTTTAGCACAGCTGACAACTGTTGAGCTGTTAACCCATGCTAGTTTTCTCTGTTACCGGAGGGCTTGTTTTACTAAAGGACAAGATGTACATGTAACAATACATGTGCGGTTTTTTCCCCCCTTTTAATTAGTGTTTGTGTGCAAGGCACTGTGTGATCACTTGTTTCAGGGCATCGTCTCAATAATTCACAATCTTCTCTTGTCCAGAGGCAGCATGCGTTACATCCGCTCTCTATTCAACAACTTGTGCATGTGCTTTTGCATGAACGTCTACTTTCAGCTCTGTGGAGTATATATGCATATGCATCAAAGTGTATGGTTACCTATATGCGCATGCCTCTTTGAGTTTGTGAGCCTAATAGTGTGTCTGACAGCATTGTATTACATAACCCTTAATTATAACTCGGGAGAAAATGTGACAGCTTGTGACCTAATCCTTAATACAAGCATTACATTTGCACAATTCCAAGAGAAATGTGCATGTGCAAGTGTCAGGGTGTGTAATTTGACTATACCAATTAAACTAAATGTGACAGTGCTGCAAACAAATACTTCAGATTGGAAATGTGATGACTTGATAAAGACACAATGGTGTTGGCTTTCCAGTGAGTGTTCATGTCCCAGTGCAATATGGGAAGTGGCAAACAGAAGTGTGTGTGGTTCTTTAATTGTGTTGAATGACAGATCTATTACTGCAAAGGAGTCCATTATTATCAACATTAAGAGGCCTAGCGGAAGCACGCAGACATTCACGCAATCCCTATCATGCTGTGTGATTAAAGCTGACTAACGTGGTTAATGTGTATGAGTGTGTGTGTGTGTGTGTGTGTGTGTGTGTGTGTGTGTGTGTGTGTAAGCGTGCATATGCTCAAAAAGGAGTACAAAAGCTGCCACTTGGCTTTCAAGGCACTTGCTAATATGGCTTGTAAAAGCTTTTCATCTCATTTCTCTACATGTGCACCTCTTCTATCTCTCTCTCTCTCACACTCACACACACACACACAAATATGTAATATTGTGCCTATGTCTAGACTAATGAGCCAGCTGAATCACATAGAAGTAGACTTACCCACCATCTTCACACACATGCATAATGACGACTTACCCTCTCTTTACACTTTTATCCAGACTTTTAACATTCCATCTCTTAACTCTAACACTTTAGCTTTCATCATTATCCCGCTATCCTTCCTCCTTTTTTTTGCCCATCCATCGTATTTCTTCACAATTGGTCTTCCAAAATCCACTTTTCAGCTGAGGTTGGAAATCTACTTTTCAGCAGCAGCTTTCTCGCTGCAGAAAAGTAGCAAAAGAGCTGCTTCTCTCTTGTTGAGCTGGGAGAACTTGAGAGAGAAGCAAAGAGTGAGATGGAAAAAAAGAGAGAATGAGGAATCTGGTGCGTACTGCTGTGATTTCCCAGCACTGTTATTGGACAAAAGGCCCGCTGTCTCCCTTTTGGATAGCAGCAAATAAGCTGATTAACGCAATGCTACCAGATAAACTGCCAACAGTGGCCCATATACTGTATCACACTGTAAGGAGGAGGCAAGTGTTGAGAATCATTTGGTTAAATCATGCTGCTGATTGGTCACAGACACCACTCTTAAATCAAACGCAAACAGTCTCTTGTTACTGAAGCATTTGTATCAGTGCTTTCACTATCCTGCCTCTCTACTATATCTTGGCGCTGCTACATCACTTTGGGTGCAATAATTCAGAGTGACATCCATCAAGAGCCTGTAGTCATCTACAGCGATTAGATGCAACACTCGTCTCCAGCCTATAGCCTGTCAATCAGACGTAAGGCAGCATGGGCCTGTAGTAAATCAGAAGAAATATACAACAGAGTGATTTGTAGAAAAATATATGTAGGGACAAATTATACAATATATCCTAACCTAAAATACTGTTTTTCAAATGCAACCATGTCAACTAAAAGCAGTCACCATGGTGAGTCATTATTAACCCTGCGTGATCTACAGGATATGTCACGGCAAGCATATTTTTTTCCCTTAAGTTGGCAACAGTGGGTCCACCTTTTTGGGTGGACATCAGGCTTGATCACTTCCCCTCACACCTGGCCTGCATTGCCTTGTCGAGCTGGCTGTTCCTGGTTCCTCTTCTGTGAATAATTCCTTTTCTTCTCCGGTTCATCTCACCTGCTTCCAGCTCAGTTCCACGCCTCCAGTTTGTCTTCTCCGTTGAGCGTCTGCACTGCCTGCAAAGCGCTTCAGCCCTATTTTGGATCCTGTAAATCACATCTTGCCTGCCCACTCTCCACCATTGCCATGTACCTGTTCTCTGGAATGAGAACAGGTAAATGCCCCCCTCCCCGCCGGCACTGAAAAAAGTAACTGTATCATCCTCCATCTTTACCTACAGCTTGGAACCCCCCTATTAACTTTCCTTTCTCCTTCTTTCCAGAAACCCTAACCAGACCCTGAGTTTCCTTGCTTTTTTTTTCTGACTGTCACATTGTTAAATAAACTTTCTGTTAACTGCTGAGCAATTTTCCTTACTCTGAGTTTTGAGTCCTGACTTCCTGGCATCACGGCAGGATAATAATAAATGTAACAGTGTTGACACAATTTTTTTTTAAACTGTTGTGCCTAATAAAAGAAAGAGTTATAATTCCACAACAAAAGGGTCATTCAACTCTATGTGCTCCAAAGATCTGATATGAAAAAAAACTGTGGAATGGGGGAGCCTTTGATCACACTGTTTTAGCAAGAAAAGTTTTTCCAGTCCGCAC